>NC_143014.1:421469639-422218805 GCF_055824585.1 Amblyomma mixtum | reverse complement strand
CGGAACAGCGCTGAAAATTGGCAATAATAAGGGTGATCACTTTTATCCTTGCTTCCTTCCGTCCAGTATGTATCACTTCTTGGCATGCAGCCTGGGCGGGGCTGCTGAAGAAATCACGAGTAAGCATGACCTCATTTTAGGGAATCGTTGGAATAAAAGGCTACGTATCTAAGAGGAGACAAATCCATCGCTTCCGTCGCACAGTTGGCTTTTTCTGGACTATCGTTTTTGATGAGCACGCCGCTTAGAAATGGCGTTGCGGTTGGAAAAACTCCGGCTGCATGGGATGTTGAAGTCCACGTAGTAGGAGTAGGTCAACCACATTGAGAAAATGCGGCCATTGGATTCGCTGATAAAACTAGTTAGTCAGTGCACTCTTCAAGAAGAGAACAACCGAACTTCATGCTGTTCACTGACACTCGACTCACCTCCGGTCTCCATGCGTCAGGCTCTGCGCTGTCTAGCTAACCACGACTACTGTGAAACATTCCGCCTCCTGGCTCTCGTTGCCGCCGTTCTTTTATTCCACAGGATCCTTCCTTCCTCCTCAACCGGCAGGAAAGGGCTTCGTTTTTTCTCATTCTAGACATGACATCAGTCTCACTTCCCCCGCGCACACTTCAGAATGCCCTATTCTTCCTCGTTTTTGTTTTCTAGCCGCAGAGAAATTATTAGTACACAGATGGGAGCGAGCACAAACAAATTGGCTTATTATTGTAGATTTTTTCCATGGTGAAAATAACGAGTGGTCAACTCGCGGTCTAAACTAGAATTTAGAGTTCAAACTGCCAAATCAAGTTAGGTCCGAGCAGACGGTGACGCCATGTTGTGGTCAAACTCTGCAGCTTTGCTTGCCTCCGCTCTTAGCCAGCTTGGAGTGGTATACAACTTGAAGACGGCTATTTTGATTGCAAGAATCTTCAGGCCCACACGAAAACAGGGCAAACTACACGAAGGATGCAGAAAGGGGAGACGTACCTTACTGGGTCCTTTGTGTATTTTGCGCTGTTTTCTTGCAATGGAAAACCGACCAGCTCATGATATGTTCTTCAAGTTCATTTCTAGTAGATCGAGCATATTTTCTTTTGCCTTGTATGATCCACACCACCTGGTAACAGCGCCTGTGTCTCGTCTCCCCTTTCTGCGTCCTTTGTGTAGTTTGCGCCGATTTCGTGTGATGGAAAACCAACTAGCTCGTGATGTGTTCTTCAAATCTTCAGGCGCCTTTACTTTTTTTTTTCTGTGGCAACTATAATCGGATACAACTCAAGTCTGCAGTGAAGTTCCACCGACATTCAGGACCGCCGAACAGAATTCCCCCGTGACAGAAAGCAAACCTGAGTTAAACCTAATCATGCTACCTAAACAAGACGATAATCTCCAGACGAAAATATAAGCTCAGTAATTTTGATAGCTCTAATTTGTTTGATACGGTCAAAGACTGAAAAATGATTTTGTTCGCTGTTGTGATTGGCAAGAGGAGTCATACAGCTAAAAGGCCGCGGACCGTTGCCCAATGTTTCCAACTACAGTTTTTTTTTCAAGTTGTATCCTACTATAGTCACCGTTTCTCGCAGTTTTTAACAGTGCTTTTCACTCATCTTGCAAGATGTTCGGTAAAATCAGACTGCCACAATTCTAATAATGGCGCTGCAATCGCCACTGATCCTACCAGCGATAAAATCGGGGAGGGTATGTGTGATATGTACCATCAGTCTTACTTTGTGGATGGTTCTGAAAACCCCCAAAAGCTTCAAACTATATTTTGAGGAAATCTATGGATACGCTTTACCACGTTATTCTCTGCCCAGGCGGAGGGTAGTCATTTTTGCGTCGTTAGTAGAAGTAGTAATAATCATCTTTATAAAAAGGGTTGTGAGAAAGAATGAGGAGGAATGTTGGAAACGAGTGAGAAATATTCACGAATTGTTGTTGTAGGGGGAGCGCATAGCTAATGATAGGGTTTACAGACGCGAAAAACCACGAAAAATGAAACACTCTTATTTGTAAAAAGTACATTTTAAATTGTTCTGTCGTGTTTCTGAGCACCGTAGACGGGTAGACGTTCATTTAGGCAAAGAACGTTCGATTACCGCAAAGAAAATGTGGCCGATAAAAGTCAATAGACTGACTCTTTGAAGCCTCCATGCCTTTTTTTGTTTGGTGAGCACTCAGATGATTGTTGCTGGCGCCCTCTGTCTCTTTCATGCAGAAGGTTTTCAACTTACACAATTATGCCTGTATCACAGGGGTCCCCTCAGACATTAGGAAGGTGTCAGCCGGTGTAACTATCACCGACGAAGCCGCCCGACGTGAGCGTGATTTCTTCTGCCCAATCGACAGCGTCGGTCTAGCAAAGGAAAGTGTAGCACCAGTTTTCCTAGCGAGACTTCGGTGTCAGGGATCTGTTGGTGCTGAACGTCTGAACTTTGCTAGAATTTCCCCGCACTCTGCAGACTGCGCAGAGACTCCTCATTTCAATGTTGTTCTCTCATTGCCTGTCGTGAGCAGCTGCCGGAAGTTCAGTGCAGTAGCGAGATTCGTGCAGCCCTTGAAGGTGGCCAGCGAGGTCCGCCAGGTGCGGTTGCAATGCAGGAAGAAGAAAAGAAAACACGTTTGTCGGCACTCCTTCCGCCATGCCTTCCCCATCGTGGCTGTGTTCTGGTTATCCATAAGTGGAAAATTGCTGAGCCTGCATTTTCGTGGGTGCAGAAAGAACAGTGCAAGCATTAAGCTAGGGCTTGGTCATTGCCAGGAATTTGGGCAAGCGGTTTTATTTCCCTTGGCTACCGCCTTGTGGCGCACGGGTAGTACGCATGGGCAGTAAGATAGTACGCTGGCATCATCCGTGAAGTAAGTAATAAAGAGAATGACTTAGCGGCTTCCGAACAGCACGTGATAAGCTGCTAGCTTTAGCGGCGCTGCCTGTGCGCTGTCTCGACTTCCTGGTAATGAGTTGCACCCGAGACGAACGCAGACAGCGAAGTTTGCTCAGGCGCGTATGCAATCTTTGCGAGTGGTAACATCACTAAACTTTTCAGAGGCCCAAGCCTCTGGGCCAGCTGTAGGAACCGCAGAAGTCACGACAGTTGCATACAAGAGGTTCCCTGCCTTGACGCCGGTCGAACGGCCTGCACGGATGGATCGCGGTGGAGCGTTGGGGGTTTTCTTTTTTTTTCTCCAAGCCTGGCCTTTCTTCTTGCACAGCATTCTTCAGTGATACCGGCGCGTGAAGTGAGCCAGGAGGGAGAGGTTTATTTAGAGAGGACGGCGGAGACGTCAGCCGGTCGGATCATTATCTGGCCTGCTACTAAGCACTGGTGAAGGGGAAGAAGAGAAGAACGAGGTCATCGAACTCTAAGGATGGACCTTTGTACCATCGAATAATAGAGAGGACGGCGGTTTTCATTCGTTTCCGCTGAATCTCTGTTCTTCAGATGCCCGTAAAATCCATCCGAATATTATTCGTGGCTTCGGAACACATCTTGAGAGAGCGGATTTGCGACAGCAGCATCTTCTCCGCACCCGAATCCGAAAACCACGACGCCACTCGCTTTAACGTGGACTTGGCAAAGGTGCACATGTGCCTGATAGCTCAGGACTCAACTGGCCTGCGTTGTCTCTGGGCTGAAGGTGAGCGAGAGGCGAACCTGCAGACTGAAAACCTCGGGAAGCAGCCATTTAATTCATTTTTCTTTAGAATATGGGCACTGACAGATAAATTTGATAGTGGCACAAGACGAGCACCAAGCGTCATGCAATCAGTGCGAATTAACTAGATTCACATTTATAAATGAATCAGCTGTGTGACCATGAAACGGAGCCCTCCGCAGTTGAAGGGCCACTTTTTTTTGCAGACTTTTCAGACAATATTTCAGCATCAGACGAAACACAGGGCCTGATGCAGGGACAGAAGCTAAAGGCTAATGGTGCCTGACGAGGCCTCTGACCCTACACAGCTCACAGCGGTACAGATACAATACGCATCTTAGAAACAAAAGAATAAGTTGTGCCTTCCAGCTGTAATTAACATATTCAGTCGATAACCACATCCAAATCCTCAGAGACCCCTCTATCCGCGACATGAAACCGCTTTTAAATATCAGCTAGAAGTATTTTAAAACCGCAAAAACCAGGAAACCGAAACTGAGTTTCTACCAAACTATGACGTCACGGCAGACTAGCTTATGACGTCACAGATACTGTGACAAATTTATCGTAAAACATTGATTGGCTAGACTGGCAACTGCGAGCGATAGCTTGAGTCATTATTTATCTGAAACGACGGAAAACATGCTCGAAATTTTATCCTCCAGCAGACCGAAGAAACTGTGACATCCCACTCGCAAAGCTGCCCGCAGAAATCGGCCCAACTGAGGCCACTAAATGGGTAATTTTATTATAATAACTTTGCGCTGTGACGCAGCGCCGACGGCTGAAAAATTTGGCACAGGAGACTAGAAGGCAGCGATGAACGTGCACTTAAAGCTTGAGTCAAATCCGTTGAGGTAGAAAAAACTCCGGAGTTGCACTTGAAAGCCCTTGTTTGGGGAACAATGCCTAGAAGCAACGATTCAGAGAGCTGTGAGAGAGAGCGAAGAGAGAGGGAGGAGAAGGAAAAGCGGTCAGGCTAAGCAGGGAAGGTACCAGTTTGCGGCCCTTGAATGGGGAGAGAGGAGTGTGTCCGAACACGTCGAGGACCGCGGGCTGGTTTAACGCAAACCGCTTTAACGGGAACACTAGAAATACAGATTATCTGCTAACGTCGAGCCAAGAAAGAAAGAACCCATTTGAAAAGCACGGCAGAAAAGTTTCTGTCGTCACAACAGATTTTTGGTAATGTTTTCGACCTAAAAATCTGTAGTAATAAAATTTTCTGTAGTTCCTGCGGAAAATTACTACATAATTACGGACTGTAGGAACGCATCGCAGAAAAAACTACAGTACTATAGAAAAATACTGCACAGAAGAAATATTTATGACAACACTAAAAGATATTTAGTGGTATTTTTGACACACTTTTGTCCTTTTTTTCAACTGGAAAAGATCAAGTCAGAAACAGCATATCAATTGTTGGTGCAAGTGGCGCGTCTCTTCCTTCGCATGCCGATAGCGTGTCATGACAAATTCAGCGAGGCTCATTTATTGCTGATCATGACATTACACCTGAAGGTTTTTCAGAAATTTTGGGAACATTTTTTAGGACACTTAGTGTCTTCAAGCCAATTAGTGTCTTCAAAACGCTTAGACTCTAAACCAAGCCGACACTTCCGTCCCGATCACCATCGCTGTCCAGCTGATGTTTTGCAGCACTAAGCTACAGACACACACCGACCGTGCAAAGGTCTCCAAGCCAGAGAAGAGAAAAATGAAGAGGAATCCTTTTCAAGGATAACTTGTTTCCAAAGAAGCGATGAACACCTTCCGCCGACGATGAAGTCGGAGCATTCGACATCCACAACCAGAGAGTTCACCACCAGAATGTCACTCCTGACAGTGAAGTCGGGAACGACTTGACCGCACTTTGAATTTTGCGGCCATCCATCCGCTACAAGCTTAGGCGCTCCCCATCGTCATCCCAATCTGGCTCTGGGATGTCCCCCAGCAACAACGGTATCGGGTGTCCTTCCCGCACTCGGATGTACGGCTGTATGTCTCCGATAAGTTCCTCCATGCTGGAATTCTGCTCGAATGGAGCCCAAGGATAGGCATGCTCCCTGTCAGAGGAATAACGGCGTGATGAATCCTCTAGAGGTGAACTCGGTGGAGAGCTCATGTCCGAAACAAAGCCCATCGCTGAAAGTGGTCGGGGGCTCTCATTCGGCGAGTGGGAGTCGTTGATGTCTCTTGTGGACGAAGATGGCACATCACTACAAGCAGCATGAGATTGGGAGGTGCCGCTTTGATCACGCATCTTCTTGCTCGAGCTTGGCGTTTTTGCTCCCGGCCGCGGCGTCGCAACAGGGTGAAATGATCCGTCGGGACCATTTAGTTTTCTTGCAGCGTCGGAATCGAAAGTGCTGTTCCCCAGATGTGCTGATGCCATCGCGTCTGCCATGTAGCTTTCGTTGCTTGTTGTTTCTTTTTTGAACCACACGCTGTTTTTGAACGGCTGGCTTTTGTACACAACCCCCGAGGCGCCAGGTGAGTCGTTTTTGAAGGCCGCTTCGTGTGGAAACGACCGTTGTAGCGTTGAAGTCGAAGGGGTGTTACTAGAGTTGGGTATAATACTGACTTTTATGCCTCCTTCATTCGCTTCCACTGACCAAGGCAAAGCCTTGGGTTTTTTGCATTGCCCACGAGTCACGGGAAGCGTGTTCGCCAAATGCAGCCGGTACAGCCAGCGATGACAGCGCCGCCCACCGGCAGGTAGCAGCCACATTAAGGCTGGTTATAAATATTCATTCAGAACGACGGCTTGACATCGCCGCTCCTATGGCGCAGTGGATTAGAGCCACGTGTTGCGTATGGAAGGTCGGCCGTTCGACTCCGCTCTCTGTACAGTAATTTTATGTTTTTTTTAATTTCATTTTTTTTCATTTTTTCCCTTTTAGGTCGCAAATCGTGATGCTTAGTGGCATATAACGCCGTTTAAGAGGATTGATTATCCCTTTTAGGTAAGCCGTTGTGACAATCTTCAGTCACCGTGATCAATTCACCGTGCTTTCAAGCCATGTGGCTGTACAGGCTGCAGTTGGCGAATACGCTCACGGGAAACCTACTGCCTCGCGGCTCTCCTTCACATCTTCCTTCGATTTCGCTGCACTTCCGTTTTTTCGTCGACGAGTCGGGCAATGCGCAGTTGAGGTTTGCTCTTTTGCTGCGAGGCTTGTCATCGGCGTCACTTCCTTCCTTCGCGGACTCTTGAGCAGGCTCCACACATTCTGGTTCGTTGACTATCGGCCTACCACACTGGAAGCATGTTTTTCCGCCAAGCAGATGAATATTTGCCAGTTGAGATACTGGCTGATTTTGCATCGCGTCATCTTCCAATTGCATGCTTCTGAATAAGGTCAGCAGATCGTCCTCCCCAGACACACTGTCCAGCTTTTTAATGACGTCATCCGGTAAGGGACCTCCAGCAGAAACCATCGCAGCACATCGACTGCATCGCTCCCTAGGGGGTGTTGAATAGCTCCTTAGGGCAAGCATTTCGCTGCCCTCGTTGTATTCAGACTTGCCATGTTCTCGCGACGCGGTCTCCATTGGATGCGCTGTTTGAACTGGACCGCTAGCCCTGTTCTTCCGAGAAAAATGCTTTTCATTTGTGGCGGAACGACTCGCATCGCCTCCTGCCCAGCTGTCGACGCCTGTTTGAGTTCCCTTGACATCAGACTGCCCTGTTGCAAAGCGAAGAATGTGGGAGTTAGAATCAGACAGAGTAGCTTGCTTTGCGGCATGCACAGAATGCGAGATATTTTGAGACGCACCTCTCGTATTTTCGAGCCGTGGACTTTCTTCTGGACGATGCATGCGCAGAGTTGGTGAAGGCTGAGCTGAAATTCCGCGAGTGGTTGAACCCACTGTCTCCAGGCCAGCTTTAGGTGCAGTGGAAGGCTTAGTGCTCGACGCAGGCAAAACACCTCCTGTGTTGGCAGCAGGAGTCTTGGAAATCCCGGCGAACACGGAGGAGCTGGCAAGTGCCTGAGCACCTGAGAGAGAGAGAGAGAGAAAAACTTTATTATGGCAAGTATGTTTAGACACCCCTTGGGTCCCTGCACCACCGCACGGTCCAACTCTACGTCCCCTTGGCTCATGGTGCTGAAGGATGGCCCATGGAATAAGCTCCTTACTGGTACGACAGGTATGGCGCCCTCACCTTGAGAACGCCTACTTCGCTTCGTTACAGCCAGTGCAGCATCGTTTGGAAGCTCCTCCAGGCGCCGCTTCCGGTTTTCCTCGGTCGAAGGGGTCAGAAGTTCACTTGGGGGGTCCGGATGTGCTGGCCCCGATGGGGTGGCCGAGCCTCGCGACATCGAGCTTGGAGCTAGGCACGCACCGGACGAAACTTCGCCGGCAGTGCCCTTCGCATCACCGCATGGGCTGTTAGCTTGGGAAATCTCAGGCGCGGGGGTCGTACCAACGTAGCTTCGTGCAGGATCAGAACGAAGCTGCTCTGCCATCGCAGCCGGCGCGTGGCAGTCTGTGGTCCTCTTTTTCTTTCGTCGCCTACACCTGCACATTCTTCTTCCTCTTGCATGTCCTTCTCGAAAATACCATAGCGTATGTTGGGACAAGGAACCGGAAAAAAATGGAAGAAAGAGAAAGTAAGGTCAAAGGTAGAAATTGGTTTATATGGGGCTTTGAGGTCGCAAAGCGACTCAGACAATGGCAGACGCCGTAGTGAAGGGCTCTGGAATTTTCGACACACTGGAGTTCTTTGACGTGTACTGACGTTGCACAGTACACGGGCCTCCATCTTTTGAACCTTTTTTTGTGGCATAGACGACTCTGAGATTACGAATCTTGGCACTAGGTGTGTTAGCTAGCCCTTTCAATTGCTATCTCAAAACAAGAACACGAGTATTTGGTTTCTTTAGGATAATATTTTGATTATGTTTCTCCGTGCATAATCAATAACCGTTGCCTTCTTGAACGCGTGCAGTTCTTGTTTTTTTTTGGGCTCTTCGGTGATGCCCGCGTACACTTAAGCAATTGCATCCTGATGATGATTACGATGGATTTTTATGGCGCAAGGGCATCTGGGGCCAAAGAGTGCCATGGCACAATGTATTTTTCTTCTACTCAAGGTGGGGTCGAAGACAGATTTCCAAAGCATTTCAGCCCAGATAAGACGAGCACCATACCAGGGGAAAGCTTGCGGCCATTATAAGTAGAAAACTAAGGGCAAAGACGCGTTCACAAGGTGGAGAAGTACACAGGAGAACGCTGGAAACACAACTGAAAATTCTTTACTTGTGAATCGGCAACATCAGAACAGGGCGCAAATGCGCGACAGCAACCAGAAACGTTAACAAAACAACAAACACAAAATTGATTAAGCTACCGAAGATTGCATGTGGAAACCTATGTCCTATTCATGAAACTGTACCTTTTTGCCGTGAGCCTGACAGAGCTGTCGCTGACGCACTTTTGCTGGCGCTACTCTCCACGTACTAAGAAAAGCCTACTGGCCTACTCCTCCTCGCATTCTAAACTTGTGAAGAGAGGCATTGCCTACCTTTGCCTCGGTAATGGTCTGCGCAGGTATTGTTCACACAATATCCAGAAGAGCTTCTTAGGGCAGCTTGACCTCTTGAGGTCAGCGGGCTACCCTGAGGACGTCCTCGTTTCTATTGCTGAGACCTAGACCAGTAAGTGTAAGTCACAGTGCAAAAAGATGAAATGCCTAGGGAAGAATGCAGACCGGCTGTAATGTCATACCTGCATAAATTCTGACATAAAGTTTAAAAGGTAGCCATGAAATACGGTGTTATGGTTGTCTTTTATACACCACCAAACTGTCGTCGCTTTGTTCACGTATCTCTAAAATAAGACAAAAAAGATATATAATGTCAAGAACCAGAGCATGTTCACCAAGTGCACAACCGATGTTGTTTACTCGCTTCCACTGTCCTGTGGCAAGGCCTACATAGGTCAAACAGGTCAATGCGTTAACGACTTAGAAGCCTTCAAAATCAAGCAGTTAGGAACTGAATGCGTCAGCGACCGCTCTGTTAGGCTCACGGCAAAAGAGTACAGTGTGATAAATGGGACATAGGTTGGCACATGCAATCTTCGGTCGCTTAATCAATTTTGTGTTTGTTGTTTTGTTAACGTTTGTGGTTGGTCTCGCGCATGTGCGCCCTGTTCTGATGCTGGCGATTCGGCAAGTAAAGAATTTTCAGTTCTGTTTCCGGCTTTGTCCTGTGTACTTCTCCTTGTGAATGCGGCCTTGCCGCTGGTTTTCTACTTGCCATGCACCAACTGGCACAACAAGCTACGCTTCCGCAATACTTGTACCCTTTGTATCATCAGTGGGCACCCTGTGGCACTGCGGATCGAACCGCGCACCTCCCGCACACGAGGCGGATGCTCAGACCACTAGGCCACAGCTGCCGTCGAATGGCATTCTGTATAAATCTCTCAGTTGTAAGTCAGCACTCTGTCTCATCGGTTATTTCCTCATCCTGGTGCTCTTCCACTGTTTCACATGGACAAATAAACATCTAAACATGACGACGACAGGATGCCGTTTTGAGAACTATTCATCGCTCTTCCCGAAAAGGCGTTTGTGCAGTCGCTCCCAAGTGGCTAAAACTGCCTTCAACTACAAGTCTTTTTAATTTTCAGTCCATCACATACTATTATCCGGCATGCGCACTCCCATTGCTTACAGTATACTGCTTCTATTTTGCAGAGCTGTTTATACCGACTCATCGACCACAGTTCAAGGAGATAAAACGTTTCGCAGGGAAAAATATGCGGTAACGAAGACGTGGCCGCCTCTTTCGAATTGGGTGTTGACAGCCAATCTCAACTCTCCGTCTTTTCATTCATGAAGGTATAGTAAGCAACCGCTTAATTGCTTAGATGTAATTCCATGCTTAGATCTAAATATGATTCGAACTGAAATTACCTTGTGCGGCAAAATATGCCACGGGCTTTCGTGAATTGCAGAACAAAGGTCTCTACTACAGATTTCCAGTCAGCCTGCGCTGCGCGAGCCAGACCGCCCTATCCCAAGGAATTTTTAAGTTATATATCTCAATACAAGGGACAAGACCTCATCAACTTAATTTTTCTCCGTAATCCAACTTGTGGAAAGGCTGCACGACCTCTTCAATGCAATAGATGACTAAACAGGAGGAAATGCGTTTTTCCTGAACTTGTCAGAGGTTTTCAATTGTGTCTGTCATCAGAAATTGCTAGAGAAGGTTATATTAGTGTAAGGGATCGGTAGTGTACGCGGGGTCATCGGAACGCGGCTGGGGGCGCTCAAAGCGAAGCGTCTCCTTTCTTGGAACGCGGCCGCTCGCGAACGCGCCGGGAAGTACGGGTGTCCCCCCGCCCCGCGGTACCGATTCGCGCACGTGCTGGCACGAATACGTATTTGTGTTTATTTTTATTTTGATTTTCTGGTGGAGAGAATGTTCTACTCTACTCGTGCTGGCACGACCGTGCATTTGTTTTGGTGGAAAGGGCGTTTTGCCCTACAGTAGTTGGAGGGCTGGCCAGGCTCTCGATAAACCAATCATGTGAACATTGTAACATGATTAGAAGCCACCAAATGTGGGCCGGGCCTTTAGGGGCTATAAAAACCGGGCTCCGGCGCCAGATAAAGGGGTTCTGCGCTAAGGTGAGATGCTATGCATCTTCGGCTATGCCGAGTAGGGGCCTCCTCTAGTGTTAGCCACTTCCGCCTTTTTGTTGTGTTGTATCTTTTTGCTGCTTAATGTCTCTAGTGCGTAAACTTGTATATGCAATGTAAAGAGCTGTACATAAATTTCAAGTATTCGCATTACCCCTGCATCACAACTGATCACAAGACCGTCTCTGACGGGGCACCCCTGGTGCGAAGGAACGCTTAAGTCTTCAAGTGAACAAACCGTCTCTGGCAGGGCACCCCTGGTGCAAGGAAAGAAGAGAACCTGTGAACTTTACTGGCGCAGTCGACGAGGATCCTGTGGTCATCGGAAGACGGTGCAGGAAAAAGACTGAAGGCAGGGAGAAAGGCGACGATCAGGCAACAGCAGCGTTCGAGAAAAGACCTGCGGGGAGACGTCGGCAAGGTGGCAAGGACCACGGCAGTAGTCCAGCGACGCGGGACTGCATCCGGTCAAGGAAATCAGCGCGTCGAGACCTTTACGGTCAGCGGCGGGTCGCAGCAATTGACGACAACGTGCACAGGACCAGCGGCGTGCGACAGCTGCGAAGTTGCGTTGGACTCCGACGCCAAGGAGCTGGAAATGCGGATCGACGCATCGAAACTGTGAGTTTCCTTCGTCGTATTGTTCGCGTCCCTGTGCATGTGTTCGAGCCGGCAGGACAGTTGAGGGGTACAGACGGCGGTATGGAGAGTTATCCATGTCGGCCCTCATTCGATGTGAGGTACCAGGTTGAGTTAGCGAAGGCGCACTTAGCGGACCTTCAGGCTCAACTTGCGAAAGTAAATGGCGGAAAGGCGCCGCTTCGCGAGGAAGAACCTCAGGATGTTAAGTATGTCTTGAAGGTAATAGAAGCAAGACGCCAGCAGGTAGAGCTCGAGATCTCTAAGATCAAGGAGAGTAGAAGGGCCAGTGAATCAGCCAGCGAGAACTGCTCCGAGTCGCGAGAGGTGAGGACGACTGTGCTGGAAGACAAAGGATTATGCTTGTCATGCACAGGTCAGGGAAACAGCAGTGAGGACGCTGAAAGCAATCATTCGATATGTGGGAACGCATCCTTGTTGGGAACGGCCGCAAAAGGTTCAGGAATTGAAAACAGGATTCCTGAAAGACGCGGAAATATCACAGCTTTTCCGCCACCGCGGGCGGCTAGCAAAGTACAGGAGCAGCCCAAATCTCATGATCTAGGGCATATCGAGACCAAGCTGTCCGATAGCAATCAGGGCAGCGATATAATTCCTGCAGGCTCTATGAATGAGTGTGTGCCCTCCGACACGGAGCTAGTGTCAGGAGGAAGTCTAACGTTGCCGCAATGGCAGACGGTCTCGGGCAGGTGGCAGGAAGTGCCTCGTAGCGTTAGTGATGGCAGGAGCGTTCCATCCGAGCCAGAGAACGAAGGTGGCCCTGTGGCGCCTACCGGGCGGAGCGCCGCGCTTTTGTCGAACGCACCCGATGGGCGTCCGACCAGGTCCTTCGAGGAGACGGAAATGCGTGACGACTTGACTCAAGGCAAATTCGGATCAAGTGACTACGAGTCACCTCATACAGTCTCAGAGTCAGATGATGCCGTGAAGCCGGCAAGCTCCTATAAAGTGGGGAGCGGCAATTTCAATGCTTGCCCCTGCAGGAACGAGGCAAATGGCTCGAAGCGAGGCAAAGTACCAGGAGGCAAGGGCGAGGCTTTCAAATTGAAAGTCGGTGCGAGGAACAGTACGCTCCGTACTACAGGTCGCCAAATCAAGTGCAGCAAGAATGACAGTACTGATATATCTGGACGGGCCAGGGGCTATGCTCCTTGTGCAGCACGCGGTTCGTACCGGCGCGCCGGAGAGAGCGTGCCCTTAGGTGCGTTTTGTGACCAGGGGTTTGGACCCATCGAGAACCGGGACGTGTTTGATCCTGGAGGGCACCAGCTGTTGAGTTCTTGCCCCGCTGTGGCACCAGTCTAATGAGCGTAGCGGCCATTAGGCGTTAATCGTGTCGATCGTGACACATGTTGGCTCGAACGCACACAGGGACGCGCGGTGCGACTAAGGAGGCTCACGTGGCCGCTTACGGACCCAATATGAGTGCCAATGAACGCTTCGGTTGCGAGTGTTTGTGTGCATGTGTGCCCATTCGCGAGGACGAGTGTGGACTTGGAGGTGGTGAATTGGGTGCAACCCACCAACTTGGACGCCGTGTTACGGCGCACGGCAGGCATGCCACTGTGTGTATTAGAGGGTGCATTTTGCTTATGCTTTCTTGGTGCCCCTAAGCATTTTGCGTAATGTTGTGTTGGTGCCCGTGTACATTTTTTGTTTTGGTTTTGCTGATGCCAGTGCTTGTGTAGCTGCGGTATGTCACCTACAGGGTGGTTTCGTGACCGACACCGATCCCTTATTTGTTGTAATTATAAAAGTGGCATTTGCGCCCTTTGTAGAATCTTGGGAAGGGCGTGTCAGGGATCGGTAGTGTACGCGGGGTCATCGGAACGCGGCTGGGGGCGCTCAAAGCGAAGCGTCTCCTTTCTTGGAACGCGGCCGCTGCGAACGCGCCGGGAAGTACGGGTGTCCACCCGCCCCGCGGTACCGATTCGCGCACGTGCTGGCACGAATGCGTATTTGCGTTTGTTTTTACTTTGATTTCGTGGTGGAGAGAATGTTCTACTCCGCACGTGCTGGCACGACCGTGCATTTGTGTTTTTGGAAAGGGCGTTTTGCCCTACAGTAGTTGGAGGGCTGGCCAGGCTCTCGATAAACCAATAATGTGAACATTGTAACATGATTGGAAGCCACCAAATGTGGGCCGGGCCTTTAGGGGCTTTAAAGCCGGGCTCCGGCGCCAGATAAAGGGGTTCTGCGCTAAGGTGAGATGCTATGCATCTTCGGCTATGCCGAGTAGGTGCCTCCTATAGTATTAGCCAGATCCACTTTTTGTTGTTGTGTATCTCTTTGCCGTCTCGAGTGCCTAAACTTGTACATTTAATGTAAATAGCTGTACATAAATTTCAAGTATTCGTCTTACCCCTGCATCTACACTGATCACAAGACCGTCTCTGACGGGGCACCCCCGGTGCGAAGGAACGCTTAAGTCTTCAAGTGAACAAACCGTCTCTGGCGGGGCACCTCTGGTGCAAGGAAGATAGGGAACCTGTGAAATTTACTATTAGGATGGCCCAATTTTGTCAGTGCATCGCGTATTATTTACGTGGCCGTCGCCAGACTGCAGAATTCGGCAACGAACCTACTGCTATAGCCTCTGTCTTGTATGGTGTACCGCAGGTTGTTTTATTCCGTATTCCGTATTCTGGTTGTGAGCGACTTATCAAACCAAGTAGAAGCCAAAATTGGGCACTTCGCACCTGACTGCGTGCTGTACCGAAAAGTCAAAAGGAGACAAGATAAAATATGTATAAACAAGTATGTTGGTCCGTTAGCTTAACGGTGCACGGAGCGGTAATTGTCAGCTGGGACCAAACAGCTTCAATTAAGGTAAACCAAAAAAGAAACGTAAAATGAGTTTCCTGTACGGCGACGACGGCATCACCCTTAGGATTGTTAGCAAGCATAAATACATAGGCGTCACTGGCTCAGCAAACAAAGGATGGACTGCTCTCGTGGCAAATAAAGAGATTTGAAAACTGTAGCTCCTGATCGCAGCCCTGGAGTATTCTACCAAGGAAGCCAAGCTTTTCGTTTCTGTAATTATCATAATGTCCTTTTTTAGGAGACGCGAGCATCGCCTGGTTCCCGTTTACAGAGGATAAATGGCTGTGGCTGGGAATGTCCCGCAAAAAGCTGCGCGGTTTTATCTTAAACAAACAGATAATGCACCATCTCGCCGATTACATTGCTCTTTTTTTTTCGTGCGTCGCTTCACCATATGAAGTTACAGCCTCTTTTCGCGCATGACAAGTTAAAGTAGACTCTTCCCGCGTGACATACGCGCACCGCGGATACATGCATCCCCCTGGCATTGGAACTTCAAGCCATTTACAATGCCATTGCTTTCCTTCCGCTCGTTTCCACATTCAAGCAGTTCATCTTTACACCGACTGCCTCGCCTCCCTTAAACAGCTTAAGGTATTTCGACGCACATTGCATAGTACACTATCAATTCATTTGCTCTGCGCAAAGTACCCACGTCCTGTACGCATGCAGTGGATTCGCGGCTATGCTCACGATCCACATAACATTCAAGCGGATGCTATGACTCGCACTGACATGTAAAACTACCCACCACCTTCCCCTCTTCCCCCAGATCCGTTTCTGTACCATGTCTCTGATTCACAAGCTCTTCGCCAGAGTACACGCGCTCTAATACCTCCGTGTTCGTACCCTCTTCCCCGTAGTCTTTCACGGCAGGAGGAGGTATCAGTGCGCCGGATTCGGGCAGGGGCGGCTCTGACCCCAACTGTCCGTCACCGGTGGCGTGATAAAGATCTGCCAACAACTGACAGGCGCCCTTACTGCGGCGCTGCACCGGACATTTGTGATGTGCGGCACCTGTTGTGGAGATGCCAAGCGACGGCCTCTATTAGAAAACTGCTCCTCAGGGAGGTCGGACTGCGGTAGAACCGCGAAGGGGAGTACGTGAAGTGGACTATGAACAATCAGTTCATCAGCAGCCTATGCGACTGCCTCGCAGAAACTGGTCTCCGCCCCTTCTTTAAACTTTCTATATTCTACATTCCACTCCCCCTTTCTCAACTTATGCCTCACGGCAGACTTCTCGAAAAAAAAAGTAGACTCCGCCACACATGCCACAAATTCTTGGTCAAAAATTTCGAATATTGGAAAAATGTACAGTAGTGGCATAGAAATATTGAAAGTAATGATCCATCCATCGGTTATGCAGCAAAATCTTTCTTCGTTAGTGTTTCTCTCGCTCGCATCGAGCAGTTAAGACTGGAGTATTAAATCAATGACGAACGTAATAAGGGAGTGATTACTCATTCGCATCCACCCGAGCGCAGCCATACGGCTACAAAGGAAAGCTATACAGCTTTCTCAGCAACTTCGTAGTTAAAGAAAAATTCGTCCTGGTCCGGGGTTCGAACCCGGGACGACCGCTTCACCGGAGCAGTCGCTCTACCAATTGAGCTAACCGGGACGGGAAGCTTATGGTAGGGCGTGAGCGAATTGATCAATAACTTTTGATCAATAGCTTTTGACGATAGCAAACCGCGTTAACAGGAAAAAAAGAATGCGAGCCTGTAGACGAGAGATTTGGGGATATATTCATTGTTATGATGAAACTACAGGATATGTGAAAAAGCTGTACTCATAAGATCTTTTCTGCTGAAAAATGCCTTTGTCCAGGATTGTTAAGTATGTACGTTATTTTCGGCCTTTCCGGAGCAACTCGTCATAAGCATGAGCTCGCACTGGAGGGATGGTTGCGTGCAAATATTACGTTCAGTTCTTCCCGTTTTCCGGGAGCTGTGTGAAAGTGGAACGCTTTAGACCTTTCGATGGTTGCAAAGCCTACTATCGAGAAATGCTCGCAAAATTGTTTTGTCAACAAAGCGTGATGTAGATTTTTCACGTTTTAAAAACTTTCCTGCTCGTTTTAAGTATTTGGAATTTTTCTTGAGTCATATATTATCTGAAACTTGACACTAATTCCGCGTTATCATTTTATTTATTTGAATGCATGCTACACATTCAACTCTGAGCGCCTGCATAACTTCGTGTTTTAAACCCAGAACTGCAAGCCCACTTCGTGTAGATAAACCTATATTTAATGTAAAAATCCCCGAAGGGATTTACGATGTCATGAAATAAATAAATAATGAATGAATAAAAGTAAATTGACGCCACTTACTTCCAGTATCATATCGTCTTCCCTGAAATTTACCTTTCCTCACTGCGCAGTGGTTCGTCTAGTCGTCTTTTGGCCTCGAAGTTGCGTCCGTCCATGCGTGTAGTGGCCAGATGCGTAGATTTGATAGTTTCCTTTTGTTGCGAAATCAACACTACGCGAGTCGCCGAGCCATTTCGGAGCTCACGAAAGGCCATACTGCGCATGCACGAGGAGCAGTGACGTCATACGGCGCGCCGCCACCGTCGCTGCGCGGGTGACTCAGAGGTGCCGCCGCCGCGCTCGCCAGTTGCGCATGTGCAGTAGCGGCGCGTAACTAGAGTGCCGGGGCCGCCGCCGCTGCGGCGTGCTCTCCATCGCCTCTCTCTCTCCTCATTACTTTTGCAATCCTAAAGTTATAACCAGAGCTAAACCACTGCCAATTTTTTTTTAAATAGTGCTCAAAAATATTTTGCGAGATGGTCGGCAATGAACAAAACTTCCGGACTCCGAAGATATGACGGAAATAGCTGAACTTTAAAGGTTGACCAATGCGTGCAAGGCAAGCTGCATGAAGAAGTACACCATGAAAAGGTCTGATCAAGCTTTAAAGCATACGCGAAGGCTGAATGCAACCTAATGTTTGTCAACACGAATAAAAAAACCGTACTGCTAAGAAGAGACGAGGAGACAGTGCTATCAGCGAATTAGGTGATATAGTTAAACAGAAGCCGAATTACGTAAGGATTTATTTAGTAGCCGGCATTACCAGGATGCTAAGGGCTGAGGTATAGCTCGGACGATAATTGAAAATTGCGGTGGCAACGTAGGAGGAAGAAGAGAGAGCCTTGGAAGTACTGCAGAGGGGAAGAGCAGCAGGTGAGTATCAAGCTACTGCACACCAGTTAAAGGACGGTGCAGGCGTTGCGCTAGAATAATCTGCCACCATTTATGAACATTGGCTTATGGCATCAGTCGTACTAGACGATAGATTATATTGCAATAGGGCACAAGAAACGGGGTGCCAGTTACTTTGAGGTACCAGTTAAAGACGGACAGGACGGGCGCTGACGTCTTCACTTAAGCAAACCAAGTTTAACCAATCATGCAACAATTGCTCCTGCCTCCATATTTCTGCCCTTAAATATTTGCTCAGTCGTCTTGCGTGTCCTAAAGAAGGTATAACAAATACAAAGAGGGCACTCACTTCCGCTGGTACAAGTCCTTTCTTGAGACTAAGTGCGATGAACCTTGCTCTGCAGGTGGAAAAGGCGATGGTGCTCATTTCCTTGAACACCCTTTCCTGAACACAATGTCACACTAACTAGCCCAGCAAAAGGTACTGTTCAACAAACTTTCTTTTACAGTGGACCCTTTCTTTTGTGCACCATCTGTTAAGCCCGACCCTTTGAAGATCGTGAGCGCCATCGCCTTTTCCCACCTGCAGAGCAAGATTCGTCGCATTTAGTCTCAAGAAAGGACTTGTACCAGCGGAAGTGAGTGCCCCTTTTGGATTTGTCAAACCTTCTTTAGGACACGCAAGACCAGTGAGCAAAGATTCAAGGGCGGAAATATGGAGGCAGGTGCGATTGTTGCATGATTGATTAAACTTGGTTTGCTTAAGTGAAGACGTCAGCGCCCGTCCTGTCCGTCTTTCTGTGGGGTTTGTGTAGAATTTAGCGCTGTTTTTACTTTCCTGAACACAATGTCACACTAACTAGCCCAGCAAAAGGTACTGTTAAACGAAATCTAAAGCGAGGCTTGCATTCTTTTAAAATGGCACTACTCTCGTATATACTGCAATGGAATGAACTTGCCGAATGCAGTCACAGATTATTTTACTTCGCCGGAGGTACTCGTGGGAGCTTTTGGCACGCACACTACTCTACGACACAAAGTTGGGAATTCTGCGACGAGATGCGTTTTCTTACACTCTCTTGAAGAGTTACAAAGGTCTGGAAATATGCAGCGACGCAAGTTCGCTAAAATAAAAAGTTATTTTACCAGCGCAAGGTTTTCGAATCTGGAAGCATGAGCAATTTTCTCATTCCCACTCTTCATGTACCTGTTGCCACAATACGAGTAGTCGTTCAAAACTGGTTAATAGTCGTATATTCGCCCTTCCACCTTCTCATACCCCTTTCAGTCACGGTTTCTCCATATGGAGACGCGACTTTATTCTTCCTTTTTCTCATCAAAATGCGTATGATTCGCGCTGCAGCTTGCTGCGACTAATATTCGAGACATATGGCTAAGTGACACGTAGCGCCATCTGATGTAAAGCGGCGGAACGATACTCCAAAACAACGCTTCAAGATGGACGCCGCAACGTTTTACGGGAGCTCTGGTGAGTTGCTGTACGAAGTTCTTTTTTACGGTGACGTACGTTATATATTAAGGGTAAAAACACCTCTTTTATGTACAGAAAGCTCTATTCGAACGAAAAACAGTCAATATTTCATATCGGATGATTTTACCTAGTAGATTTACTGCTGATCAGAACCGCGTGTACAAGTGGACACACCGTGACCTAACCCATACTTGTTTTAGCATTGCCGGGGAAGGTCAGTGTGCTTTGCCATTTGCTGTATGTTGATTTTTGCTTGCATTCATCTCCTCTCAGCCATCGAGAATCATCGAAAGACTCGCCGCAAGGCAAATATCTCTGCAGCTGAGAAAATGTTTTTGGCTATTGCGGACGGCAACGAGTCTGACGCTAACCTCTCGGACGACGAGACCGAAGTGTGCGACGATGTTGTGGATGTGGTATGTATACATAGCAAAAGTATTTTGTAGTTGATAGTAGAGCGGGGCCTTAAATGATTGCGTTCTATTTTTTTATCGTAGGACGTTGACTTTGGAGGTGAAAGCAACGCTTCTGCACCAGCGGCCATGGAGAGCAGCGACTCAGATGAAGATTGCGACGCCGCTAGGAAAGACCCTAAAAAGCGCAAAAAAGTTGTAAGCTGGGTGAAGAAAGCCTTCCATCCAGGTGACATTTCATGCATCCCAGTTCCCAGCAAGAACGAGGCGCCGGCTGAACCTCTTCAGTATTTCATAAAGTACCTCCCTGACAGCACGTTTGAAAAAATTGCCCAGTGCTCAAACCTTTATTACTTGCGAACAACTGGCTCAGAGCTGGGCACTACACCGGAGGAGATTAAGGTATTTTTTGGCATCATGATGTACATGGCTGTGCTCAAATTTCCTAGAATTAGGATGTACTGGCAGCAGCGGACCCGGATTGCCATAGTTGCAGAAGCAATGAACCTGAACAGATTTTTTAAGCTGCGGACTGCTGTTCATATTACTGATGCCTGCTGTCCAGCCCCTAGCAACACTGATAAATTCTGGAAGGTGCGACCTCTAATTGATGTTGTGAGGGAGCGATGCCTGGAACTTCATGTGAGGGAACAGTCAAGCATCGACGAACAAATGATTCCCTTCACTGGAAAAGTCCCAGCAAAGCAGGTCATTAAGTCTAAGCCAAATCCTGAGGGTGTTAAAGTTTTTGTTCGGTGTAGTCCTGATGGCATCGCACACGATTTTGAAATTTATCAGGGCAAGGGGACTGGAATTGACCCCAGCTATGCGCATCTTGGTCTCGGTGGCTCTGTGGTCTTGAGGCTTTGTGACTAACTGCCAAAAAAAGAAATTTCAAGTGTTTCTTCGATAACTATTTTACATCTGTCAACCTGCTACGTGAACTGCGAACTTTCGGCATTCAAGCGACAGGAACGATGAGGGGTAACAGGCTGATGGGTTGCAACCCGAAGAGCGAGAAAGAGCTTAAAAAAGAAGGAAGAGGGGCGATGGACAGGAAAGTGACCGAAGAAGGCGATGTTGTCTTAGTTAGGTGGCTTGACAATGGGGTGGTAAACATCGCCCCTACGCAGGTAGGCTTTGGTTCCGTTGGTGTCGCCAGCAGGTGGAGTGACGCATCGAAAGAGCGGGTTGAAATACCCTGCCCAGAAGCTATTCTGGAGTATAATAGATTCATGGGAGGAGTTGACAAGCTGGACTTTGTGATGGCCCTCTACCCCATGAAAGCCAAAACGAGAAAATGGCCCGTCAGGGTAATGTGCCACTTCACATCACTGGCTTTGGCCAACTCATGGCTGGAGTATGTGCGAGACGCCAGCAGCCAGGGACTTCCAAGAAGAAAGGCCCTCGACATGCTTGCCTTCCAGACTGATGTGGTTCTCAGTCTAGTTCAGTGCAACAAAGGGGTACCAAGGAAGAGAGGGCGGCCGACTGTTGACTCAGCTGAGCCACCACCACGTCGCTCACACAATGCTCGTCCGTCACCACCAAACGCTGTTAGGTACGATGGCAAGGAGCACTGGCCTCAGCAGGTTCAGTTGCCGTTTCCACAGCGGTGCAAATACGAGAAATGTTCCGCAAAAACGAGGGTCCGCTGCAGGAAATGCGATGTTTTTCTGTGCATTGCAGCTGAGAAGGACTGTTTTTTCCTTTACCACAATCAGTGAACCTTTCCATGCACCATTCGCACACACTACAATAAATATTTTGCCTCCTTGTTGCAAAGTGCTTCCGTATAATTATTATATACGTTTTTTAAGAAAAGCAGGATTCAGTCACGATGTCTCCATATGAGCACGCGACCGCAATTGCATAATAATTATGCTAGAGAGATGAAACCTTCTTCTTTAGCCTCTGGACAACGAAAACATTGAAACCTGTAAGTATGGAATTTTTCTCCAAACAATACAATAATTCGTGACTGAAAGGGGTATATACACACAGTTCCCCCGCCCCTCCCCCCCGAGTCACAATATATGTTCATTAGAAATCATTACTAATGGGGAAGGTATTAAGATCTGATTTATCAAATCTTGTGTTTAACGTCCACGTGCTAATGTGTGCAAGGCGGACGCTGCGTATATCAAAAATAGCTGACAGTGTGCTTTAAAGGCTTAAGACTCATTCACGGCACCAGTGCCGACGGCGGCACCATTTGCCTCGCAGAAACACCCGCATACGAGAAGTACAGCTAGCGGTGTAAGGAATAAGGTATGCGAATTCGGTTAGTTCTAGAAAAAGATTATTGTAAGAGATATCACAAACTCGCTACAGTTAAGATTTTGTGTAGAGTGCGCATGTGGGGGCTGAACGACCGTTCCTTTTATGCTTGATGTTAACTGGTGATGAGGTTCCCGAGTAGACCTTCAAATGGCAGCAAAGGGGCTTTGCTTTCTCCTAGGCTTGACACTCACATCGCACACTCAGGACGGCCACTGCCCCATTGCCCTCTTAGCATGCATGAATGGGAGTAAGTGTGGCATTGGCCACAGTTATTAAGCATCAAGAATGCGCTTTATGAGAGAATAAATGCTGCTCTTCCTTTGTGCGCTCGTCCACTCACTCGACGGAAGCAGCCGGGAGCTGCCTGTATATGTTTTCCCTTGTGATTAAGAGATGAATGCATTGCGCCTCAACAACTGCAGCCCGTCGTCGTCCACGCCGAGTCAGAAGCCGTGGCAGCAACCCAGCGACCACGAGGAGCCCACGCCGCAGCCTACTCGTCCCCTTGCCTCGGCTGCAACCCCAGTGCCAGCCGCAGCCGCCGGTGGAGCAGACCGTGGAGGAGCGGCTGCGCAGCTCGTCTGGCTTCAGCCTCGTCTCCCATCAGTGGCTACCGGTGGCGAAGCGGCCGTTCATGACGCGCCCACGGACGGCTTCGCGTCTCAGGCGCCGAAGCTTACAAGTGCTGGAGGCTGGAATCCGCTGTCTTTCCTTCAGCGGGAACGTCACTCGATACATCATATAGGTAACACCACATGATAGACTGAAAGCCATTCTTTCCCATTCTAAGCACTCTAGTGAAGCGGACATTGCATTGACATCCACGGAAGATTCGCAAACTTTCCGTTAAGTCTGGCCGAAGTGTGGCATTTACTTATGACACTCAGAGAAGAGCATAGGATAAAATGAGGCTTCTTAAATTTTATCGAAGGAACGCTACCTAAGTTACCGATTGCCGCCGTGGCGACAGTCTAAGCCGACTAAGTATTTTGTATGACATCAAGTCCATTCCGAGTGGCAGCCGACGATGTGAAGGCTTTACTTTCTCTTAACCGGTGTCGCAGCCGCCACCAACGCCGGAGCGCGGCCGACGTGGAATGAAGTGGTGTAAACGTCGCTCCAATTCAGGACATTTACCGCTTCTCTCACATGGGAACACAGCTTCACAGTTACTTCTACAATGACTTAAACACTAAGCAAGATAGGAGGAATATTCTAAATGCTTTCCGGTTTAAACTCGAGATGGACGCTATACAACTCATGTGGTGCGCAGCGTAGGGTGCGGACTATGAACCGCATGGCTTAGGGAGTGCCTGTGTTTCTTTGCACAGCAGTAGACATTTGGGCTAGTTGGTGCGCGTTTTTCTTTAAAAACCAGCGCAGCGGACAGGAGTGCTCCTGTTTTACTATGCGCACTCAAAGTTAATAAAATGAACCATAGCTATCTCTGCCATGAATAATGCACTCTGGCGGCAATGCCTGCAGCAGGTTCCTTTAAGCCTTCTCTCGCAGTTGAGCCAACTTCCATCCGCAAGATTTCCCGGGAACCTCCTGCGGAAGCTGTGTGAAAAACTGCTTAAAGATTGTCACCAACACTCAAGGAAAGGTTGCCCAGACTTCGAACAATCACAAGCTGCTGTCGATCCATTTCATCATGTTTTTAGCACTGACTCCATAAAACAGCAGGAAGGGTAGGTGTCCGTCATTAATTCTCGGCACCCAACCAGCTTGCGACTCTTTGTAAACGGGTTAACTCAGATGAGTCCCCAGTTGTAGCGTGCGGCACAAAATACAGGCAAAATTTTACGCACTGCAAAACGCACGTTGTACAGTCATTATCTGGGGCCCGTTCAGATAGGTAAATATAAATAAACTTGAAGGAATCCAAAAGAAAGCAGTAAGGTTTATATATAACACTTACAGGTGAGCGTCAGTCAGTGATCTCAAAAAAGCGGCTGACTCTCTATTCCTAACATCAATCGCATATGTCGCTTAAAATTTTTCTTTCAATTAATAACAATTTCAAAGTTGACACCTCTAATATCCTTACTAATTCCACGGGGTACCAAACTAGAAATCGTCATTCTCTTTCCATAACGCCATTAAATTCGCGAGTTAATTGTTTTAAATATGCTTTTTTCCAAGGATTAGCACTGATTGGAATAACCTCACTGGTGATGTTGTCAGGCAGAGATCATTGCATTTGTTTGAAGAGCATTTGAAATGATTGTTGTTGATCACTTTGCCCCGGTATTTTCTTGCTGATTTTCTATGTGTAACTCTGTTTTGTTCTTATGTATCTGTATTTTTGTATCTTAACACATTGTTCCCTACCTGCTATGATTTTGTGTACAAGATTGCAGTATCCAGAAATAAAAGAATAAATAAATAAATTTTGTTGTCTTGTGGAAAATATTACGTTGAACAATCCGGAAGGTGTATCAATGACACATTTCTCAAGAACCGCAATTTACTTAGATCGACAACAGCTTGCAACCTTGCTGTCCACTGTGCCAACTGTGAATATTTTTTTCCATTGCGTAACCGAAAACGCATCTGAAAGAAATATCTGGACCAGCGCGCACACGAATTCTGGGAAGCATTTATCATTGACCAGAAGAACCAAACCTGCGTCAACACGGCATCCTTCTTTTTCCCAAAGGAAATAACATTAATTACCAGTTGGTTGGTACGTGCTAAGCGGTACCTTAGCTTTTTTGTTATTAGTGTTTACAAAACATTTTGTTGTTCCTTTTGGTTCTGTTTTTATGTTTTCTGGTTTATCATCTTACAGCCCTCCCCTCTCACCCCTTGTTAGCAGCTGAGCGTGGCACGTGCCTTTCCTTTGGCCTTCGTATCAGGAGTTGTGCCTATTACAATGACCTTTTTATATTTGTTTTCAAGCCTTGAAATGCCATATATTCCCGCCTTCTAAAGTAAAAACGTTAGTCGATAGTCTGCGCTCGTCCTGTTGCCTCTTCCTTGTCCCTTATTTAGCGCTGTTGTTTTTTAAGATGGGTTTTTTCCCCTCACACCTCTGGGTTGCGCTTCTATGGTGTTGATTTAGACACAAGACGCTCTTTAATTCTTTTTAATACGTATACTCTTCTGAAATAGCCGCATAGATAGGTAATCAGCCTAACAACGTCAGCCAAGATCAGCCTATTTACGTCGTCTGTAGGACAAAGACGCCTTCCATCAACCTCCAATTAACCATGTCCCCTGTCAGCAGCGGCCACCTTATCCACGTCACGTACCTAATCTCATCCTCCCAGCTGACCTTCTCCGCCCCTCCTACGCTCGCCTTTTATTGGCATCTATCTACCTTGTCTTCTCAGGGCGGGACATACAATGTGAAGGCTATCTTGTCTTCGAATTACATGCCCTGACCACGGTCATTCCTTGTAGACCTCCACTAAGATTTCTTTAACCTTAAACCTGTCATTTTTCTCCAGAAATCTCGCTGCGCTCTGCGCAACTTTCTAGATATACCTCAAACTGAAGATGCCTTCTACGTCGAAGAAAATGCAGAAGAATGCCCGCACTCTGTTACAGAAAGTATAAAGGGAAGTTATTCTTTCTTCATGTTCGCGCAATTTGATGTAAATTTCCATCACTCCCTCTCAATGTGCACCACATCCAAGTGCTTCATTTTCCCTACTGGAGAGCCCTTGAAGACTTAGCTTGCATGTACGAGGGGGTACCCAAAAGAAACCGGACTAAATTTTTTGGTCGGCAAAGCTTCTGTGGTACCGCGTTTTGCCACTAGGAGCGCATAGAACGAACATTCCAGAATCAGTAAGCCGAGTGCCGTTGTTGAAGGAAATCAGAGTAGTTTAGGCAGAGTTTTAGAGTGACGACTGTTTTGTGTGAATATCGTTTTTGCAATGGATGATTTTCGTGAACAGCGTGCGCCGGTGAAATTCTGATTTTTGCTCGGAAAAAGTTGAATGGAAACTCTTGAAATATTAATTAAGACGTACAAGGACGATGCTATGGGGACAACTCAAGTGATCCTGAATCCAATCCTGAATCAAAGCAACAATCATGCCAATGGAAATCTTCAAATTCACCTCGCCTCAAGAAAGCTCGTCAGGTGAAACCAAACCTCAAAACAATGCTGATTTGTTTTTCGACGTGAGAGGGGTCATCCATAAGAATTTGTTCCGCAGGGTCAGACAGTTAGCCACGCTTTCTACTTGGATGTTTTGAAGAGATTGGGCAACAGTGTGCGGTGGAAGCGGCCAGATTTGTGGCGGTCGGGTGACTGGTTTTTCCATCATGGCAATGCCCCTGCTCACACGCCGTCTCTACGACAATTTTGGACCAAAAATGGCATGGCCCCTATTCTTCAACCTTCATACTCTCCCGACCTTGCCCCGTGCTACTTTCTTTGTTTCCTAGAATGAAAAAATAGGTGAATGGAAAGCGTTTCACTGATGTTGCAGAGGTGAAGAAAAAAACGACGGAGGCACTGTCAAGCATCACAAAAGATGAATTTAAACAATGTTTTGAAAAATGGAATGAAAGATTGGACAAGCGTAGCATTGCAAGTGGGGAATACTTTGAAGGAGATTGAAGGTATGTGCTTAAAATGTGAACAAATAAGTTCAAACAAAAATAAGTCCGGTTTCTTTTGGGTACCCCCTCGTATACAGAAAAAGGAATTCGCCCCGGAAATCTGTCTCTTCCTTCTTTTCTGCTGCCCCTGAGCGGATAACAACGCTATGAATTCATACTTTTACAAATTAGGCAATAAAGTTAGAAGCTTTCTTTAGAAGAAATTTCTTTATTTTGCTTGAGCAAAAAAGGTGACGGAAGAAAAAGCTGCTTAGTTGCAGCTTGACAAAGCTCCCGCCACCCAGGCAGCAAGCACTTGCGCAGAACATAGTTTTAAAAAATTGATAAAACATTCCTCTGAAAAGAGCAGTCGATTGTCAACTGTCACGTGCAGAACAATGAACAAAATAGACACTTGAAACAAGATTAAAAGAAAAAAAGAAATCCGCGGTACAGGTCAAACAAAAATTTCAAAAATTCCCTTGTGCGACATTTGCAGAATGTTTATTTGTTTTTCATCCAGTTCATTGAGCGCATGCGGTATGGGATGTTTTAGTCGTTGTTTTCCGTACATTGTACGGGAAAATGGAATGAGCCATGGTGACTGATAGCGAAATGAATAGGTATTTGTTGTTTTTTTTTGGTAGTCTAGCTAATGTCAGAAATGTCCGAGATTCAGAAGTTCAGGGATTCAGCCGCGGTACGCATATTTTTTTCTTCTGGGGAAATCACTGCTGGGCACATGGAAGTACTCACATTAGGAGTTTAGAAGCGCCATTTTGGAATTATGTTTTACTGTACGTACCTAATTTTCCGCATTCTTTACCTTTGGTCCCGCTGTTTTGGAAAACTCGAGCGCTGACGGTGTCTGAACGCTTCATGCTGTCCTGACTGAATAACTGCTCTCATCCTACTCTCTGGAGGTTTTTCTTCATATTTAATTAATATTACCTTTGAACAGAACACACGAAGTCCTGCAATAAACTAAGGGCTTTTTCGTAGCAGTTGAGTATCTGCCATTGCAAGTCAGTGATTCATCCGTGTGCGCTAACTAAAAAATGGCCTGTGCCAATCCTTCAGGGGTTCTGCGCAGGCACAGACATTTATGAAAACTTTGCTTCTGAACATAACTGTTGCTGTTATTAGAATTGGGTGGAAAAGTAAACCACTGAGCGCACTATAGTGCCATATAGTTCCTATGCAGCTGTGGGTATTAGCAATGGTGTGGTGGCTATTGGATTTAAATCGGAATTATAACTCAGCTTCTCACATGGGCCACGACTGCGCTGGCATTTCTGTGGGATGTAGTTAGCGGATGTCCCTGCGCGTTACTTTGGCAGCCTGACGCTAATATTTTACAATCCGAATCATGCTTAATTCTAAACGCGTGGTTCTGCGTTGTACTCCATTCCGTACTAAATGCAAGATCATCATCGGTTTAAACAACGTTTCCCCAGGCACTGTTTAAATCTGCTTTGAGGTTAAGCATTGTACACTAGCCCGAAGTAAGTTCATTTTCGGTGTACTATTTGAGTTTAAGGAGAAATTGTTTTCATGACTGAAATTTGCAGGACATCAAATTAGGCGAATTCTCTAGCGAGGACAAGAGAAAGAATCACCTGTGATACCGTGAGCGCCTAGCGAGCCGCTGACGTGTCATCCCGTGCTGCTGATAAGCTGCGCACGGCACGCTATTGGCGCACTATAAGAACACCATGCTCTTGGCAATAAACGCTTTTTTCCTGCTTGACCTTCGTCGATGCTGGTCGTAGTTATTTCACTGGCGACGAGGATGGGATCCGTCTGGACTGGCCTGCCAAGCGTGTCTGGGCAAGATAGGACGACGCACATCGGAAGCCACTAATGCGGACTGCAAGTGGCTGGCGGCCAGGGGCAAGCAGCTGACAACGGATCCTACGCACCAAGCAAGGCATCGACACGATAAGTAACTGCACCGAAGCGTTGTTACGTTTACGTTTACGTTGTTATGTTTGTGCACCGAAGCGATGTCGCGTCTTGGCAGAAGCGATGCGTACGACCCGAAGGTCCAGAACTTTGATTCCTACTTGGAACGGTTTGAACATTTCGTCAGCGCCAATGAGGTCTCGGAAGCAAAGAAACTGTCAGTTTTTCTAACAGTACTTGGCGCAGAGGCGTATGAAGTCCTCAAGAACCTGGTAGTTCCAGCGCTTCCCGGTGAAAAGACTTTCGCTGAAATCAAGGTTCTGCTGAAGAATCGCTACAGCCCGCAAACTTCAGTCATTGCTGAAAGGTGCAGGTTTAACCGCCGAGTTCAACTGGAGCAAGAGAGCGTAGAAGATTTCGTTCTGGAGTTAAAACACCTTGCTCGGAAGTGCAATTTCGGAGACTTTCTGCAGGATGCCTTGCGAGACAGACTGCTAGCAGGCATTCGCAATGAGGAAACTCAAAGAGCTCTGTTCACCACGGAAGGCTTAACATTTGAAGGCGGATGCAAAACTGCGCTGGATAGGGAGTTGGCCACACAGCAGGCCACGCTATTGCAACAAAGAGGTCGCAGTGAGGCACTCAACGCTGTGGGAACGCACGAGAGGTGCGACCGAAAGACAAACGACTCAACGCGAGGAAAAAAGTCAAAAACAGAAGTGTAGCCGCTGTGGCAAGGCGCATAGTTCAGACAGCTGTTGGTACAAGAGGTACAAGTGCAGACGGTGCTCGAAAGTGGGTCATCTTCAAAATATGTGCCAGGCAAGCCGTGAAGAACTAAAAGCGCATTCACAGCTTTTATAAATATCGCTTGAGTATCCGGTTTACACTCAAAACACGTAGGAATACAAACTACATACGTAACCTTGCTGAACTACATCGCTGCATATCACAACAACCGGTCTCGTCCACTGGCTGCCATTGATTGTGATATGCAGCTAACGATCGCTGCATATCGAAAAGGGTCGGTTCCCACAGACGCTTGGAACTCACGGTTATATTTAAGTGACCAATGACAGAGGACCAGGTGGACGCAACATGGCCATTATAAAATGGACATAGAACATGGCGCCAGGTTTGGTGATTGTCCTGTCAGTTTGGTGATTGTCCTGTCCCTTCAGATGTATACTATTATCCGGCATGCGCACTCCCATTGCTTACAGTATACTGCTTCTATGTTGCAGAGGTGTTTATACCGACTCATCGACCACAGTAAAAGGAAATAAAACGTTTCGCAGGGAAAAATAAGCGGGAACGAAGACGTGACCGCCTCTTTCGAATTGGGTGTTGAGAGTCAATCTCAACTCCCCGTATTTCATTCATGAAGGTGTAGTAAGCAACCGCTTTAATGCTTAGATGTAATTCCATGCTTAGATCTAAGTATAATTCGAACTGAAATTAGCTTGTACGGCAAAATATGCTACGGGCTTTCCTGAGTTCCAGAACAAAGGTCTGTACAACAGATTTCCAATAAGCCTGCGCTGCGCGATCCAGACCGCCCTATCGCAAGGAATTTTTAAATTATATATCTCAATACAAGGAATAAGACCTCATCAACTTAAGTTTTCTACGTAATCAAACTTGTGGAAACGCTGCACGGCCTCGCCAAAGCAATAGACGACTAAACAGGAGGAAATACATTTTTCCTGAACTTTTCCGAGTTTTTTAGTTGTGTCTGCTATCACAGATTGCTAAAGAAGGTTATATTAGGATGGCCCAATTTTGTCAGTGCATTGCGGATTATTTACGTGGCCGTCGCCAGTTAGCACAATTCGCCAACAAACCCTTCTGCTATTGCCTCGGTCCTGTATGGTATACCGCAGGTTGTTTTATCCCGTAATCTGTTCCCTCTGGTTGTGAGCGACTTATCAAACCAACTAGAAGCCAAAATGAGGCAGTTCGCACATGACTGCGTGCTGTACCCAAAAGTCAAAAGCAAACAAGATGAAATAAGTATAAACAAGAATGTTGGTCCGTTAGCTAAACGGTCCACGAAGCGGCAGATGTGAACTGGGACGAAACAGCTTCAATTAAGGTATACCGAAAAAGAAACGTAAAATCAGTTTCCTGTACAGCGACGACGGCATCGCCCTTAAGATTGTTGCCAAGCATAAATTTATAGGCGTCACTGTGTCAGCAAACAACGGATGGACTTCTCTCGTGGCAAATAAAGAGATGCGAAAACTGTTGCTGCTGTTAGCAGCGCTTGAGTATTCTACCAAGAAAACCAAGGTTTTCGTTTCTCTAATTATCATACATACAGTCCTTTTTAGAAGACGCGAGCATCACCTAGTTCCCGTTTACCGATGATAAATGGCTGTGGCCGAGAATGTCTCGCAAAAAGCTGCGCGCTTTATCTTGAACACACATGTAATGCACCGGCTCGCCGTTTACATTGCTCTTTTTTTTTGTCGTGCGTCGCTTCCCCATCTGAAATTACAGCCACTTTTTGCGCAGGAAAAGCTTCAAGTAGACTCTTTTCACGCGACATACGCTCACTGCGGACACAAGCATTCCCCTGGCATTGGAACTTCAAGCCATTTACAGTGCCATTGCTTTCGTTCCGCTCGTTTCCACATTCAATGCAGTTCATCTTTACACCGACTCCCTCGCCGCCCTTAAACAGCTTAAAGCATTTCGACGTACATTCCATATAATGCAATCTATTCATATCCTCTGCGCAAAGTAGCCATGTCCTGTACGCATACACTGGATTCGCGGCCATGCTCACGATCCACATAACATTCAAGCGGATGCTATGAGTCGCACTGACACATCAGACGACCCTCCACCTTCCCCTCTTCCCCCAGATCCGTTCCTGTCCCATGTCTCCGATTGACAAGCTATGCGCCAGCGAACACGCGCTCTAATACCTCCGTGTTCGCACCCTCTTCCCGTATTCTTACACGGCAGAAGGAGGTATCAGTGCGCCGGATTTGTGCAGGGGCGGCTCTGAGCCCATCTCTCCGTCATCGGTGGCGTGATTAAGATCTGCCAACAACTGACAGGCGCTCTTACAGAGGCGCTGCACCGGACATTTGTAATGTGTGGCACCTGTTGTGAAGTTGCCCAGCGACGGCCTCTATTAGAAAACGGTTCCTCAGAGAGGTCGGCCTGCGGTAGAACCGTGAAAGAGACTACGCGAAGAGGACTATAAACAATCAGTTCACCAGCAGCCTATGTGACTGCCTCGCAGAAACTGGTCTCCACCCCTTCTTTTAACTTTCTATATCCTACATTCCACTCCCCCTTTCTCAGCTTATGCCTCATGGCAGACTTCTCGAATAAAAAAAAAAGGAGACTCTGCCACACATGCCCAACATTCCTGGTCAAAAATTTCGAACATTGAAAAAATGCACAGTAGTGGTATAGAATTATTGAAAGTAATGATCTAATCTTCGGTTATGCAGCAAAATTTGTCTTCTATAGCGTTTCTCTCGCTCGCATCGAGCAGTTAACACTGGCGTATTAAATCAATGGTGAACGCTTCTGACGATAGCAAACACGTTAACAGGACAAAAAATGCGAGCCTCTAGACAAGAGATTTGCGGATATATTCATTGTTATGACGAAATCATAGAATATGGGGAAGTGCTGTGTTAATAAAATCGTTTCTGCTCCAAAATGCCTTTGTCCTGGGTTGTTAAGTATTTGCGTTATTTTCGACCATTTCGGAGCAACTCGCCATAAGCATAAGCTCGCACTGGAGGGATGTTTGCGTGAAAATATTACGTTTAGTTCTTCCCGTTTTCCGGGAGCCGTGCGAAAATGGAACGCTTTAGACCTGTCGATGGTTGCAAAGCCTACTCATTCCGGGTTATCATTTTATGTTTCTTTCAATGCACGCTACACTTTCAACTTTGAGTGCCTGCATAACCTCGTGTTTTAAACCCAGAACTGCAAACCCACTTCGTCTAGGTAAACCTATAGTTCCTGTAAAAATCCCCGAAGGGATTCACAATGTCATGAAATAAATGAATAATTAATGAATAAAAGTAAACTGACGCCACTTACTTCCAGTATTATATTGTGTTCCCTGCAACTTTGCTTTCCTCACTGCACAGTGGTTCCTTTAGTCGTCGTTTGGCCTCGAAGTTGCGTCTGTCCATGGGAGTAGTGGCCGGATGCATCGATTTGATAGTTTCCTTTTGTTGCGGAAACATCACTACGCTAGTGGCCGAGCCATTTCGCGGAGCTGACGAAAGGCCACACTGCGCATGCGCGAGGAGGAGTGACGTCATGAGGCGCACAGCTGGAGCGCCGCCGCCGTCGCTGCGGAGGTGACTCAGAGGTGCCGCCGTCGCGCTCCTCAGTTGCGCATGCGCAGTAGCGGCGCATAACTAGCGTGCCGGGGCCGCCGCCACTTCCGCGTGCTCTCCATCGCTTCTCTCTCTCTCTCTCTCTCTCTCTCCTCATTGCTTTTGCAATCCTGAAGTTATAACCAGAGCTAAACCACTGGCAATTTTTTTTAAAGAGTGCTGAAAAATATTTTGCGAGATGGTCGGCAATGAACAAAACTCCCGGACTCCGAATATATGACGGAAATAGCTGAACTTTAAATGTTGACCAATGCGTGCAAGGCAAGCAGCATGAAGAAGTACAGCATGAAAAGGTCTGATCAAGCTTTAAAGCATACGCGAAGGCTGAATGCAACCTAGTTTTTGTCAGCACCAGTAAAAAAAAGTACTGCTAAGAAGAGACGAGGAGACAGTGCTATCAGCGAATTAGGTGATATGGTTAAAGAGGACCCGAATTACATGAGGATTTATTTAGTAGCAGCCATTATGAGGATGCCAAGGGCTGAGGTGTAGCGCGTATGATAATTGAGAATTGCGGTGGCAACGCAGGAGGAAGAAGAGAGAGCCTCGGAAGTACTGCAGAGGGGAAGAGCAGCAGGTTAGTATCAAGCTACTGTCCACCAGTTAAAGGACGGTGCAGGCGTAGCGCTAAAATAATTTACCACCATTCATGAACATTGGCTTGTGGCATCAGTCGTACTAGACGAGGGGCTGCATTGCAATAGGGCACAAGAAATGGGGTGCAAGTTACTCTAAAAATCAGAGAGATTACCCACTACGCCTTGCTTCAAAATAACTGTACCTGGTCAGTTGCTAATCGAATCAGAGCTACGTTATAGGTCATTCTTCCAAGGGAAAAAAATTGTTTTAGCAAACAGTATTCAGCAAGAGACGATATTTGCAGAGCCAGTGAAGATGAAGAAAGTTGCACACTATATAACCCAAAATAAAAACTGATCAGCGGAGCTCACACTTGACGGAACCAAACCCTTGAACACCCTCAATGTCTGCGATCCCGCTAATTTGGTTAGAGAGGAGCATATACTAAAGCGACCTGTAATAATTACGGCTGAAGAGAGCGTTTAACGCTAAGATTGCTCCGAAAAATTTCGCGAAAGAGTTGGGTATTAAATCAGCAGTTACCGCCCGAAGACTAACCCTGTACAGAGAAAATATTTCTATGCACGCCTTTTTGTTACACTCTTAGACGTCGATCGAAATTACTTCTGTCGAAATGTTAATTAATGATTTCGCAAAAGATGATAGATCCGATTGGGGGCCACAAACATTTTATAATGAAGATTGTAGATGCAATCTCTTTGAAACAAGTGCATTAATACCAGACACCGGGACGCCGTCTTGAATTCAACCTTTTAAGGCATCCACGACAGCTTCAGCAGAGGCAGTCTGGACGCAAGGAGGCCAGACCGCTGCCACCAAAACAGTTGAAGGAAGCAATTTCAAAAACGTATTTTTGTTAACAGTACACATCTCGAAATTAGAACGGAATTTATCTTCGTGGAGCAATACCGTATTGCCGACGAAAACTAACTCTGAGGCAATGTCTCAAACCCGATTTCAAAAGGAGAACGAAAGCGCATCGTAGGCACCCTGGCGTACAAAACACAGCACGCCTAAAATTCAAGGGTTACACAGTTTCGGTTCAGTCTTTGAGCCTGATATGCTGAAGAGTCGTGTAGTGGGACATTCACGGAACTCCGAAAACTGGACACCTCCGGCGAGGGCGAAAATCGGCATCACTCATTTATTCACGTATTCTCAAGAATATATTAGAGACTTCCTCAGGGGCGGGACGGTCACTGAGCATCAAATGAATTTCATGATGAAAAATTAGGACGGGCACCAGAAGGACGCCACGTGCAGGCGCGATATTTTCTCATCTGTTCTTTAACGTTACCATGCTCGAAGTGCCAAGCGAATTTAACCGAATCCCAGGTGTTACTCAGGCTGGCAACGAAGACGACATCACGCCTAGGACAGGTGGCGGGGGCGTTGGAAAAGTATGCACGATAGGGTGGGCGAAGATGCGCCCCACTAAAGTCACGACACCTGTTGCTACAGAAGCAATCAAGACAAGTAGCAAGGTAGACTCACATAAATACCAAAATAAATCCTGATGAAAAGAGGCACGAGAGGTAGACTAAAAGGGTAAAAACCTCTAAATGAAGCCACGAAGCAGCTAGTTAGACTCCTAAGAAGAATAAACTGCAAAGTTCACGAAATCAAAGAGGAGGAAACCATGCGCTTAATACGGGCGTCTGTACTAAGCCGCGTAATTTACGTCAACCCATCTCTCGACGTCACAAAAGGTGAGAAGAAGGAAATAACACCTTGATCAGGATGGCGTACAAAGGCACGGGAGGCACCATCAAAAACCTATGGAAAAAAACGCTTCTCGCGCTAGGACTTCATAACACACTAGAAGAACACACAGCTGCTCACTTATCGCCTCAATATGAACGACTATCAAGGAAGAGATCCGGCAGAGGAGTGCCATACAAACGAGGTCCACATTACGTTCCTGTGCGCGGATTGAGAGCTGAAATTAGTAAACCTCTCAAAGAACAGATAATCATCAGCCAAATACAAAGAAGTATGCATCCGGTCTTTAGTAAAAGAAAGACGGACTGAAGGATCTAAAGCATTGCCGATGAAATTCAAAAGACTACCCGGCGTGGCCTTTGTTGACGCAAAAAATGCAGCTCGAAATTATGCCTTGGGTACAATTGCGCTGCCCACACACCAAAACTTAATAACACACGCGACTAAAGCGACAAAGTTGCTTGGGCTACGGCTAACAACTACTTGCAAGGTAAAAACAGCACACACGTTCCCGACGGACCGAGTGCTTGGTGGGGAAGATGGCGATAACATGTTCGTCGAATCACTTTCAGGGAATTATGACAGTCCAACCTACAAAAAACGTATTCTCAGGAGACACACAATACTTTATACAAGGCAAGGAAACTGGCCTGGAGGCAGCTTCCTCCTAATACCTTCGCACACGCGTCACTTCTGAGCACGATATACCTGGCACTCCACGCAGCTCCTTGCAATACATGTAGAGAGAAACCTTATATCTTATGATTTAGATACGGAGTGACTATTCAGTCTACAAGCACAATGGAGCTGTGGGAGCCTATGCTTCTCCCTTCGGCACGGTCTCTTTGGTGCGCATGGTGTGCAGTCATAAGCTGGAAGTGGGCTCTGGGGAACACGTAGTGGCTCACACCGTTTGAAATTCGAATACCAGCGGTTCTTCAACGTTGTCACTTTGCCGCTTCCGATAGTGTCTAAGACCAGTGCAGTTGCAAACAACAGAAGGGCATTCTGGACGCCTATGTAGTGCGCGCGGTAAGCTACGCATAAAGTTTCGGCGTATCCTGCATCGATGAGGGGCAGCAATATCTCGGGGAAGTCGAGTGCCAGGCTGCGAGGTTTCTTGACACCAAGAGCGGAACAGCGCTGAAAAATGGCAATAATAAGGGTGATCACTTTTATCCTTGCTTCCTTCCCTCCAGTATGTATCACTTCTTGGCATGCAGCCTGTGCGGGGCTGCAGAAGAAATCACGAGTGACCATGACCTCCTTTTAGGGAATCGTTGGAATAAAAGGCTACGTATCTAAGAGGAGACAAATCCATCGCCTCCACCGCGCAGTTGTCTTTTTCTGGAGTATCGTTTTTGATGTGCACGCCGCTTAGAAATGGCGTTGCTGTTGGAAAAACTCCGGCTGCATGGGATGTTGAAGTCCGCATAGTAGGACTAGGTCAACCACATGGAGAAAATGCGCCCATTGGTTTCGCTGATAAAACTAGTTAGTCAGTGCACTCTTCAAAAAGAGAACAGCCCAAATTCATGCTATTCACTGACACTCGACTCCCCTCCTGTCTCCATGCGTCAGACTCGGTGCTGTCTAGCTAACCACGACTCCTGTGAAACATTCCGTCTCTTGGCTCTCGTTGCCGCCGCTCTTTCATTCCACAAGTTTCTTCCTTCCTCCTCAACCGGCAAGAAAGGGCTTCGTTTTTTTTCTCATTCTAGACATGACATCAGTCTCACTTCCCCCGCACACACTTCAGAATGCCCTATTCTTCCTCGTTTTTGTTTTCTAGCCGCAGAGAAATGATTAGTACACTGATGGGAGCGAGCACAAAAAAAATTGGCTTATTATTGCAGATTTTTTCCATGGTGAAAATAACGAGTGGTCAACTCGCAGTCTAAAGTAGAATTCAGATTTCAAACTGCCAAATCAAGTTAGGTCAGAGCAGATGGTGACGCCATTTCCTGGTCAAACTCTGCAGCTGTCCTTGCCTCCGCTCGTAGCCAGCTTGGAGTGATATACGAATTGAAGACGGCTATTTTGATTGCTGGAATCTTCAGGCCCACACGAAAACAGGGCAAACTACAGAAAGGACGCAGAAAGCGGAGACGAGAAAGAGGCGCTGTGTACAGCGCCTGTGTCTCATCTCCCCTTTTTGCGTCCTTTGCGTAGTTTGCGCTGTTTTCTTGCAAAGGAAAACCGACTAGCTCGTGATGTGTTCTTCAAGTTCATTTCTAGTACATCGAGCATCTTTTCTTTTCCTTTGGATAATGCACACCACCTGGTAACAGCGCCTGTCTCGTCTCCCCTTTCTGCGTCCTTTGTGTAGTTTGCGCTGATTTCGTGTGATGGAAAACCAACTAGCTCGTTATGTGTTCTTCAAATCTTCAGGCGTCTTTACTTTTTTTTTCTCTTGCAACTATAATCGGATACAACTCAAGTCTGCAGTGAAGTTCCACCCACATTCAGGATCGCCGAACAGAATTCCCCCGTGACAGAAAGCAAACCTTGGTTAAACCTATTCATGCTACCAAAACAAGACGTTTATCTCCAGACGAAAATATAAGGTCAGTAATTTTGATAGCTCTAATTTGTTTGATGCGGTCAAAGACTGAAAACTGATTTTGTTCACTGTTGTGATTGCCAAGAGGAGTCATACAGCTAAAAGGCCGCGGACCGTTGCCCAATGTTTCCAACTACAGTTTTTTTTTCAAGTTGTATCCTACTATAGTCACCGTTTCTCGCAGTTTTTAACAGTGCTTTTCACTCATCTTGCAAGATGTTCGGTAAAATCAGACTGCCACAATTCTAATAATGGCGCTGCAATCGTCACTGATCCTACCAGCGAAAAAATCGGGGAGGGTATGTGTGATATGTACCATCAGTCTTACTTTGTGGATGGTTCTGAAAACCCCCAAAAGCTTCAAACTATATTTTGCGGAAATCTATGGATACGCTTTACCACGTTATTCTCTGCCCAGGCGGAGGGTCGTCCTTTTTGCGTCGTTAGTAGAAGTAGTAATAATCATCTTTATAGAAGGGGTTGTGAGAAAGAATGAGGAGGAATGTTGGAAACGAGTGAGAAATATTCACGAATTGTTGTTGTAGGGGGAGCGCATAGCTAATGATAGGGTTTACAGACGCGAAATACCACGAAAAATGAAACACTTTTATTTATAAAAAGTACATTTTAAATTGTTCTGTCGTGTTTCTGAGCCCCGTAGCCGGGTAGACGTTCATTTAGGCAAAGAACGTTCGATTACCGCAAAGAAAATGTGGCCGATAAAAGTCAATAGACTGACCCTTTGAAGCCTCCATGCCTTCTTTTGTTTGGTGAACACTCAGATGATTGTTGCTCGCGCCCTCTGCCTCTTTGATGCGGAAGTTTTTCAACTTACACAATTACGCCAGTATCACCGGGGTCCCCTGAGGCATAAGGTAGGTGCCAGCTGGTGCAACTATCAGCGACGAAGCAGCCCGACGTGAGCATGTTTTCTTCTACCCAATCGACAACGTCGGTCTACCAAAGCAAAGTGTAGCACCAGTTCTCCTAGCGAGACTTCAGTGTCGGGGATCTGTTGGTGCTGAACGTCTGAACTGTGCTAGAATTTCCCCGCACTCTGGAGACTGCTACAGACTCCTGATTTGCATGTTGTTCTGTCATTGCCTGTCGTGAGCAGCTGCCGGAAGTTCAGTGCAGTAGCGAGATTCGTGCAGCCCTTGATGGTGGCCAGCGAGGTCCGCGAGATGCGGTTGCAATGCAGGAAGAAAAAAATTAAGCACGTTTGTCGGGACTCCTTCCGCCATGCCTTCCCCATCGTGGCTGTGGTCTGATTATCCATAAGTTGGAAATTGCTGAGCCTGCATTTTCGTGGGTACAGAAAGAACAGCGCAAGCATTAAGCTAGTGCATGATCATTGCCAGGAATTTGGACAAACGCTTTTATTTCCATTGGCTCCCGCCTTGTGGCGCATGGCTAGTACGCATGGCTAGTAAGATATTACGCTGACATCATCCGTGAAGTAAGTGATAAAGAGAATGACTTAGTGGTTTCCGAACAGCACGTGTTAAGCTGCTGGCTTTAGCGGCGCTGCCTGTGCGCTGTCTAGACTTCCTGGTAATGAGTTGCACCCGAGACAAACGCAGACAGCGAAATTTGCTCAGGCGCATATGCAATCTTTGCCAGCGGTGACATCACGAAACTTTTCAGAGGCCCAAGCCTCTGGGCCAGCTGTAGGAACCGCAGAAGTAACGACAGTTGCATACAAGAGGTTCCCTGCCTTGACGCCAGTCGAAAGGCCTGCACGGATGGATCGCGATCGAGCGTTGGGTGTTTTCGTTTTTTTTCTCAAAGCCTGGCCTTTCTTCTTGAACAGCATTTTTCAGTGATAGCGGCACGTGAAGTGAGCCAGGAGGGAGAGGTTTATTTAACGGCGGAGACGTCAGCCGGTCGGATCATTATCTGGCCTGCTACTATGCACTTGTGAAGGGGAGGAAGAGGAGAACGAGGTCATCGAACACTAAGGATGGACCTTTGTACCGTAAAATAATAGAGAGGACTGCAGTTTTCATTCATTTCCGCTGAATCTCAGTTCTTCAAATGCCCGTAAAATTCGTCCGAATATTATTCGTGGCTTCGGAATACATCTTGAGAGCGTGGATTTGCGACAGCAGCATCTTCTCCGCACCCGAATCCGAAAACCACGGCGCCCTCGCTTTATTGTGGACTTGGCAAAGGTGCACATGTGCCTGATAGCTCAGGACTCAACTGGCCTACGTTGTCTCGGGGCTGAAGGTGAGCGAGAGGGATTCTTTGTCCAACCCTGCAGACTGAAAACCCCGGGAAGCAGCCATTTAATTAGTTTTTCTTTCAAATATGGGCGCTGACAGATAAATTCGACAGTGGCACACAGCCAAGCTTCATGCAGTCAGTGCAAATTAACTAGATCCACATTTATAAAACACTCTAGCTGTGTGACCATGAAACGGAGCACTCCGCAGTTAAAGGGACACTTTTTTTTAACATATTGAGTCGATAACCACATCCAACTCCTCAGAGACCCTTCTATCTGCGACATGAAACCGCTTTTAAATATCAGCTAGAAGCATTTTAAAACCGCGAAACCAGGAAACCAAACTGAGTTTCTACAAAACTATGACGTCACGACAGACTAGCCTATGACGTCACACATACTGTCACAAATTTATCGTAAACATTGATTTGGTAGACTGGCAACTGCGAGCGACAGCTTGAGTCATTATTTATCTGAAAAGACGGAAAACATGCTCGAAATTTTATCCTCCAGCAAACGCAGTGGAGAACATCGACAACCAAACAAACTTTGACATCCCACGCGCAAAGGTGCCCGCCGAAATCGGCCCTACTGGGGCCACTAAATGGGAAATTTTAAAATAACTTTGCGCTGTGATGTAACGCCGCCCGGCTGAAAAATTTGGCACAGGAGACTAGAAGGCAGCGATGAACGTGCACTTAAAGCTCCAGTCAAATCTATTGAGGTAGAAAAAACTCCAGAGTTGCCCTTAAAAGCCCTTGTTTGGGGAAGAATGCCTAGAAGCAACGATTCAAAGAGCTGTGAGAGAGCGCAAAGAGAGAGGGAGGAGAAGGAAAAGCGGCGAGGCTAAGCAGGGGAAGGTACCAGTTTGCGGCCCTTGAATTGGGAGAGAGGAGTGTGTCCGAACACGTCGAGGACCGCGGGCTGGTTTAACGCGAACCGCTTTAACGGGAACACTAGAAATACAGTTTATCTTCTAACATAGAGCCAAGAAAGAAAGAACCCGGTTGAAAAGGACGGCAGAGAAGTTTCTGTCGTCACAACAGACTTTTTGTATTGTTTTCGAGCTAAAAATTTCTAGTAACAGACACTTGTGTAATTGATGCAGAAAATTACCACAGAATTATGGTCTGCAGGAACGCATCGCCGACAAATGCTGCAAAACAGAAAAATTTGTTGTTGCGACAAGACAAAAATAGAGGTATTATTGACATGGTTTTGTCCTTTTTTTTTAACTGGAAAAGATAAAGTAAAATGCAGGATATCAATTGTTGGTGCAAGTGGCGCGTCTCTTCCTTCGCATGCCGATAGCATGTCATGACAAATTCAACGAGGCACATTTACTGCTGATCATAACATTACATCTGAAGTTGTTTTCAGAAATTTTGACATTTTTTAGGGCAATTAGAGTCTTCAAGCAACTCAGTGTCTAAAAACCACTTAGTCTCTGAACGAATCCGACCTTTCTGTGCCGACCAACATCGCTGTACAGCTCATGTTTTGCAGCACTAAGCTGCAGATACACAGCGGCCGTACAAATGTCTCCAAGCCAGCGAAGAGGAAAATCAGGAGGAGGCCTTTGCGGACAACTTGTTTTGACGAACACCTTCCGCCGACGATGAAGGCTGAGCATTTGACACCCACGACAACCAGAGCGTTCACCACCAGATTGTCACTCCTGACAGTGAAGTCGGGAAAGACTTGACGGCACTTTGAATGTACGCCCATCCATCCGCTACAGGCCTAGGCGCTCCCCGTCGTCATCCCAATCTGGCTCTGGGATGTCCCCCAGCAGCAACGGTATCGGGTTTCCTTCCTGCACTCGGATGTACGGCTGTATATCCCGGATAAGTTCCTCCATGCTGGAATTCTGCTCTAATGTATCCCAAGGATAGGCATGCTCCCTGTCAGAGGAATAACGACGTGATGAATCCTCTAGAGGTGAACTCGCTGGAGAAGTCATGTCCGAAACAAAGCCCATCGCTGAAAGCGGTCGGGGGCTCAGATTAGGCGACTCCGAGTCGTTGATGTCTCTTGTAGGCGAAGATGGCACATCACTACAAGCAGCATGAGACTGGGAGGTGCCGCTTTGATCATGGATCTTCTTGCTCGATCTTGGCGTTTTTGCTCCCGGCCGCGGCGTCACAGCAAGGTGAAATGATGCGTCGGGATCGTTTGGTTTGCTTCCAGCGTAGGAATCGAAAGTTCTGTTCCCCAGAGGAGCTGATGCAATCGCCTTTGCCATGTAGCTTTCGTTCGTTGTTGTTTCTTTTTTGAACCACACGCTGTTTTTGAACGGCTGGCTTTCGTACCCAACACCCGAGGCGCAAGGTGAGTCGTTCTTGATAGCCGCTTCGTGTGGAAACGCCCGTTGTAGCGTTGATGTCGAGGGGGCGTTACTAGAGGTGTGTATAATACTGACTGTTATATCTCTTTCTTTCACTTCCACTGACCAAGGCAAAGCCTTGGGTTTTTTGCGTTTCCCACAAGTCACGGGAAACTCGCTGCCTTGCGTCTCGCCTTCGCATCTTCCTTCGATTTCTCTCCACTTCCTTTTTTTGGTTGACGAGTCGGACGATGCGTACTTGAGGTTTGCTCTTTTGCATTGAGGCTCGTCATCAGCGTCACCTTCTTCCTTTGCGGACTCTTGAGCAGGCTTCACGCATTCTGGGTTGCTGACTATCGGCCTACCGCACTGGAAGCATGTGTTTCCTCCAATGAGATCAACATTTGTCAGTTGAGACACTGGCTGATTCTGCATCGTGTCATCTTCGATCTGCATGCTTCTGAATATGGTCAGCAAATCGTCCTCCCCAGACACACCATCCAGCGCTGTAACGACGTCCCCAGGTACGAGACCTCCAGCAGAAACCATCGCAGCGCATCGACTGCATAGCTCCCTAGCGGGTGTTGAATTGCTCCTTATTGCTAGCATTCCGCTGCCCGCATTGTACCCAGACTGGCCATGTTCTCCCGAGGCGGTCTGTCGCCGAATATCGTTGCGTGTAGGCCAACGGCGCATGGAAATCTGAACCTCCATTGGATGGACTATTTGAACTGGACCTGTAGCCCTGTTCTTCCAAGACAAAGGCCTTTCATCTGAGGCGGAACGACTCGCATCGCCTCCTGCGCAGCTGTCGACGCCTGTTTTACTTTCCTTGACATGAGACTTGCCTGTTGCAAAGCGAAGAATGTGGGAGTTGGAATTAGACACAGTAGCTTGTTTTTCGGCGTGCATAGAAAGCCAAATAATTTCAGACGCACCTCTCGTATTTTCGAGCCGTGGACATTCTTCTCGATGACGCATGCCAAGAGTTGGTGATGGCTGAGATGAAATTCCGCCAGTAGTTGAACCTGCTGTCTCCAGGCAAGCTTTAGATGCAGTGGAAGACTTAGTGCTCGAAGCAGGCAAAGCACCTCCTGCGTTGGGAGTAGGAGTCTTAGAAATCCCGGGGAACACGGAGGAGCTGGCAAGTGCCTGAGCACCTGAGCCATTCGTGTTTTCTGTAGGCTGCTGCGAGATGTTACCTTGGCTCATGGCGCTGGAAGATGGCCCATGGAATAAGTTCTTCCCTGCCACGGCAGCTATGGCACCCTCACCTTGACAACGCCTACTTCCCTTCGTTACAGCCAGTGCAGCATCATTTGCAAGCTCCTCCAGGGGCCGCTTCCTGTTTTCCTCGGTCGAAGGGGTCAGAAGTTCACATGGGGGGCCCGGATGTGCTGGCCCCGACGGGGTGGCCGAGCCTCGCGACATCGTGCTCCGAGCTAGGCACGCAGCGGAAGAAACGTCGCCGCCAGTGTCCTTCGCCGCCACTGCAGCCTCACAGCATGAGCGGTTAGCTTGGGAGGTCTCAGGCGCGGGAGTCGCACCAATGTAGCTTTGTGCAGGATCAGATCAAAGCTGCTCTGCCATTGCAGCTGGCGCGTGGCAATATGTGGTCCTCCTTTTCTTTCGTCGCCTACACCTGCACCTTCTTCTTCCTCCCGCACGTCCTTCTCCAAAATACCATAGCGTATGGTGGGACAAGGAACCGGAAAAAAAACGGAAGAAAGAGAAAGTAAGGTCAAAGGCAGAAAATTGGTTTATGGTGCTTTGAGGTCGCAAAGCGACTCAGGCTATGAGAGACGGCGTAGTGAAGGGCTCCGGAAATTTTTACCCACTGGGGCTCTTTAACGTGTACAGACGTTGCACAGTACACGGGCCTCCATCTGTTGAAGCTTTTTTGTGGTATCGATGACTCTGAGATTATGAAACTTTGCACTAGGTGTGTTAGCTAGCCCTTTCAATTGCTATCTTAAAACAAGAACACGAGTATTTAGTTTCCTTAGGGTCAAATTCTGATTATGTTTTTCTGTGAATAATCAATAGGTGTTGCCTTCTTGAACGCCTGCAGTTCTTGATTTTTCGGCTGTTCGGTCATGTCCGCATACACTAAAGGAATTGCATCCTGATGATGATGACGATGAATTTTTATGGCGCAAGGGCATCTGGGGCCAATGAGTGACATGACACAACGTATTTTTCTTCTACTCAAGGTGGGGTCGAAGACCCATTTCCAAAGCATTTCACCCTAAATAAGCCGAGCACCGGACCCCGGGACAGCTTGTGGCCATTATAAGTAGAAAACCGACGGAAAGGACGCGTTCACACGGAGACGAAGGACACAGGACAACGCTGGAAACACAACTGAAAATTCTTACTTGGTGAATCGTTAACATCAGAACAGGGCGAACATGCGCGAGAGCATCCGCAAACATTAACAAAACAACAAACAGACAACTGATTAAGCCATCGAAGATTGCATGTGGCAACCTATGTCCCATTCATGAAACTGTACTCTTTTGCCGTGAGCCTAACAGAGCTGTCGCTGACGCACGTTTGCTGGAGTTATTCTCCACAGACTAAGAAAAGCCTGCTGCCCTACTCCTCCTCATATTCTAAACTTGTGAAGAGAGGCATTGCCTACCTTTGCCTCGGTAATGCTCTGCGCAGCTATTGTAGACACAATATGCAGAAGAGTTTATTAGGGCAGCTTGACCGTTTGAGGTCAGCGGGCTACCCTAAGGACGTCCTCGTTTCTATTGCTGAGACCTTGACCAGTAAGTTCAAGTCACTGTACAGAAAAGATAAAGTGCCTACTCAAGAATCCAGACCAGCTGTGATGCAATACCTGCATAAAGTCTCACATAACGTTTAAAAGGTAGCCATGAAATACGGTGTTAAGGTTGTCTTTTATGCGCCCACCGAACTGTCATCGCTTTGTTCACGTATGTCTAAAATTGGCACAAAAAAATAAATGTAACGTCAAGCACCAGAGCATGTTCACCAAATCCACAACCGGTGTTGTTTACTCATTTCGACTGTCCTGTATCAAGGCCTACATAGGTCAAACAGGTCAATGCGTCAACGACTTTGAAGCCTTCAAAATGAAGCACTTAGGAACAGAATGCGTGAGAGACAGCTCTGTTAGGCTCACGGCAAACAGCTTCATGAATGGGATATAAGTTGCCACATGCAATCTTCCGTCGCTTAATCAATTTTGTGTTTGTTGTTTTGTTAACATTTGTGTTTGCTCTCGCGCATTTGCGCCCTGTTCTGATGTTCGCGATTCACCATGTAGAGAATTGTCAGTTGTTTTTCCAGCGTTGTCCTGTGTACTTCTCCTTGTGAACGCGTCCTTGCGGCTGGTTTTCTACTTACCATGCACAACTGGCCCAGCAAACTACGCTTCTTCAATACTTGTACCCATTTTATCATCAGTGGGTACCCTGTGGCACTGGGGATCGAACCGCGCACCCCCCGCACACGAGGCGGATGCTCAGACCACTAGGCCACCGCTGCCGTCGAATGGTATTCTGTATAAATCTGTCAGTTGTAAGTCAGCACTATGTCTTATTGGTTATTTCCTCATCCTTGTGCTGTTCCACTGTTTCACCTTGACAAATTAACATCTAAACATGGCGACAACAGGATGACGTTTTACTGGCTTGAACTAAAAGTCATTGAAATATTCAGTCCGTCAGATTAATACTATTATCAGGTTTGCGCAGTCCCGTTGCTTACTGTATACTGCTTCTATGTTGCAGAGGTGTTTATACCGACTCATCGACCACAGTTCAAGGAAATGAAACGTTTCGCATGGAAAAATATGCGGTAACGAAGACGTGACCGCCTCTTTCGAATTGTATGTTGAGAGTCAATCTCAACGCCCCGTCTCTTCATTCATGAAGGTATAGTAAGCAACCGCTTTAATGCTTAGATGTAATTCCATGCTTAGATGTAAATATTATTCGAATTGAAATTATTAGCTTGTGGGGCAAAATATGCCACGGGCTTTCGTGAATTGCAGAATAAAGGTGTCTACTAGAGATTTCCAGTCAGCCTGCGCTGCGCGATCCAGACCGCAATATCCCAATGAATTTTTAAATTATATATCTCAATACAAGGAATAAGATCTCATCAACTTAGGTTTTGTCCGTAATCCAACACTTGGAAACGCTGCACGACCTCGCCAAAGCAGTAGACGACTTAACAGGAGGAAATACATTTTTCCTGAACTTTTCAGAGGTTTTCAGTTGTGTATGCTATCACAAATTTCTAGAGAAGGTTATATTAGGATGGCCCAATTTTGTCAGTACATCGCGAATTATTTACGTGGCCGTCGCCAGTTTGCACAATTCGGCAGCGAACCCTTCTGCTATAACCGTGGTCCTGTATGGTGTACGGCAGGTTGTGTTATACCGTATTCTGTTCCCTCTGGTTGTGAGCGACTTATCAAACCAACTAGAAGCCAAAATTAGGCAGTTCGCACATGACTGCGTGCTGTACCGAAAAGTCAAAAGCAGACAAGATGAAATAAGTATAAACAAGAATGTTGGTCCGTTAGATGAACTGTGCACGAAGCGGCAGTTGTGAACTGTGACGAAAGAGCTTCAGTTAAGGTATACCCAAAAAGAAACGTAAAATCAGTTTCCTGCATGGCGACGACGGCATCACCCTTAAAGGGTCAGTCTACTGAATTTTATCGACCATATTTTCTTTGCGGCAACCGATAGCTCTTTACTCAAATTACCGTTTAGCCAGCTGTGGTGCCAAGGAGTGTGGTAGAACATTTTAAAATAGGATTTATTAATCTGGGAACACATCTGTATGAGATGGTAGTCTCATCTGGCAACCATCTGGATTTCCGCCGCGCGGCGACAAACATGGCGGCGCCCTTCGAAGCCGTACCTCTCGCTTCGGACTGAATTCTCGTTGTTGCTGCCTTTTTCAGTGCGTTCACTGGCCATAAACGGGGCGCCTGTCTTTCGCTTCGTCTCATCTCGCCTATAAGAAAACATATAAGAGATAAATTTGCTTTATTTTAATAATTAGAGTGACGATTCTGCCGCTCCTAGGCTTAAGTGGAGAGTCGGTTTGTTTACAGCAATGGTTCCCGTCCTGACGACCAGATGGCGCCACTATAGGCTGAGTTTATTTTTGCGTCTCTGCTAACATACGCTGAACTAAAAGTGGGAATATGCCTGCGTTTTGCGTACGTGTAACTATAAATATTCATGTGATTTACAGAAAAAGCGAGCGGCACGCCTTCTGCAGTTTACTAGAACAAAACGTGCGTTTCTCTGACATTGGAGCATACAAATGGTACGTAGTATATTCACTTATGCTTCTACAAAAAAAGACTACCACTTTCTCGAACAAAATGAACGTTTGGGGTCGCCATCATGCATTTTTACGCGACTTTTAACGCTGAAATAAAATATAAATTCTTGCCAAAACCGGGCGCAGATCCCTCGTTATTGATGTTATAGGGTGCCAACTACCAGAATATGCCATTATTTATACACTCATCTCGGTGAGTAGACTGACCCTTTAAGATTGTTACCAAACATAAATACGAGGTCTGTTAGAAAAGTATCCGACTTTATTTTTTTTTTTGCGAAAACCTGATGGATATGAAACAAGCGCGCTTACAGCAGCCGATCTTGAACCCTCGTGCGCATGCACGAATTTTTTCCCGCCTGCCGATAGTCGCTGGGAAGCAGCGTTTGAGTGAGGCAGTGCGCAGTGCTCTCGTCGGTTTTTTGTTGCAAGGAAAACGGCGGAGCGAGAGGAGCAGCGCTACTACCTCAAATTTTGCCAGAAACTTGGCGATAGCCAAGTGGAAACCATTCGAAATGTTCAGACGACTTTCGGTGGTGATGCTATGAGCAGCACACAGATTAAGCAGTGGTGCAACTGGTTTAAAGACCGCTGCACATCCGTGGAGAGAGAGCCACGCTCCGGTCGGCCATCAACATGCCGAAATGACCAGGTAATTGCCGAAGTGAACGCTGTGGTGATGCGGGACTGTTGTGTGACTATCCGAGAAATTGCGGGAGAGGTGTACATCAGCAATTTTTCTGCACATTCCATTATCACCGAAGATTTGGCCATGAAGAGAGTGGCAGCGAAATTCGTGCCGAAGCTGCTGACGGTGGAGAAAAAGCAGCTTCGTGTTGAAGTCTCAGAGGAGATGCAGGATTCCACAAACAGTTACCCTGACTTCACCGACGCCGTAATCACTAGTGACGAGTCTTGGGTGTACGGGTATGACCTGGAAACCAAATCCCAGTTGTCACAGAGGACGCATTCCACGTCACCAAGACCAAAGAAGGCCCGCCAAGTGCGCAGCAATGTCAATGTGATGCTGACTGCTTTTTTGACTCCCTCTGTGTGGCACACCACGAGTACGCACGCCACAGGGTCAAAGAATGACTAAATAGTACTACAGGGATGTCCTCCATCGCCTACGTGGTGCTATGCGGCGCAAGAGACCGGAATTGAGGTCAACAAGAATTTGGCGCATCCCTCGCGGCATCGCTCCTGCACATTCCTCTCATTTGATTCAGACTTTTCTGGCGAAAAACCAGACTCCTGTAGTTCAACAGGCTCCTTACTCTCCTGATATGTCCCCCTACGACTTCTGGCTGTTTCCTAAAATGAAGATGCCATTGAAAGGAGAGCCATTTCAGAAAAGAAAGGACATTATGGCTGCAACGACATCAGAGCTAAATTCTATTCCGAAAAGGCCCTTTTCGGAATAGAATTTAGCTCTGATGTCGTTGCAGCCATAATGTCCTTTCAACAATGGCAGCACCGCTGGGAGATGTATATGGAGCCCCAAGGAGACTACTTTGAAGGTTATTAGGTTTTTAACGCTCCAGTTATGCCAGTTTTTTTTCTTCGGCCAAAGGTCAAATACTTTTCTAACAGACCTCGTACATAGGCGTCACTGTGTCAGCAAAGAAAGGATGGACTGCTCTCGTGGCAAATAATGAGATCCAAAAGCAGCCCTGGAGTATTCTAGCAAGGACGGCAAGCTTTTCGTTTCTGTAATTATCATACAGTTCTTTTTAGAAGACGCGAGCATCACGTGGTTCTCCTTTACCGAGGATAAATGGCTTTGGCCGGGAATGTCCAGCAAAAAGCTGCGCGGTTTATCTTGAACACACATGTAATGCACCGGCTCGCCGATTACATTGCTCTTTTTTTTTGTCGTGCGTCGCTTCACCATCTGAAATTACAGCCTCTTTTTGCGCATGAAAAGCTTCAAGTAGACTCTTCTCGCGCGACATAGTTGCACCGCGGATACATGCACCCCCTGGCATTGGAACTTCAAGCAATTTACAGTGCCATTGCTTTCCTTCCTCTCGTGTCCACATTCAATGCAGTTCATCTTTACACCGACTCCCTCGCCGCCCTTAAACTGCTTAAGGCATTTCGACGCATATTCCATACTACACTATCAATTCATCTGCTCTGCGTAAATTACCCATGTCCTTTACACATACACTGGATTCGCGGCCGTGCTCACGATCCACATAATATTCAAGCGGATGCTATGAGTCAACCTGACACATCAGACGACCCCCCACCTTCCCGTCTTCCCCCAGATCCGTTCCTGTCCCATGTCTCCGATTCACAAGCTGTGCGCCACCGAACACGCGCTCTAATACCTCCGTGTTCGCAACCTCTTCACCGTAGTCTTATACGGCAGGAGGAGGTATCAGTGCGCCGGATTCGGGCAGGGGCGGCTCTGATCCCATCTCTCCGTCACAGGTGGCGTGATAAAGATCTGCGAACAAGTGACAGGCGCTCTTACTGAGGCGCTGCAACGGGCATTTGTAATGTGCGGCACCTACTGTGGAGTTGCCCGCCTCTATTAGAAAACGGCTCCTCAGGGAGGTCGGCCTGCGGTAGAACCGCGAAAGAGACTACGCGAAGAGGACTATGTACAATCAGTTCACCAGGAGCCTATGCGACTGCCTCGCAGAAACTGGTCTCCACCCCTTCTTTTCACTTTCTATATCCTACATTCCACTCCCACTTTCTCAAGTTGTGCCTCATGGCAGACTTCTCGAATAAAAAACACAAAAGTAGACTCTGCCTCACATGCCCAACATTCTAGGTCAAAAATTTCTAATATTGGAAAAATGTACAGTAGTGGTATAGAAGTATTGGAAGTAATGATCCCTTCTTCGGCTATGCAGCAAAATCTTTCTTCAATAGTGTTTCCCTCGCTCGCATCGAGCAGTGAAGACTGGCGTATTAAATCAATGGTGAACGCTTCTGATGATAGCAAACACGTTAACAGGAACAAAATGCGAGCCTGTAGATTAGAGATTAGAGATATATTCATTGTTATGATGAAATAATAGAATATGCGAAAGAGCTGTGTTGATAAAATCTTTTCTGCTCCAAAATGCCTTTGTCCAGGATTGTTAAGTATGTGCGTTATTTTCGACCTTTCCGGAGCAACTCGTCATGAGCATAAGCTCCCACTGGAGGGATGTATGCGTGCAAATATTACGTTTTTTTCTTCCCGTTTTCCGGGAGCTGTGCGAAAGTGGAACGCTTTAGACCTGTCGATGGTTGCAAAGCATACTATCGAGAAATTCTTGTAAGTGCTCGCAAAATTGTTTTGTCAACAAACAAAGCGTGATGTAGATTTTTCACGTTTTAAAAATTTCGAATTTTTCTTGCCTCATATGGTACGTGAAACTTGACACTCATTCCGCGTTATGAATTTATGTTTCTTTCAATGCATGCCACAGTTTCAACTTTGAGCGCCTGCATAACTTCGTGTTTTAAACCCAGAACTGCAAACCCACTTCTTCTACGTAAACCTATCGTTCCTGTAAAAATCCCCGAAGGGATTTACAGTGTCCTGAAATAAATAAATAATTAATGAATAAAAGTAATTTGACGCCACTTACTTCCACTATTATATTGTCTTCCCTCCCATTCTTACTTTGCCCCGCCGCGGTGGCACAGTGGTTACGGCGCTCGGCTGCTGGTCCGAAAGACGCGGGTTCGATCCCGGACGCGGCGGCTGAATTTCTTGAAGGCGAAATTCTAGAGGCCCGTGTGCTGTGCGATGTCAGTGCACGTTAAAGAACCCCAGGAGGTCGAAATTTCCGGAGCCCTTCACTACGGCGTCTCTCATAGCCTCAGTCGCTTTCGGACGCTAAACCCCAATAAACCAAACCAACCAACCAATTTTCTTTTCCTCACGGCGCAGTGGTTCCTGTTGTCCTCTTTTGGCATCGAAGTTGCGTCCGTCCATGCGAGTAGTGGCTGAATGCATAGATTTGATAGTTTCTTTTTGTTGCGAAAGCAACACTACGCTAGTGGCCGAGCCATTTTGCGGAGCTGAAGAAAGGCCATACTGCGCAAGCGCGAGGAGTAGTGACGTCATACTGCAGACAGTTGGCGCGCCGCCGCCGTCGCTGCGCGGGTGACTCAGAGGTGCCGCCTTGGCGCTCGCCAGTTGCGCATGCGCAGTAGCGGCGCATAACTAGCGTGCCGGGGCAGCCGCCGCTGACGCGTGCTTTCCACCGCCTCTCTCTCTCTCCTCATTGCTTTTGCAATCCTAAAGTTATAACCAGAGCTAAACCACTGCGAATTTTTTTTAAAGAGTGCTCAAAAATATTTTGCGAGATCGTCGGCTATGAACAAAATTCCCGGACTCCGAAGAAATGACGGAAATAGCTGAACTTTAAAGATTGACCAATGCGTGCAAGGCAAGCAGCATGAAGAAGTACAGCATGAAAAGGTCTCATCAAGCTTTAAAACCTACGCGAAGGCTGAATGCAACCTAATTTTTGTCAACACCAATAAAAAAACCGTACTGCTAAGAAGACACGAAGGGAGTGCTATCCTCGAATTAGGTGATATATTTAAACAGGAGCCGAATTACGTAAGGATTTCTTTAGTAGCCGGCATTACCAGGATGCTAAGGGCTGAGGTAAAGCTCGGACGATAATTGAAAATTGCGCTGGCAACGCAGGACGCAGAAGAGAGAGCCTCGGAAGTACTGGAGAGGGGAAGAGCAGGAGGTGAGTATCAAACTGCAGAACACCAGTTAAAGGACGGTGCGGGCGTTGCGCTGGAATAATTTGCCACCATTTATGCACATTGGCTTATGGCATAGGTCGTACTAGACAAGGCGTTACATTGACCTGGGGCGCAAGAAATGGGGTGTCAGTTACTTTAAAAATCAGAGAGATTTGGCCATTACGCCTTCCTCCATCGTAACTGTACCTGGTCAGTTGCTAATAGAATCAGACCTACGTTAGAGGTCATTTTTCAAAGGGAACAAAATTGTTTTATCAAAGAGTACTCAACAAAAGACGATATTTGTAGAACCAGTGAAGGTGTAGAGAATTGCGCACTACATAACCCAAAATATAAACTGATCAACGGAGCTCACGCGTGACGGAACCAAACCCTTCAACAGCCACTATGTCTGCGATCCCGCTAACTTGGTTACAGAGGAGCATAGACTGAAGCTACCTGTAATAATTACGGCCGAAGAGAACCTTTAACGCTAAGACTGCTGTGAAAAATGTCGCGAGAGAGTTGGGTACGAAATCAGCAGTTATCGCCCGAAGGTCAACCCTATACAGAGAAAATATTTCAAAGAACGCCTTTTTGTTACACTGTGAGACGTCGATCGGAATTACTTCTGTCGAAATGTTAATTAATAGTTTCGCATAAGATCTTAGATCTGATTGGGGGCACACACTTTTATAATGAAGAATGTAGATGCAGTCATTTTGAATCAAGTGCATTCATACGAGGCACAGGGACGCCGTCTGGAATTCGACCTTTTAAGGCATCCAGAACAGCTTCAGCAGAGGCAGTCGGAACGCATGGAGGCCAGACCACTGCCACCTAAAAAGTTGAGGGAAAGAAAATTTAAAAACGTACTTTTGTTAACAGTACACATCTCGAAATTAGGACGGAATCTATTTTCGTGGAGCAATACCGTATATCCGACGAAAACTAGATCTGAGAAAATGTCTGAAAGCCGCTTTCAAAAGGATGAGGAAAGCGCATCGTAGCCACCCTGGCGTACAAAACACAGCACGCTTAAAATTCAAGGGTTACACAGCGTCGGCTCAGTATTTGGGCCTGATATGCTTAAGGGTCGTGTAGTGGGACATTCACGGCACTCCCGAAGCTGGACACCTCCGGAGAGGGCGAAAATCGGCACCACTCATTTATTCAGGTATTCTCAAGAATATATTAGAGACTTCATCAGGGACGAGACGGTCACTGAGCATCAAATGAATTTAATGTTCAATAATTAGAATGGGCACCATAAGGACGCCACGTGCAGGCGCGATAATTTCTCATCTGTTCTTTAACGTTACCATGCTCGAACTTCCAAGCAAATTGAACCGGATCCCAGGTGTTATACAGGCTGGCTACGGCGACGACATCACGCCTAGGACAGGCAGCGGAGGCTGTGGAAAAGTATGCACGATAGCGTGGGCGTAGATGCGCCCCACTGAAGTCACGACACCTGTTGCTGCTGAAGCAATCAAGACAGGTAGCAAGGTAGACTCACATCATTACCAAAATCAATCCTGATGAAAAGAGGCACAAGACGTAGACTAAAAGGGTACAAACCTCTAAATGAAGCCGCGAAGCAGCTACTTAGACTCCCAAGACGAATAACCAGCAAATCTCACGAAATGAAAGAGGAGGAAACCATGCGCTTAATACGGGCGTCTGTACTAAGCCGCGTAATTTACGTCAACCCATCTCTCGACGTCACAAAAGGTGAGAAGAAGGAAATAACACCTTGATCAGGATGGCGTACAAAGGCACGGGAGGCACCATCAAAAACCTATGGAAAAAAACGCTTCTCGCGCTAGGACTTCATAACACACTAGAAGAACACACAGCTGCTCAATTATCGCCTCAATATGAACGACTATCAAGGAAGAGATCCGGCAGAGGAGTGCCATACAAGCGAGGTACACATTACGTTCCTGTGCGCGGATTGAAAGCTGAAATTAGTCAACCTCTCAAAGGACAGATAATCATCAGTCAAATACAAAGAAATACGCAGCAGGTCTTTAATAAAAAAAGACGGGCTGAGGGATCTAGAGCATTGCAGACAAATTTGAAAGACTACCCGGCGTGGCCTTTGTTGGCGCAAAAAATGCAGCTCGAAATTATGCCTTGGGTACAATTGCGCTGCCCACACACCAAAACTTAATAACACACGTGACTAAAGCGACTAAGATTGCTTGGGCTCCAGCTAACAACTACTTACAAGGTAAAAACAGGACACACGCTCCCGGTGAGGTTCGACGGACCTCGTTCTTGGTGGGGAAGATGGCGATAACATATTCATCTAATCACTTTCAGGAAATTATAACACTGCAACCTACAAAAACGGAATCTCTGGAGGCACACAATACTTTATCCAATGCCAGGAAAGTGGCCTGGAGATAGCTTCATCCTAATACCTCCGCACACACGTCACTTCTGAGCACTATATACCCGACACTCCACGAAGCTCCCTGCAGTACAGGTGGAGAGAGGCCTTCTACCTTATGATTTTGATACGCAGGGAGTATTCAGTCTACAACCACACTGTAGCAGTGGGAGGCTATGCTTCTCCCTTCGGCACGGTCTCTTTGGTGCGCATGGTGTGCAGTCATAAGCTGGAAGTGGGCTCAGGGAAGCGCGTAGTGGCTCACACCGTTTGAAATTCGAACACCAGCGGTTCTTCAGCGTGCAAGACCGTCGCACTGCACAAAGGCGATTTTAGATGTCATATCCACGCATAAGCGGTCACCGCTACATGGATTCAATTCTACAAACTTGGCTTTGGAGCTAAGCGACATAAACCCAGAGCCACTTGTTTCTATTCGCATGCCCTGTAGGCGTATCCAGAGAATTGTGGAAGCCGTTGTTTAAAGAACGGTTTTACACACTCAAAACTTCTGCTGAGTCACATTGATTGCACTTGCGTTCGAATTCCTCCAAAGATCTTAAGTTAGGGATGACAATGAGCAATATTCTGCGTTTGAGCGTCTTTTTAAATCATTTCACCAGGAAGCCTCACCATATATCCGAAGTCGTCTTGGAATATTCGAATCTCCGATATCAGAAACGTCGCTGCCTTTCGCTTATTTTTCCGGCACACATATTCCGGAGTGTCGCATACGCTGCAGTGCAGAGATGGTTTTGGCGGAGTGTACTCACCTCCAGGGTGTGCGCAGAACGTCTATTGGGCACGGTCGCTTTAGTACGCATCATATGCAGAAGTAAACTGCACTTGGCCTCTGATGGATGCGTGCGTAGTGGTTGAATCCGTTTGAAATTCGAGCACCTGCAGTTCTTTAACGTGCAAGACCATCGCACTGTACACGGACGTACGAAGATTTCGTATCCACCGATACACCGTCGGAGAGTAAGAGCGGTTTGAGAAAACGGTCGCGTGCACGAGACACGCGAGGGAGATTGCCCTTGTTAGATGCACAGTTATTCTAGGCTGTGTTGGTGGTGCGCAATAAGGGTGCAAGAATAATGAAGCTGCCTCGGAAAGCACCATATATTGATAAGAATTGGATACCCTGACATCTCTAGGAAGGTTCTATGGAAGGACAAGGCTGACTTTTGCTGTAATAAGGAGATAAATAGGTACAATTCCCACTACTGATATGATCACAACCAGCACTTGCTCCGATAACCCAACCACCAAGACCAGTAGTCAGTGATTGCCTCGTGTGTCATTTAGTGATATCCAATATTGGGGCAACACTTCCTAGACGGAAATCTAACAGCAAAATCATACACGCTAACTATTCTAAGTGGTGTTGTTAGCGATTTCATGTATTATAGCCGCTTAAGTTAAGTCCATGGCCCGTGGATTAAACACGGCGGGGTGCCTGCGCTTTTCTCGCCGCGTGTAAGGGGCTGGCTTGACGAGAACTTCACCGGTGAGTGGATACGGCGCACTGGACCCATGTTCTTGCCACCTAGGTCACCCGACCTGGCTGCATTAGATTTTTTTCCTTGGGTCTACGTCAAGAACGAAGTCTTCGTAGCTGAACTCGAAGGTCTACCAGACCTGTACGGAAGAACCAACACATCTGCCACTTTATCCCCGAAGGTCGGGAAACGAATGCTAGAGTTCAGAAAGGAGAGATTCATGGCATGCGTGGCGGATGAAGGCACTCACTTTGATCATTGGAGGTGAATAAAACTTAGCCCCGAGATATGACAGGGCAGCATTCGTCAGTTTACTTTTTTTGCAGTTATTTTGGGTGAAAATAATAAATCGCAAGCCAACAGCGCGCACACCGCTCCTTTCTTGCCTGATCCGGAGCGGAAAGAGAACATTTGTGCGTTATCTACGAGCTGCTTATTCGAGGCTGCTGACGGCAAAAGATGTGCCGCCAATTTCAATGCTAATCACGAAAGGAGGGCGCGTGCGGCCCACGGCAGCAGGGACAATGCACTTATCTCAAACGCCTCTCTGATCCACTGGCCTCGGTGCCGTGTAGGCACGCAACCACAAACGGGTGTCGCCACCATTTCTTCAGTCCCTTAAACATTATTGTGGATGGGGTTTTAGCGCACTCTGAGCATCCAGTTTACGAATCGGATTCGAAAGGGCTGGAAACTCATGCGTGAATATGTTAATATAAGTTGCACTTACGAATGTGCTGCAAATTGTCATCTTTGTAATTGCAGTCTTCAAGACTGTGATGAAAATATGCGGCATAAAACAAACAATTAAAGTGATGATTAAAGAAATTCCGACAATTTATCGACTCCTTGAACTATGTCCTTATCTTTTGTCCGCCAAGCCAAATACATATTCAGTGAAGGCGGCATTCACGATACGATCATGCTATGCACTTTGTGCTCTTTATACTGCAACTGGCGGAAGCGCACTGTCAACGAAACCAAAGAGCATAGGAATTTTTTGGAAATTTTTGTTGTAGTTTTATCAATGGCAGAATAACAAAGGCAGAAGATAAAAATTGCCTACGATTACGTTACTTCCTAATGCGAAATTTGAGCGAAGCTCTTCTTCTGTTTCAGCTTTTGGATAGACTGAGGGAAAAAATTCGAGCAAGACATGTACGCACAATTACAGACAACTTGTTATTTTTCACACATATTCCTTCTTCAATAAACACTCCACTAACAGTTCTTGATTGTCATAAAGCAAGCTTTGTGGACGGAGAAATAGATGGATATATGCTCCACTTGCTGCACCAATGCGTGGTTCTCAAGGACGAGCTCTGCGCTAGTATTTCACAAGGTTGTCACAGCTGCGGGAGCCGTTACGAGTGTGTGGAACGGGATGTTCTCCCGCATAAGTGGTGAGAAATTCGCGTTTGTCTTTTAATTTACATCAATATCCCCACCTACCCCGACACTCTGGCAGGTGGCAGCGTTTCTGGCACAAGCTTGTCAATGCCAAAGCATGCAGCGCACATCTGTCACTACCGCCACGTAGCTTACAGCACGATTGAGATGTCCACTGTTACAAGAGGGCAGTTATGCGCCTCCCTCTGGTTTCCACCGAGATGTGTGAGACAGATGCTGCGCATTTCCTTTGCTCAAAAACCAATTTACAAATCTTACCCTCTGCTTTCAAGCCCCCTCTATTGGTATCGCAACTTTGGGAGACAGATCACTTAGTAAATTTTAACGAAAGAAAATGGGAGACAGATACTGCGCACTTCCTTTCCTAAAAAAAATACCGAAGACACTTTGCAAATTCTAAAGTCTGCGTGGCGAAAGCCTTGTGGTCAACCCACTGCCGCTTTCTCCGAATCGCTTGGCGCGAAATCACTGGGCCGTTTCGGAGCCAGGCGTCTCACTCACTCGACTGCAACGGGACGTGTGGCGAAGGAGCGACGGTGAGCTGCCACCGCCGATGCGCGAGCGCTGGGTATACCGCTACTGTGTGACTAACCGTTGCTATGCCCAGCTGCCCCCCCACTGGCGCGCCGGTCGCCGAGGAGGGGAGGAGGTTCCGGTTTTGGTTTGGTTTATTGGGGTTTAACGTCCCAAAGTTACTCAGGCTATGTGAGACGCGGTAGTGAAGGGCTCCGGAAATTTAGATCACCTGGGGTTCTTTAACGTGCACTGATATCGCACAGTACACGGGCGTCTAGAATTTAGCCTTTATCGAAATTCAGCCGGCGCGGCCGGGATCGAAGCCGCGTCTTTCGGGACAGCAGCCGAGCGCCGTAACCACTGAGCCACCGCGGCGGGGCAGGTTGCCATTTTACCTTCTCCTTTCCAAGCGCCCGCTCCATCACTGCTGGTTACAACGGACAGCGGCGGCGGCGACGCCGCGAAACGCAGGAACGGGCGCCTAACAGCTGCGTTCTAAAACGACCATTTACCGGTGGGATGTGGTTCTCTATCTGCGCGAAATTAGGAGGCCGTGGATAGCACCCACTGATAAAACTACGTAGATAAAAAAATCCCTTTGCTGCTTGGTTTCGGGGACGCCTTGGCTTCATTCATTTCTGTCATCACGAGCCTCTTTAAACTGTCCTTTCTGGAGAACGCCCTATACGGTTAACTCTCACCGTCTGGCCCCAAGTTTCGAATCTCAGTTCTTTCTAGTGATGTATTTGATGTCACTGATATATTGTAGTTAAGAGTATACGTGTGAATTGGGCCTTTAAACAGTGGTAGTTCACCGCAGGATGTCCCGAAATACAAGAAAATTGTTTTTCTTTCTGAAAAAAAAAATTCCCAGTGGGCGGCATGAAAGCGGCGGCAGACGAAGAAGAAAAAACTATGGTGCTTCGCCAGCGAAGCTCGCGTGCGGCCATTCGAAGCCGAGCTTATAACTGAACGCAAACGCCCTGTGGCAAGCGGCAGCCACTTCTACGAGGACTTCGTTCCTGCTGAGCGACGTGGACGCCACAGCGCTGTTCGTGTCCGCCGAGCTGGGAACCAGGTGTGGAACTCGTTGCGCTCGACTTCTGCTCTGCGAAGGTAAGGTATCATTCATGCTGCCAGCGCTCATTCCTAGCGCTCAACGGCAAGGCTGGGTCTGAAAATTCGTCGCCTAGATATGCCGTTCGGGCCATCGGGATGACGCTTGGAGAATAAGGAGACGCTTAGCACGCAGCAGCTTAAATTAGGCTTTGTGAAGGGAAGTTGCTTTCGATGTGATCAACTTCAGCCAAGTCTAGCTCTACCTTTTCTTCGGCGCGTAACTCGATACTTAATATGGATTTACTGTCCACGACACTGCGAGCTCGTTCACATTCGGCGTGCTCGGAGACATCGCACATACCTCCATGCTAGAGGAGGAAATAGGAAGTCCAGGGCGGCAGGAAGTACACATTGCCTTTTTCATTTTGCCGCAGGTGTGTTCCGTAGCTTGTTTACGTCGAAGAGCTGCGTTTCTCTTACGTGGGGTTAATTAGCTGCAAGGAAGAAGACGACTGAACGCCTCTTGCAGCTTAGTTGTAGGCGGTTGTGTTTCAGTAGCAGCCCTTTCAGATCCTCCCGTATTTCGCTTTTGGGAAAGAACTAACGGGGAGTAATGACTAAATGCTGCATTATCCTTTCCTCCCTGTACCAACGCTCGCCTCCACAGCCTCACTTTCTCGCCTCGCTACCCATCTAGTGGAGTTAATAATTTCAGCCTTACACGGGTAGGAAACATGAAAGTGTCATCTACACCAAGAGGCCTCCATATTAACTGCTACTGTCGTGACCTATGCAGCAAAATCAAGCGGCTAGAAGGGAATTGCCATTGGCGTCAGGCACTGCCATCTCCACATCTGAGCGATGCAAGATGAATCGGAAGGGAGCTAGCGTCTCTGCAGTGATTTGCTCTGACTCGGTAGCTTAAGGCCGCTGGAGTCACTGAAACTTTGTGTCAGTAGTTCCCGGCGAAATAGTACAATCAGGAGCCGAAATTTGGTGTTCATTTCGGAAACTCCATAAGATTGCCTTCGCAATAATAAAAATGCCTTATGTCGAATACACTGTAACAAGACGGAACGTGTTGCGTAAGCCGCGAAAGCACAGCCCATATTGAAATTTTTTTGCTGCGAGTTGTTTCTTTATTTCTTAGAAATCCCGTTGTCTGCGTAAGGTGTTCCATGCAGTCTATTTCATGAACGAGCTCGAAGAACTGGAGCTACATTTTAAGTGCGAAGATTTCTTGAGCAAAGACGGTAGCATCATAAGCTTTTACACAGCCGAGATCAGAACCTTTTGCCACGCTTCCGAGATGAAGTTGGTTCGGACGCAGCCCTGTGGGTGTTTTATATGTGGGTTGGTTTCAGTATAATGGATCACCTTGTGTCTTGCCTTTGAAGATGTGTATTTTGTAATTTGCTATACGTCTTATGTAACTAAAGGTTGTAAATACTTATTGCCCTCGTCGAATGAAGGGCATGTGGCGTACCACTCGACCATTAAAATGCCTAACATTGCGATGAGACTGTACATAATTTTCGGGCTACCCCTTGAAAGTTTGTGGTTTGGAATCGTGCTTCATGTATACACTTGCACCTTCATGAAATTTATCTCGCAAGCTAGTTAAATTTATCTACGTTTATGACTGTCGACGATATGGGATGGCACCGGGTTCACACCGGGTTCGCACGATGCCAACTAAGGCAACTTAGGAAACTTGAATAAAACTTGGGCAGCGACATCGAAACGAGAAACGCCGACGAAGGACCTGCCTGAATAAATCGCAACATCATTGTAGGTACTCACTGTGTTCCGTGCAGGCGGCTGACGCTCGCTGCCAGCAAAAAATGGGAAAGAATAAAAGGACTCACAGGTGTTGGAGAAAAAATGCCTACGGAGCTTGAAGAGACGTCCGAAGCGTACGGAAGTATTGTATGTGAGTTACCATATTTTAGAGCGCAGCTCTCTGGCGTCCGTTCCTGGGTTTCGCGTCGTCGTCGGCGTCGGCGTCGGCCTCGTAACCAGCTCCGCCCCCAATGTCACGCTTTTCAATTGGTCGAAATGCTCGTGACGTCACAGTGCGCGAATTTCAAATGGGGCCAATTGTACTTTGGCTAGTAACCATGCAACCAATCAAAGGGATCGTATAGTGATGCTGCAACTAAGTTGGACTGAGTTTAGTTAATTGCTTAATTAATCAATTAGCCTAATTAATATAGAGGAGAATGAAGAGGTCAGAAGAAAAGAAAAGAAAAGAAAGACGCGCGCCGCAGCGACAACAGCATCCGCGGAAGGAGACGCTGCTGAAAAAAACAGATAAGTACGAAGCCGCGTTCCCTCCACCACCACGCACTTCCCCACTCAGTAAGGCGTTGCTGGTTTCATATACGTTGTGTCGAACATCCTAGACAGTTCCAACAATTGACAGGTTAATGACAGAACACGATGGATAGAAATATAAGAATATAAATATGAAATAGCCTAATTAACCTTTCTAGTTAGACCGCATAAATCAATGAAACCGAGAACGAAATTGGTCGAGTTGGGGAATCGAACCAGGGTCTCCGGAGTGCGATACGAGCACGCTAGCCACTCCGTAATGCCAGCTGAATGGTTTGGAATGAACAAAGGCGCGTCTAGCTAATACGGCGTCTTCGTTCACTCCCATCTTCCCCCTTTCCCTTACGGCGAGGTGCAGGTGTCCACCCAGATATGCGAGAGAGATACATTTCCTTTCCTCAAAAAATAAATTTACCGTCCAGCAAGGCATACAGCCGAATTGGCGATGGCGTTCTGTGGACTCCCTGGCAGCGTTGCAAGACGCTGTCGCGTTCCACTCTTACAGGCGAAGCTTAACATGTTAACCACACATCAGTAACACACGCAGACAGCCAATGGACGCGTCATTCGCTGGCAGCACTTGATTCATCATTCACAACCCCATTCTTAACGTACGCTCCCTTGCCGCACATGCCAAGGACGTACACCACGATCACATTCTGCGCCATTCCTCTGTACTTTGCTTTGCTGAAACCTGGATGGATCCCGAAGAGCCTCTCGAAATCATAGATTTCCTATACTGCTGTGGTGCTCGCAGAGACCACAACAGAGCGGCGGGAGTCGCTATCTACTTGCGCACAGGTCTCTCTGCAATACCAGTCGAAATGTTTGGCACGTCACATGAAGTTGGCGAACTGTGCGCCGCAAAGTTGCCCAACGGCTTGCTGGTAGTAGCTGCCTACTTCGCCCCTACCGCACTCACGAAAGACGTCGTGCACTTCCTGCAACTCGCATTAACCGTCCATCGATCCACACCGATGTTAGTAGTGGGGGACTTTAATGTTGACATAAAGACAAACAGCAATTTCCTAACACTTATGCGGGAGAACATCCCGTTCCTCTCGCTCGTAAAGCGTCCCACGGCTGTGACAACCTCGCGAGGCACTTGTATAGATCTTGTCTTTGAGAATCAAGCATTGGTGTACCAAGTCGAACATATATCAGTCTATTTCTCCGACCACAAAGCTTCCTTCATGACTGTCAAGAACTGTTAGTGGAGTCTTTGTTAAAGGAAAACGTGTGAAAAATAAAAAAAAAAATTCTGTGATAGCGCATACATGTGTTGCTCGATTTCTTTGCCTCAATCTATCGAAAAGGTGAAACGGCTTATTTGCTGCGCTCAAATTTCGCATTAGGAAGTAACGTAATCGTCGGTAATTTTTTTCAACGCATTGTGTCGTGCCGCCTGCTTATGAAACTGGCGACCCATGTCGTGCGGCCATTAACGCAGGCCTAATCAGCACGTAAGCATCATCACCAATGTAGTGAGGGCGAAGGCCGCGAAGAAACGGAGAGGAGGCAAAGTAGTTGAGTGGTAGATGAAAGACCCTCTATTTGACAGACACTGAGATTTATAGCCTTTTGTCACATTTACACTTTATAGCCAATTTCCAAATGTACATCCACGAAGACAAATCACAAGACAATCCTCTAAAATGAAACCATAAGCATATGCGCATATATAGCAGTGAGCCCAAGGCATCGACTTCTTACTGCGCCTCACTCGCAAAATAATGGTAGGCACCTACGTTAGTAGCGCCGAATACAGCGCAAAATACACGGAAATGAACGTGTTAATGCCGTCAACTTTGTAGGGTCAGCATACTCATTGAAATCTAAAAAAAGACAGCGTCTAATTATTGAACATTTGCTCATGTTTTGGTAAAGCAATCCTGTGAAAATTAATTGTAGGCATAAACATTTAATTTCTTGATGTTCTTCCCTGAAAAATTATAATAACAATTGGCTGATATGCTGCAGTCGTAAAATTTATTACACCAGGTCGCATCTTGCCCTCACAACACACGTGTTTTTCTGGTTGTGTATAGCAGGGCGGGGAGGCCTCGAAGGCTGAGCTAGTAAGTATCGCGCCGCCGTGACGGCAAGAAGACCGATTTCCCCTTAAATTTTTGATTCATTGAATGTATCCTCACTAGTTAACGCTCGAAGTATTCGAACCGTTTACCTACCTAGCAGCTCTTGCGGAGCGTTATACCTGCTTTAAGCAGGCGCACGTGGATTGAAGCGTTATTTAAAAGCGGGCATGTGGTGCGGGATATATATGCACAGTAAAGAACCCGGATTAGTAAAAACTGAGGAGGAACCCTCAAATTCCCAAGGCCAGGTCCACGGGTACGTTCGGGGCCTAACCCAATATCCCATACCTTAGTGTACTGCGGCATACCTAAGCGAGCCTCCTACCGCACGTAGGGGAACGAGCAGGATTCTTGTTTCATGCGGCCCTACCTGCGCAGGATATGCTGGACCCGCTCGCAGCTCTCTCTCTCTCTTTGGTGATCGTAGGCGTCAGCTTGGAGTTGGCCAGGTGTTCCGACACCGACTGCCATGGTGGCTCCCGCGAGGACGAGTTCGTTATGTTCCGGTTCTACGAGACACACCCGTATGCGAAGGCAGCGCCTGAAGCAAAACGAACACCAGAACTCTTCGCCAGAGAGCACTGACCCTTGGTAAGCATTTGCAAACCTGCCGGGTTACTTCTTACAGTGCCAGGTGGCACTAGTATTCAGACCGTTCCTTCCTAATCACCCTGCCTTTCCTGGAGTGCCTGGTTAGCGTCGGCCCAACTGGATAACCGGGTGATCTTGGTGCCTCATGCCGCGTACATTTTGCGCACCTAATATATCATTGATTACGTGCTTTCTCTCTCTCTTAAAAGACAGCCGGCGTAGAAGCCTATCGGTTAAGCACTGAAGTCCTAGTTTTCTCTAAGCTTCGCGCCATTTATATCTGCCTTTGTCGAGGGTAAATTTGACGCAAGCTCGGGCAGCATGAACGGCTGCGATTAATCGCCGGCGCCTTCGTACGCCATCCGGCTGCAAGTTGTAATCGAGGCAGCTGGCCATCCATCACATCCATCGGGCCATCTATGGGCCATCCATCGTAAATGTCCCGAGTTCCACAGCCAAATTAGCGCAGTGCTGTCAAGGATCGGCCATGTGACGAAGGAGTATTCTTAAATTAGTACCACACATGTATTTGCATAAAAAAATAAAATGGTTTGGTTTGGTTTATTAGGGTTTAACGTGCCAAAGCGACTGAGGCTATGAGAAGCGCCGTAGTGAAGGGCTCCGGACATTTCGACCACCTGGGGTTCTTTAACGTGCACTGACATTGCACAGCACACGGGCCTCTAGAATTTCGCCTTCAAGAAATTCAGTCGCCGCGGCCGGGATCGAACCCGCGTCTTTCGGGTCAGCAGCCGAGCGCCGTAACCACTCAGCCACCGCGGCGGGAAAAATAAAATAAATAAAATAACTTAGAATCGCGGAGGACCGTGAAAAAGACTCGCATGGATTTTTGTTATCTTTGACGGCAAATAAATCGCAACGATAGTCACACAGCACCGACGTGCTCTCGCCGCTTTAATGGGATCGCAGAGTCTAGTTGAAAGAAAACGTGACAGACCACCTCTATCGAAGAACACCTCTGCATAAACTTTAGAATCTGAACCCACTGGTCCACATCGACAAGATTCTTTGACAACAAGGAGTTAGGCTTAATTTAAGATATACCACAACGCACTATGCCGTACTGATTTTGGTCCAAGTCCCTTTGCAGATATTGTTGTATTAGTGTCGTTCCCCGGCATGATATCTTTATTCTTGGTATTTTTATTTTTGTATTCTGATGGGGATGTGGGCAGGCAGAAGGGATCAAGAAGGGCCATTATGGTTGGTTCTTTTTAGATCCTAATAAATGTCTAAGTTTTGTTTTTTCATTTATCTCTTGAAGTTTCCTAAATAATTACGCCTATGCCACTATTAAATAAATATACCCCACGTCCACTAGCTGTCCTCCAAGGGTACTGCGACCATCTGAGAAACGGTGCTGGTGCTAGATTGGTTTCCACCTTTAAAATATCACAAGAAAGCGAGAACAATGCAAGACTCAAATACGAACAAAACGCGCATTGCTACGACTGGCGCTCTGTCGCCCTCGTTTTGTGCGCTGTTTCTAAACTTTGATCAGAAACCAAGTAGCGCAAGGGAAACTTTGTTTGCTAGATTTGTGTTGGCGCCGTTGGTTCAGACCCCACACAGGGCACCGCCGATTTATAGACCGTTTACAGTGAGCAGTTCTTCCGTTCTAAACCAGATGGCTCCGCAGGAGCGCTCAGAACACGGCGCCATTGCGGGCCTCGTAAGTCGCCGGCGTGTACGCCCCGACGCAGGAGTAAAAATATTGCAGGTGGCTGCCGAATGTGTTCTTTCCCTAGAGGTGTGAAAAGCAGAGGAAATACGTACTGTACTGTGAATTTTAAGAACTGAGACAGGCAGTTAAAGGCTCGGGTTGGGATCATTTGCGAGCTTCACGGAATCGAACTGCACCGGGAAGTACTGCCCCGGTTCGAGCTCGTTCGCCATGCACCCTTTCCCAACAGGCGAACGCAGCAAACATGTTCGCCAGAGTTAGATAGCTAATATGGAAACAAGGGTTTCGATCTTGGAAAATCTTAGAGGGTAAGTGCACAACACAGCCGCATGAACAAGCTGTGCCGCCACGGAAACCATCACTTCGGGATTTCAGTTGCTGTGCAGTTGCGTTTGCGTGTGCAGCGAGACCCCATTGCTCGCAAGTTAAGCCGTGTGCAGCCATTAGTTAAAGGAGCGCCCCAGGCTGATTTAGGAGCGGAAAACAAGGACGACTTACGCTCATATAGTATACTGCAACTGCATACATTATGCTATGCAGCGCCGTGCGAGCCGACAACGCTACCGCCAGTCCGTGTATTACATGCCATCTTGGTGCTAATTCTGAACTTCACCGCAAGTAGCGCACTTTTCGTCGATCTTATTCGAAATAAAGGATTTGCGTTAGGGCTGCTGTGCTGGATAGTTGTTACTTCATCGTGGTATATGCGAGACAGTAACTAAAAGTGACTCCGTAGGCCAGCGCTCAGAGTGAAGCTTACTTGACACCAACGAGACCTCGAGCATTTTCGTGTCCACATATCGAGCGTGCAGCGTACCCCAATTTCATTCCTGAGGCTGACCCATGCGCACGTGATAACAATTATATCACGGAATCCTTCGAAACTACTTCACACCAGCTCGAAGGCTGCTTGATACATATATGGTACAGCTACCATGATAGTTAACATTTGTCTGTCTATTCACTTTTGTCGCATTTCTGTGTTTAACAAAATTGTATTCAATATTTTAGGTTTCCTAAGCACCGTTAACAGGTTCTAAACAAATGCATACGATGTGCCTGTGGGCATCTTAGAGCGGTTTCTGCATGCATGTACAAAATACGACAATGACCTGCTCTGTCGCAGGAGCATTAAACCTTGCTGTTTTAGACAATAACAATAAAAAAAACATGCAGCAAAGGCTTAAGCTCTTGCAAAGACAAGCATTCAGGCGATCCATCGGTTGGCTCGAAGAGGCAGAGCTGAGCGGCTCGGCACGACATGAAGCATGATCATGTTTTTACACCTCAAGTGGTCAAATTAGGGCTCTCACTTGTCCTTCGAAGCTTTGGCCAAACCACAGTGCCGTCTTCCCACTGCTTTGAAACCGTATCAGCCAGAACACTGCCTGTCGGAACCGAACCGTCAGACGTAGCAGCCTTCGCGACGAGGCACGCGCCGAGCAGTCAGGAGGCGTGTAATGACGGAGTGAACACGTGATCAAGGATGGCAGCTCGTATGATACGGCGCTGTAAAGCTCTTCCATGCAATGTGGCTCACAAACGAGACTTGCATATTTTTCAAACGGCAATACTCTCGTATAAACTGCAAGGGAATGTAGTTACCGAATGTAGTCAGATTTTTTACTTCGAAAGAAGTACTCGTGACAGGTTTTGGCCCACACACCACTCTACGACAGAAACTTGGGAATTCTGCGATGAGATGCGTTTTCATACACTTTCTTGAAGAGTTATAAAGGTTTGGAAATATCTACTGACGCTATTTGGCTAAAATAAGAAGTTATTCTACCAGCGCAAGGTTTTCAAACCTAGGAGCATGAGCAATTTTATCCAACATTTTCATTCCCCCTACCCACGTACCTGCGAGGAGTCCTTCAAAACCGGATAATAGTCCATTCGCCCTTCCCTTTTTCCTATGCAAAGCCCCCCCCCCCCCCCCCCCCCCCCCCTCGAGCACTATATATGGTCATTAGGAATCTTTGGTAATGCCGAAGGCATTGACATCTTATTTATCAAAGTTGGTGTTTAACCTCCGCGTGCTAATGTGTACAAGGCGGACGCTGCGTATGTCAAGAATAGGAGACAGCGTGCTTTAAAGTCTTAGGACTCACGGTGTCAGTGCCGACGGCGGCACCATTTGCCTCCCAGAAACAGCCGCATAAGAGCAGTACAGCTAGCGGTGTAAAGAATAAGGTATGTTTATTCGGTTAGTTTTCCAAAAAGATTATTATTAGAGACATTACAAACTCGCTACAGTTAAGATTTTGTGTAGAGTGCGCAAGCTGGGGCTGAGCGACCCTTTCTTTTGAGCTTGAGGTTAACTGCTACTGAGGGTCCCGAGTAGACCTTCAAATCACAGCAAAGAGGCTTTGCTTTCTTCTAGGCTTGACACTCTTTCCCATCGCACACTCAGGACAGCCTCTGCCCCTTTGCCTTCCTAGCATGCAAGAATGGGAGGAAGTGTGGCAATGGTCACAGTTAATTATTTAGGCTCAAGAGTGCGCTTTATGAGACAGTAAATGCTGCTCTTCATTTGGATTAATTTAGGTGTAAGGGGGTTCAACATTCCAAAACGACTCAGGCTATGAGGGACGCCGTAGTGAAGGACTCCGGAAATTTCGACCACTTGGGGTTCTTGAACGTGCAGGGACATCGCACAGCACACGGGCCTCTAGAATTTTGCCTCCGTCAAAATTCGACCACCACGTGCGGGATCGAACCCGCGTCTTTCGGGTCAGCAGCCGAGCGCCTTAACCACTGAGCCACCGCGGCGGCGCTCTTACTTTGTACGCACGTCCAATTACCCGCGAGAAATAGCTGGGATCTGCTTGTATGTTTCCCGTGTGATTAAGCGATGACTGCCATTCCGCCTCAACAGTTGCAGCCCGTCGTCGTCCACGGTGGGTCAGAAGTTGGTGCAGCAACCCAGCTACCAAGAGGTGTCCACGCCGTAGCCTTCTCTTCCCCATGCATCGGCTGCTCTCCCAGTGCCAGTCGCAGCCACCGGTGGAGCAGACCGTAGAGATGGTCTGGGATCGATGGGAGAACAGGCTTCAGCCTGTTCTCCCATCGGTGCGTACCGGCGGTGACGCGGCTGTTCATGACGTGCCCTCGGATGGCCTCTGGTCTCAGGCGCCGAAGCCTGGAAGCTGCAATCCGGTGCTTCTTCCCTCGGCGGGAATGCCACTAGAATCATTATACAGGTAACACCACATCATAGATTGAGAGCCATGCTTTCCCATTCTAAGCTTTCTAGTGAAAGGAATATTGCGTTGTTTTCCACGGAAGATGTGCCAACTTTCCGCTCCCTCTTGAAGAGGTATGGTATTTAATTATTGCACTCCGAGAAGAGCATAGTATAAAATGAAGCTTCTTAAATTATACTGTAGTAACGCTGCCTAAGTTTCTGGTATCAGCCATGGCGACAATCTCAGCAGACTAAGGAATTTTAACGACGTCACTCATATCCTAAGCGACAGCCGATGATCTAGAAGCTTTTACTTTCCCTGAACCCATGTCACACCCGTCACCAACGTCGGAGCGCGGCCAACATGGAAAGAAATGGTGTAAACGTCGCGCCAGTTCAGGGCGTTTACCACTTCTCTCGACGGGAACACAGCTTCAGTGATGCTTCTTTAATAACTTAAGCACTAAGCAAGATAGCAGAAACATTCTGAATGCTTTCTGGTTGCAACTCAAGCTGGACACTATAAAAGTAGTGCGGTGCGCAGTGGAGAATGCGGACTCTGTACCGCGCGGCTGAGCGAATGACTGTGTTTCTTTGAGCAGGAAAGGAGAATTGGTCTGGTTGGTTTGCGTTCTTCCTAAAAAGCAGCGCAAAGTACGGGACTGCTCCCAATTTCTCTCGCACTCCGAGCTAGTAAAGCGAGCCATATCCATCTCTGCCATGAATAATGCATTCTGGTGGTAATGCCCGCACCAGGATTCTATAAGCTTTCTCCCACAAGTAAGCTGACATACATCGGCAAGATTTCTCGAGGGCCTCCTTTTGCAAAACTGTTTTGCAAAACTACTAATAGACGGTCGCAACACTAGACAATAGAGTGTCGCACCACGCGTTCATCGAGGAGCGATTCCCTCAGCGTTTCTCTGAGACTTCTCAGCTTTTACCCTGTTTGTCATTGCTTGTAAATAACTTTGTAAATATGTGAATACAGTTTTTCCTTTGCTTCCCCTACTCCCTGTCTCCGGCCCACGTTCCTTCCTCCGTCTGCACAGCGGCGGTGCTCCTGGACCCGATGCCTGGTGGAACACGCTACTAGCCCGGCAAAACATATCAGTCCCGCTGTTTTGGAAAAGGCGAGCGCTGACGGTGTATGAACGCTTCATGTTCTTTAGATTGATTACCTGCTCTGATCCTACTCACTGGAGGTATTTTTTATGTTTATTTAATATTAACGCTGAACAGAACACGAGAGGTTCTGCAATAAACTAAGGTCTTTTTCGTATCAGTTGAGTGTCTGACATCGCAAGTCATCCGTGTGCGCTAACAAAAAAGTGGCGAGTGCCAATCCTGCAGGGGTGCAGCGCAGGCGCAGAAATTGATGAACGCATTGGTTTCGAACATAACTACTACTATAATTAGAAATGGGTGGAAAACGGAATCACTGTGCGCACTATAGTGTCTCACTGTTCCTATGCAGCTGTGGGTATTAGCAATGGTGGGGTCGCTATTAGATCTAAAATTCAAAATTCTAATTAACCTTGTCAGATTGGCCGCGAGTGCGCTGGCATTTCTGTAGGATGTAGTTAGCGGAGTTCCCTTCGCAACGCTTTGGCAGCCTGAGACTAACATTTAACTTCCGAACCTCGCTTAACTCGAAGCCCATGGGTCGGCGTTGTATTCCTTTTCGTACTAATTGCAAGATCATCATCGGTTCAAAAAACGTTTGAACAGGCACTCATTAAAGGTGCTTTGAGCTTAACCATTGTACAGTGTAAGGAAGTAAATTCAATTTTGGTGTACTAAATGATTTAACGAGATGTGAATGCTTTCATAACTGAAATTTTGCAGGACATCAAACTATGTGAATTCTCTTGAGAGGACAAGTTGGAGGATCGCCGACAGATTTTCTCTAGAATATATGCGCTCTTCCAATACGCGAAATTCGTTATGGTGCATGGGCCAGCTCTAAGGATTCTATGATTCAAAATGCAACGACTTATCCTTCACCTCTGCAAAAATGGATCAAAATTGTTTATTTGCTTTGCCGTCCGATTCGCGACAGTACATTGCAAATAATATCTGCGTTCCCTCCCTTTCCACACGAGCTCATCTCTTTCCCTTTGTTCACTTCTGTAGAATGCGTACTGTAGAATTCTCCTTGTCGAATCCTTTTGCCCGCTATATTGTCAATTTTTTTGTTTTCGCACAGTGATCACCGCCAGCGGGGAACGGCGAAGCGCACATACACGACGTGACAGCAGAGTCAACAACTAGACATTTCTCGCCATCAGAGGCGCAGAGTCCTTTCATCCCCGCCTTCCCTGTGAGACAGTGTGCCTGCAGAGCAAGCGGTGAGGCGCGGGCACACATGGATTCGACCGAGCTCCGCTACCCCGAAGAAACCCAGGGGTGTTGAGTGGGGTCGATTGGTCACACCGCTACGACAATCGCCAATATCTGAGCGACTGGGTAAGCGGGTTCTAACAATTACAACAGCTTGGGAGATGAGGTTGGTATAGTCCCAGTACAATAGCAAACAGTCTCCAGAGGCACCGGTGTTTGCGCCAAGGCATTTCAGAATGCCTGGCCCTACGGAAAATTGAGCCCTTCTTGCGTTGCCTAATACTCCCCGTCCGTGGAGTAATTACAAGGACAATGAACAAATGTGAAATCTGTAGCATTTCACGATGTAGCTCGAGCAGCCGGCAGTATCGCAGATGCGAGTTGTCGCGCAATTGCCTGTACATAATATCATCTACAATGTCTTAAAAAAGCGGAACGTCTGAAGCGATAGCCATTATAGACCAATGACGCACATGGAGGCATTAAACATGTTTAAAATATCAATTTTTTCCGTTTCTTTTTATGAAATCACTCACCGCAGTAACGTCACCTTTGACATGTCCGATCACGCGTCACCGTAAGTGTTAAGCTTAAAAGATACCTTTTTTCAGGCAAGAAGACATGGCTGCTACTAGAAAATATATTAGGAACGGAACGAAGCCCAATAGCTACTCAATTTTACTTTCGCACTATTTACCTGTTAAACGAAGTTGTTACCGCAAGTTTTCGGACAGCGGAGAAGTTCATTTCTTCTCCCCGACGCTGCACGTGGCTTCAAAATTCATGGATTATCGCAAACGACCAAAAATGGGGCTGCAAGCACTTCCTCTCTGAACCTTTTCTCCTAAGCGTCAAAGATTTAAACCACTGAGATACGGCGCGACGAATGAGGTATGTGTGGACGCTTTGGCTTGTAACATCACAACAATTGCTTAAAGCACAACGAGAGATTGAACAAACATGCTCTTAACACCGACCTTTTTGTTTCGACAAACGTGGTCTTGACCTCTGGAAAGCACAATTCCTGCTCAGTTTGCAGGTCCTAGAAAATGCAATTACGACTGGAGATTCTTTGCACGGAAATGCCCCAATCCTCCCCCAGTACTACCTACACCTCACTTCTCCCCGTATCAGGGGGAAGCCACTCTTTGTAGCTCAGCCCCGGACGGCCATCGTCACCTGATCGCCCTGGCTACCTAGACAGCTGAGGCAAATATAGCCATCGACTAAGGGCTCCACACTCTGGGGGAATCGCTCCAATATTTCCTCATAAGAAAAGTTCTTTCGCTCTCACAATGAGTTGTCTATTGGCCGTCCCAGATTTTTATTACTTGTTGCCGCTTGCACAGACTCCCATTTCTTAATGTTTGAATACTTTTAGAACATGTGCTCGGCAATGAATCGCGCCGCTGCTGCTTTTGGTGTCTGCTGGACACCATCTGTAACTTTAATCCTGGGAGAAAATTCTGTCCTTGGTGTCTTCGACTAGTTATTGAAAAACGCGCGACCTTTTCATCTAAAAAAACACCACAGATCGGAAGGTTTACTAGCGCTGGTTAGTACCTGCCCCTAGTTCCAGCTATCGAGAGCGGAGAAGCCGGAGCTTACCCGCATAGCACTGGAAAAGCACTGGTGCGAAGAGAACTGATGCGAAGAGCACTGGCGAGCACAACTGAAGGAGGTTCCGGTCCCCAATGTTTCGGGTGAGATCGCAGGACCCCATAGGCAGTCACATTATACTGTATGGCATGGTTGAACTAATCAATGCGAAAAGTCTTTGTCGGGCTGAGTCGCTTAGCAGTCGAAAGTTGGAAGGCCCACCTGGCGCATGTAGTACATCTAGCCAGCCATTTAGCTTATGGAGTGATTGACGGGCAGCTGTCGTAGCTATTCGACGCGAAGCATAGTCCGGAAAGTCAACCCGTAGAACACAATGAATACTCTATACGTGGAATGCAATAGAGATAGCGGTATGGGGACATTGTTTTTCTCGAGCCACCCTAGCAGTCGGGTTTTGATCCAGCCTTGGAAGGTTGCCACACTGAATTTGCGGATCAGGCTATATTTTTTGAGCAGTGTTAAATGTGGCTCTGGCAAAGAGACCGTTATCGCATAATCACAAGAAGTGCGCAGTAATACACAGGGACTCCTTCATTTTGGCTGCATTTTAAGGAGTTCGTTCGCTTGAAGGCCGCACTTATTCAGGACCAACTTCCACCCATCATATTTTAGTTTTCAGCATTCTAAGAAGGCAGTTCCGATACGCGCTGAAACAAAAAAAAAAATTATATACAGTAACGTTCTCAGCTCTCCTTCGGCTTGTTTCGATTGTTTTAAATAGAAAAATGGCTGAGGCTTAACTTGATTAAGCCTGGAGAATGCGAAGCATCATCGTGTCGCGTAATTTGGAGGCGCACAACCACAGCGACGGCGCGAGGTGGGCTCCCGTTTCTCCACTGTCGTGACGTCATCAAGTCACGTGGTGTGACGTCATGTATCACGTGATTTGGAGGCGCACAACCACAGCGACGGCGCGAGGTGGGCCCCCGTTTCTCCACTGCCGTGACGTCATCGTGTCACGTGGTGTGGCATCATCGTGTCACGTGATTTGGAGGCGCACAACCACAGCGACGGCGCGAGGTGGGCCCCCGTTTCTCCACTGTCGTGACGTCATCGTGTCACGTGGTGTGACGTCATGCATCACGTGATTTGGAGGCGCATAACCACGGTGAAGGGCTGAAGTGGTAGCTAAAGTAGTATGCTTCGCATAAAAGTTGTATAGCGCCCGGCGAAGCTATAAAGCGCAGGCGCTGAGATCGGCGTTCCCGCGATAGAAGAAAATAGATGGACAGCGCGTGCCCGGAGCGCACGCCCGGCACGAGCTGTTCGGAACTAGAAGCCTGGCACGCTGGTCGTCTTGCTCTGGTGCTCCGCTGCGACCCCGCAAAATCCTCAACAGTGGTGACCCGGCGAACCGTGCCTTCTATCCCAGCGGCGTCCTAGCATGGCGTACAAGCAGGACCCAAGTTTCGACCCGCCGCTCCCAGAGTTCCGGCCTGCAGGCGTCGGCGGGTGGTTCGCCCAACTGGTGCTGCGATGTACCTGAACGGCATTACCATCCAGCCGTTCAAACACGCAGTCCTTTGCGAAATCCTCCCGCCTGACCTCCTCTGTCGGCTCACCTACTCTGCCCTCGGCTTCCGGCCATACGATGAGCTGCGTGCGGCCGTCTTGGCCAACGTTCATGGAACTAAACTCAGTTGCCAAACCGAGAGCGGTTTCGCGGCGCCGCCACCACTGGCTGCTTTGAGTGGCGCTGCAGTCGTACCAGGCTTCAGCCGGTCCGGCCAGTTGCTGTACTCCTAGTACTGTGCACGCATGTCGTAGAGTGCTTTCGCGACGCGATTGCTGCTGTGATCGTTGTCTTTGGGCTACGTGCGCTTGAATGCAGAGTTTCAGGTGCTGTAGCTGCCATGCCGACGTGCTGTGTGCCGGGCTGCACGAGCGGTTACAGAAACAACAAGACTGCGAGGCATTTTTTCGCGGCTCCTCGTGACGCGGATCTCCGTGCGGCATTGGATCGAGCCATTCCCCGTGTTGACAGAAAACTCTCGCACAAATCACGTGCGTGCGATCTTCATTTCCGTTTTGAAAGGAGCGTGGTTATAAGAGCTTATTCACCAAAGTAGCATATTAGACACCTACTTTCAAGGTGGAGATCAGATCATCGCAAGGCTCATCGTAAGTTCACTTACCAGCTTATCTAAACGCGAATGTCTGGCAGGCACTGGTGCAGTGTGTTTTAAACATAAATTAGCAATACCTTCAGAGCGCGAAGTCCCGCATTTATGGCACTCGAAAGCAGACCACAAGTACCTACGATTTCATTTCTGTGGTGCAGTTTTCCGAAATAAGCAGATTTTACGCACAGCGTTCACTTCGTGAATGACTCCGCCGCTGCTCACAACCCGAGCTGCGAAGGCAGTGAACTTCCTCGGGTTCCTGAGTCGTCAGTTTCTCTTTCCCTGCAACAGCGAGGATGCCTGACGCCAGACAAGAAATTTCAGTATTTTGAGTTTATCGCTCTCCCTGTATTGTTCCTATAGCGTGCGCAACCGTTCCAACAATATTTTTCGATCCTTCACGCAGTGCACTACAGCTGGACACAAACACAGAGATACTTTTACATTTTATTCTCAACACATTTCGCGCACGCATCCCTCGACGAGGCTCCACTTACTCCTCTCGATTTTTGCTTCTTTCCCATTAATAACATGGGTGTACGTCTTTAGCATGTCTTCTTCGTGAAAATGAAGGTCGCACACATGTGATTTGTCGGAGAGTTTTCTGTCAACACGGGGAATGGCTCGATCCCATGCCGCACGGAGATCCGCGTCACGAGGAGCCGCGAAAAAATGCCTCGCAGTCTTATTGTTTCTGTAACCGCTCGTGCAGCCCGGCACACAGCACGTCGGCATGGCAGATACAGCACTTGAAACTCTGCATGCAAGCGCACGTAGCCCAAAGACAACGATCACAGCAGCAATCGCGTTGCGAGACATGCGCGCACAGTAGCAGGCAGACATTCGCGTTTAGATAAGCTGGTAAGTGAACTTACGATGAGCCTTGCGATGATCTGATCTTCACCTTTAAAGTAGATGTCTAATATGCTACTTTGGTGAAGAAACTCTTATAACCACGCTCCTTTCAAAAATCATGACCGCCCGCAATTTCGGCCCACGGTGGCATTGGCTAGGCAGCGATGATCTATCACTCGAGTTGCTGCAGCAAAGATTTGTGGCATACTCGCCGCACAGGGTTCGTAACTGTTTGGTGTCTTTACGAAAAACATCGGTAAGTGCGATATTTGGGACGCCAGTCACTCAACATTCCCGAAGGCTGCACGCTACGACGCTGGGCGGCCGGGCATGCGGCGTCTGCTAGCGGCGGCCAGCGGGAGCCTGTTTCGACGGCAGCGCCCCCTCGCGCTAAAATTTGCGGGCCGCTTCAGTCGCGTGGAGAAGGCGGAGAGTTTGGCAACTTAGTTTAGTTCCATTAACGTTGGTCTTGGCTGACTTCGGCGCCTACTTTGTTCCGCCGCCGCTCTACGACGCAGCGGACCCGTTTTCGCCGCCGCCGGCCTCTGGCCCTGCACCGGCTTCGCTCGCGCCCACGCAGCCTTCATCAGAATCCGGCCCGCGTCAGCAGCCCCTCGCCGCCACTCCAGTCCAGCGTCTCCGGCCCAGCCTCTTTAGCACCGACCGCACCAGACGCTGCCGCATCGCTTCCTTTGGAACACCCCACATTACACGCTGTCGACAGAAAACCACTGCTGTCCCTCGAAGCACCTGATGCTCACCAGGCGTTAATACTGAAGCGAAAGGTTTACTACGGGACCTCGGGGAAGAAATTGTGGACAGTGTAAATTTGACCATCAGGTGAGTTAGAGGTGAAACCATTAAAAAGGGAAAAAATAAATTGAAGTGATATCCATGACTGTTTTAAGATCACTTTTGAGGGCCGCTCAGCGAGACCACTAGGCTGTCGCCGCGGCCAATACTCTGTGTGTTGAACCTCTGACACTGTCGTTGTTGTTGCCTCAAAAACGATGGCCGATTGCACATACCAACGATGGAAGATTGGCCATGCTTTGGTGCAGACCAAACGGGAAAAAACACATACCGGAATATCGCAGGCGGCTCGTAAATACAAATACAGGATTGTGTGCCAAAACAAAATACCAATTTTGAGAGATCTTGAGGAAATCGGAATGAAAATCGAGGAAACAAAGCGGTGTTCAGAGCAATTATCAGAAATAAAATAATTTTGGGAGAACAGTAAAGCCGTCGATTAGTTAACAAAACAATCTCCCGGTTTCAATAATATACTCGTAACGACGCGGACACACCTTCTTAAGGGCATGCCCTTCGACGGTTGAAGCGTAGAAGAGGAGGACGGGAAGAGTAAACGGCAGCCATAACTGAGCGCGAGGATTTGCAAAAAACTCAATTCCGTGCCGTGCAAACCGCCAGCAGTACAGGGTGAAATGCTCTGTTGTTTCAATGTCTCAGCATGATGCACAGAGATTCGAGGGCGTAAACCCAGAACGGCATAAATATAAATTAAGGCTACCCTACTGAAAAATCCGGTATAAATTTTAAACCGGAACCGCATACCGGGTTATTGTACAGGATTTGCGATACCGGATTACCGGAGTATCCTGCATAAAACAGGACAGTCCTGTATTATGCAGGATACTCCGGTATCGCAAATCCTGTACAATAACCCGGTATGCGGTTCCGGTTTAAAATTCATACCGGATTACAGGACAGTTCTATATCATACAGGACAGTCCTGTATTGTACAGGCTAGCCCCGTAATATACAGGAGGGCCCTGTTTCACAGGACAAAGGCAGGAATAAAATGCTTCAAATATATCCCACTTAGACTAAATCTGCACAAAAACTGGGGCAATTCTCCAACGAATGCCATAAGTGTAGTACATGCCAAATGCTGCAATATACAGAGTCTCAGAAACTGGTAATCTGCGATTATCAGCGACTCGCATTGCAGTCGATGTGCAATTGTGTTATTTGCTCCCAGCTTTCACCAAGTATTGGCAGCTTGGTGAATATTATAATGCATCAGAAAATTCAAACGATGTTTATTTTTTTCGCATGTCTTGAACCAGCTCACTGAGGTAATAATTTAACTCTTTGCGACGATCTACCGGCGCTGGGGTCTCCACAGGGTGCTGGCCAATGAAGTAGTGAAAAGCACCTGCAGAAAAGAAAATATGAATGCTAGTACATAAGGCCCTCAGCTGATCATTTAATTGGGCACTGACACACAACATAATGCATTGAACACTGTGACATGCAACTTACGGCCAATGGCTTGTAGCTTTTCAGGGGTCATTGGCTTTCTGCCCACTGTGGAAGCTTCTGACTTCAGGTACCGATGACAAGCTTGCCCTGTCACGCTCCTTTCCAGGAGTTGTGGAGTCGTCCAAAGGCTGCGGGCTGCGTCCTTGCAGAAACGCGAATCTTTGGGTGCCACCGTAACTGCTGCCCACTTTGCCGGAGGAATAAAAATTCCATTCCCGAGGTGGACCTGTACGCAATAATTACAAATGCATACCCCAGTAACACAAACGGGGCTCGGAATTGCAGGCCCTCGTGGGCCCAGGCAAGCCACAGAGAAGCCAGGCGTCTCATGATGCCTGGCCCTGGGCATTGGCAATGCTCAGTATCGTGAATGCACCTCACGCTTTTCGTATTTGAATCAATAATGTATTGCAAATCTGCGTCGTAACATTGTTGGTGTGTAAACAGGTTGCTCGGACGATTCCAATGCTTGCGTGGTCATCCTCCATTATTTACAGCACATACCGCAGCATCGATGCGATGCGTGATGTTTGTTCAAGGTCTTGAGCCGCTCCCCCTCAGGACGCTTATCGCTGATTGCTCTATGCCATATGCCTCTGTAAAGAAAGAATACAAGCCATAAAACTAATTTTATTCGTGTTATCATGAAGAACAAGTAATTTCGAGATGTAGCTGAAAGAAAATTTTGTACTATTTCGTCCATCTACGCTAAAAATTGCTAGTTAGAAAGACACTGGACAGTTAGAACGTTTCTGTTGACGCCGAGCATATAACCGAGACGGAGGCAGTACTTAAAGAACAGAGTGATTTGAAATGCGTACTTACGTCCTAGCAGCACGACGTCGCCGTCATAAAATCCGCCTTCACCGCCGTGGCCTCCACCGGTCAAATGTCAGTAAATGTAACTGTTCACCACTCACGTCTTTCGGAGCGAAGTCATTCAACACTCTAAGAAGGACGATAGGGTTCCACCATATTTTCACTGGACGTACGCATGGAAGGCGATGTCATCTTCGATCGTGGATTGATCAAGCAACACGAGGAAAGGCACAAAAAACTGCATAACAGAAATTCAACGAGGACTAGCGAGTGCCAGCGTGTATTCGCAGCTACCTTCATCGCTTCACACTCAACCGAACCGCAGGAGAGAAGAAAAACCTGTTCCAGACGAACGCAGGAAAGGCGGGGGAGCACTTCTGCATAACGTCACCGCGCAGCGACCGGACGCAGTGAACAAGTAGAATCGAGGCCCCTCTCCACTTCATGGAAGCGCCGCAGGGAGTGTGGTCGGGAGGGCGGCTTAAAATGTTCGATAGTGGGTTGTAGACTGAGCGCCTCCGCGCCATTTCGGGGTAGGGGGCTCGGAGGGACAGGACAGACACAGAGCGGTCCTCGGGGAAGGAACAAAGGCAGACAGAAATACCAGGGTTGAGGAGGTTTGTTGTTGCGAGCGTACCCAGGAAAAGCAGGGAAGGCGGTGGTGAGAGGAAAGAAAAAAACTCGAAAAAAGAAAATTTACGCAAAGACAGGTTACTTGTGTGACGTTTCTACACGAGTTTGTTTTTATTTTGTTCTCTCTAGCACTGTACCTTTTCGCTAGCCCGAATTGTCGCCCTTTAGGGAACACCCCAAGCTGCCGACTCCATTGAGTTAACCTTTTCTTGTTCGTCGATAGAAATGTTCTGGGCGATTTGTGGTTAGTATCTCTTCCTGATAGGGTGAATGGCGGGGCCGCTCGCGATGGCGCTTGGACAAGTTGCGTTATCAATGTGCGATCACTTGACGAAGAAGAAGCGCAAAGAATGCCTGCACAAAAACCAAGAATTTTGTGTCTTGATCGATGCATCGCTACAGACTGCTGCTAATGGACATTAAGAAAGCTGCTGCAATGAACGCGACAGTAACAAACATTTTGTTACTAAACTGAACCTTTGTCCAGCGCATATATAAGTTTGCCGGGAGGGAATGCAGAACGAATTTGGAATGCAGGCGATTAGGAAGCTGCTAAAGAACTGCTGTCCGACTCGGCGGCTTCAAATTTTCTCAAGTTGCCTTGGATGGAACACGAAGAACAAGAAAATTGTATTAAGCCATGCGCAACTCTGGCGAAGCTCGCGCGCCACTCTGATGCTTAGCTTGAACCTTCATTTACGCGTCCTTGTGAGCAGGCTGGCGGTGCTCTACTCAGACAGTCCCTGTGGGCAGATAGCGAGACTTGCGGATGAGGCCGGCTTCGTCGACACTGTCCTTCTATCCCGGGCACTAGTGAACGGTCTCCTATGCGGCGGAGAAAACCGGGTGTACGGCTAGCTGAGGGCATCCTGTTTGCAGCACAAGAGCGTCATCATTGTCGGCTTCTGCTGTGCACAGGTGAGGATGGGGTTCTATTCATGTATTTGAAGGGCGTCACTAACCTCTTCCTCTGCTTCACAGCGCCAGAAAGTGCATTGAAGCCTTTCTAAAGAGCGGTGAAATCCAACAGCGTCCTACGTCCTTGACACAGACACAAAATACATATACTACACATGGTATTTAGCGTTCACCTTCCTTAGGATCGGTACCGTTTATTCTACTGCTGAGCGTCAAGATAAAAATTCAGGGGGGCACTTTGTTGACCTAAAAAGCGGTGAGGCGAAAGCCTTCAGCGCGGTGTTGCTGTTTGTGTCACTGATGCGTTGTCAAGATGTTAGGCTTCGCCTCCAAGACTGAAACGCGACAGCGTCTTGCAACGCTGCCAGGGAGTCCACAGAATGTTATCGCCCGTTCGGTTGTATGCCTTGCTCGTCGTTAAATTGGTTTTTGAGGAAAAGGAATGTATCTGTCTTGCATATCTGGGTGGACACCTTAACCTCGCCGTACCGAGAAGGAAGGAAGATGGGAGTGAACGAAGACACCGTATTCACTAGACGCGCCTTTGTTCATTCCAAACCATCGAGCTGGCAAGGCGGAGTGGTCAGCATGCTCGTCTCGCACTCCGGAGACCTGAAATCCATTGCCGAACTCGACCAATTTCCTACTCGGTTTTGTTCATTTATCTGGCCTGACTAGAAAGGTTAATTAGGCTAATTGCGTAATTAAGCGTTTAACAGAACTCAGTCCCACTTACTTAGAGCATCATTATACATCCCTTTAATTGGTTGCATGGTTACTACACAAAGTACAATTGGCCCCGTTTGAAATTCGCGCACTGTGACGTCACGACCGTTTCGACCAATTGAAAACCGCGACATTTCTGTCGGCAAATCCTGCTTGAAACGATGAGGCATTAAAGGCTTCCGCCTTAAAAGATTAGATTTATATGCTCTGTGCCCCTAATCATGAACAGGAATAGCCTTGCCCTCATGTGACATTTCTTACGCATCAGCATAGGGAGAAAGAAAAGCCCCGATGTGTTAGCGATAGTTTCAGATGATATTCAAATAAAATATTTTGCTGTTAATTAGGATGCATGATAGGCGCACAGGTATTACAATGCTTGTAACCACAGAGTAGGTCGAACGTTTGTTTTAAGGGTAGTAGCAACGCAATCCGATGAAATATTTTTCTTTTGTGTGCAGCTGCTCGAGCCTAGAAATTCCTGGATAGTCAGTGCCTCTTTTGTGCCTACACAACTGCGGGACTGAGGGGCTGGCCTGCATGGAACTTGGAAAATGGGATTGCCAGGCCGTGCCACTTTTCATTTTCCCAACCATGCATTTGAAAGGGTCCGTAAGCTACAACTGTGTTTTCTCTTTCCTTTCCGTGGAAGAAACAATATATGTGCAGCCGGACCGCAAGGGAAACGAAAGATGTCTGATCGGGGATCATAATCATTATACTCAAGAGGCGCTGAACTCTGCACCAGATGTTTATGCTCTACTATGGCGGTCGTTCTTTCTAACGACAACTAGGAATTATGTGCATGCATTAAAAGCACCGCTTCTATTCTTGTGTGCTTGTGTACGCATGTGTTCATAAGGCTGCTGGTTTCGGAGAAGCTGCCCAGCATGCGGCGGAAAACCGGCGCCGAGTCCGGCACCTGCAAGGCTACACGGTTCCGCTCCGTCGTTCACATCGCCAGCATGCGGCCTTCGGTCGTCTTCCTCATTTGCAACCTCCTCGACGGCGGCATCACGTGTGCGCCGTTTAACGATCGGGACGTAATTAGTGTAAACGTGACTCTGAGCCAGATTCACAAATACTAGTAATATTAAATGGTAACTAGGAAAAGAAAGGCGTGTTGTAGGGGAAGTGGTTTTTGGGGCTATGAGGTTGGTCCGAAAAGTGGATGATTGTTTAGGAAATGTCCGTAAGTTTCCAGTAGTTGAATTGAACCTGATGTTCCAGCGGAGCAGTCTGAAAAGAACTACAGCAGGGGGAGACAGTGCCCACTTCATCCTCCTTCACTTATCGTTTGTATTGGGCTATCTCGCTGCAACATTATGCTGAATGATCACCAACTCAAGGCATTCTTCGTACTGCTGAACATGAACAAGATCACTTAGGTGGAGTACCTAAAGTTCAAATTTTAGCACTCTAATATAGGTGTGTAGAGGGGATTACGTTCAATATTTGAGTTCTTTTCTAGATCGTCAGTTAATCAATCTTATCTTTTGCGGCATAACTTCATATCGAAGAGTGCAGACTATGACTCACATTAATCCATTACGCAGAAGTCTTGACTTCCCGGATACCTGAAATCTTGTTTTTAATAGTCATTCATAGTGCATGCGGAATGCGCGGGTTGAAACATACGACGACGACAGACACAGAAGTACAAAGAAGGGCGACAGGGACTGCACAAGGAACCCGCCCATACCAATCTATCGTTTTCGCCTCTTTTGGGGAGTTCAGAAAACATGAACGTTCAACAACTAGTCCGAACGACCTTTCTAATTCTTAGCGCGTCTCTGTACACAACTTAGATGTCACGCATTGGAAGACCTATGCTGTATTTTATTTGCATTGCACTCCAAGCCTGATCGCGCCTTTGGCTTTACAACGTAACTGATTGTAGCGTTGTCGCATTTATGAACTCCTGGTAAGACGTCGCCCATTGGCATTAGCACGCTGGTAGTGCCTCGTCAACGCCTGTACACTTGTTGCAATCTTAGTGCTTAAGTGCACAGGGTAGGGACTATACTTCCCATGTCTTTTCAGGGCCTCCTTAAGACACGTTTTCTCAACAACTATTACACATAGCTCAATCGGGTTCACTTGATTTTATTCCCAAATTTTGTCTAATATTCTCTTAAGTGAAGGAGACATTGTTTTCCAGGGGATACTCACAGCAGTGGAATCGATTTCTGAAACTGATTTTCTTATCTGCATTTCGAGAGCAAAACTAATCTGAGCAAACCAACTAACTTCAGCAAAAAAAAAAGCGTAAATCAAACGTGATACGACAAGATGGTACAGACAAAAATAGAAGAGAAGATAAAAGGATGCGGGTCAAATTGCCCCGAACCGCGTGTATTGTACTTGAACTCATTTAAAAGGGACAGAAATGCTAATCGGAAAAAAGTACAAGACGCATAAAAATATTAGCCGCCGCGGTGGCTCAGCGGTTATGGTGCTCGGCTGCTGACCCAAAAGACGCGGGTTCGATCCCGGCCGCGGCGGCTAGAATTTCTTTGGAGGAGAAATTCTAGAGGCCCGTGTACTGTGCGATGTCAGTGCACGTTAAAGAACCCCAGGTGGTCGAAATTTCCGGAGCCCTCCACTACGGCGTCTCTCATAGCCTCAGTCGCTTTGGGACGTTAAACCCCATAAAACAAACCATAAACCAAACCAAGCATAAAAATATTAGGTATCTAGAAACACCCATGGTTTAGTTGTTGCTCGCCATTTCAGTTGTTAGTCGCACTCATTTTCCTCTTGTGTTTTGGTTCGCTGTGTCCCGTTTGCCGTATACGGTGAGTTTCGCCGTGACTAGATTGCTATCTTGTCAATATTTTTTATTGTTACGAATGGTAAAGTGTCATATTTTTAATCTGTTTTCACCTCTTGATAATAATGTTACAGAACATGAAGCGCCGGTTTTGGCGTTCAGATAAGTTTGTTGACTCTCCAGCCATCTGAAAAGTAGCAGATAAAAAAAACAGCGGAAAACAAGGAATTTCAACTTCATGAAGCCTTTCAGCAGTTTAAGTCTTGCTGGCGAATTAGTGGGCGTAGAAGATGTTACCTTGCAGGCGCTCCATTGAACTACAGGGCGAGGACGTTGTAAAAGCTATTCAGTTTAACTCCAACCGCATCCAAAAAAATGTCGGATTGCGTGCTCAAGTTCCGCTTGCGCAACTGCGGCTTCCTGAGAGCATTGCTGCTGTGCCTTTACGCCTAGATGGCGCTCGAATCAGTATTTTCGCGTTTCATGTTGGGATTGCTGGTCCTGCAGACGATGTGTGCGACGAAGTCTCACAAGGGGTCACCTTGGACCATGTCTTGGTTCGCAGCCGCACATGCCTGAACGCGCCAGCCCGCGAACGCCGCACCAGTCTTCGCCGCGACCAGCAGCAGCCGCAGGAAAGCACGAAGCAAGGTGAACAAGCCCAAACTGTAAACTCCTGGGCGTTGGCAAAATGAATGAGCCGTTATGAACCGCAAAGAAAGGCTTTTGTTAATGTGAGCGTGAATGCATGGTTGTTACGTTTGAGCAAAAAAAAAACAAGAAAAGAATAATTGAGATGCGGAGGGGGAGCAAGGCAGAAGTGAAGCAAGAATTTCCCCTTTTCTGAGACTAATTTAGCCAGAAAATATTCGAACACGTGACAGTGCTAACGCTACAGCGCTTCGGGTAAATTTTGGTTTAGAGACTGGCGGTGCTTCGATGCGCCAAGGAATGCAGCTCGACGTCACTTTGCCAGCTAGATACACCTACTGCAAAGAAACTTTTGTGTGAATGAATGCTAAGGTTAAACAACACCTACATTTGGACGAATAGGTAAAAATTCACCTCAGAACAAAAAGGCGCTCAAAGCGAAGCGATCTAAGAGGCCATTGCTTATAACGGAAAGTTTCATTTTGAGAACACTCAAAAACGTTTCTAGTCTGCAGCTGGTGCATCACAGCAAAACACCACTTTTGCGGTCCTCAAAACTGCTGTCATCGTTACTAAAAAAATTTCAAAGAGCGAAGTTTGACGTCTCGGAGCGAGTCATGAGCTTGGAGGGATTTCGTAGTGGAGTACTCCGTGATAAGTTATCACACCTGGGGTTCTGTAAGATGCGCTGATATGGTGCTCATGTTCTTGTTTTTCACACCATTGTATGTTACCTACTAATATTTGGTTTTAAAGAGACCCCAGCAATCTTCCTTGTTCTTGCCCGTACTTCAGCAGTCGCGGATTTTGCACCATCTGTGATGCTTGGCACGTCGACTAGGGGAGTCGATAAAGTAATATAAATCTCGAAGAACACAAGTGCGTTTTCCTCGTTTTCCTCTTTGCTCACAGTTAGTTTCGAATGTCTGGCGTACCCTTGTTAGGTTCTCACAAAGGTTTTCACACTCTTTCTTGCTTAAGACACTCATCAATCAAGCTTTATAGGAACCAGCTTGCGTTCCTTGGCCGCATGTAAGTGCGCACCTATAACTTGATGCTCTTCCGGTTGCCCTCGCGCTGTAGCCTTATTATTAGTGCATTTTTATTTTAGCGCGCTTTTTGCGATGTGTATATCTGTCTTTCACCAGAAAATGTAACGCTCCGTTCGGTGTCGTCACTCGTGTGCTATCTTTCTGAATGTCCATCTTTATTTTATAGTTATAATTGCTTCATTATGAAAACTGAAGCATTTGGTATGTAAACTCGAGCAACCTTGTCACAGAGATAAACCAATATTTTCTTACACCTCCCCCCTCCCCTTCCTTCTGAACTTACTCGAAAATGAGTTCCGACAGTACAGTGAGATCATTCTACTACTTACGCAAATAGCAACACTTCGAAAGAATGCTGCGGTACCTACTAAGTTTTGATTTTAACGAACTTTCTTGAACTTGGAACCAATGTACCTCACCTTTGTTAGAACCTTAGCAGAGAAATTATTCTGAGAAATCATTAGTTTTTGGCTGCGCATGAACTCCTTACCCGTAATCTTGCGGTCCCAGTCACGAAGATCTTCATCCTGATGACGACAATGTGCCCGGGTTGGCCTGCCGTCCTGGTCATTCCTCCCGTCGCACCCAATGGCATGAGCCGCGGCTAAGGCGGCAAACCATGAACTGGCAGCGGCAGAAGCGGCAGTCCCGCTTGCTCTGCTCGCCTCCCGTCGGGGAACAACGAGGAAAGCATGGAATTCCTCAGCATGCTGCCCAGACGGCCCCTGTTGCCGCTTTCTTCATCAACGACGAGGCCAAACGGGCGAGAGCGAAGGTAATTCTAAATAAGGAAGTGTAGCCAGCATCGCTTCTCGGTATTGTATATTATGCTTAACGTTCCACTGCTGCACACGGGTTGTGGGAGACGCCATAGTGGATTAATTCAGACCACATGCGTTCTTTAATGTGCACTAAAATCTTTCACCACACGACTGTCTTGATTCTGGCTGCGCAGAAATTGGTTGCCATGGCATGAATTCGATCCCTTGTCCTCGGGCTCAGTGGCCAAAATCTATAGCTACTAAGCCACCGCGCCAATGCTTCTCAGCCACCCGATTCGTCTTGTGTGAGGAACTCGGGAAGGAATATGAAAGCCTCGAATCCTGGCCTCAAGAACAGAACAACAACATTAGGCTCAAATTATTTTCTGTTTCGTTGGAGGCATCGCTGTATAATATTGCATATAATGGACGGCCTCTCGGTGCTTGTGTACATTGGTTGTCCGGCACGTAACTGACATAGCTGAGGGGTGACGAGTGCGCTTCGACTGAAAATCAATCAGAGGAAGCCGCGCCGCGTAGTCTAACCGGTTGCCTACTGCAGGGGGTGTAGGCAGCGAATACAAGCAGGCAGCGTTGAACTTGCCGCATCAGGCAAGTCCATCTACAATAAGGTACGCGGACGGGTTAGTTGCATGGTTATTTTACAGACCTCCACGCACTTGCCTAATCGCTTGAATTGCGCAATAGACCTTAGACAGAGATATTGTAGATTGAAACACCCAATGAATAAGAAAAAAGAAGGCTCTCGCGCCTCTAAAATATTGGGCGCATGATCTCATTTGTAATATAAAAGCTGTGGCCTCCCTTACAAAAATGTTTCAGACAGTCTATAGAGTGTCTATAACTTTTTGTCTATAAAGCGTACCAGGGAGCGGCAGAAAGTTAGGTGGGCGGATGAGATTAAGAAGTTTGCGGGGATACGGTGGCCGCAACTGGCGAAGGACAGGGTTAATTGGAGAGACGTGGGAGAGGCCTTTACCCTGCAGTGGGAGTAGTCAGGCTGATGATGATGATGAATGTTCGAAATGTTCCCAGTAGTAGGCAAGCACTTTTCTTTAATAGTATTTATTGATGCGAACCACATTTTGAATTAGTGAATATAAAAAAAAATATTTGAAAGCTAGTTCTTTCGCTACCTAACCGATGAAAACAAATATCCCTCCAACCACGCGAAAAATAAATGCTGACAAAGAAAGACTCCTTCTGGCATTTACTGTTTATAGTAGGGTTATGTTACAGAACTTTTGTTGGATTTGTGATTCAAATATTCAGCAACCTTGTTTTCTTTTTTTCAGTCATGGCCACACTCAGTCAAGCACAGCATGTAAGTGTTACTTTTTTCATTTGTTATAGGGAGAAGCTTACAGGCATTGCTGGGATGAGCCATGTTAGACGTTGGCCTTTAATATTCTAAACCTCCAAGTTGGATACGACGGACGTCGTATTTTAGGGTTTCCGGTTAATTTCGATCCTTCTAGATTCGTGAACGCGCTCTTACGTCGGACCACCGACTGGTGTTTCAGGGCATTCACCTTCCATCGCTATGCGGGCTGCCCCGGTGAGGTTCGATTCCGCGGACTTGGGGTTATCAGCCGAACGCCAAATCCTCTGAGCCACCACGCCGGGTACATTGGCCCTGCAAAAATGTTCACTGAGGGTGCATGCCGGGTCAAGTAACGCGAGAAAAAATACAGGAAACATGTAAGGAAGACACAGAGGGCAGTCACGTGCGTCTGTCCTGTGCGTCTTCCTTATGTGTCTCGTCTTTTTGAGCTAGTGTGCGAAAATTTTAGTCGTGGTTAAACGAGTGCTGTTGACTTCAGAAAGACAGGAGTGATGAATTAGCAAAATGCCATGTTTTCGTTTTCTATAAGCATCATATATGAGTAGAAATACGCCAAGGACTCTCAAAGCTTAATTTTTTGCCCGAAATCAACGGAACGACGAGATTCCAAACAGGCTGTGGATTAAACTTCTCCTTTCGACTGCTTTGTCTTTGGAGACAGATGGCCGAAGCTAACACCCCGATCTTTTTTAGAGCCCTGACACGATTCGAGTACCCACACCTCGCATTCAGCTGCCGAAACTTCCACCGCCGCCGAGGGTATGTATCCATTGAGTGAAGTCGTGTTCAGTCAATACTGCCTGTGCACATTCGCTATATGAGGCAGACATAAACCCGAAATACACTATGCGAGTTACGGATTAAATTGAAAAATATTATTATTGACCCAGAGGGAACACAGACGTGTGCACCTTTCACTAACGACGTGCTGTGATCGCTTGTGGTGAACTAAAGAAATTACTAGATTTTAGCTTTTGGAAATAACAACCTCCCCACTTTTGCATTCATATTTGCTGTGCCCCATCCTATATACATTTGCCGGCAGATTTGCTTGTTTCCTAGGATGTGAAGGTTGCACGATTTCGTTTAACGGTTAACCTTGAACAAGAAGATTGGAGAAGAAACCTCGTGGAACAATTCTTGAGGTTGATTTTGATGATACATGTCTGGGTGCGGCCAATGTAAGGCTATCGCACAAGTCGAGTTTGCTCTGCAGAAGATGTTGAGCACTCGAGATGTTTGTACAAAAGAAAAGAAAAGGCCCCAGAATTGTTTCCTAGCTTTATACTTCGACGCAGTGAACACAGCCATCGAGCACGGTTAACAGCGCCCCATTATTTAGAACCGGCAGTGTAGTGTGACATGGAGCGGGCAAGTTTTAGATGCAGCTATGGAGACCCTCTACATCGCTTCTCATAATATTCCATAAAAATTCGCAAAGAAAAAAATGACATGGCATGTATCCAAAAAAAGCAACAATAATCTGAGCAGATTTCGCTTTTTTTTCTTTCTGTAAGCATTCAAGACCTTAGCAGTTACGTGCACGGTAATTTTAACGGCCAATACGCACTTCCAATACGCAATTATCGCAGTTGCATTTTGCCATATAGGTTTCATTCACGCCGACGATTTTGAATACTTGTTGCACTTATGAAATCTTGTGATTTTGCTTATTACGTAGGAAAAAAATCAGTTTAATTTGATTGACGTGGCTCAGTCTTCAGGTTCGCTTCAAATTTTGTCGCAGCTGATATCTTACAGGCTTAAATGCCACATGTCACCTCATGTGTTCAACTAAGGAAACGAATCCAGACAGCCTGATACTGACAGACGCTAGTATCAGGCCATTTATAAGGGCCGTATATTATTTCAATGAACCCAGCAAGTGCTGCTACTGAGCCCATATTTTAACGTGAATTAGATGCATTAATATGCACTGCAAATGGAAACTGCCTTCTAGCTCTCAATAAATCTCTTACCGAGAATCTTGGAGACCAATATTTGAACACTGACTCCCAAGCCTTACCAAATCGCTTTCCTAACTGCCCATTTCTATGTTTTAAGTAGTGGAATGCTAACACCTGGCATGAAGAATGGGCAAGACAAAACGGCTAATGAATCCATGGGCAGAATGTGTACAACGGCTTCATGACCACTATTTCATTGGACGCTCCCACAGACGCGGATTGACGTGCAAGGCGGCGGATCCGGGTCCCAGCACAGTGTGAGCGGCAGCATCCAGCACGACATACACCGGCCCGCACGCGGCCCCACCATCTCCATCTGGGGTCAGGGCTCGCACCAGCGACACCCCGCCACGGGCAGCCACGGCCAGGGACAGGTCGGGGTGGGTGTCCGGTTTCCCATTGGAAAGCGCTGACGGCCCCGCAGGAACACCCTCGTCCACTTCTGCATGCATCCACGGAATATACAACTTATACTCGGTTACGCTGTTTCAGTTTGTCCATTTCCGTTGGGGAGCGACAACGTCAACGTGCCAGCCTCAAACGGGTGTACAAAATAATTCACGCTGAGCTTGAGCTGGCTGTTTCATGTATCAATATCAGCTAACAGACTAAAAATAGCTCGGAAGCAAGTTCACAATTATTAACTGAGTAAATAGGTTTTTTGTTTTTTTTTGCAAAAGCTTTGCATCGTAGGCAACTTTCATTCCTGTAACCTTGAGTCTGCAGGAGCTCGCGATTGTTCTGTTCATTCCCCCAAAGCATTCAACCGAGACCATGTGAGGCAAAAAAGAAAAATAGGTTGCGATAATTGTAGGCCGATAAAAATAAAAAAGAAAGCCTGCAACCTAATATTAAACAGTTTGCAGGAAGTGATTTCAGCCGTATAGAAGCTGAAATTTCGTATTTTTGCTGTAAAAAAAGCTTAACACCAAAATGAGTGCAGTCTAATTTTTCTTCATTAAACTGGGCAAGGTGCGCAGGCTTTTTTTCTATTTTTGTTCGGTCATTCTCACAGCCCTTAAGATAGATCAAATAGAAACGAAACAAATAACAAAAAATATGGAAAAGAAGGAGCGCAGCCGGAAGTCTTTTTCAGTCAATAGTTTGATAGAAGCTAAAACTTGTTTGTTATGGGGTTGGATGAAAAGCATCAAAAGAGTGTCCAAACCGGCTTTTACTCACCCTCAAACTAAGGCTGACTCAGAAAACAATGTTCTGTTCTTCGCGCGCTCTAAAACAAAAGCCATATCTAAACTGATCAAGTGTTATGTGCTGCCCTATGAAAGCTCTACGTTGGGAACTTCTGCGTTTCTTTGATAGAATTTTGCAGAAATAATACTTTATACTTTCGATTTCTATATGGATATTACTGAGGAAACATTTCATTATGTCAGAAATTTTTCTTATAATTCTGAATTTTTGATGTAAAATTCTCAAACACATATAATATTGAGTTCATAAAACGTAACAATTGACACTTCTTTTGGGTCTTAAAACTTGTGTATGTGGTCTTGAGAAATTGTAGTTCTCGGTAAAATGACACATGTGGTGCGAGATAAGAGCCGACGTGAAATGCGCTTTGTTCGCTGTAGCTGTGCCCATATCTGCGAACTGTTCGTGCGTCTGGAAGAGATAACACTTTGCGATTTAGACATGCTATCGGCGGTGAGATAAGCGGGCAACTTGACGTTTTTAGCCCCCCGGTGCATTGCTTCTCTTCTGTCTCCGCTTTCTCCTCGCATATATTAAGAAGAAAGTTGGTTGGTTTATGGAGTTTAACGTCCCAAAGCGACTAAGGCTATGAGAGACGCCGTAGTGGAGGGCTCCGGAAATTTCGACCACCTGGGGTTCTTTAACGTGCACTGACATCGCACAGTACACGGGCCTCTTGAATTTCTCTTCCAAAGAAATTCTAGCCGCCGCGGCCGGGATCGAACCCGCGTCTTCTGGGTCAGCAGCCGAGCACCACAGCCACTGAGCCACCGCGGCGGCTATTAAGAAGAAAGCCTTTACAGGCTCATACTGTCGTCCGTTAACAGAGGGTGTCACACATTCGGCAGCGTTTAACTCGTGTTAACTCCGGAACTGAAAAAGATAGCAGAAAACGAAACTTTGCTTCAGTAGAGTAGTTATTTAATTAATTATGGCAAAAAATGTCAAAATTACGTCGAAATTACGCAGACGTTGATATAGCCACACCAACAGTGACGTCACATCCATCGGAAGTAGTCATGACATAGAGAAAATTATCACAGAATGGTGGGGAAAACGTAGGATTTGTGTCAGATTAGATGGAAAAATGGGTAATTAAGGGTAATTAGCACTTAAGATCCCCGAAAAATGTACAATTTTGGGTATCGATATAGCCATGGGAACGGTGTGACGTCACATCCACCGCAAGTCGTCACGGCATAGTATTCTCGGCTTTCGCCTCTCAACACTTTAGTTGCCAAAGTGTCCTCGCAATTTTTTGAAAGAAAAAAAAACGTAATGGCGCAAGAAACGAGGACACGGAAGGCACACAAAAGACAGGACAGACGCCATCCTGCATTTTGTGTGCGTCAATCCTGTCTTTAGTGTGCCTTCCGTGTCCTCGTTTCTTGCGCCATTACCAGTGTTTTCTTTTAACATGAACCAACTCGCCCAAAGTAGTATTTTACTCGCAATTGTTTGTTAGCATTTTGGGAGCAGGTTTCTATTCAGCACATACTTGCGAAAATAGCCATTTTGCTGCTGTCAGCTTTGGAGCCTCTTTCAGTGGCTCAGTCACGTATGCACTTGCACCATTCTGGAAAGAAAAATAAATCTGAAAGAACTATCAAATCAAAACGCCGTAAGCGATGTCATGTCGTGCGATGACTATCGGTTCTACTGCGTTACTAGCCGCTATGAATGCGGCTTGTCGGTTTTGAACTATCCTCGACCGGCATCTATGAACAGCTACTCGAGAGTAGGGAATTGCACTCCCAAAAGACCGAACACCAAACACACGCCAAAGCTGCCTCACTTCCTTCCTGGCTAATATATACTACTGTCAAGGAGAAAATTAGCTGGATGCAGGTTCGCGAAAAGAAATTTATTCCTACCCTGCCCCGCTAGCCAGTCAGTATTTGTTCCCATATCCAACATTCTTTGGCAACCATTTTGAAGATTGGAAAATTGTAAATAGAGACGGTAATGGTCCATTCTTCTGATATGTAGCAAAAATCTTTCTTTTAAAGTGTTTCCATCTATCGCATTAAGCATTTAAAACTGCCACGGGAGACCAACAGGGGACGCTTTTGACGATAGAAAAAAGGTGATTAGAAAAAAACACAAGACTGCCTTCGGGTGATCTGCGGATATATTGACTGTTATAGTGAAATCTTACATTATATGAAAAAATTGGGTTCATGAACGGTTTCCCACTCTAAACTGCTTTCGTCCAGAATTGTTGGGTATGAACGGACAAACCACACATGCCCACTCATGCCTTACGCTCTTTATGGACTTCTATTGCCTGATTATGCAGGCGTTCTTCTCCCCATGAACCTGCATCCCGCAAGCCTTCATTCATGACTTATAAGTTTGTATTTTCTTGCAGGCGCTTAGATTCCGTACTGCACTACGGTAAAAGCGTTCCGCTCCACGTAACACAAGTCTGACCCTTGCCTGCTGGCTGCCTTCGGCGAGCGATGACTTAAGATTTCTTCGCGCACCAGCGTTAACGAGTGAGAGGTTGACAGCGGAGCGTTCACTCGCCAGTGCAGATCCGAGACAGCGGTGGTCAGCGTCTTTTGCGTTCTCGGGCCACGGGCAACGCGGCGACCGTCGATCGTAAGAGCGCTGCCGCAAGCAGGAAAGCTCCGGTGGTGTGCGTCCGCTCCCGCCTCCGTGTTTTCCCGTTTTGCAACGCGAGCGCAGGAGGGGCCGAGTGCCATACGCCACGTGCAGCGCAGGCTGACGGCTCTCTTCCTTCCGGCTCGGAGAGGAGGCCACGCACTGCGTCCGCACGTCAAGGTCTTCGAAATGAATCTTAGTTTCGCTGTCCTCTCATCTGACGAGGCCCCTCTCACCCTCTCGCTTGCTCATTCTTTCTCTCTGCAAGCCTTCGTTCCAGCACCATTTTAATAAGGTTTACTCCCTCACTTTCAATCTCTGAAGCCGGCAACAGAGAGTATGTACAAAACGGTCTTCAGATGCTGCGTGGCGGTAAGGCGCACCAATGGTGGTCGGCTCAAGCAGCATATCTATCATATGGGTGATGTTTACCTCAAGGAGTGTGTAATTGTTGCGGTCCTATGCCATCGTAATTTTTGTGTTAGCTATGCTGAACCAGTTAATACTGCGGCATGGACTTTGCGAAAGAACTCACTGCTCGCAAGCATCCAGTTTTAAATGCGTGATGAGAGATTTATCTTGGCACCACACGTATTTCGAGACGTCCTTAGGTTTCAGAGACTTTTCCATATGCTACGTTTATAATACGGACATAGTAAGTGCCTACTACGCCTTTACTACATGAAGGGTTCCTTTTGGCTAAACCGCTTTCTGATGTCACTAGACACGCCTACAACGGCGATGATGTTGCCAGTTAACGGTGATCTTAGCTTCATACCCCGCTGAAAGAACATTAGACTTAAAACCATTAATTAAGAGTCAATTAACAAGATTGTTTTAATTGACGAAAAGATTGCTCCCTGCCTTGAATGACGGCCGACCATAAGGTGGAGTGAGTGATTTTTGCTCTCTTGTAGAGGGCTTCAAATTTAACGTGCAGAGAAGTCCAAGTAAAGAAGAGTGTTTGAATTTCGTTTCCAACGAAATAAGTGTCGTTACATTGGTCCATGGACCGTGAAGCGTTGTTCTTACAATCTGAAATGGCGAAGTGCTTATTAACATTGTCTGGGCAGGCAGACTAACCGATTCGATAAGCTGGGAGTCAGTGCTCGCAAAGAAGGGTGACGTTGGTTATAGCTATTAGCCGCCACATATTTTCAACTACTGATGTTTCAAGTCCCACATCCAGTTCAGTTTGATACCTTCCAAACTATTAAGTAGTACCTCTGGAGCGTTCCACCGAAATGCAGGCTTCATAGATAGCTATTATCAGGCCCCAATAGAAAATTAACAAGACCTGGAAGTCAAATGGATATCTGGAAATGGAGAAACCGAAATGGTAACTTTTAGGCATCAGTGTTTTTTTTTATTTACTAGCGTTTTGAAAAGCTTTGTATGAAAATGATTGCGTAAAACTAAGTGATCGAAAAAATATGTGCAAGCGAAAAATTGCGACCTCTATGCGCGATGAAAGGGAGGGCCGTGGGATGAATATCGGTTGGTTGCTCACCATCTTTGTGAGCATATCTGAAAAACACTTGCGAGCAAAACGGCAAAACGTCTGCTATGTTCGACGAAACGCCCAGGTGTTTCTAGTTATTCTACATAGATTTTTCTTTAGCTGTGAAAGATACTTTGAAGTTTTCTGTGAATCTTGACTGGGCTTCAAAGCGGTCATTATTTACGCGTTAAAGGGCAACTCCGGCGATTTTTCGATGTGCATCGATTGAAATGAAATTTTAAGTCTGTATTCTTTATGATAGTCTGATGCCTCATGTAAAATTTCGCACCTGAAACCGGCGTAGTTTTTCCGCAAGTGAATTTTAAAGACAAGCGCTCCTCGACGCGCGCGGTACCCACTGATCGAGCAACTTCTACAGTCCACCCTGGTCTTTTACGTCACTGGCGGGGCGGCGCGTCAAGCTGGTTGGGCGCGCGCTGGCGCTGGCAGTGCAGGGGAAAACTGAAAATTGGTTTTGAGGAAAGTAAATGACGCAGTAATGGACACCCGAACCGCGACGTAAGGGAGCAGTGAAAGAAGAAAGGAAGAAAGAGGTCCGTAGCGGAGCTGTCTGGAATTATTTCGACCACCTGTGCAATTTCACGCCATCTCAACGGGCCTGATGTGATGTGTACGCCAGAGTGATGGGTCACGGCAACTTCTGTTGTGCTGTGGGGTGCACAAATTCTTGATCTGTGACAATGGACGTGATCTAGCGTAGGTTTCCTAGCAATAAGAACCTTCGCGACAACTTGGTGAGAGCTGTCCGCCGTGTAAACTGGTCTCCGAGGAAGCATTCCCGCTTGTGGTCGGAACATTTCGCGCCAGATTGCTATGAAGACAGCGTGTACTTCAAAGAGCTTTGGACTCGCTAAGGCTTCGTTCAACTGGCGCTTGAAGGCATATTCTGTGCTAACGTTATTCTAGTACAACCGTCTATCGCAGCGGCCAGCTGAACGAAGCGCGGCCGTCAAGAAGAAGCGGTATGTTGGATTGTAGAACTGTAGCTGGCGTGAACTCACTTCCAAAAGCTCGCCGTCGAGATAAAGCTTCGCAGAGAGGACTGTAGGTGATGCATGCCCCTGTAAGGACGTTGTGCACCGCGGCAACATTCCGGCAGCAGATTCTTTCATTAGGCTGGGTTGGCCGGCACTGGCCACATGAACAGCTGTCGGCGGGAGCATCTCATTAACTTTTGTTCTGACGACTCTGTCACACATACATGCACGAGAAATGACTCAAGTAATCACTTCTCTGAGTTCAGACCGTCTCCGTGCTGCAGGTGACGCGGCCTGTGGTGTGACTCGGCTGGCTCGCGCGGCGGTGGATCATACCTGAAAGGCGACTCGTCCAGCCAAAATCGTTGAATGAGTCGTCTTCTAAATTCTCGCTGGTCTCGGAAAAGCTGTCCTCCGTGCTTTCAGTCATTTCGACAGCGCGGCTCAGGGTAGTTTTGATATCTTCGGGGACTTCACAGCGCGGCGAACCCGCTCGTGACGTCACAGTCAATACCGCACGAAGGCACCTCCCCGGTTTCGGTTTTGCGGTTTCGGTTTCGAGTATTGCGTTTTTTGCTGTTTAAAAATTATTTTGGGGTTGCTTTTGAAAACCTTGTATCGTACACATTACAGGATGTTCTTAGGAACACAAAACAGCCATTAACTTAAAATGGCTGAAAAATCGCCGGAGTTGCCCTTTAAAGGGCACTTAAATGCTGACCAATTAACAAAGTTAACTATTTATCTGGCAAATGTTTGCGATTAGGGCACATGTTTACTTTGCGAATTTGAAGGCAGGCAACATCGAAAGCGCTCTATTGAAAGCACGTTAGATTGGCTTTGCACGCTACCCACTGCTCAAATGGGGTCACTGGAATATTTGATGCAGCAAATACTTACCTATTTGAGGTGTCTTAAAGCGTAGAAGGTGCTTACACTGTTTCCGGGATGACACTCAGAGCAGCGATGTCTTTAATCAAAGTGCAACGTTAGAAACCCAACTTAAAGAGCATTCAACGATATCTTATTCACGTTCGAAATCTTAAATCACGATGCCGATTCGAAAATTCTGGCCTTGATCTTCACAACTGCGGCGTAAAAACAAAACTGAAAACCTTGATAAGGTAACTTTAACGGATTATTCGTCTTTGATGTTGTTGGGATTTCTGGTGATACGGTGGGATCCTCGGTCCCAACTGTGCTGACAGGGTGGCGTGCGCAATGCCACCCTGTCAGCACAGTTGGGACCGGGGCTCCCACCTTGTCACCACTATTGCGACTGGATCATCTCATCTTGCTGCCGCTGTTGCTCAGAGCGAAGCCGTGAAGGTCAAAGCGACTGGGAGTCAACAAAACGTTTATGTACCGTATACGTAAGGGGGTTACATAATCGGCACAGGAGCCGATAGCACAACGGGCTCTCACGAAGGAGCGCGGCGATATGCCCAGGGAGAGCGCCTCTCTCGCTTGATGTCTCCATCTGCTCCCCTTCCGCTGCTCGCATTCAACACCGCTCGGATTTTATAATCCCCGGGAAGCTGCAGCAGTCAGCCGCTCGAACCTTCCAATCAGGTCACACCACTGGTCACCGTTCGAATTGGTCTAGACGGCAAGGCTGTTCAGAGTGTGTAGTCGTGAAATGGCTGCTGCTGAAGAGTCGGCTTAGACTCGAGTCGGTGCTAGCGAGTGGGGATTCCGCGAGAATTAGGCGCGCCCGTGCACAGCTTTACAGAATGCCCTATGCGCTTGCCCTTTGCGCCCATTTTCTACTTCGCTGGGCACTTGGCTCCGGAGGTGTCACTGTTTCTCAACTTCAGGTGCTCTAGCTGCTTTCTAGCGCTTTCTTCAAGTCTCGCCTTCACTGCAGCACTCACAAGTCTAAGATTTGGGTTCATCTGATGCGACTTGGACAAGGTGGAATCTCTCAATCCGACAACAAAGCGGTCACGATTCAACCGCTCTGTCAAATCGCCCAAGTCGTATCTGGCGGCCAACGTGAGCAGCACCGTTGAGCGCGTGTTTACTCTGTCCCCTGTTTCCTGGTTTCCCCGGTTGAGAAAGGAGCTCTCGTAGAAGACGTTTCTTGAGTGGACGAAGTACGCGTCGAACTATGGCTTTACGAGCGCATAGTCTTTGATTTCGTCATCATCAAGGTTGAATGTCTTCAAAATCTCTCGAGTCTTCCTTCCTATGCAATCAGAAGAGTTGTTATTTGAGATTCCTCACTTGTCTGGCCCCGTATAGAGGTGCAGTGGTAATACTCAAAAGTCGGTCTGCAGTAGCTGCTGGATCCCAGACGGGGCGAGACCTTCAAGTCAAACGGCGATGGCCAACGCCTTAGTGATGAGGCTCAAGTGCAGGCGCAGCTACTTCTCACACCGTGTCGCATGGGTGCAACGATGCGATGGGTGCCGCGATGGAATTACCGATGCAGACGCGGCAGTGTCCAGTGCAGGAAGATAGCATTTATTGTGTCCAACACCCTCTACAGTAACGGCGTGCCACAGATTCTCGCGCACAAAGAATGAGTTCAATAGCAAGTGGCGTCACTAACAGTAAGTATTGAAGCTCCGCTATATACACCGTGTCCTTAAAGAAAAACGACGATTCTAGAGACGGCGTGTACAAAATTTTTTTTTGGCTTGCGAAACCGAAAGGATCGTCCTCGCTGCATTCACAGCAGGCGCGGAAAAAGTATACACGATCGATGCGATTAACGTGGCAAAGTATGCTTTAGCTTTAGTGTTTCACCCGGACGGAGCAGCCGCTGCAGCAGACAGGTTCAGACCGCGCGAGCCGGTGGCGTGATCCAGTCCGTCAACCATGCACCATGTGACACGTCGTAGCCCCAATCCACTTTACAAATCCAATACAGCAATCACAGTGTGACACGCAGGACTCTATCTTCACTTTCGCTACCTGCCACCAATCACCTACTACCCTCTCTTCGTCTTCCTTCTCCCCTTTCCATCTTCCTCCTTTCCCATCAAAGAGGAGAGGAGGACACCCATTTCTTTTTCTCCCTCCTTCCATTTCCCATTTCCTCTTATCGTCGCAATGGCGCTATAGACTTGTGGCTGCCGAATCCTGGCGGACGCGACGCTCTCTATGGTGTGATCCGTTGCGTCAATGCAGACACCTACTTCGTATCATCCGCAATTGTGACTTTCGCATGCCGCGCAATTTAAGCGTAGGCGTGAGCATTACTGGCTGCACCGAATTCGCTCGGATGTTTACTTACACAGTATACTTCATTCATAAAATTGGTGCATCAAGCAGCTCCGTGTGCCCGACATGTGGTTTTCGCGAAAATCTTGAACACGGTCTGCTGCTGCCAGATTTTCAGTGCACACCGCAATGCATTGCTAAGTACTTTAGGCCTTTGTCAGGACGGCGTCCTGTGCCTGGAGCATGTCATTGGCCCTTGGAGTTTCGACATGAGTGAAAACAGCGTGAAAGAAATCCGAAGGCGAAACGAAGAAGGGACAGGATAGAGCGCTGAACTGACAACTTTCCTGTCTTTCCTGTCCCTTCTTCGTTTCGCCTTCGGGCTTCTTTCGCGCTGTTTTCACTCATGTCGCAATGAACCAACTAGCCGCGCAAAAACTTCTGCTTGATTACCCTTGGAGGTATTCGACTTCGGCTGCGCGTGGTACAAAAGCCCTACTAGTTTATCTTAGAGACACGGGTTTAATGACACCGTTTGATTCTCCTGTGTGTTTGTGAGTGCGCGAGTGTCGTGTACGCTTGATTTTACCTCTCACCTTTTCTTTTTTTCCCCTTTTATTTCCCTCTTCTTCACCCTCATCTGGAGTAGCATTCGAGGTTAACTACCAGGCACGTCTCTGCTGCAATCATTAATTTCTCTCTCTCTCCCCTCTTCCCTATAAGGTGAAGAGGGGATTGCCGTCTCTCCGCTTTGCCCCCAGCCAACTGTTGGAGGTGGCAGGTGAAAAGGGGCAGGTGGCCCTGCGGAGGGTGAAGACAGCGCGAAAGTGGGAACGAGCTAATAAGAACTAACGCTCTAAAACTGACAGGACAATCACCAAACCTGGCGCCATGTTCTATGTCCATTCTAAAATGGCCATGTCGCGTCCATCTGGGCCTCTATCATTGGTCACTTAATTATACCCTCGGGTTTCAAGCGTCTGTGGGAACCGACCCTTTGGGATATGCAGCGATTGTTAGCTGCATATCACAATCAATGGCAGCCAGTGGACTGGACCGGTCGTTGTGATATGCAGCGATGTAGTTCAGCAAGGTTACGTATGTAGTTTGTATTCCTACGTGTTTTGAGTCTAAACGGGATACTCAAGCGATATTTATACAAGTTGTGAATTTTTGGCACACCACTTTCTAGAAAGAGGTGCGCCCTTGTCATGTTATAGGGGACATTGTAAACGAGATGAAGTAACTTTTTATGAAGAATATAGATACGCTGAAGACAGCGAACCGTGATCTGTACCCACATGTACCGTACACTCAGCGGCAATAGTTAAAATAGGAGTTGAAAATGAAATATATAGAGGCGTATATATATAGCTTTACTTGTCTTCAAATAACATATCTCAGCCGATTTATGACCGCGGTTATTCGTTGCTTCGTTGCTCCAGGGTGTACGTGATGTTCCCAAGACATGCATGGGGGCAAAAAATACTCTTAGGCATTTAAATTGTTCGAGAAATTCTATGAGTCGCGAGTTTAGTTTAGCCTCGAGGGAGGAAGGAAGTACTTTGTTTTTAGGGCGAAATTTAGCAGCTTTTCTGTTCTTATCATTTATGTGCATATATTTTAAATCAGGCTATGTTTGTAACTCACGCATGGTGTCATTGCATTCTCAAACAAGGAGATAAAGATCATTTCCAGTAAAAAAATATGGTAGTATCATTAGGGAAGATAATATATTTAGCGGCAGAGTTAATCGCAGTCAATGCGAGCCAAATGTGAGGTTCATTCTCCGACCACGCAATGACCGGTCGCTTTCCACAGACACCTGAAAGCCACGGATATATCTCAGTGCCCAATAGGAGAGGAGCAGACGGAGACGAAACGGCCATTTTAAAATATACAGCTTATAGAATACGGGCCCTGATGCGAGTAAGGTGCGAGAGCAGTTAGATTTACCTTGGATGGTAACTCTGATGCTTTAATTCTAATGAATCCTTTAACTGGCAGGTTGGAAGGTTGCGTAGGGAGGTGGCTGATGGGTAGTGATTCTGGAGGGCTGCTGACATTCCCACTGCGGCTTTTAATTTAATTTAATTGTCTCGTTTACGTTCTGCTGCTGCCTGGGCAAGCAATCAGATGGAGTGGCGAGGTGGATAGTGGGTGGCGCTTCTGGAGCGTGGCGGCTTAAGACAGGAGAAAATTACTGTCTTCACACCGATAACGCCGGCATTTTCGACAAGTGCGACTATTGATGAAGAATGAAATTAAAGAGAGTTAGGTTGGGCTTACACAGTTGCTGGTACACCTCATCACGGGTGGGAGGCCAAGCTAGGCCTTCATTCCGGGAAGCCTGGAGCCGAGGACTTGATCGCTGCGTGTGTTGCATCGGCCAGACTTCCGAGCAGTTTTGATGAATGTACGCACCCTTCGTGGTCTCGAAAGCAGCGCTCGCGTGGGCCTGTGGGTGAATTAAACGGTAAAGGTTCGTGATAGAAAGTCTTCCTAGGCGATAATTTTTAACCTTTGTTGTTATCAGCACTGGAAATTAGCTCCCGGTCCATCCACTTCAGTTTGTGTGTGGCTAAGGTGTTCTATAAGATCACACGGGCTCCATTTCTAAGCGAGCCGTACGTCTTTCAATGGGTGCGAAACCACAGTCCCCCAGCCTGTCCGCATTCATTCGTGGAGGGCGAAGACTCTAGTGACATGCAAACCATGGACAGCTCACATCGCCCACTCAGAAGACCGCACCTGCTTGCACCAACTACATGGATCGCATGAAGCAGGGAAGTCTCGAGAGCGGCTTTGCGCAGGCCAGCGTTGATAGCGGTTGTCACTAGTTAGCCACGAAATATCGCGGTTTCCCGTGACCACAGGAATTAATACCAATGCTGTCCACTGTAGACATAGTACCACACCATTCTGATGGTGCATATTGCCCAGGTACGGCTATTTCTAGGTAGGGCAATGAATTCCAGGTAGTGAAATTATGCTTAGTCCTCGCCTCTGCAAAGCCATGCGTCACGGGGCACCGTAAAGGCACCTACCATATGGATTTGAAAACGAAGTATAATAAGTGCGCGCAGAAGGCACAGTTGGTGGAGCCCTTCCTTGTTATCAGCGTTGTTACGAAACATAAATTCAGCAAATTTCCTTTTGAAGGACCTAAGATTACAATCAAAGGCGTTTTAAACGTAGCCAACGTACTCGAATTTATCACTGTTACTTATTGCAAATCCGCTAAGTACTTTGGTTTAACGGAGACGTCACAGCAGTACTTGCAGCAGATGTCCGCGTACATTCCCTTCCGATTAAATAAATTGATGTACGCTTTTACCATTGGTTTAAAAGTAGGAATAGCTAATTAAGTTACTATCTAAACTCAAGAAATCATAATAGGTAGGTTATGAAAAAGGGCACGAAAACTTGAATTTAATCGACGTACCGCCCTGAGAATACCTTTTTAATGCAAACCGGATTGAGAGCCAATTTCTACCTAAAAGTTGAAACACTTGAAATGAAAAACTTGGCGGGGGTAGGGATGGCGAGGAGGTCATAACGACATGCCTCACATATAAAAGAAATGAAGTGTCATAACTCACGGGCTGCTTCACGGGTCGACTGCGTTATATGAACGAGCTGCAGACGAACATTGGACTCAGAGAAGAGACGAGGACATCGGTTACACAGGAGAGACGGGGGGGCGCTTCGTGTTGTGTACTCGTTTCTCTCGTGTGTGCAATGTCCTTTTGCGCTAAATTTGCAGTGCGGCTCACTTGCTCTTTCAGTGAGGACGCAGGCTAGGCGTCGCATGATCGCTGTTTCCCTTGCTTTGTTCACCCTCTCCTAGCGAATTGCCCCCCTCGGAGCGTCGTTCTCGCGATCCATGAGGACAATTTTTTACTGCCGCTCGTGATATTCGTGCTGCATTCATGGGTGCTCTTTATGCTGTCTGTGCCGTCGCCGCCTGCGGTGTTCCTTGCACACTCTGCTGCTGCATCACAGGGTTCGCGTCGTCATCTCAACGCACCGGAAGCATTCGTCCAGTTTGTCACTTTGCCACTCGCGACAGCTGCTAAGGCCAGTGCAGTTGGAAACAACAGAAGGGCAGCAATAACTCGGGGCAGTCGAGTGGCAGGCTGCGAGGTTTCTTGCAACCAAGGGCGGAACAGCGCTGAAAAATGGAAATAATAAGGGTGATTACTTTGATCCTTGCTTCCGTCCCTACGGTATGTATCAGTTCTTGGCATGCAGCCTGGGCGGGGCTGCTGAAGAAATCACGAGTGAGCATGACCTCTTTTTAGGGAATTGGGGGAATAAGAGGCTACGTATCTAAGAGGAGACAAATCCATCGCTTCCGTCGTGCTGTTGGCGTTTTCTGGATTATCGTTTTTGATGAGCACGCCGCTTATAAATTGCGTTGCTGTTGGAAAAACTTCGGCTGCATGGGATGTTGATGTCCACATAGTAGTACTAGGTCAACCACATGGAGAAAATGCGGCCATTGGTTTCGCTGATAAAAGTAGTTCGTAAGTGCACTCTTCAAGGAGAGAACAGCCGAAATTCATGCTATTCACTGACACTCGACTCACTTCCGGTCTCCATGCGTCAGGCTCTGCGCTGCCTAGCTAACCACGACTCCTGTGAAACATTCCGTCTCTTGGCTCTCGTTGCCGCCGTTCTTTCATTCCAGAGGATTCTTCCTTCCTCCTCAACCGGCAGGAAAGGGCTTCGTTTTTCCTCATTCTAGACATGACATCAGTCTCACTTCCCCCGCGCAAACTTCAGAATGCCTAATCTTCTTCGTTTTTGTTTTCAAGCCGCAGAAAAATTGATAGTACACAGATAGGAGAGAGCACAAAAAAATTGGCTTGTTATTGTAGATTTTTTCCATGGTGAAAATAACGAGTGGTCAACTCGCGGTTTCAACTAGAATTTAGAGTTCAAACTGCCAAATCAAGTTAGGTCAGAGCAGACGGTGACGCCATGTTGTGGTCAAACTCTTCAGCTTTGTGTGCCTCCGCTCGTAGCCAGCTTGGAGTGATATACGAATTGAAGACGGCTATTTTGATTGCTGGAATCTTCAGGCCCACACGAAAACAGGGCAAACTACACGAAGGACGCAGAAATCGGAGACGAGACAGAGGCGCTGTGTCCAGCGCCTGTGTGTCGTCTCCCCTTATTGCGTCCTTTCCGTAGTTTGCGCTGTTTTCTTGCAAAGGAAAACCGACTAGCTCGTGATGTGTTCTTCAAGTTCATTTCTAGTACATCGAGCATCTTTTCTTTTGCCTTGTATGATCCACACCACCTGGTAACAGCGCCTGTGAGTCGTCTCCCCTTTCTGGGTCCTTTGTGTAGTTTGAGCTGATTTCGTGTGATGGAAAACCAACTAGCTCGTGATGTGTTCTTCAAATCTTCAGGCGCGTTTACCTTTTTATTTCTCTTGGAACTAGAATCGGATACAACTCAAGTCTGCAGTGAAGTTCCACCCACATTCAGGATCGCCGAATAGAATTCCTCCGTGACAGAAAGTAAACCATAGTTAAACCTATTCATGCTACCTAAATAAGACGCTAATCACCAGACGAAAATATAAGCTCAGTAGTTTTGAGACCTCTAATTTGTTTGATGCGGTCAAAGACTGAAAACCGATTTTGTTCACTGTTATGATTGGCAAGAGGTGTCATACAGCTAAAAGGCCGCGGACCGTGGACCACTGTTTCCAACTACAGTTTTTTGTAAGTTCTTTCTTACCATAGTCACCGTTTCTCGCAGTTTTTAACAGTGTTTTTCATTCATTTGTGCGATGTTTGGTAAATTCAGACTGCCACTATTCTAATAATGGCGCTGCAATCGTCAGTGCTCCTACTAGCGAAAAAATCGGGGTTTGTATGTGTGATAGGTACCATCAGTTTTACTTTGCGGATGGTTCTGAGAACCCCCAAAAGCTTCAAACTATATTTTGAGGAAATCTATGCATACGCTTTATCCCGTTATTCTCTGCCCAGGCGGAGGGTAGTACTTGTTGCGTCGTTAGTAGAAGTAGTAACAAACATCTTTATAGAAAGGGTTGTGAGATAGAATGAGGAGGAATGTTGGAAACGAGTTAGACATATTCAGGAATTGTTGTTCTAGAGGGAGCGCTTATGTAATGATAGGGTTTACAGACGCCAAATACCACGAAAAATGAAACACTATCATTAAAAAAAAGTACATTTTAAATTTATCTGTCGAGTTTCTGAGCCCGCAGCCGGGTAGAAGTTCATTTAGGCAAAGAACGTTCGATTAGCGCAAAGAAAATGTGGCCGATAAAAGTCAATAGAATGACCATTTGAAGCCTCCATGCCTTCATTTTTGAACACTGAGATGATTGTTGCTGGCGCCCTCTACCTCTTTGATGCGGAAGTTTTTCGACTTACACAATTAAGCCAGTATCACCGGGGTCCCCTCAGGCATAAGGAAGCTGCCAGCCGGTGCAACTATCCGCGACGAAGCAGCCCGACGTGAGCGTGTTTTCTTCTACCCAATCGACAACATCGGTCTACCAAAGCAAAGTGTAGCACCAGTTCTCCTAGCGAGACTTCAGTGTCGGGGATCTGTTGGTGCCGAACGTCTGAACTGTGCTACAATTTCCTCGCACTCTGCAGACTGCGTTAGACTCCTCATTTGCACGTTGTTATGTCATTGCCTGTCGTGAGCAGCTGCCGGAAGTTCAGTGCAGTAGCGAGATTCGTGCTGCACTTAAAGGTGGCCTGCGAGATCCACCAGGTGCGGGTGCAATGCATGAAGAAGAAGAAAAGAAAGCACGTTTGTCGGGACTCCTTGCGCCATGCCTTCCCAAACGTGGCTGTGATCTGATTATCCATAAATGGGAAATTGCTGAGCCTGCATTTTCGTGGGTACAGAAAGAACAGTTCAAGCATTAAGCTAGGGCTTGGTCATTGCCATTAATTTGGGCAAGCGCTTTTATTTCCCTTGGCTTCAGCCTTGTGGGGCACGGGTAGTACGCATGGCCAGTAAGATAGTACGCTGGCATCATCCGTGAAGTAAGTTATAAAGAGAATGATTTAGTGGCTTCCGAACAGCACGTGATAAGCTGCTAGCTTTAGCGGCGCTGCCTGTGCGCTGCCTCGACTTCCTGGTAATCAGTTGCACCCGAGACGAACGCAGACAGCGACGTTTGCTCAGGCGCATATGTAATCTTTGCGGGCGGTGACATCACTAAACTTTTCAGAGGCCCAAGCCTCTGGGCCAGCTGTAGGAACCGCAGAAGTCACGACAGTTGCATACAAAATGTTCCCTGCCTTGACGGCGGTCGAACGGCCTGCACGGATGGATCGTGATTGAGAGTTGGGTGTTTTCTTTTTTTTCCAAGCCTGGCCTTTCTTCTTGCACAGCATTCTTCAGTGATACCGGCGCGTGAAGTGAGCCAGGAGGGAGAGGTTTATTGAGAGAGGACGGCGGAGACGTCAGCCGGTCGGATCATTATCTGGCCTGCTACTATGCACTGGTGAAGGGGACGAAGAGAAGGAGGAGGTCATAGAACACTAAGGATGGACCTTTGTACCATCAAATAATAGAGAGGACTGCAGTTTTCATTCGTTTCCGCTGAATCTCTGTTCTTGAGATGCCCGTAAAATCCATCCGAAAAATTCAGTGGGCATTTTGGCTCTTTAAAATGCTGCAAGGCTAAAGCGTTTCCTGGCGCACTGTTTGTTTTTATTTAATTTTTATGTTTCATATTTTTTTGCTCTTTTTGTTATCTTTATTGTTTTTTATTTTTATTTTCTTATCTTGTTTTCATTTTGTTTTTATTTTTGTTTATTTTCTTATTTTTATTTTTTATTTTGCCTTTCTTTCGCTGTATTCATTTTATTTTATTTATGAAACCCATGCATTCACTAGATGCGCCTTTATTGCTCGAACCTTGAGCCTTCGTGGGGGAGTGGTAGCGTCTCCGCCTCAAATGCCAAAGGCTCTGGTTCGATTCCCATCCTTGGCGCAGTTTCTTTTTAAGCAGTGCTGCCGAAAGGCGGACAAATCTGCCGACGCGTCCATCGACGCGGCTGCCAGCGCCTCTGTCGACACGGTTGCCGACAGCGTCTGTCGACACTGCTGCCGACAGTGTGTGTCGACACGTCTGCCGACAGCGTCTGCTAACGACAATATGAGGCATTAAAGTCTTTCGCCTTAATATTATTCGTGGCTTCGGAATACATCTTGAGACAGCGGATTCGCGACAGCAGCATCTTCTCCGCACCAGAATCGGAAAACCAAGATGCCACTCGCTTTAACGTGGACTTGGCAAAGGAGCACAAGTGCCTGGTAGCTCAGGACTGAACTGGCCTACGTTGTCTCTAGGGTGAAGGCGAGCGAGAGGGATTTTTGTCCATCCCTGCAGACTGATAACCTCGGAAGCAGCCATTTAATTCATTTTTCATTAAAATATGGGTACTGACAGACAAACTCGACAGTGGCACAGGGCCAAGCTTCATGCAGTCAGTGGGAATTAACCACATCCACATTTATAAATGACTCTAGCTGCGCGACCATGAAACGGAGCACTCCGCAGCTAAAAGGGCCACTTTTTTAACATATTGAGTCGATAACCACATCTAACTCCTCAGAGACCCCTTCAATATGCGACATGAAACAGCTTTTAAATATCAGCTAGAAGTATTTTGTCCCTTTGTTTGAACTGGAAATGATCAAGTAAAAAACAGGATATGAATTGTTGGTGCAAGTGGCGCGTCTCTTCCTTCGCATGCCGATAGCGTGTCATGACAAATTCAGCGAGGCACATTTATTGCTCATCATGACATTACATCGGAAGGTGTTTTCAGAAATTTTGACAATTTTAAGGGCACTTAGTGTCTTCATGCCACTCAGTGTGTTCAAACCACTTAGTCTATAAACCAAGCTGGCACTTCTGTCCCGACCAACATCGCTGTCCAGCTCATGTTTTGCAGCACTAAGCTATAGATACTCAGCGGCCATGCAAAGGTCTCCAAGCCAGCGAAGAAAAAAATAATGAGGCAGCCTTTGCAAGGATAACTTGTTTTTAAAAAAAAAAAAAAAAACGACGAACATGTTCCGCCGACGATGAAGTCTGAGCATTCGACACCCATGACAACCAGAGCGTTCACCAACAGAATGCCACTCCGGACAGTGAAGTCGGGAACGACTTGACCGCACTTTGACTTTACGGTCATCCATCCGCTACAGGCCTAGGCGCTCCCCATCGTCATCCCAATCTGGCTCTGGGTTGTCCCCCAGAAGAAACGGTATGGGGTAACCTTCCTGCAGTCGGATGTACGGCTCTAGGTCTGGGATAAACTCCTCCATGCTGGAATTCTGCTCGAATGGAGCCCGCGGATTGGCATGCTCCCTGTCAGAGGAAAAACGACGTGATGAATCCTCTATAGGTGAACTGGCTGGAGAAGTCATGTCCGAAACAAAGTCCATCGCTGAAAGTGGTCGGGGGCTCAGATTAGGGGACTCCGAGTCGATGATGTCTTTTGTAGACGAAGATGGCACATCACTACAAGCAGCATCAGATTGGGAGGTGCCGCTTTGATCATGCATCTTCTTGCTCGAGTTTGGCGTTTTTGCTCCCGGCCGCGGCGTCACATCAAGGTGAAATGATGCGTCGGGTTCATTTGGTTTTCTTCCAGCGTTGGAATCGAAAGTGCTGTTCCCAATAGGAGCTGATGCCATCGCCTTTGCCATGTAGCTTTCGTTCCGTGTAGTTTCTTTTCTGGACCACACGCTGTTTTTAAACGGCTGGCTTTCGTACACAACACCCGATGCGCCAGTTGAGTCGTAGTTGAAAGCCGCTTCGTGTGGAAACGCCCGTTGTAGCGTTGAAGTCGGGGGGGGGGGGGGGGGCGATACTAGAGGTGGGCATAATACTGACTGTTATATCTCTTTCTTTCGCTTCCACTGACCAAGGCAAAGCCTTGGGATTTTGGCGTTTCCCACAAGTCACGGGAAACTCGCTGCCTCGCGGCTCTCCTTCGCATCTTCATTCGATTTCTCTCCTCTTCCTTTTTTTGGTTGACGAGTCGGGCGATGCGTACTTGCGGTTTGCTTTTTTGCTTTGAGGCTCGTCATTAGCGTCACTTCCTTCCTTCGGGGACCCTTGAGCAGGCTCCCCGCATTCTGGTGGGTTGACTATCGGCCTACCACACTGGAAGCATGTTTTTCCGCCAGGCAGATGAATACTTGTCAGTTGAGCCACTGCCTGATTCTGCGTCGTGTCATCTTCAATCTGCATGCTTCTAAATGTGGTCAGCAAATCGTCCTCCCCAGACACACCGTCCAGCGCTGTAACGTCATCCGGTACGAGACCTCCAGCAGAAACCATCGCCGCACATCGAATGCATCGCTCCCTAGGGGGTGATGAACTGGTCCTTAGGGCTAGCATTTCGCTGCCCTCGTTGCGCTCACACTCGCCATGTTCTCGCGAGGAGGTCTGTCGCCGAATATCGTTGCGCGTAGGGAAACGGCGCATGGAAATGTCATCCTGCATTGGATGGACTGTTTGCACGGGACCGGCAGCCCTGTTCTTCCAGGACAAAGGCCTTTCATCTAAGGCGGAACGACTCGCATCGCCTCCTGCCCAGCTGTCGACGCCTGCTTGAGTTCTCTTGACACGAGACTGCCCTGTTGCAAAGCGAAGAATGTGGGAGTTGGAATCTGACACAGTATCTTGTTTTGTGGCATGCGCAGAAAGCAAGATATTTTGAGACGCACCTCTCGTATTTTCGATCCCTGGACTTTCTTCTGGACGATGCATGCGCACAGTTGGCGATGGCTGAGCTGAAATGCCGCCAGTGGTTGAACCCGCTGTCTCCAGGAAAGGTGTAAGTGCAGTAGAAGACTTAGTGCTCGACGCAGGCAAAGCACCTCCTGCGTTGACTGCAGGAGTCTTGGAAATCCCGGCAAACACGGAGGAGCTGGCAAGTGCGTGAGCAGCTACGTCATTCGTGTGTACTGTAGGCTGCTCGGAGATATTCCCTTGGCTCCTGGCGCTGAAGGATGGCCCATGGAATAAGCTCTTTCCTGCCACGGCAGCTATGGCGCCCTCACCTTCAGAACGCCTACTTCGCTTCGTTACAGCCAGTGCAGCATCGTTTGGAAGCTCCTCCAGGGGCCGCTTCCGGTTTTCCTCGGTGGAAGGGGTCAGAAGTTCACTTGGGTTGCCCGGATGTGCTGGCCCCGACTGGGCGGCCGAGCCTCGCGACATCGTGCTTCGAGCTATGCACGCAGCGGACGAAACTTCGCCGCCAGTGCCCTTCGCAGCCACTGCAGCCTCACAGCATGAGCGGTTAGCTTGGAAAGTCTCAGGTGAGGGAGTCGCACCAACCTAGCTTTGTGCAGGATCAAATCAAAGCTGCTCTGCCATCGCAGCTGGCGCGTGGCAGTCTGTGGTCCTCCTTTTCTTTCGTCGCCTACACCAGCACCTTCTTCTTCCTCTTGCACGTCCTTCTCGAAAATACCATAGCGTATGGTGGGACAAGAAACCGAAAAAAAAACGGAAGAAAGAGAAACTAAGGTCAAAGGTAGAAAATTGGTTTATGGTGCTTTGAGGTCGCAAAGCGACTCAGGCTATTACAGACGCCGTTGTGATGGGATCCGGAAATTTTTACCCACTGGGGTTCTTTAACGTGTACTGACGTTGCGCAGTACACGGGCCTCCATCTTTTGAAGCCTTTTGGTTGCATAGACGACTCTCAGATAATGAAACTTGGCACTAGGTGTGTTAGCTAGCCCTTTCAATTGCTATCTGAAATCAAGAACACGAGTATTTGGTTTCTTCGGGATCAAATTCTGATTATATTTCTCTGCCAATAATCAATAGGTGTTCCCTTCTTGAACGTGTGCAGTTCTTGTTTTTTCGGCTCTTCGGTCATGCCCGCGTACACTAAAGAAATTGCACCCTAATGATGATGACGATGAATTTTTATGGCGCAAGGGCATCTGGGGCCAATGAGTCTCATGGCACAATGTATTTTTCCTCTACTCAATGTGGGGTCGAAGACCCATTTCCAAAGCATGTGACCCTAAATAAGCCGAGCACCAGAGCATGGGCAAGCTTGTGGCCATTATAAGTAGAAAACCAGCGGAAAGGACGCGTTCACAAGGAGAAGGACACAGGACAACGCTGGAAACACAACTGAAAATTCTTTACTTTGTGAATCGCTAACATCAGAACAGGGCGAAAATGCGCGAGAGCATCCACAAACATTAACAAAACAACAAACAGAGCATTGATTAAGCCACTGCAGACTGCATGTGGCAACCTATGTCCCATTCATGAAACTGCACTCTTTTGCCGTGAGCCTAACAGAGCTGTCGCTGACGCACGTTTGCTGGAGTTACTCTCCCCAGACGAAGAAAAGCCTGCTGCCCTACTCCTCCTCATATTCTAATCTTGTGAAGAGAGGCATTGCCTACCTTTGCCTCGGCAATGCTCTGCGCAGGTATTGTACACACAATATGCAGAAGAGTTTCTTAGGGCAGCTTGACCGCTTGAGGTCAGCGGGCTACCCTGAGGACGTCCTCGTTTCTATTGCTGAGACCTTGACCAGTAAGTTTAAGTCACAGTACAAAAAAAGACGAAATGCCTAGTGAAGAATCCAGACCGGCTGTAATGTCATACCTGCATAAAGTCTCACATAAAGTTTAAAAGGTAGCCATGAAATACGGTGTTAAGGTTGTCTTTCATGCGCACACCAAACTTGCGCGGCTTTGTTCACGTATCTCTAAAATTAGCACAAAAAAGAAATGTAATGTCAAGCACCAGAGCAGGTTCACCAAGTGCACAACCGGTGTTGTTTACTCGCTTGCACTGTCCTGTATCAAGGCCTACATAGGTCAAACAGGTCAATGCGTCAACGACTTTGAAGCCTTCAAAATCAAGCAGTCAGGAACTGAATGCGTGAGAGACAGCTCTGTGAGGCTCACGGCAAAAGAGTACAGTTTCATGAACGGGATATAGGTTGCCACATGGAATCTTCTGTCGCTTAATCAATTTTGAGTTTGTTGTTTTGCTAACATTTGTGTTTGATCTCGCGCATTTACGCCCTGTTATGATGTTGGTGATTCACTAAGTAGAGAATTTTCAGTTGTTTTTCCAGCGTTGTCCTGTGTACTTCTTGTGAACGCGCTCTTGCCGCTGGTTTTCTACTTACCATGCACCAACTGGTCCAACAAGCTACGCTTCTTCAATACTTGTACTCATTGTATCGTCAGTGGGTACCCTGTGGCACTGGGGATCGACCGCGCACCTCCCGCACACGAGGCGGATGCTCAGACCACTAGGCCACCGCTGCCGTCGAATGGCATTCTTTATAAATCTGTGAGTTGTAAGTCAGCACTATGTCTCATCGGTTATTTCCTCATGCTTGTGCTCTTCCACTGTTTCACCTTGACAAATACACATCTAAGCATGGCGACGACAGGATGACGTTTTGAGAACTATTCATCGCTCTTCCCGAAAAGGCGTTTTTGTAGTCGCTCCCAAGTGGCTAAAGCTGTCTTGAACTAAAAGTGATTTGAATATTCAGTCCGTCAGATGTATACTATTATAAGTCATGCGCACTCCCATTGCTTACAGTATACTGCTTCTATGTTGCAGAGGTGTTTATACCGACTCATCGACCACAGTTCAAGGAAATAAACGTTTCGCATTGAAAAATATGCGGTAACGAAGACGTGACCGCCTCTTTCGAATTGGGTGCTGAGAGTCAATCTCAACTCCCCGTATTTTCATTCATGAAGGTGTAGTAAGCAACCGTTTTACGCTTAGATGTAATTCCGTGTTTAGATCTAAGTATAATTCGAACTGAAATTAGCTTGTCCGGCAAAATATGCCACGAGCTTTCGTGAATTGCAGAACAAAGGTCTGTACTATAGATTTCAAATCAGCCTGCGCTGCGTGTTCCAGACCGCCCTATCCCAAGGAATTCTTAAATTATATATCTCAATACAAGGAATAAGACCTCATCAACTTAAGTTTCCTCCGTAATCCAACTTGTGGAAACGCTGCACGGCCTCGCCAAAGCAATAGACGACTAAACAGGAGGAAATACGTTTCTCCTGAACTTTTCAGAGGTTTTCAGTTGTGTCTGCTATCACAAATTGCTAGAGAAGGCTGTATTAGGATGGCCCGTTTTTGTCAGTGCATTGCGGATTATTTACGTGGCCGTCGCCAGTTAGCACAATTCGGCAACAAACCCTTCTGCTATTGCGTCGGTCCTGTATGGTATACCGCAGGTAGTTTTATTCAGTATTCTGTTCCCTCTGGTTGTGAGCGACTTATCAAACCAACTAGAAGCCAAAATTAGGCAATTCGCACATGACTGCGTGCTGTACCGAAAAGTCAAAAGCAAACAAGATGCAATAAGTATAAACAAGAATGTTGGTCCATTAGCTGAACGGTGCACGACGCGGCAGTTGTGAACTGGGAAGAAACAGCTTCAATTAAGGTATACCGAAAAAGAAACGTAAAATCAGTTTCCTGTACAGCGATGACGGCATCACCCTTAAGATTGTTAACAAGCATAAATACATAGGCGTCACTGTGCCAGCAAACAACGGATGGACTTCTCTCGTGGCAAATAAAAAGATGCGAAAACTGTTGGTCCTGTTAGCAGCGCTGGAGTATTCTACCAAGCAAGCCAAGGTTTTCGTTTCTCTAATTATCATACATACAGTCCTTTTTAGAAGACGCGAGCATCACCTGGTTCCCGTTTACCGATGATAAATGGCTGTGGCCGAGAATGTCTCGCAAAAAGCTGCGCGGTTTATCTTGAACACACATGTAATGCACCGGCTCGCCGATTACATTGCTCTTGTTTTTTTTCGTGCGTCGCTTGCCCATCGGAAATTGCAGCCTCTTTTTGCGCATGAAAAGCTTCAAGTAGACTCTTCTCGCGCGACATACGCGCACCGCGGATACATGCATTACCCTGGCATTGGAACTTCAAGCCATTTACAATGCCATCGCTTTCCTTGCGCTCGTTTCCACATTCAATGCAGTTCATCTTTACACCGACACCCTCGTCGCCCTTATACAGCTTAAAGCATTTCGACGTACATTCCATATAACACAATCTATTCATCTCCTCTGCGCAAAGTACCCACGTCCTGTACGCAAAGACTGGATTCGCGGCCATGCTCACGATCCACATAACATTCAAGCGGATGCTATGACTCGCACTTACACATCAGACGACCCACCACCTTCCCCTCTTCTCCCAGATCCGTTCCTGTCCCATGTCTCCGATTGACAAGCTATGCGCCATTGAACACGCGCTCTAATACCTCCGTGTTCGCTCCGCCTTCCCCGTAGTCTTACACGGCAGGAGGAGGTATCAGTGCGCCGGATTCGGGCAGGGGCGGCTCTGACTCCATCTGTCCGTCATCGGTGGCGTGATAAAGATCTCCCAACAACTGACAGGCGCCCTTACTACGGCGCTACACCGGACATTTATAATGTGCGGCACCTGTTGTGAAGTTCCCCAACGACGGCCTCTATTAGAAAACGGTTCCTCAGGGAGTTCGGCCTGCGGTAGAACCGCGAAAGAGACTACGCGAAGAGGACTATGAACAATCAGTTAACCAGCAGCCTATGCGACTGTCTCGCAGAAACTGGTCTCCACCTCTTCTTTTAACTTTCTATATCCGACATTCCACTCCCCCTTTCTCAACTTATGCCTCATGGCAGACTTCTAGAATAAAAAAAAGTAGACTCTGCCACACATGCCCAACATTCTTGTCAAAAATTACGAATATTGGAAAAATGTACAGTAGTGGTATAGAATTATTGAAAGTAATGATCCATTCTTCGGTTATGCAGCAAAATTTGTCTTCTATAGCGTTTCCCTCGCTCGCATCGAGCAGTTAACACTGGCGTATTAAATCAATGGTGAACGCTTCTGACGATAGCAAACACGTTAACAGGAAAAAAAATGCGAGCCTCTAGACGAGAGATTTGCGGATATATTGATTGTTATGACGAAATCATAGAATATGCCAAAGTGCTGCGTTGATAAAATCTTTTCTGCTCCAAAATGCCTTCGTCCAGGATTGTTAAGTATGTGCGTTATTTTCGACCATTCCGGAGCAACTCGTCATAAGCATAAGCTCGCACTGGAGGGATGTTTGCGTGCAAATATTACGTTTAGTTCTTCCCGTTTTCCGGGAGCCGTGCGAAAGTGGAACGCTTTAGACCTGCCGATGGTTCCAAAGCCTACTCATTTCGGGTTATCATTTTATGTTTCTTTCAATGCACGCTACACTTTCAACTATGAGCGCCTGCATTAACTCGTGTTTTAAACCCAGAACTGCAAACCCACTTCGTCTAGGTAAACCTATGGTTCCTGTATAAATCCCCGAAGGGATTTACAATGTCATGAAATAAATGAATAATTAATGAACAGAAGTAAATTGACGCCACTTACTTTCAGTATTATATTGTGTTCCCTGCAACTTTGCTTTCCTCACGGCACAGTGGTTCCTTTAGTCGTCCTTTGGCCTCGATGTTGCGTCCGTCCATGCGTGTAGTGGCCGGATGCATAGATTTGATAGTTTCCTTTTGTTGCGGAAGCAACACTACGCTAGTGGCCGAGCCATTTTGCGGAGCTGACGAAAGGCCATACTGCGCATGCGCGAGGAGGAGTGGCGTCATGCGGCGCACAGCCGGCATGACGCCGCCGCCGTCGCTGCGCGGGCGAATCAGAGGTGGCGCCGTCGCGCTCGCCAGTTGCGCATGCGCAGTAGCGGCGCATAACTAGCGTGCCGGGGCAGCCGCCGATTCCGCGTGCTCTCCATCGCTCTCTCTCTCCTCATTGCTTTTGCATTCCTAAAGTTATAACCAGAGCTAAGCCACTGGCAATTTTTTTTAAAGAGCGCTCAAAAATATTTTGCGAGATGGTCGGCAATGAACAAAACTCCCGGACTCCGAAGATATGACGGAAATAGCTGAACTTTTAAAGTTGAACAATGCGTGCAAGGCAAGCAGCATGAAGAAGAATAGCATGAAAAGGTCTGATCAAGCTTTAAAGCATACGCGAAGGCTGAATGCAACCTAATTTTTCTCAACACCACGAAAAAAAAGTACTGCTAAGAAGAGACGAGGAGACAGTGCTATCAGCGAATTAGGTGATATGGTTAAAGAGGAGCCGAATTACATGAGGATTTATTTAGTAGCAGCCATTACCAGGATGCCAAGGGCTGAGGTGTAGCGCGGACGATAATTGAGAATTGCTGTGGCAACGCAGGAGGAAGAAGAGAGAGCCTCGGAAGTACTGCAGAGAGGAAGAGCAGCAGGTGAGTATCAAGCTACTGCCCACCAGTTAAAGGACGGTGCAGGCGTGCGCTAAAATAATTTACCACCATTCATGAACATTGGCTTGTGGCATCAGTCGTACTAGACGAGGGGCTACATTGCAATAGGGCACAAGAAATGGGGTGTAAGTTACTTTAAATATCAGAGAGATTACCCACTACGCCTTGCTCCAAAATAACTGTACCTGGTCAGTTGCTAATCGAATCAGAGCTACGTTATAGGTCATTCTTCCAAGAGAACAAAATTGTTTTAGCAAACAGTATTCAACAAGAGACGATATTTGCAGAGCCAGTGAAGATGTAGAAAATTGCGCACTATATAACCCAAAAATTCAGGGGGCACTTTGACTGTCTAAAGTGGGTAGAGGCGGAAGCGTTTTCCGCACCACCTTCGCTGTTTCTGTGGCACCGGTGGCGTCACATATAATTGAGTATTAATTACAAAATGATGACAAATCAGTAATTAATGGTTAATTACTGAGTAATGCCTGAATACTAATTAACTGCTAATTAATGACGCTTAAGCTTCGCATTTAGGAGTGGAACGCGACAGCGCGTTGTAGCGCTGCCAGGGAGTCCACGGAACACCACCCGTTCAGAGCGATGCCTTGCCCTTTGAACGCAACGCTTTTTGAGGAAAGGAAATGGCGCAGTAATTCTCTCTCATCTCGGTGGACACCTGAACCGCACCGTAGAGGAAGGGAGGAAGTGGGAGTGAAAGAAGATAGATAAAGAGGAGCCGTAATGAAGAAATGAAAATTGTATTTGTGGAAAGGAAATTACGCAGTAACTGTCTCACAAAATTCAGGGGGGCACTTTTTTGACCTAAAGTGTGGTCACTGATGCCCCTAAGAGTGGAACGCGACAGCGTCTTGCACGCTGCCAAGGAGTCCATAGAACGCCATCGCCCATTCGGTTCTATGCCTCGCTCATCAGTAAATTGGTTTTTGAGGAAAGGAAATGTATCTGTCTCTCATTTGGCGGTGGACACCTAAACCTCGCGGGAAGGGAATGGAGGAGGATGAGAGAGAGTGAAGACACCGTGTTCACTAGACGCGCCTTTGTTCATTCCAAACCATCGAGCTGGCATGGCGGAGTGGTTAGCATGCTCGTCTCTCACGCCGAAGACCGGGGTTCGATTCCTGAACTCGACCAATTTGTTAATCGGTTTTATTTATTTATATGGCCTGACTAGTAAAGCTAATTAGGCTAATTGGGTAATTAAGCGATTAACTAAGCTCAGTCCCACTTACATGGAGCATCACTATACGATCCCTTCAATTGGTTGCATGGTTACTAGCCAAAGTACAAATGGCCCCGTTTGAAATTCGCGCACTGTGACGTCACGACCGTTTCCACCAATTGAAAAGCCTGACATTTTCTGTCGACAACTGCTGCTTACAACGATGAGACATTAAAGGCTTCCGCCTTAAAATATAAACTGATCAACGGAGCTCACGCGTGACGGAAGCAAACCATTCAACACCCACAATGTCTGCGATGCCGCTAACTTTGTTACAGAGAAGCATATACTGAAGCCATCTGTAATAATTACGGCTGAAGAGAGCGTTTAACGCTAAGACTGCGGCTAAATATTGCGCGAAATTGTTGGGTATGAAATCAGCAGTTACCGCCTGAAGGCCAACCCTGTACGGAGAAAATATTTATATGCACGCAATTTGTTACACTCTGAGACGTCGATCGAAATTAGCTCTGTCGAAATGTTAATAATTGATTTCGCAAAAGATGATAGATCAGACTAGGGGCCACAAACTGCTTATAATGAAGAATGTAGATGCAGTCACTTTGAAACAAATGCATTAATACGAGACAGCGGGACGCCGTCTTGAATTCGACCTTTTAAGGCATCCACGACCGCTTCAGCAGAGGCAGTCGGGACGCATGGAGGCCAGACCACTGCCACCAAAAAAGTTGAAGCAAGGAAATTCAAAAACGTATTTTTGTTAACAGTACACACCTCGAAATTAGGACGGAATCTATCTTCGTGGAGCAATACCGTACTGCCGACGAAAACTAGTTCTGAGGCAATGTCTCAAAGCCGCTTTCAAAACGAGGAGGAGAGTGCATCGTAGGCACCATGGCGTACAAAACACAGCACTCCTAAAATTCAAGGGTTACACAGCCTCGGTACAGTCTTTGGGCCTGATATGCTTAAGGGTCGTGTAGTGGGACATTCACGGCACTCCCAAAGCTGGACACCTCCGGAGAGGGCGAAAATCGGCATCACTCATTTATTCAGGTATTCTCACGAATATATTAGAGACTTCCTCAGGGGCGGGGCGGTCACTGAGCATCAACTGAATTTAATGATGAAAAATTAGGATGGGCACCAGAAGGACGCCACGTGTAGGAGCGATAATTTCTCATCTGTTCTTTAACGTTACGATGCTCGAACTTCCAAGCAAATTTCACCGGATCCCAGGTGTTACACAGGCTGACTACGGCGACGACATCACGCCTAGGACAGGCAGCGGAGGCGGTGGAAAAGTATGCACGATAGAGTGGGCGAAGATGCGCCCCACTGAAGTCACGACACCTGTTGCTACGGAAGCAATCAAGACAAGAATCAAGGTAGACTCACATCAATACCAAAATCAATCCTGATGAAAAGAGGCACACGAGGTATACTAAAAGGGTACAGACCTCTAAATGAAGCCACGAAGCAGCTACTTAGACTCCTAAGACGAATAACCAGCAAATCTCACGAAATGAAAGAGGAGGAAACCACGCGCTTAATACGGGCGTCTGGATTAAGCCGCGTTATTTATGTCACCCCATCTCTCGGTCTCAAATAAGCTCAGAAGAAGGAAACAACACGTTGATCAGGATGGCGTACAAAGGCATGGAGGGCAATTCAAAAACCTATGCAAAAAAAGGCTTCTGGCGCTAGGGCTTCATAACACACTAGAAGAACACACAGCAGCTCACCTAACGCCTCAATATGAACGACTATCAAGCAAGAGATCCGGCAGAGGAGTGCTGTACAAGCTAGGTCTACATTACCTTCCTGTGCGCGGGTTGAGAGCTGGTATTAGTCAACCTCTCAAAGAACAGATAATCATCAGCCATACACAAAGAAATATGCATCCGGTCTTTAGTAAAAAAAAGAAGGACTGAAGGATCAAAAGCATTGCAGATAAAATTCAAAAGACTGCCCGGCGTGGCCTTTGTTGACGCAAAAAATGCAGCTCGAAATTACGCCTGGGGTACAATTGCGCTGACCGCACACCAGAACTTAATAACACACGCGACTAAAGCGACTAAGATTGCTTGGGCTACGGCTAACAACTGCTTTCAAGGTAAAAACTGCACACACGTTCCCGACCGACCGAGTGCTTGGTGTGGAAGATGGCGATAACATGTTCATCGAAACACTTTCAGGGAACTATAACACTGCAACCTACAAAGAACGGAATCTCCGGAGACACACAAAACTTTCTCCAAGGCCAGGAAATTGGCCTGGAGGCAGCTTCCTCCTAATACCTTCGCACACGCGTCACTTCTGAGCACGATATACCCGGCACTCCACGCAGCTCCTTCCAATACATGTAGAGAGAAACCTTATATCTTATGATTTAGAACCGCAGTGACCATACAGTCTACAACCACACTGGGGCAGTGGGAGGCTATGCTTCTCCGTTCGGCACGGTCTCTTTGGTGCGCATCGTGTGCAGTCATAAGCTGGAAGTGGGCTCTGGGGAACACGTAGTGGCTCACACCGTTTGAAATTCGAATACCAGCGGTTCTTGAACGTTGTCACTTTGCGGTTCTCACTTTGCCGCTTCCGATAGTGTCTAAGACCAGTGGAGTTGGAAACAACAGAAGGGCATTCTGGACGCCTATATATCGAGCGCGGTAAGCTATGCATAAAGTTTCGGCGTATCCTGCATCGATGAGGGGCAGCAATAACTCGTGGAAGTCGAGTGCCAGGCTGCGAGGTTTCTTGCAACCAAGAGCGGAACAGCGCTGAAAAATGGCAATAATAAGGGTGATCACTTTTATCCTTGCTTTCTTCCCTCCATTATGTATCACTTCTTGGCATGCAGCCTGGGCGGGGCTGCTGAAGAAATCACGAGTGAGCATGACCTCATTTTAGGGAATAGGGGGAATAAAAGGCTACGTATCTAAGAGGAGATAAATCCTTCGCTTCCGTTGCACAGTTGGCTTTTTCCGGACTATCGTTTTTGATGAGCACGCTGCTTAGAAACGGCGTTGCTGTTGGAAAACCTCCGGCTGCATGGGATGTTGAAGTCCAAATAGTAGGAATAGGTCAACCACATAGAGAAAATGCGGCCATTGGTTTCGCTGATAAAACTAGTTAGTTAGTGCGCTCTTCACGAAGAGAACAGCCCAAATTCATGCTATTCACTGACACTCGACTCACCTCCGGTCTCCATGCGTCAGGCTCAGCGCTGTCTAGCTAACCACCACTCCCGTGAAACATTCCGTCTCCTGGCTCTCGTTGCCGCCGTTCTTTCATTCCACAGGATCCTTCCTTCCTCCTCAACCGGCAGGAAAGGGCTTCGTTTTTTCTCATTCTAGACATGACATCAGTCTCACTTCCAACGCGCACACTTCAGAATGCCCTATTCTTCCTTGCTTTTGTTTTCTAGCCGCAGAAAAATTGATATTAGACTGATGGGACCGAGCAGAAAAAAATTGGCTTATTATTGCAGATTTTTTCCATGGTGAAACTGACCAGTGGTCAACTCGCGGTCTAAACAAGAATTTAGAGTTCAAACTGCCAAATCAAGTTAGGTCCGATCGGACGGTGACGCCATGTTGTGGTCAAACTCTGCAGCTTTGCTTGCCTCTGATCTTAGCCAGCTTGGAGTGATATACAACTTGAAGACGGCTATTTTGGTTGCAGGAATCTTCAGGCCCACACGAAAACACGGCACACTACACGAAGGATGCAGAAAGGGGAGACGTACCTTACCGGGTCCTTTGTGTATTTTGCACTGTTTTCTTGCAATGGAAAACCGACTAGCTCATGATATGTTCTTCAAGTTCATTTCTAGTACATCGAGCCTATTTTCTTTTGCCTTGTATGATCCACACCACCTGGTAACAGCGCCTGTGAGTCGTCTCCCCTTTCTGCGTCCTTTGTGTAGTTTGCGCTGATTTCGTGTGATGGAAAACCAACTTGCTCGTGATGTGTTCTTCAAATCTTCAGGCGCCTTTACTTTTTTGTTTCTCTTGCAACTATAATCGGATACAACTCAAGTCTGCAGTGAAGTTCCACCCACATTCAGGACCGCCGAACAGAATTCCTCCGTGACAGAAAGCAAACCTTAGTTAAGCCTATTCATGCTACCTAAACAAGACGCTAATCTCCAGAAGAAAATATAAGCTCAGTAATTTTGAGAGCTCTTATTTGTTTGATACGGTCAAAGACTGAAAACTGATTTTGTTCACTGTTGTGATTGGCAAGAGGAGTCATACAGCTAAAAGGTCGCGGACCGTTGCCCACTGTTTCCAACTACAGTTTTTTGTAAATAGTATCCTACTATAGTCACCGTTTCTCGCAGTTTTTAACAGTGCCTTTCACTCATCTTGCAAGATGTTTGGCAAAATCAGACTGCCTCAATTCTAATAATGGCGCTGCAATCGTCAGTGATCCTACCAGCGAAAAAATCGGGGAGGGTATGTGTGATATGTACCATCAGTCTTACTTTGTGGATGGTTCTGAGAACCCCCAAAAGCTTCAAACTAGATTATGAGGAAATCTATGGATACGCTTTACCACGTTATTCTCTGCCCAGGCGGAGGGTAGTCCTTTTTGCGTCGTTAGTAGAAGTAGTAATAAACATCTTTATAGAAAGGGTTGTGAGAAAGAATGAGGAGGAATGTTGGAAACGAGTGAGAAATATTCACGAATTGTTGTTGTAGAGGGAGCGCATAGCTAATGATAGGGATTACAGACGCGAAATACCACGAAAAATGAAACACTCTTATTTATAAAAAGTACGTTTTAAAATTGTTCTGTCGTGTTTCTGAGCACTGTAGCGGAGTAGACGTTCATTTAGGCAAAGAACCTTCGATTACCGCAAAGAAAATGTGGCCGATAAAAGTCAATAGACTGACCCTTTGAAGCCTCCATGCCTTCTTTTGTTTGGTGAACATGCAGAAGGTTTTCATGCAGAAGGTTTCATGCGGAAGGTTTTCAACTTACACAATTATGCCTGTATCACAGGGGTCCCCTCTGGCATTAGGAAGGTGTCATCCGGTGTAACAGCGACGAAGCCGCCCGACGTGAGAGTGTTTTCTTCTGCCCAATCGACAGCGTCGGTCTAGCAAAGGAAAGTGTAGCACCAGTTTTCCTAGCGAGACTTCGGTGTCAGGGATCTGTTGGTGCTGAACGTCTGAACTGTGCTAGAATTCCCCCGCACTCTGCAGACTGCGTACAGACTCCTCATTTCAATGTTGTTCTGACATTGCCTGTCGTGAGCAGCTGCCGGAAGTTCAGTGCAGTAGCGAGATTCGTGCAGCCCTTGAAGGTGGCCAGCGAGGTCCGCCAGGTGCGGTTGCAATGCAGGAAGAAGAAAAGAAAGCACGTTTTCGGCACTCCTTCCCCATGCCTTCCCCATCGGGGCTGTGGTCTGATTATTCATAAGTGGAAAATTGCTGAGCCTGCATTTTTGTGGGTACAGAAAGAACAGCGCAAGCATTAAGCTAGTGCTTGGTCATTGCCAGAAATTTGGGCAAACGCTTTTATTTCCGTTGGCTCCCGCCTTGTGGCGCACGGCTAGTACGCATGGCTAGTAAGACATTACGCTGACATCATCCGTGAAGTAAGTGATAAATACAAAGACTTAGTGGCTTCCGAACAGCACGTGATAAGATGCTAGCTTTAGGGGCGCTGCCTGCGCGCTGTCTCGACTTCCTGGTAATGAGTTGCACCCGATACGAACGCAGAGAGCGAAATTTGCTCAGGCGCATATGTAATCTTTGCGGGCGGTGACATCACTAAACTTTTCAGAGGCCCAAGCCTCTGGGCCAGCTGTAAGAACCGCAGAAGTCACGACAGTTGCATACAAAAGGTTCCCTGCCTTGACGCCGGTCGAACCAACGTTACTAGACTAGCTTTGGGTCGAACGGCCTGTACGGATGGATCGCGGTTGAGCTTTGGGTGTTTTCTTTTTTTTCTCCAAGCCTGGCCTTTCTTCTTGCACAGCATTTTTCAGTGATACCGGCGCGTGAAGTGAGCCAGGAGGGAGAGGTTTATTTAGAGAGGACGGCGGAGACGTCAGCCGGTTGGATCATTATCTGGCCTGCTACTATGCACTGGTGAAGGGGACGAAGAGAAGGAGGAGGTGATCGAACACTAAGGATGGACCTTTGTACCATAGAATAATAGAGAGGACTGCAGTTTTCATTCGTTTCCGCTGAATCTCTGTTCTTCAGGTGCCCGTAAAATCCATCCGAAAAATTCAGGGGGCATTTTGGCTCTTTAAAATGCTGCAAGGCGAAAGCGTTTCCTGGCGCAATATTTGTTTCTATTTAATTTTCATGTTTCATATTTCTTTGCTCTTTTTGTTATTTTATTGTTTTTATTTTTATTTCCATAACTTATTTTGATTTTGTTTTTATTTTTGTTTATTTTCTTATTTTTATGTTTTATTTCTCCTTTCCTTCGTTGTATTCGTTTTATTTTATTTATGAAACCCATGCATTCACTAGATGCGCCTTTATTCTTGCTCCAACCTTGAGCCTTTGTGGCGGAGTGGTAGCGTTCTGCTTCACATGCCGAAGGCTCTGGTTCGATTCCCATCCTCGGCGCAGTTTCTTTTTAAGCAGTGACGCCGAAAGGCGTACAAATCTGCCGACGCGTCTATCGACACGGCTGCCGACAGCGTCTGTCGACACCGTTGCCGACAGCGTGTGTCGACACGTCTACCGACAGCGTCTGCTAACGATAGTAAGAGGCATTAAAGGCTTTCGCCTAAATATTATTAGCGGCTTCGGAATACATCTTGAGACAGCGGATTCGCGACAGCAGCATCATCTGCGCACCAGAATCCGAAAACCCACGACGCCACTCACTTTAACGTGGACTTGGCAAAGGTGCACAAGTGCCTGGTAGCTCAGGACTGAACTGGCCTACGTTGTCTCTGGGCTGAAGGTGAGTGGCTCACTGGTTATCGTGCTCGGCTGCTGACCCGAAAGACGCGGGTTCAATCTCGGCCGCGGCGGTTGAATTGCTTTGGAGAAATTCTAGAGGCCCGTGTACTGTGCGATGTCAGTGCACGTTAAAGAACCCCAGGTGGTCGAAATTTCCGGAGCCCTCCACTACGGCGTCTCTCATAGCCTTAGTCGCTTTGGGACGTTAAACCCCATAAACCAACCAACCAACCAACCATTCTATGTCCAACGCTGCAGACTGAAAACCTCGAGAAGGAGCCATTTAATTCATTTTTCTTTAAAATATGGGCACTGACAGATAAATCCGACCCAGGCACAGAGCGAAGCTTCATGCAGTCAGTGGGAATTAAACACATCCACATTTATAAATGACTCTAGCTGTGTGACCATGAAACGGAGCACTCCGCAGTTAAAGGGCCACTTTTTTAACAATATTGAGTCGATAACCACATCCAACTCCTAAGAGACCCCTCAATCTGCCACATGAAACAGCTTTTAAATATCAGCTAGAAGTATTTTGTCCCTGTTGTCCCTTTGTTTGAACTGGAAAAGATCAAGTAAAAACAGGATATCAATTGTTGGTGCAAGTGGCGCGTCTCTTCCTTCCCATGCCGGTAGCGTGTCATGACAAATTCAGCGAGGCACATTGATTGCTGATCATGACATTACATCTGAAGGTGTTTTCAGAAGTTTTGACATTTTTTAGGGCACTTAGCGTCTTCAAGCCACTCGGTGTCTTCAAACCACTTAGTCTCTAAACCAAGCTAACACTTCTGTCCCGACCAATATCGCTGTCCAGCTCATGTTTTGCAGCACTCAGCTACAGATACACAGCGGCCGTGCAAAGGTCTCCAAGCCAGTGAAGAGAAAAATAAAGAGGCAGCGAAACAAGGATAACTTGTTTCCAAAAAAAACGACGAACACGTTCCGTCGACGATGAAGTCTGGGTATTCGACATTCATGACAACCAGAGCGTTCATCAACAGAATGCCACTCCGGACAGTGAAGCTGGAAACGACTTGACCGCACTTTTTCTTTACGGCCATCCATCCGCTACAGGTCTAGGCGCTCCCCATCGTCATCCAAATCTGGCTCTGGTATGTCCCCCAGAAGAAACGGTATCGGGTAACCTTCCTGCAGTCGGATGTACGGCTCTATGTCTCGGATAAACTCCTCCATGGTGGAATTCTGCTCGAATGGAGCCCGAGGATTGGCGTGCTCCCTGTCAGAGGAAAAACGACGTGATGAATCCTCTATAGGTGAACTCGCTGGAGAAGTGATGTCGGAAACAAAGCCCATCGCTGAAAGTGGTCTGGGGCTCAGATTAGGCGACTCCGAGTCGTTGGTGTCTCTTGTAGACGAAGATGGCACATCACTACAAGCAGCATGAGATTGGGAGGTGCCGCTTTGATCATGAATCTTCTTGCTCGAGCTTGGCGTTTTTGCTCCAGGCCGCGGCGTCGCAGCAAGGTGAAATGATGCGTCGGGTTCATTTGGTTTTCTTCCAGCGTTGGAATCGAAAGTGTTGTTCCCCTTAGGAGCTGATGCCATCGCCTTTGCCATGTAGCTTTCATTCCGTTTTGTTTCTTTTTTGGACCACACGCTGTTTTTAAACGGCCGGCTTTCGTACACAAGTCCCGAGGCGCCAGTTGAGTCGTAGTTGAAAGCCGCTTCGTGTGGAAACGCCTGTTGTAGCGTTGAAATCGAGGGGGCGTTACTAGAGGTTGGTATAATGGTGACTTTTATATTTGCTTCATTCGCCTCCGCTGACCAAGGCAAACACTTGGGTTTTTTGCGTTGCCCACAAGTCACGGGAAACTCGCTGCCTCGCGGCTCTCCTTCACATCTTCCTTCGATTTTGCTCCACTTCCGTTTTTTGGTCGATGGGCCGGGCGATGCGTAGTTGAGGTTTGCTCTTTTGCTCTGAGGCTCGTCATTAGCGTCGCTTCCTTCCTTCGCGGACCCTTGAGCAGGCTCCACACATTCTGGTTGGTTGAGTATCGGCCTACCACACTGAAAGCGTGTTTTTCCGCCAGGCTGATGTATACTTGTCAATTCAGCCACTGGCTGATTCTGCATCGTGTCATCTTCGATCTGCATGCTTCCAAATATGGTCAGAAAATCGTCCTCCCCAGACACACCGTCCAGCGCTGTGACGACGTCACCCGGTACGACACCTCCAGCAGGAACCATCGCAGCACATCGACGGCATCGCTCCCTAGGGGGTGTTGAACTGGTCCTTAGGGCTAGCATTTCGCTGCCCTCGTTGTACTCAGAGTGGCCATGTTCTCGCGCAGCGGTCTGTTGCCGAATATCGTTGCGTGTAGGGAAACGGCGCATGGAAATGTGATCCTGGATTGGATGGACTGTTTGCACTGGACCGGTAGCCCTGTTCTTCCAAGACAAAGGCCTTTCATTTGTGGAGGAACGACTCGCATCGCCTCCTGCGGAGCTGTCGACGACTGTTTTAGTTCCCTTTACATGAGACTGGCCTGTTGCAAAGCGAAGAATGTGGGACTTGGATTTAGACACAGTAGCTTGTTTTGCGGCATGCGCAGAAAGCGAGATAGTTTCAGGCCCAGCACTCGTATTTTCGAGCCGTCGACTTTCTTCTGGATGATGCATGCGCCCAGTTAGTGATGGCTGAGCTGAAATGCCGCCAGTGGTTGAAGCCGCTGTCTCCAGGCAAGGCTTAGCTGCAGTGGAAGACGTAGTGATCGACGCAGGCAAAGCACCTCCTGCGTTGGCAGCAGGAGTCTTTAAAATTCCGGGGAACACGGAGGAGCTGGCAAGTGCCTCAGCACCTGAGTCATTCGTGTTTTCTGTAGGCTGCTGCGAGATGTTACCTTGGCTCATGGCGCTGGAGGTTGGCCCATGGAATAAGCTCCTTCCTGGTGCGGCAGCTATGGCACCCTCACCTTGAGAACGCCTACTTCGTTTCGTTAGAGCCAGTGCAGCATCGTTTGTAGGCTCCTCTAGGGGCCGCTTCCGGTTTTCCTCGGTCGAAGGGGTCAGAAGTCCTCTTTTGGGGCCCGGATGTGCTGGCCCTGACGGGGTGGCCGAGCCTCGCGACATCGAGCTTCCAGCTAGGCACACAGCAGACGAAACTTGGCTGCCAGTGCCCTTCGCAGCCACAGCAGCCTCACAGCATGAGCGGATAGCTTGGGAAGTCTCAGTTGAGGGAGTCGCACCAAAGTAGCTTTGTGCAGGATCAGATCAAAGGTGCTCGGCCATCGCAGCTGGCGCGTGGGAGTCTGTGGTCCTCCTTTTCTTTCGTCGCCTACAGCTGCACCTTCTTCTTCCTCTTGCACGTCCTTCTCGAAAATACCATAGCGTATGTTGGGAAAAGAAACCGGAAAAAAACGGAAGAAAGAGAAAGTAAGGTCAATGGTAGAAAATTGGTTTATGGTGTTTTGAGGTCGCAAAGCGACTCAGGCTATGAGAGACGCCGTAGTGAAGGGCTCCGGAAATTTTTACCAACTGGGGTTCTTTAACGTGTACTGACGCTGCACAGTACACGGGCCTCCATCATGTGAAGCTTTTTTGTGGCATAGATAACTCTCAGATTATGGAACTTGGCACTAGGTGTGTTAGCTAGCCCTTTCAATTGGTATCTGAAAACAAGAACACGAGTATTTGGTTTCTTCGGGATCAAATTCTGATGATATTTGTCTGTGAATAAGCAATAGGTGTTGCTTTCTTGAACGTGTGCAGTTCTTGTTTTTTTCGCTCTTCGGTGATGCCCGCGAACACTTAAGAAATTGCATCCTAATGATGATGACGATGAATTTTTATGGCGCAAGGGCATCTGGGGCCAATGAGTCTCATGGCACAATGTATTTTTCTTCTACTCAAGGTGGGGTCGAAGACCAATTTCCAAAGCATTTCATCCTAAATAAGCCGAGCACCAGACCATGGGAAAGCTTGTGGCCATTATAAGTAGAAAACCAGCGGAAATGACGGGTTCACAAGCAGAAGAAGGACACAGGACAACACTGGAAACACAACTGAAAATTCTTTACTTGGTGAATCGCTAACATCAGAACAGGGCGAAAATGCGCAAGAGCATCCACAAACATTAAGAAAACAACAAACAGAGAATTGATTAAGCGACCGAAGATTGCATGTGGCAATCTATGTCCCATTCATGAAACTGTACTCTTTTGCCGTGAGCCTAACAGAGCTCCCGCTGACGCAAGTTTGCTGGCGCTACTCTCCACGGACTAAGAAATGCCTGCTGCCCTACTTTTCCTCATATTCTAAACTTGTGAAGAGAGGCATTGCCTACCTTTCCCTCGGTAATGCTCTGCGCAGGTATTGTACACACAATATGCAGAAGAGTTTCTTAGGGCAGCTTGACCGCTTGAGGTCAGCGGGCTACCCTGAGGACGTCCTCGTTTCTATTGCTGAGATCTTGACCAGTAAGTTTAAGTCACAGTACAAAAAAAGATGAAATGCCTAGTGAAGAATCCAGACCGGCTGTAATGCCATACGTGCATAAAGTCTCACATAACGTTTAAAAGGTAGCCATGAAATACGGTGTTAAAGGTTTCTTTTATGAGTCCACCAATCTGTCGTCGCTTTGTTCACGTATCTCTAAAATTAGCGCAAAAAGAAATGTAATGTCAAGCACCAGAGCATGTTCACCAAATCCACAACCCGTGTTGTTTACTCGCTTCCACTGTCCTGTATCAAGGTCTACATAGGTGAAACAGGTCAATGCGTCAACGACTTTGAAGCCTTCCAAATCAAGCAGTTAGGAACTGAATGCGTCAGAGACAGCTCTGTTAGGCTCACGGTAAAAGAGTACAGTTTCATGAATGGGATATAGGTTGCCACATGCAATCCTCCGTCGCTTAATCAATTTTGTGTTTGTTGTTTTGCTAACATTTGTGTTTGCTCTCGCGCATTTGCGCCCTGTTCTGATGTTGGTGATTCCCAAGTAGAGAATTTTCAGTTGTTTTTCCAGCGTTCTCCTGTGCACTTCTCCTGCTGAGCGCGTCCTTGCCCCTGGTTTTCTACTTACCGTGCACCAACTGGTCTAACAAGCTACTCTTCTTCAATACTTGTACCCATTGTATCATCAGTGGGTAGCCTGTGGGACTGGGGATCGAACCGCGCACCTCCCGCACACGAGGCGGATGCTCAGACCACTAGGCCACCGCAGCCGTCGAATGCCATTCTGTATAAATCTGTGAGTTGTAAGTCAGCACTATGTCTTATCGGTTATTTCCTCATCCTTGTGCTGTTCCACTGTTTCACCTTGACAAATACACATCTAAGTATGGCGACGACAGGATGAGGTATTGAGAACTATTCATCGCTCTTCCCGAAACGGCGTTTTTGCAGTCGCTCCCAAGTGGCTAAAGCTGTCTTGAACTAAAAGTGATTTAAATATTCAGTCCGTCAGATGTATACTATTATCAGGCATGCGCACTCGCATTGCTTACAGTATACCGCTTCTATGTTGAAGAGGTGTTTATACCGACTCATCGACCACAGTTCAAGGAAATAAAACGTCTCGCAGGGAAAAATAAGCGGGATTGGAGACGCGACCGCCTCTTTCGAACTGGGTGTTGAGAGGCAATCACAACTCCCCGTCTTTTCATTCATGAAGGTATAGTAAGCAACCGCTTTAATGCTTAGATGTAATTCCAAGCTTTTATCTAAGTATAATTTAAACTGAAATTAGCTTGTGCGGCAAAATATGCCACGGGCTTTCGTGAATTGCTGAACAAAGGTCTCTTCTATAGATTTCCCATCAGCCTGCGCTGCGCGATCCAGACCGCCCTATCCCAAGGAATTCTTAAATTATGTATATCAATACAAGGAATAAGACCTCATCAACTTAAGTTTCCTCCGTAATCCAACTTGTGGAAACGCTGCACGGCCTCGCCAAAGCAATAGACGACTAAACAGGAGGAAATACGTTTCTCCTGAACTTTTCAGAGGTTTTCAGTTGTGTCTGCTATCACAAATTGCTAGAGAAGGCTGTATTAGGATGGCCCGTTTTTGTCAGTGCATTGCGGATTATTTACGTGGCCGTCGCCAGTTAGCACAATTCGGCAACAAACCCTTCTGCTATTGCGTCGGTCCTGTATGGTATACCGCAGGTAGTTTTATTCAGTATTCTGTTCCCTCTGGTTGTGAGCGACTTATCAAACCAACTAGAAGCCAAAATTAGGCAGTTCGCACATGACTGCGTGCTGTACCGAAAAGTCAAAAGCAAACAAGATGCAATAAGTATAAACAAGAATGTTGGTCCGTTAGCTGAACGGTGCACGAAGCGGCAATTATCAACTGTGACGAAAGAGCTTCAATTAAGGTATACCCAAAAAGAAACGTAAAATCAGTTTCCTGCATGGCGACGCCGGCATCACCCTTAAGATTGTTGCCAAACATAAATACATAGGCGTCACTGTGTCAGCAAAGAACGGATGGACTGCTCTCGTGGCAAATAAAGAGATCCGAAAACTGTTGCTCCTGAAAGCAGCCCTGGAGTATTCTGCCAAGGACGGCAAGCTTTTACGTTTCTGTAATTATCATACATACAGTCCTTTTTAGAAGACGCGAGCATCACCTGGTTCTCGTTTACCGAGGATAAACTGCTGCGGCCGAGAATGTCCTGCAAAAAGCTGCGCGGTTTATCTTGAACACACATGTCATGCACCGGCTCGTCGATTAAGTTGCCTTCTACCTTATGATTTGATACGCAGGGACTATTCAGTCTACATCCCCACTGGAGCAGTGGGAGGCTATGCTTCTCCCTTCGGCACGGTCTCTTTGGTGCGCATGGTGTGCAGTCATAAGCTGGAAGTGGGCTCTGGGGAACGCGTAGTGGCTCACACCGTTTGAAATTCGAACACAGACGGTTCTTCAGCGTGCAAGACCGTCGCACTGCACACAGGCGATTTTAGATGTAGTATCCACGCATAATCGGCCCCCGCTACATGGATTCAATTCTTAAAACTTGGCTTTGGAGCTGAGCAACATGAGCCCAGAGCCACTGGTTTCTAGGCGCATGCCCTATAGGCGTATCCAAAGAATTGTGGAAGCCGTTGTTTAAAGAACCTTTTTACAGTGGACTCACAACTTGTGCTGAGTCACATTCATTGCACTTGCGTTCGAGCTCCTCCGAAGATCTTAGGTTAGGGATGACAATGAGCAATATTCTGTGTTTGGGCGCCTTTTTAAATCATTTCACCATGAAGCTTAACCATATATTCGAAGTCATCTTGGAAGATTCGAATCTCCAATATCAGAAACGTCGCTGCCTTTCGCTTATTTTTCCGGAACACATATTCCGGAGCGTCGCATGCGCTGCAGTGCAGAGATGGTTTTGGCGGAGTGTACTCCCCTCGAGGGTGTGCGCAGAACGTCTATTGGGCACGGTCGCTTTAGTACGCATAATATGCAGAACTAAACTGCACTTGGCCTCTGATGGATGCGTGCGTAGTGGTTGACTCCGTTTGAAATTGGAGCACCTGCAGTTCTTTAACCTGCAAGACCATCGCACTGTACACGGACGTATGAAGATTTCGTATCCACCGCTACACCGTCTGAGAGTAAGAGCGGTTTGAGAAAACGGTCGCGTGCACGAGACAACTTTTTACGCGAGGGAGATTGCCCTTGTTAGATGCACAGTTATTCTAGGCTGTGTTGGTGGAGCGCAATAAAGGTGCAAGAATAATGAAGCTGCCTCGGAAAGGACCATATATTGATAAAAAGTGGACACTCTGACACCTCTAGGAACGTTCTATGGATGGACGAGGCAGACTTTTGCCGTAATAAGGAGATAAATAGGCACAATTCCCACTACTGATATGATCACAACCAGCACTTGCTCCGAGAACCCAACCACCAAGACCAGTAGTCAGTGATTGTCTCGTGTGCCTCGTGTGTCAATCGTTCACAGCTCGTTGCATTAGGTACATTTAGAAGTGGCCTGCTGCAGATTAAATCCGGCGTTCCTCAAGGATCTATATTTGCACTTATTTTGTTTAATTTATATGTCAATGACTTGAGCTCTGTCTGCAAACTGTGCCGTGTTTTTCAATATGCTGATGATACACTCTTAGTTGCTAGACATAATGACTTTAAGAAAGCATTATCTCTAATCGAACACGACAGCGAGCTACTTATGGAATGGTTCAGCAATAACCTAATTAATGTTAACAATAAAAAAACTCAATTAGTATTTTTTCACAATTATTTAAAGAGAATTCCTAATGATTTGTCTCTTCGTTTGCACAAACCAAATTGTGCCCCGTGCAAATGCCCTTCAATCATACCTGTGTCAACGGTGAAATATTTAGGTGTATTCTTTGATTCTGACATGTCTTGGAATACTCATTTGTCGTTCGTTTGTTCCCAGCTTCGCAAAATTGCATGTTTGCTGCACTCTATAAAGTCCCTTTGCCCTATGTATGTACGCGAGCAAATTGTATACGCCTTAGCCTACAGTGTATTACGTTATGGTATTCGCTGCTTTTATTTCTGCTCCGCCTTTTGCCGAAAGAAGATTAATAGCATACTGAAATCCATCCTCAAATCAGTTTTATATGGTAAGGCACGAAATGAAGGTAGTGGTGTTTTTGATCTGTTACACATGCCTGACTTCTCTCACCTTTTTTCCGAATCAGTAGTGTTTAAGCATATCTGGACAAGCGATTTTTGTACACAATATATTCCGGTCAAAGATCTGAGAACTCGTGATCGTTTTCTCGTCCCTAGAGTCCGAACTCGATACGGCCAGCGTCTGCGAAAACATTATGTTCCTTCTGTGCTCAACCGGTTACCTAAAGAAATGTTTTCTGCTAACTCCAAAAAAATAGTGAAAGCTTTTCTTCAGAAACTTCGTGTTTAGTTCCAGCATTCTAGCATTCTGTTATGATTCTATGATTTTACGTGTTCTTTATTTTTCCGTGTGTTGCATTTTTTACTCCGATCTTTGAATTTATTTTACTTTTCGTATCCCCCCTTTTTCTTTCTGTTTTTTGGCACTTTGTGTGTTCGGTGCATGAGTTGTGTGCCGTCTGCTGCCGGGCGCTGCCACTCAAGCCTTCTAAGGCTTTGGCAGGCCCGCATTTGTATTGGAATGAATGAATAAAATTATTATTATTATTATTATTATTATTATTAGTGAGATCCAATAGTGGGGCAACACTTTCTAGACGGAAATCTAACAGTAAAATCATACACGCTAATTATTCTAAGTGGTGTTGTTAGCGATTTCATGTATTATAGCCGCTTAAGTTAGGTCCATGGCTCGCCGCGTGTAAGGGGCTGGCTTGACTAGAACTTCACCGGTCAGTGGACAGGGCGCACTGGACCTATGTTCTTGCCACTTAGATCACCCGACTTAGCTGCATTAGATTTTTAAGCATGAAATGCTTTTAGCTCCCGTTGTCGGCAGTGTGGTGACGTCACGCCGAGACCGAGAGCCATCATCCGGGCACTGAATTCCAGTCATCCGGACACTGAAATCCACTCATCCGGGCACTGAATTCCAGTCATCCGGGCACTGAAATCCACTCATCCGGGCACTGAATTCCAGTCATCCGGGCACTGAAATCCACTCATCCGGGCACTGAATTCCAGTCATCCGGGCTCTGAAACGAGAACATCCGGGCACCGTACGAGACTTAACGAGATTTAACGAGACTCTCTAAGCCCTCCTACGCGACCGGCATGCAAGCGCCGGTTGGTCTCCAAATGAGACAAAAAATAACTGCTGCCAGTGCCTTCTCAATGTTTATCAAGATATCAGTGGAGCTGTGGGTTTGATAATGCACGGAATTATAATTTCCGATTTCTAATAACGCGTGCAAAAAGCACATAAATGCCACGTTACACTTCGTTGTCATACGTGATCCGGGGGAGAAGCGCTGCGTTCAAAGGGCAAGGCATCGCGCCGAACGGGTGGTGGCGTTCCTCCCTTCCTTTACGGTGCGGTTCGGGTGTCCACCGAGATGACAGAGAATTACTGCGCCATTTCCTTTCCTCAAAAAACCTTGCGTTCAAATGGCAAGGCATTGCGTTGAACGGGTGGTGGCGTTCCTCCCTTCCTGTACGGTGCGGTTCGGGTGTCCACCGAGATGACATTAGGCCCGTAAACATTTCATGCTTACTCTACTCTCGTTTACGGGAGAGGCAGAGATTTTTTCCTTGGGTCTCCGTCAAGAACGAAGTCTTTGTAGCTGAAACCGAAGGTCTACCAGACCTGAACTGAAGAACCAAGACGACCTGTGCCCCTCTATCCCCAATGGTCGGGAAACGAATGCTAGAGTTCAGAAAGGAGAGATTCATGGCATGCGTCGCGGATGAAGGCACTCACTTTGATCATTGCAGTTGAATAAATCTTAGCCCCGAGATACGACAGGGCAGCATTCGTCAGTTTACTTTTTTTGCAGTTATTTTGGGTGAAAATAATAAATCTCCAGCCAACAGCGCGCACACCCTCCTTTCTTGCCTGATCCAGAGCGGAAACAGAGCATTTGTGCGTTATCTACGAGCTGTTTATTCGAGGCCGATGACAGCAGAAGACGTGCCGCCAATTTCAATGCTAATCACGAAAGAAGGGCGCGTGCGGCCCACGGCTGCAGGGACAATGCACTTATCTCGAACGCATCTCTGGTCCACTGGGCCCGGTGCCGTGTAGGCACGCAACCACAAACAGGTGTCGCCACCATTACTTCAGTACCTTCAACAGTATTGTGGATGGGTTTCTAGCGCACTCTGAGCATCCAGTTTACGAATCCGATTCGAAAGGGCTGGAAACTCATGCGTGAATATCTTAATAACAGTTGCACTTACGAATGTGCTGCAAATTGTCATCTTTGTCATCTTTGTCTTCAAGACTCTGATGAAAATAGGCGGCATAAAACAAAGAATTCAAGTGATAATTAAAGAAATTCCGATAATTTATTGACTCCTTGAACTATGTCTTTATGTTTTGTCCGCCAAGCCAAATACACATTCAGTGAAGGCGGCATTCACGATACGATCATACTATGCACTTTGTGCTCTTTATACTGCAACTGGGCCGCCGCGGTGGCTCAGCGGTTACGGTGCTCGGCTGCTGTCCCGAAAGACGCAGGTTCGATCCCGGCCGCGGCGGCTAGAATTTCTTTGGAGGAGAAATTCTAGAGGCCCGTGTACTGTGCGATGTCAGTGCACGTTAAAGAACCCCAGGTGGTCCAAATTTCCGGAGCCCTCCACTACGGCGTCTCTCGTAGCCTTAGTCGCTTTGGGACGTTAAACCCCATAAACCAACCAACTATACTGCAACTGGCGGAAGCGCACTGTCAACGAAACCAAAGAGCATAGGGATTTTTTGGAAATTTTTTGTAGTTTTATCAATGGCAGAATAACAAAAGCAGAACAAAAAAATTGCCTACGATTACGTTACTTCCTAATGCGAAATTTGAGCGCAGCTTATCTGCTGTTTCAGCTTTTGGATAGACTGAGGCAAAAAATTCGAGCAAGACATGTACGCACAATTACAGACAACTTGTTATATTTCACACATATTCCTTTTTAAGAAGCACTGTACTAACAGTTCTTGATTGTCAAAAAGGAAGCTTTTGTGACGGAGAAATAGATGGATATATGCTCCACTTCCTGCACCAATGCCTGGTTTTCAAGGACGAGCTGTGCGCAAGTATTTCACGAGGTTGTCACAGCTGGGGGAGCCGTCACGAGCGTGCGGAACGGGATGTTCTCCCGCATAAGTGGTGCGAAATTCGCGCTTGTCTTTTAACCTACACTAATGTCCCCACCTACCCCGCCACTCTGGCAGGTGGCAGCGTTTCTGGCACAAGCTTGTCAATGCCAAAGCATGCAGCGCACATGTGTCACTCCCGCCACGTAGCTTAGAGCACGGTTGAGATGTCCACTGTTCCAAGAGGGCAGTTATGCGCCTCCCTGTGGTTTCCACCGAGATGTGTCAGACAGATGTGTCTCATTCACTCGACTGCAACGGGACGCGTGGCGAAGGAGCGGCGGTGAGCTGCCACCGCCGATGCGCGAGCGCTGGGTATACAGCTACTGTGTGACTAACCGTTGCTATGCCCAGCTGCGCCCGCACTGGCGCGCCGGTCGCTGAGGAGGGGAGGAGATTCCGGTTTTAGTTTGGTTTACTGGGGTTTAACGTCCCAAAGCTACTCAGGCTATGTGAGACGCCGTAGTGAAGGGCTCCGGAAATTTCGATCACCTGGGGTTCTTTAACGTGCACTGATATCGCACAGTACACGGGCCTCTAGAATTTCGCCTTCATCGAAATTCAGCCGCAGCGGCCGGGATCGAAGCCGCGTCTTTCGGGACAGCAGGCGAGCGCCGTAACCACTGAGCCGCCGCGGCGGGGCAGGTTGCGCTTTGACCTTCTCCTTTCAAAGCTCCCGCTCCATCACTGCTGGTTAGAACGGACATCGGCGGCGGCGACGCCGCGAAACGAAGGAACGGGCGCCTAACAGCTGCGTTCTAAAACGACCACATAATAGCGGCGGGATGTGGTTCTCTATCTGCTCGAAATTAGGAGGCCGTGGATAGCACCCACTGATAAAACTACATAGATAAAAAAATCCGCATGCTGCTTGGCTTCGGTGACGCCTTGGCTTCATTCATTTCTGTCATCACGAACCTCTTCAAACTGTCCTTTTCGAACAACGCCCTATACGGTTAACTCTCACCGTCTGGCCCGAAGTTTCGAATCTCCGCTCTTTCTAGTGATGTATTTGATGCCACTGATAAATTGTAGTTCAGAGTATACGTCTGAATTGCGCCTTTAAACAGTGGTAGTTCGCCGCAGAATGTCTCGAAATAAAAGAAAATTGTTTTTTTTTTCTGAAAGAAAAATCTCCAGTGGGCGGCATGAAAGCGGTGGCAGACGAAGAAGAAAAAACTGTGGGGCTTCGCCAGCGAAGCTCACGTGCGGCCATTCGAAGCCGAGCCTGGAATGTTCCGTCAACTCGCCGCTGGGTGAAGGGTGTCTTGATCTGAACGCAAACGACCTGCGGCAAGCGGCAGCCACGCTTACGAGGACTTCGCGCTGGACATCCTGCTGAGCGATGTGGACGCCACTGCGCTGTTCGTGTCCGCCGAGCTGGGAACCAGGTGTGGAACCCGTTGCGGTCGCCTTCTGCTCTGCGAAGGTAAGGTGCCATTCATGCCGCCAGTGCTCTATCCTAGCGCTCAACGGCAAGGCCGGCTCTGAAAATTTGTTCGGCTAGGCCTGCCGTTAGAGCCACCGGGATGACGCTTGTAGAATAAGATGACGCTTGCCACGCAGCACCTTATCTTAAGCTTTGTGAAGTGAAGCTGCTTTCGGGGCGATCACCTTCAGCCAAGTCTAGCTCTACCTTTCCTTCTGCGCGCAACTCGATTCCTTGCATGGATTTATTGTCCACGACACTGCGAGCTTGTTCACATTTGGTGTCCTCAGAGACATCGCACAGATGTCCATGCTAGGGGAGGAAATAGGAAGTCCAGCACGCAAGGAAGTGTGCATCGTCTTTTTTTTTGCCGCAGCTGTCTGCCGTGGCTTGTTTATGTCAAAGCCAAATCGAGGTCCTAGCAGGAAATTGCCTTTGACGTCAGGCACTGTCATCTCCACCTTTGAGCGGTGCAAGATTCATCGGAAAGGAACTAGCGTCTCTGCAGTGATTTGCTCTTGACTCGGCAGCTTAAGGCCGCGGTCGTCAATGAAACTTTCCGTCAGTAGTTCCCGGCGAAATAGTACAATGAGGGTCCGAAAGTTGGTGTTCATTTCGGAAAGTCCATAAGATTGCCTTCGCAATAGTAAAAAATGCCTTATGCAGAACACAGAGTAACAAGACGGAACGTGTTGCGTAAGTCGCGAAAGCACAACCCATATTGACATTTTTTTGCTGCTAGTTGTTTCTTTGTTTCTTGGAAATCACGGAGTCTACGGAAGGTGTTCCTTGCAGTCTATTTCATGAACGAGCTCTAAGAGCGGAAGCTACATTTCCGGTGCTAAGATTTCTTGAGCATAGACGGTAACATCATAAGCTTTTACATTGCCGAAATTAGAACTTTTTGCACCGCTTCCGAGATGAAGTTAGTTGGGATGTAGCCCAGTGGGTGTTTTATATGTCGGTTGGTTTCGGTATAATGGAACGCCTTGTGTCTTGCCTTTGTAGATGTGTATTTTGTAATTCCCTATACGTGTTATGTAATGAAACGTTGTAAATATTTACCGCCGTCGTTGAATGAAGGACATTCGGTGTACCACTCGACCATTAAAATGCCGGCTATCGTTCTAAAAAGCACGATTCTTCCATCTAGCGCGACTACCTGCGCAGGATATACTGCATCCTATCGCAGTGGGCTCCCTTCTCGGCGATCGTGGGCGTCAGCTTGGAGTTGCCCTGGTCTCCCGACGCCTACTGCCGTGGTGGCTCCTGCGAGAAGGAGTTCGTTATGTTCCGGTTCTAGGACAAACGCCCGCATGCGAAGGCAGCGCCTGAAGCCGACGAACATCAGAACTGTTCGCCAGACAGAACTGACCCCTGGTAAGGAGTTGCGAATCTGCTACATTACATCTTACAGTGGTCGGCGGCACTATCCACACCGTTCCATCGTAATCACCTTCCCTCTTCTGGAGTGCATGGTTAGCGTCGGCACAACTGGAGAACCAGGTGATCTTGGTGCCTCATGCCGCGTACGTTTTAAATGCCTAATATATGTTTGATTAGGTGACTTCTCTCTCTCTCTCTTCAAAGACATCGCGAACATAGTCTGGCGGCTAAGCGCTGATGTTCGAATTTTTTTAAAGCTTCGCGCCATTTATATCTGCCTTGGTCGCGAAGAATTGGGACGCAATCTCAGGCAACATGAACAGATACGATTAATCGCCGGCGCCTTCGTACGCCGTCCGGCTACAAGTTGTAATCGAGGCAGCTGAACATCCATCGTAACTGGTTAATTCCCGCACCCACATTAGCGCAGTGCTGTCGCTGTTCGGCCATGTGACGAAGGACTATCCTTAACTTAGTACCACACATGCATGTGCGTAAATAAATAAAGTAACTTATAGTCGCAGACGACAGCGAAAAATACTCACACGGCTTCTTATTGCCCTTAAAGCCAAAGAAATCACAACGATAGTCACGCAGCACCGACGTGTTCTCCCCGCTTTGATTGGATCGCAGCGTCTGGTTAAAAAAAAAAGAAAAAATGTGCCAGGCCACATACTCTGCACTACTCTGCGTAGAATGTGAGCTTCTTGGTTCATTTCGGAAAGGTTTTTTGGCAACGAGAATTTTGACCCTATGATTATAATTTACGGTATACACCACCAACTCTACCATTGTAATTTCCGTAAAAGTCCCTCTTGCAGATATCGCTATATTAGGGTGGTTCCCCTGCATGATATCTTCATTCTCGACATTTTTATTTTTGTATTCTGATGATTATGTGGGATGGCAGAAAGGATCAAGAGTGACTATTGTTGCTGGTACTTTCTATAACCTAATAAATATCTAAGTTTAGTTTTTTCATTGATGCCTTGAAGTTCCCTAAATATGTATACATATTAGAGCACTGCACGGGCCACAATCTGAGGCCCAAGCCCGGCCCGGGCCCGAGACCTGAAGCCCGAGCCCGGCCCAGGCCCGCGGCTTCAAGCCCGGGCCCGGCCCAGGACCGTAAATTATCGCTCTAGCGAGCCCGGCTCGGCCCGTGTATCCCGGAGTGAGGCCCAGACCGTGCCCGGCCTGGCCCGTATCACAGTAACGCTTGAGGTATACTGCTCACTCTGGGCAAGCACACTGCGACTAGGCCGATAAGGAACACGCCGGCAAAGGTTCTGAAACCACAGTTTGGCTTTAAGAAAGTTGGTTCTTTTTAACCCAGAAGGAAGTGATTAAGAGTAGCGCTCGCCAGGCCCGTCTTTTGGACAGTGATCTCGTGTACGTGCCCAAAGATAAACTCCGAAGTTCCGAGAACCAAATAAAAAGGGCTGCATACGAGCGTAACAGACTACTTTTCATTCCCCTACGATTTTGATCAGGTATACTTTGCCGCCCGCGAAGTATAAATTTGCCGCCCGCGAAGTATAAACATTAAAGCTGCCTAGCAAGCAGAGCAATGACATTTTTTTAGTGAACGCGATCTCTCAGGTTGAACTCATAGCCGAACTGGTCGCCTTTCAGCAGAAACGAAAAGCTAAAAGGCTTGAGTATTTCGCGGTGTGTATCTGAAGACTACAAGCGTCCTAAACTTATATGTTCTTCCCGAATGCATTTCTAATAGTATATAGATATTTTTTTGGGATTACGAACGATCAATGGCCAATTAAGGCAGGTTGAATTTTACTCTTACTGGTGCAGCAGAAGATAACGCGCGAACCACGTGATAACTTATACGTGATAACTTGGCATGACAACCAGGCTGAAGAAGCGAGGAGGGATAGATGTGGTTATGAGATGAGATTTACAAACTCTCGCGAGATTTGTGGCTATTTAATTTACGAGATGTTCCGGTCAGCTAATCAAAAAGAAAAACAAACACGCTTTAGTTTGTGAATTTTTTCTCATGAAAAAAATATAGCTATAAAATAAAAGGTATGTTTTGGGGGCTGTGAAAAACACCGAAGCAACGGGCTCCGGATCATTTCGCCCGCCTGGGTTTCCTCAACGAGCAATGATACTACTAAGTGAATGGCTGTCATGCTTGCCGCCTAAATAGAAATGCGGCCGACGAGGCTTGGAGCAAACCCTGGTTCACCGGCTCAGTAGTCAAGAAACTTGACCGCTAAGCCACCGCGGCGTGGAAATAGGGAAATAAATAAGTCAATGAATAAAACTTAGTTTTTTCTCAGCGCGTACTATAACCCATAGCTCATCCGTGTCGCTGCTCCAATGCCGCAGTTGTGTACTTCAATCTGCAATAGTGAATGAATAGTCAGATACCAGGCGTTTCTGTACAGACCGAAGACCGGCTCAGGTCCGCAGCTTTAAGCCCGAGCCCGGCCCAAAACAAATCAAGTCCCGTGCAGCGCACTAATTCATATACCACTATGAAATAAAAAATACCCTACGTTCACTAGCTCTCATTCAAGAGTACTGCGACCATGTGATGAACGGTACCGGTGCTAGATTTGCTTCCTCCTTTAAAATAGCGCGAGAAAGCGAGGACAATGGAAGGCGCAAATACGGACAATACGCGCAGTGCTATGACTGGCGCTCGGTCGTCCTCGTTTTATGCGGTGTTTATAAACGGTGGACAGAAAGCAAGTCGCGCAAGGCAAATATTGTTTGCTGTATCATTGTTGGCGCCTTTGGTGCAGCACTCAAAGAGGGCACCGCCGATTTATAGACCGTTTACCGCGCGCAGTTCTTCGGTTCGAAACCAAATGACATCACAGGAGCGCTCGGAACACGGCACCGAAGAGGGAGAACTGAGCGGCTCGCCACGACGTAAAGCATGATCTAGTTTTTATACCTCTAGTGATACACAGCTTTCCAACCGCATCAGCCAGAACACTGCCTTTTGGAACCGAACCATCGGACGCAGCAGAGCATCCTTCGCGGCGAGGCGCGCGCCGAACAATCAGGAGGCGTGTAAAGGCGGCGTGAACACGTGATCAAAGATGGCAGCTCCCACGCTACGGCGCTGTAAAGCTCTATACATGCAAAGTGGCTCACAAACGAGACTTGCATACTTTTCAAACGGCAATACTCTCGTATATACTGCAAGGGAATGAACTTGCCGAATGCAGTCAAAAATTATTTTCCTTCGCCAGAGGTACTCGGGACAGCTTTTGGCACACACACCACTCTACGACACAAACTTACGAATTCTGCGATAGGTGCTTTTCATTCACTTTATTGAAGAGTTACAAAGGTTTGGAAATATCCACCGACGCTATTTGGCTAAAAGAAAAAGTTATTCTACCAACGCGAGGTTTTCAAACCTAGGAGCATGAGATTTCTTAACCAACAATTTTATTCCCACTCTCCATGTAACTGTTGCAACAATGCGAGGAGTCCTTCAAAACCGGATAATATTCGTATATTCGCCCTCCCTCCTTCTCCTATGCATAGTTCCTCCCTCCCCCCCGAGGCACAATATATGTTCATTAGAAATTTTTGCTAATGCGGAAGCTATTGTTGACATCTGATTTATCAAATCTTATGTTTAACCTCCATGTGCCAATGCAAGGCGTTCTGTGCAAGGCGGACGCTGCGTATGTCAAAAATAGGTAACAATGTGCTTCTAAAGGCTTAAGACTCACTCACGGCACCAGTGCCGACGGCGGCACCATTTGCCCCGCAGAAACACCCGCATACGAGAAGTACAGCTAGCGGTGTAATGAATAACGTATGCTTATTCGGTTAGTTCTCCAAAAAGATTATTATAAGGGATATTACAAACTCGCTACAGTTAAGGTTTTCAGTAGAGTGCGCATGTTGGGGCTGAACGACCCGTCATTTTATGCTTGATGTTAACTGGCGTTCAGGTTCCCGAGTAGACCTTCAAATGGCAGAAAAGAGGCTTTGCTTTCTCCTAGGCTTGACACTCCCATTGCACACTCAGGAAGGCCACTGCCCCATTGCCCTCTTAGCATGCATGAATGGGAGTTAGTGTGGCATTGGTCACAGTTATTAAGCATCAAGAATGCGCTTTATGAGAGAATAAATGCTGCTCTTCCTTTCTCGGCACGTCCACTCATTCGTGAGAAATAGCCGGGAGCTGCTTGTATATATTTTCCCTTGTGATTAAGAGATGAATGCATTGCGCCTCAACAGCTGCAGCCCGTCGTCGTCCACGCCGAGTCAGAAGCCGGGGCAGCAACCCAGCGACCACGAGAAGCCCACGCCGTAGCGCAGCCTTCTCGTCCCCTTGCCTCGGCTACAACCCCAGTGCCAGCCGCAGCTGCCGGTGGAGCTGACCGCGGAGAAGCGGCTGCGCCGCTCGTCTGGCTTCAGCCTCGTCTCCCATCAGTGGGTAGCGGTGGCGACGCGGCCGTTCATGACGTGCCCACAGTCGGCCTGGGGTCTCAGGCGCTGAAGCCTACAAGTGCTGGAGGCTCGAATCCGCCGTCTCTTCCTTCAGCGGGAACGTCACTCGATACATCATACAGGTAACACCACATGATAGACTGAAAGCCATTAAAGTCAAAAGAGCTACTACTGGGGCTAGTTGGAAATACATACTTGAAGTAACTGGTGAGCGCTAAAACCACGGAAAAAGGACTAACACACTTCGTCCTGTGTGTAGCTCTTCGTCCTGTGTGTTAGTCCTTTTTCCGTGGTTTTAGCGCTCACCAATTACTTCAAGTATGAAAGCCATTCTTCCCCCTTCTCAGCCTTCTAGTAAAGCGGACATTGCGTTGTCCTCCACGGAAGATTTGCGAAATTTCCGCTCCGTCTGGTCGAGGTATGGCATTAAATTATTCCAATTCGAGAAGAGCATAGGATAAAATGAAGCTTCTTAAATTTTATCGAAGGAAAGCTAAGTTACCGATTACCGCCGTGGCGACAGCCTAAGGCGACTAAGTAATTTGAATTTCACCAAGCGCATTCCGAGTGACAAAAGATGACGTGGAGGCTTTACTTTCCCTGAACCTGTGTCACGCCCGCCACCAACGCCGGTGAGCGGCCGACGCGGAATGAAGTGGTGTAAATGTCGCCCCAAGTCAGGTCGTTTACCGCTTCTCTCGCACGGGAACACAGCTTCACTGTTGCTTCTACAGTCACTTAAACACTAAGCAAGATAGGAGAAATATTCTGAATGCTTTCTCGTTTAAACTCAAGATGGACGCTATATAAGTCATGTGGTGTGCAGCGAAGGGTGCGGACTATGTTCCGCGCGGCTGAACGAGTGACTGTGATTCATTGCACAGGTGTAGACATTCGGGCTAGTTGGTGCGCGTTTATCTTTAAAAAGCAGCGCAACGGACAGTACTGCTCCAATATTCCTATCTCGCGCTCAAAGCTAGTAAAATGAACCATAGCTATCTCTGCCATGAATAATGCACTGAGGCTTTAATGCCTGCATCACGTTCCTTTAAGCTTTCTTTCGCAAGTGAGCCAACTTGCATCCGCAAAATTTCCCGAGGACCTTCTGCGGAAGGTGGGTGAAAAACTGCTAAAAATTGTCACCAATACTCAAACAAAGATTTCCCAGACTTCGAACAATAACAAACTGCTGTCGATCCATTTCATCATGGTTTTGGCACAGACTCTCTAAAACAGCAGGAAGGGTAGGAGACCGTCATTTATTCTCGGCACCCAACCAGCTCGCGACGCTTTGTAAACGGGTTAACTGAGATGAGTCCCCAGTTGTAGCGTGCGGCATAAATTACAGGGAAACTTTTGCGCAGTGGAAAACGCATGTTGTACATGAAATTTTGTTGTCAAGTGGAAAGAAAAAATCCAGGGGGCACTTTGACTGTCTAAAGTGCGTAGAGGCGAAAGCGTTTTCCGCACCACTTTGACTGCTTCTGTGGCACTGGTGGCGTCACATGTAATTGAGTACTAATTACTAACTGATGACAAATAATCAATTAATGGTTAATTACTGATTAATGCCTGACTACTAATTAACTGCTAATTAATGACGCTGAAGCTTCGCCTTTAGGACTGAAACGCGACAGCGTGTTGTAGCGCCGCGAGGGAGTCCACGGACCACTACCACCCGTTCGGCGCGATGCGTTTCCTTTTGCAAGCAACGCTTTTTGAGGAAAGGAAATGGCGCAGTAATTCTCTGTCATCTCGGTGGACACCTGAACCGCACCGTAGAGGAAGGGAGGAACTGGTAGTGAAAGAAGAAAGACGAAGATGGGCCGTAATGAAGAAACTGAAAATTGTATTTGAGGAAAGGAAATCACGCAGTAACGGTCTCACATATCTCGGTGGACACCCGTCAAAATTCAGGGGGGGACTTTTTTGACCTAAATTGCGGTCACTGATGTGTGGTTAAGATGTTAACTCCTCTAACTGGAACGCGACAGCGTCTTGCAACGCTGCCAGGGTGCCCATAGAACGCCATCGCCCATTCGGTTCTACGCCTCGCTCGTCGGTAAATTGTTTTTGAGGAAAGGAAATGTATCTGTCTCTCACATCTCGGTGGACACCTAAACCTCGCCGGAAGGGAAGGGAGGAGGATGGCAGTGAGTGAAGACACGGTATTCACTAGACGCGCCTTTGTTCATTCCAAACCATCGAGCTGGCATGGCGGAGTGGATAGCATACTCGTCTCGCAATCCGAAGACCGGGGTTCGATCCCCGAGCTCGACCTATTTTCTACTCGGTTTTATTTATTTATATGGCCTGACGAGAAAAGTTAATTAAGATAATTGGGTAATTAAGCAATGAAGTAAGCTCAGTCCCACTTACTTGGAGCATAACTACATGATCCCTTCAATTGGTTGCATGGTTACTAGCCAAAGTACAATTGGACCCGTTTGAAATTCGCGCACTGTGCCGTCACGACCATTTCTACCAATTGAAAAGCGTGACATATCTGTCGACAACTGCTGCTTACAACGATGAGACATTAAAGGCTTTCGCCTTAATATTACGCAGAACAAACCGGAAGGTGTATCAATGACACATTTCTCAAGCACCGCAATTCACTTAGATCGACAACAGCTTGACCTCTTTCTGTTCTCTGCGCCTACTGTGAATATTGTTTCCCATTGCTTAACCGAAAACGCATCTGAAAGAAATATCTCGACCAACACACACGCGACATCTGGGAAGCCTTCATCATTGACCAGAAAAACCAAACCTGTGTCAACACACTATCCTTCTTTTTCCCAAAGGAAATCACATTGTTTAATTACGAGTTGCTTGGTACGTGCTAAGCGGTACTTTAGCTTTTTTTGTTATTAGTGTTTACAATAGTTTTTGTTGTTCCTTTTGGTTCTGTTTTTATGTTTTCTAATTTTCTTCTTACACCCCCTCATCCCCTCCCCCCTTTGTTAGCAGCTGAGCGTGGCACGTGCCTTTCCTTTGGCCTTCTTATCAAGAGTTGTGCCTATTACAAGTACCTTTATATATTTGTTTTCAAGCCTTCAAATGCCATATATTCCCGCCTTCTGAAGTAAAAACGTCAGTCGATAGTCAGCGCTCCTCCTGTTGTCCCTTCCATGTCCCTTATTTGGCTTCAGCCTCGTCTCCCATCAGTGGGTAGCGGTGGCGACGCGGCCGTTCATGACGTGCCCACGGACGGCCTGGGGTCTGAGGCACCGAAGCCTACAAGAGCTGGAATCTTGAATCCGCTGTCTCTTCCTTCAGCGGGAACGTCACTCGATACATAATACAGGTAACACCACATGATAGACTGTAAGCCATTATTTCCCATTCTAAGCCCTATAGTGAAGCGGACATTGCGTTGTCCTCCACGGAAGATTTGCGAACTTTCCGCTCCGTCTGGTCGAGGTATGGCATTTAATTATTGCACTCTGAGATGAGCATAGGATAAAATGAAGCTTCATCAATTTTATAGAAGGAACGCTACCTAAGTTACCGATTGACCGCCGTGGCGACAGTCTAAGCCGACTAAGTAATTTGAATGACATCAAGCGCATTCCGAGTGGCAGCTGATGACGTGAAGGCATTACTTTCCCAGAACCGGTGTCAAACCCGCCACCAACGCCGGAGCGCGGCCGACGTCGAATGAAGCGGTGTAAATGTCGCTCCAATTCAGGACGTTTACCGCTTCTCTCGCACGGGAACACAGCTTCACTGTTGCGTCTACAGTAACTTAAACACTAAGCAAGATAGGAGGAATATTCTAGTGCTTTCCGGTTTAAACTCGAGATGGACGCTATATAAGTCATGTGGTGTGCAGCGCAGGCTGCGGACTATGAACCGCGCGGCTGAGCCAGTGACTGTGTTTCTTTGCACAGGAGTAGACATTTAGGCTAGTTGTTGCGCATTTATCTTTAAAAAGGAGCGGAACGGACAGGACTGCTCCGATTTTACTTTGCGCACTCAAAGCTAGTAAAATGAACCATAGCTATCTCTGCCATGAATAATGCACTCTGGCGGCAATGCCTGCATCAGGTTTCAAGCTTTCTCTCGCAAATGAACCAACTTGCATCCGCGAGATTTCCCGAGGACCTCCTGCGGAACCTGCGTGAAAAACTGCTAAAATATTGTCGCCAACACTCAAGGAAAGATTGCCCAGACTTCGAACAATCACAAACTGCTGTCGATCCATATCATGATGGTTTTTGCACAGACTCTATAAAACAGCAGGAAGGATAGGAGTCCGCCATTAATTCTCGGCACCCCAACCAGCTCGTGACTCTTTGAAGACGGGTTAACTCAGATGAGTCCCCAGTTGTAGCGTGCGGCACAAATTACAGGCAAAATTTTACGCACTGCAAAACGCATGATGTGCAGTCATTATCTGGGACCCGTTCACATAGGTAAATATAAATAAACTTTAAGGAATCCGAAAGAAAGCAGTAAGGTTTATATAAAACACTTACGGGCGAGCATCAGTCAGTGATCTCGTCAAAAAAAGCGGCTTACCCTCTATTCCTAACATAAATCGCATATGTCGCTTAAAATTTTTCTTTCAATTAATAATTTCAAAGTTGACACCTCTAATATCCTTACTTATTCCTCGGGGTACCAAAGTAGAAATCGTTATTCTCTTTCCATAACGCCATTAAAATCGCGAGTTAATTGTTTTAAATATCTTTTCTTCCAAGGACCATCACTGATTGAAATAACCTCACGGGTGATGTTGTCAGGCAGAGATCATTGCATTTGTTTGAAGAGCACTTGTAATGATTGTTGTTGATGACCTTGCCACGATATTTTCTTGCTGATTTTCTATGTGCAACTCTGTTTTGTTCTTATGTGTCTGTATTTTTAAATCTTAACACATTGTTTCCTACCTGCTATGATCTTGTGTAGAAGATTGCAGTATCCATAAATAAATGAAAAATAAATAAATTTTGTTGTCTTGAGAAAATATTACGTAGAACAAACCGGAAGGTGTATCAATGGCACATTTCTCAAGCACCGCAATTCACTTAGATCGACAACAGTTTGCAACCTTCCTGTTCACTGCGCCTACTGTGAATATTGTTTTCCATTGCTTAACCGAAAACGCATCTGAAAAAAATGTCTCGGCCAGCACACACGCGAAATCTGGGAAGCCTTCATCATTGACCAGAAAAAGCAAACCTGTGTCAACACACCATCCTTCTTTTTCCCAAAGGAAATCACATTGTTTAATTACCAGTTGCTTGGTACGTGCTAAGCGATACTTAAACTTTTTTGTTACTAGTGTTTACAATAGTTTTTGTTGTTCCTTTTGGTTCAGTTTTTATGTTTTCTGATTTTCTTCTTACACCCCCTCCCCCCCCCCTCCCCCCGTTGTTAGCAGCTGAGTGTGGCACGTGCCTTTCCTTTGGCCTTCGGATCCAGAGTTGTGCCTATTACAACGACCTTTTTATATTTGTTTTCAAACCTTGAAATCCCATGTATTCCCGCATTCTGAAGTAAAAACGTCAGTCGATAGTCAGCGCTCATCCTGTTGTCCCTTCCTTGTCCCTTATTTTGCGCTGCTGTTTTTTAAGAAGTGTTTTTTCCCTCCGACGGCGGGGTTGCGCTTCTTTGGTGGTGATTTAGACACAAGACGCTCTTTAATTATTTTTTCTACATTTATTCTTCTCAAATAGCCGCACAGATAGGTAATCAGCATAACAACGTCAGAAATGATAGGCCTATCTGCGTCTTCTGCAGGACAAAGGCGATTTCCATCCACATCCAATTAACCGTGTCCCCTATCAGCAGCGGCCACCTGATCCACGTCACGTACCTAATCTCATCCTCCCGGCTGACCTTCTCCGCCCCCTCCTACGCTCGCCTTCGCTTGGCATCTATCTATCTTGTCTTCTTAGGGCGGGGCATACAATGTGAAGGCTATCTTGTCTTCGAATTACATGCCCTCACCACGGTCTTTCCTTGTCGACCTCCACTAGGATTTCTTTAACCTTACGCCCGTCATTTTTCACCAGAAATCTCGCTGCGCTCTGCGCAAATTTCTAGATATACCTCAAACTGAAGATGGCTTCTACGTCGAAGAAAATGCAGGAGAATGCCCGCACATTGTTACAGAAAGTATAAAGGGAAGTTATTCTTGCTTCATATCCGCGCAATTTGAAGTAAATTTCCATCATTCCCTCTCAGTGCGCACCACATCCAGGTGCTTCATTTTTCCCTACTGGAGAGCTCTTGAAGACTTAGCTTGTATACAGGAAAAGGAATTCCCCCCAAGAATCTGTCTCTTCCTTCTTTTCTGCTGCCCGTGAGCGTATAACAACGCTATGGATTCATAATTTTACAAATTGGGCAAGAAAGTGCAGGGATACAGCCACGGTACGCATATTTTGTTTCGCTCAGTAGTCTTCTGGGCATCGCACTGCTGGACACATGGAAGTACTCACATTAGGAGCTTAGAAACGCCATTTTGGAATTATGTTTTACTGTACGTACCTAATTTTCGGCATTATTTACCTTTGCTCCTGCTGTTTTGGAAAACGCGAGCGCTGACGGTGTCTGAACGCTTCATGTTGTCCTGACTGAATAACTGCTCTCATCCTACTCTCTGGAGGTTTTTCTTTATATTTATTTAGTATTACCTTTGAACAGAACACCCGAAGTCCTGCAATAAACTAAGGGCTTTTTCGTAACAGTTGAGTGCCTGCCGTTGCAAGTCAGTGATTCATCCGTGTGTGCTAACTAAAAAATGGCGTGTGCCACTCCTGCAGGGGTTCTGCGCAGGCGCAGGCATTTATGAAATCTTTTCTTCCAAAGATAACTACTGCTATCATTAGAATTGGGTGAAAAAGTAAACCACCGAGCGCACTATAGTGCCATATAGTTCCTATGCAGCTGCGGCTATTAGCAATGGTGTGGTCGCTGTTGGATTTAAATCGGAATTATAATTCAGCTTGTCACATGGGCCGCGACTGCGCTTGCATTTCTGTGGGATGTAGTTAGCGGAGGCCCCTGCGCGTTACTTTGGCAGCCTGACGCTAATATTTTGAAATCCGAATCATGCTTAATTCGAAACCCATGGTTCTGCGTTGTACTCCATTCCGTACTGAATGCAAGATCGTCATCGGTTTAAAGAACGTTTCAGCAGGCACTGTTTAAATCTGCTTTGAGGTTAAGTATTGTACACTAGCCCGATGGAAGTTCATTTTCGGTGTACTATTTGATTTTTAAGAAGAAATTGCTTTCATAACTGAAATTTGCAGGACATCAAATTAGGCGAATTCTCTAGCGAGGACAAGTGAAAGAATCACCGACCGGTTTGTTCTAGAATTTATGCACACGTGCTCTTCCAATACGCGAAATTCGTTATGGTGCACGGGCCAGCTCTAAGAATTCTGCGACTCAACATGCAACAACCTATCCTTCACCTCTGCAAAAATGTAGCAGTGTTGTTCCTCCTGATTGTCGTCCGGTTCGCGACACTACTGCGCAAATTGAAAATAATATCTGCGTTCTCTTCCTTTACATACGAGCTCATCCCTTTCCCTTTGTGTTTTTCTGTATAATCCTTTCGGTAGAATTCTCCTTGCTGAATCCTTTTGCTCGCTATAGTGTCAATTTTTGTTTTCTTTTCGCACAGTGATCACCGCCAGTGGGCAACGGCGAAGCGCACATACACGACGTGGCACCAGAGTCAAGAACAAGACAATTCCCGCCATCGGAGGCGCAGAGTCCTTCCATCTCCGCGTTCGCTGTGACACAGTGTGCCTGCAGAGCAACCAGTGAAGGGCGGGCACACGTGGATTCGACCGACAAAAACCGGTACCCAGAAGAAAGCAAGGGGTGTTTGACGAGCGGTCACACCGCTACGACAATCGTCAATATCTGAGGACTCGCGAAGCGGGTTCATAACGGGACAGAAGCTTGAGAGATGAGATTGGTATATTTCGCAGTATAAAAGCAAACTGTCTGAAGAAGCACCGGTGTTTGTGGCAAGGCATTTCAGAATGCGTGGCCTACGGGAAGTAGATCCTTTCTTACGTTGCCTACTTCTCCCTGTCCGTTGCGTAATTACAAGGACAATGAACAAATGCGAAATCTGGTAGCAGAATAGACGATGCCGCGAGCGCACCGGGCAGTACCGCAGGTGCCAGTGGTCGCACCACAGACTGTACATAATACCATCTAGAATGACTTAAAAAAGCGGAACACCTGAATCGATAGCCATTACAGATCAATGATGCACATGGAGGTATTAAACATTTTTGAAATGTCAATCTTTTCCGTTTCTTTTAATGAAATGACTGACCGCACTAACGGCACCTTAGAAAGGTCTAATCAGGCGCCACCCTGAGCGTTAAGCTTAAAACATACCTATTTTACGAAGTTATTACCGCAAATTTGGGACAGCGGTCGAGTTCACTTCTTCCGGACGCTCAGCGTGACTTCAAAATTCGCGCATTATCGCAAACGACCTTAAATGGGGCTGCGAATAATTCCTATCATGACCTTTTCCCCTAAACGTCAAAGATTTAAACCACTGAGATACGGCGCGACGAAAGAGGTGTATGTGGACGGTTTGGCGTGTAGCATCAGAACGAAAGCTTAAAGCACAACGAGAAATCGAACAAACAGGCTGTTAACATTGACCTTTCTGCTTCGACAAAAGTGGCCTCGACCTCTGGAAAGCAAGATTCCTGCTCACTTTGCAGCTGCTAGAAAATGTAGGTACCTCCCGAGATTCTTTGCACAAAAATGCCCCAATCCTTTCAGAGTACTCCCGATACCCCACCCCTCGCCGTGCAAATGGGAAGCCTCTATTTGTAGCTCAGCCCTTGACGACCATCGTGACCGGATCGCCCAGGCGACCCCTAAAATAGCTACGGCATGTAAGGCCCTCGAGTAAGGGCTCCACACTCTGAGGGCATCGGTGAATCTTTCTTCATAAAAAATGTGTTTTCTTTCTCTCATTTAGTTGTCTATTCGCGGCCCCAGAATTTTTGTTGCTTTCTGCCGCTTGCACAGACTCCGATTTTTTAATTTTTGAATACTTTTGGAACATGTGCTAGGCAATGAATCGCGACGATGCTGCCTTTGGTGTATCCTGGACACCATATATAACATTAGTCCTGGGAGAAAATTCTGTCCTTGGTGTCTTCTAATAGTTATTGAAAAACGCACGACTTTTCCCGCAAAAAAAAAAAAAAAACACCACAGGTCGCAAGGTTTACTGGCGCTGGTTAGTACCTGCCCCTAGTTCCCGCTATCTCGAGCGGAAAAGCTGGTGCTCACGCGCATAGCACTGGAAAGCACTGGTGCGAAGAGCCCTGGTGATGTATACTGCGCTTGTGAAATTATCATAATCTTAGCACCGTATACACTGTCATATATACGGCATAAATACGAAAACATATTGTACTGAGTATGTCCGCACAACTGAAGAAGGTTCCGGTCCCCTATGTTTCGAGTGGGCTCGCAGGACCCCATAAACAGTCATATTGTGCTCTATGACATAGTTGAACTAATCAATGCGAAAAATTCTTGCCGGGCTTAGGCGGTTAGCAGCGTGAAAGTTGGAGGGCCCACCTGGCGCATATAGTACATCTAGCCAGCCATTTCGCTTATGGAGGGGTCGACGGGCAGCTGTCGTAGCTATTCGATGCGAAGCTTAGTCCGGAAACTCATCTCGTGGAATACAACGAATATTCTATACGTGGAGTGCAATAGAGAGAGCGGCGTGGGGACATTGTTTTTCACTAGTGACCCCAGCAGTCGGATTTAGATCCAGCCTTGGAAGGTTGCCATGTCGAATTTGCGGCTCAGTCTTTCAGCAGCGTCAAAGGTGGCTCCGGAAGTGAGGCCGTTACCGCATAATAACCAGAAGTGTACAGTAATAAACAGGAACTCCTTCATATTGGCTGCATTTCAACGCGTTCGTTCACATGAAGGCCGAACGCATTCAGGATAAACTTCCACCCAACATATATTGAGTTTTCAGGAGCCTAAAAGGGCAGTTCAACTACGCGTTGAAGCAAAAATTTATACTGATTAACCTTCTCAACCCGACTTCGGTTTGTTTAGCTTATTTTGAATAGAAAAAGTTGGAAAACCCCACATTACACGCTGTCGATGGAAAATCATTGCTGTCCCTCGAAGCACCTGATGCTCACCAGCCGTTAATGCTGAAGCGAAAGCTTCACTACTGGACCGTGGGGAATATATCGTGGACGGTGTAAATTTGACCTTCAGCTGAGTTAGAGGTCAAACCATGAAGGAGGAAAAAATAAATTGAATTATTATCCATGACTGTTTTAAGATCTCTTTTAAGGGCCGCTGAGCCAGAACAATAGGCATTCGCTGCGGCCAACACGCTTGGTGTTGAACTCTTCCATACGGTCGTTGTTGTTGCCTCGAAAACGATGGCCGAAGGCATATACCCACGTTGAGAGATTAGCTAGGGTTCGGTAGAGATCCAATTAGCAAAAAACTCACACAGGTTTTTCTGAAGCGGCTCTTAAATATAAATAGAGAATTCTGCGAAAAAAAACACGAATTTCGAGAGATCTTGAGGAAACAGGAATGAAAATCGAGGAAAGAAAGCGCTGTGGGTTGAATAACTTAAGTTTAAAGCAATTATCTGAAATAAAATAATTTTGACAGAAGAGCAAAGGCATCGATTAGTAAACAAAAATATCTCCCGGTTTCAGTAATATACTTGTAAAGAAGCTGAGACGCCTGCTTAAGGTTACGCCCTTTGACGGCTGCACCGAAGGATAATAGGACGGAAAGAGTAAGCGGCAGCCCTAATTGAGCGAGAGGATTTGCAGAAACTGAATTTTCTGCAGTGCAAATCGCCGACAGTACAGGATGGAGTGATCTATCGTTTCAACGTCTCAGCATGACGCATATAGATTCGACGGCGTAAACCCAGAACGGCATAAATATAGATTAAGGGGAGGAATCCTGCAGACTGAGGCGCTCTGCATTGGAGAGCGTCGTGTTCATCAACTTCCATCTGCTCCGTCCCGCGACACTGCCTGCTCACTATAGTCTTCTACGTAGCAGAGATGCGTGCTTTCGCTCCAATTCGAATGAAGCAATCATTCCCTGTAGACTTTCTTTGTGGTGTAAAGAGCACCTGCCCTGTGACCTGTACAGCGGTTATGGTAAACAGCTAAATTTATTGTGGAGTATTGAGAAAATACGGCGGAACACCATATGAAATTAGCATACTTTGCTTCATAAATATATGCGAAAAACGCTGGCTGAAACTTGATGTTTGGGTCTCGAAAAATAAAAAGGTAAACTTAAACATTGTACAGCGCATATTTAAGTTTGCTGGGAGCGGATGCAGAACAACTGATGTTTCTTAACAGGCGTTTCGTAAAAACCCCCAAAAAACTGTTGTCCGAACCGGCGGCTTTAAATTTTCTCAAGTTACCTTTGATGGAACACAAAGAACAAGATGATGGCAATAAGGCTGAGGACATCATCATCATCATCATCACTGTGGCGGAGCTCGCGCGCCGCTGTGATACTTAGCTAGAAGCTTCATTTACGCTTCCTTGTTAGCAGGCTGGCGGTGCTGGAATCAGACTGTCCCTGTGGGCGGTTAGCGATACTTGCGCACGAGGCCGGCTTCGTCGTCACCGTTTTTCGATCCAGAGCGCTGGTCAGCGGCCTTCCATGCGACGTAGACAAGGGGTGCGTGGCGCTCGCTGGGGCATCGTGTTCGTAGCACAAGGAGGTCATCATCGTCGGCATCTGCTGTGCGCAGGTGAGGATGCGGTTCTATTCATGTATTTGTGAGGGTATCGCTATTCTGTACCTTTGCTTTACAGAGCTAGAAAGTACAATGAAGCCTTTTTTACGAGCAGTGAAATCCAACGGCGTCCTACGTCCTTTACACGGTCACGAAATACATATACTCTTCATGGCTTATAACGTTCGCCTCCTGTATGATCGGTAACCTTTACTCTACTGCTGAGCGTCAAGATAAAAGTTTCGATTTATGTGCTCTGTGCCCCCAGTAATGAACAGGAATAGCCTCGTCCTCGTGTGACATTACTTAGGTATCAGGATAGGGGGGGGGGGAGGGGGGAATTCCCCGATGGGTTTGCGAAGGTTTCAGATAATATTCAAATCAAAATGCTTTGCTGTTAATTAGGATGCATGATAGGCGCACGCGTATTACAATTCTTGGAACCGGAGAGTAACCAGACTACGTCGAACATTTGTTTTAAGGGTAGTAGCAAAGCAATCAGGTGAAATGTTTTCCTTGTGTGTGCAGCTGCTTCAGCCCAGAAATTGCTGTGTAGTCACTGCCTCTTTTGTGCCTACACAACTGCGGGACTCAGGGGCAGGGTGCATGGAGCTTGAAAAATGGGATTACCATGCTGTGCGAGTGTTCATTTTTCTCATTCTTGCATTTAAAATGGTCCGTAAGCCACAACTCTCTTTTCTCTTTCCTTTGCGTGGAAGAAACCTCCTAAGTGCAGCCGGACCTCAAGGTAAATGAAGGATGCCTGATCAGGGATCATTATACTCGAGAGTTGCTGGACACTACCGCAGATGTTTATGCTCCCTACTATGGCGGTCGTTCTTTCTAATGACTACTAGGAATTATCTTCATGCGTCCAAAGCACGGCTTCTATTTTTGTGTGCTCGTGTAGGCACGTGCTCAGAAGGCTGCTGGCTGCGGAGAGGCTGGCAGATATGCGGCTGAAAACAGGCGCGGAGTCTGGCTCCTGCAAGGCTACACGGTTCCGCTACGTCGTTCACATCACCATCTTGCGGCCTTCGCTCGTCTTCCTCACGTGTCACCTCGTCGGCGGCGGCATGAGTGGTAAGCCATTAACAATCGGGACGTAATTAGTGGAAACGTGACCCAGAGCCAGATTCACAAATGCCAATAATATTAAATGTTTACAAGGAGCGGAAAGGCGTGTCTAGGAGCGGAAAGGCGTGTCGTCAGGGAAGCGGTTTTCGGGGCTATGGGCTTCGACCGAAAATGAGATGATTGTTCATCAAATGTTAGCAAGTGTCCAGTAGCTGAATTTTAGAGTGATGTTCCAGCGCAACAGTACGAGAAGAGCTGCAGCATGCCGACACAGTGCCCGCTTCATCTTCTTTCACTTGTCGTTTGTTTTTAGCTATCGCGCAGCAACATCATGCTGAAGGATCACCAACTCAAGGCATCCTTCGTAGTGCTGAACGTCTGTCTATCGTTTTCGTCTCTCTCAGGAAGTTCAGTAAACATGAACGTTAAGCAAGTAGTCCGAATGACCCTTCGCATTCTTAGCGAGTGTCTATACACGAGTTAGAGGTTACGCATTGGAAGTCCTATGCTTTATTTCATTAGCATTGTACGCCAAGCATGGACTTGCCTTTGGCTTTACAAAGTAGTTGATTTTAGCGTTCTTCGGTTTATGAAGTCGTGGTAGGACGTCACCCATTGGCATTAGCGCGCTGGTAGTGCCTCGTGAACGCCTGTAAACTTGTTGCAATCTTAGTGCTTAAGGGCACAGGGTAGGGTCTATACTTCCCATGTCTTTTCAGGTCTTGCTTAAGACACGGTTTCTCAGAGCTCAGTCGAATTCATCTCATTTTATTCCCAATTTTCTCTCTCCTATTCTCTGAAGTGAAGGAGACATTGTTTTGCAGAGCATGCTGGGTGCTGTGGAATCGATTTCTTTAACTGATTCTTTTTGCTGCTTTCGGATAGAAAAAGTCATCAGAGCAAACGAACTATCTTCAACACAAAAAAAAAATGCGGAAATCAAACATGATACGGCAGGATGATGCAGAAAAAAACAGAATAGAAGATAAAAGGATGCGGGTCGAAATGCCCTGAACCGCGTGTCCTGTACTTGAAATGATTTGCAAAGGACAGAAATGATCACCGGAAAAATTACAAGACGCATAAAAATATTCGAGCATCCAGAAACACCCATCGTTTACATGTTGCTCGTCATTTCAGTTTTTAGTCGCACTTATTTTCCTGCTCTGTTTTGGTCGCTTTGTCCCATTTGGTGAATACGCTGAGTTTCGTCACGACTAGATTGTTATCTTGTCAAATTTTTTTATTGCGACAATTTTTATAGTTTCATGTTTTTAAGGTTTTTTCACCTCTTGATAATAATGTTATAAAGCATGAAGCGCCAGTTTTGTCGTTCAGATAAGATGCGCTGACCTTCCAGCCATCTGAAATCTGAAAAGTAGTGGATAGAAAATGCAGCAGGAAGCAAGGAATTCCAACTTCATGGAGCGTTTCCGCAGTGTATGTCTTGCTGGCGAATTTGCAGGCGTTAAAGATGTTACCTTGCACGCGCTCCATTGATCCACAGGGCGAGGACGTTGTGAAAGATATTCAGTTTGGCCCCAACGGCTACCACAAAAATGTCGGATTGCGTGCTCAAGTTCCGCTTCCCCATCTGCGGCTGCCTCAGAGCATTGATGCTGTGCCTTGACGCCTAGATGGCGCAAGAATCAGTGTTCTCGCGTTTCATGCTAAGATTGCTGGTCCTGCAGACGCTGTTTGCGACGAAGTCTCGCAAGGGGTCACCTTGGACCATGTCTTGGTTCGCGGCCGCACATGCCTGAACGCGCCTGCCCGCGAACACCGCACCAGTCTTCGTCGCCGACCAGCAGCAGCCGCAGGAGAGCACGAAGCAAGGTGAACAGGACCAGACTAGAAACTCCTGGGCGTTGACAGAACGAATGAGCCGTGATGAACCGCAAAAAAAGCCTTTCTTGAATGTGAGTGCGAGTGCATGGTTGTTATCGTTGAGGAAAAAAAAAGAAAACGATCATTGAGAAGTTCACTTGGAAGCCACACAGAAGTGCAGCAAAAATTTCCCTTTTTCTTGCGACTAATTTAGTCTGAAAATCTTCGAAGACGTCACAGTGATATCACTACAGCGCTTTTGGTTTAGAGACTGGCGGTGTTGCGATGCGTCAAGGAATGCAGATTTTGCAAGGAATGCAGATACTTTGCCAGCTTAATATACCTACTTCAATGAAACTTTTGTGCGAATGGATGCTAAGATTAAACGACACCTGCGTTTGGACGAATCGGTAACTATGCTGCTTAAAGCAAAAATCGCACAAAACGTAGTAATCTTAGAACCCATTGCTTATAACATTTTGAGAACACAAAGAACACATTATAGCATTTTGAGAACACAAAGAAAATATTCTCACGAATGATGTAACTGGTGCTCAAAGACGATATACAGTGAAAATTGGAAACAATCTTTAACTACGTTTCCAGTCTGCATCTGGTGCATTACAGAAAAGCATCACTTTTGCTGACCTAAATACTAATTTCATCGTTACTAAAAATTTTCAAAGAGCGGAGTTCGACGTCTCAGAGCGACTCATGAGCTTGGAGGGATTTTGTAGTGAAGTACTCCGTGATAATTGATCACACCTGGGGTTCTGTAACGTGCGCTGACTTCGCACAACACAAGGATTTGTTTCTAATTCGCCTCCGTGGAGGTACGCCACCGCGGCCGTGATCGATACCTGTGACCTTAAGATCAGAGACAAAAGCCAATGCCAGTAGCCAACCGCGGCGCGCCAATCGCGCTGCTACAATGTCTGTATTACAAAACTAGACATGTTCTAAAAAAAAATTCAACGCCACTAATATCCTTAGAGCTTCCTGATTATGGCATACAACAGTATTCCAGTGTTGTTCAAAACTCAAGCGAGAACATTACTAACAGTGAGAGCCCAGATGCTTGTGAAGGTTAGGGGAAAATACTTCTGTTTGAGCGTCGCGACAGCACGTCGCCCTGTCAGACACTACTACGCTGTCCCGAGGCAAACATAGATCCTCCAAAGGACGCCATACGTGCACGCTGCGTACTTGGACTTTTGACTGGTTTCGAACCGGCGGAGACCAGGCCGGGCTGACTGAACCAGGCGCACTCTCTCGCCGGAACAGAGCCCCAGTTCGAGAAGCTTCGAAAAATAGGCACTCGAACGAATCTCGTCGCCGAGCCCTTCAATTCAATTGGCATGCGATGAAAGTGCGGAATAACCACATGTTTATGGACTTTCTTAAAATCTATGTAAGCTGCTGCTGACCCTGATGAAGACAATATTATTGGAGTACAGTCAGAGGGTGCGGAGCAGGAGGGTGGTGTCCTTAGTCTGGGATTCCATTGGCGGAGGCTGCTTCCCTTGCTTGTCCGATAATCTGACGCTGACCTCCGACAATTCAGCTAGACAGTGCAGCGCCCCACCCCTGCCATGTTGAGTGACTTATAATATCAGTGACTTGGTTCTTTTCTGGCAGGCCCATGCCTTAAGGTAGATGCCTGCCTTCACCCCGCATAATTTCGTTTTGATTCGACAGACTGCGGGTTAATAGCTTTTTTCGGACAAACGCTCTTCTGCAGGAAATTCCACAGGTTAAACTCTAGTTCCATCACTAAAAACATATAAGCAATTGCGCAAAAAGAGGCTTACGTGTGACTGATCGCATAGTCTCATAGCAGCAGGACACATTCTTAACTGCTATTGAATGTCATGACAACTGGTTCAGCAAAGCCTTTTCTGATCCGGGCAGTAAACGCCAGTAAGTATGATCAAGGGGAGGAGAAACCTCTGCTTCACAAATCGATATGGTGCTGATGTTTTTCTTTTTCACACCATTGTATGTTAGCTGCTTATAATCGGTTTGAAAGAGACTCAGCAATCTTCCCGGTACTTGCCCGTACTTTAGCAGTCACAGATTTTCCACCATCTGCAATGCATGGCACGTCGACTAGAGGAGTCGAGAAAGGAATGTATGCCTCGTCTAACAGAAGGGCGCTTTCCTCGTTTTCCTATTTACTTAGAGTTAGTTTCGAATGTTTGGCGTATCCTTGTTAGGTTTTCACGCGGGCTTTAATAGTGTTTATTTTTTTTTGTATTTCAAACACTAACGACAAGAAAGAAAAAGAAGACGTGTCACACTTCTTCTCGCTGAAGACACTCCTCAATCGAGCTCTATGACAACCAGCTTGCTTTCCTTGGCCGCATGAAACTGCCTACGCAAAACTTGATTCTTTTTCGGTTGCCCTCACGCGGTCGCCTTATTATTAGTGTTTTTTTATTTTAGCGCGCTTTTGGCATTGCGTATATTGTTCTTTTACCAGAAAATGTAAAACTCCGTCTGGAGTCGAGACTGGTGTGCTGTCTTTCTGAATATCCATGTTTATTTTATAGTTGTTATTGCTTCTATATGAAAACTGATGCGATTGGTATGTAAACTCGAGCAACCTACTCGCAAAGACACACCGCGATTTTCTTGCACTTCCGCCCTCCCCTTCCTTCTGAACTTACTCGAAAATGAGTTCCGACAGAATAATGAGATCATTGCAGCTCCTTCGCGAATAGCAACACTTCGAACGAAGGCTGCTGTACCTACTAAGTTTTGCTTTGAACGAACTTTCTTCAACTTGCAAGCAATGTACTTCACCTTTGTGAGATTTAACAGGGAAATAATTACCAGAAATCATCATTTTTTTGGCTGCACATGAACTTATGGCGCGTAATCTTGCGGTCCAAGTCACCAGGAGCATCCTCCTGTTGACGACAAGGTGCCCGGGTTGCCCTGCCGTCCTGGTCATTCCTCCCGTCACACCCAACGGCATGAGCCGGGGCTAAGGCGGCAACCCATAAACTACCAGCGGCAGAAGCGGCAGTCCCACTCGCTCTTCTCGCCTCCCGTCGTTGAACAACGGGGAAAGCATGATTCCTAAAGACATTTCTCCTTGTTGTTGACAGGAGGCACTGCACGAATTTTTTTCGCATTCTGTGTGCGCCTTCGTGAAGGCTGCTCCTGTTTACAGCGGATAAGATGAGATTGCCTCCTTTGTTCTAACTGTATTGCATGTTTCCCATGCCTATTCTCTTCTCTTCTGTTAGGTGGGAGACGCGGCGTGGTAATCGGCGTCAAGGCACCCTGGTGGACGCCAGCTGCACCGCGTGTAATATTGTTCATATTTGTTTCTGTCAGCTTTGCTGTAAACATTTCATGAAGTAAACATTTGTGATATATTTGGCTTTCTGTCGAACGCTGTGCTTTATTCGTCCCTTTGCGCACGGGATCAGCTTGCTATGTGTGCGACGTCACCTTTTATGGCGTGCGGTGGTCTACCAGCTTTACCTTTCTGGACGCCTATGTACTCCATTACTGATTCCAATTTTCCCATCTTCACCCCTTTCTTCGAGCCATATGCTGGTAAGTACCCACTGGACACATGAGAGCAGAAAAAAAAATCTCGTTGCTGCACTTTCTATGTAAAATCTCTTGCCTAGAATGCTGATAAAGGGCAACTGTGAGGTTTTTCAACCTCTTTAGAATGAAACATTTACTGTGGGTTGTCCAGAGTTTCAGGCTCTTTTGTGCAAAATATATCAACCCGAAGGTGTTTTTTCAATGCGAACTGAATGTGAAGTTTTTCCCATTCGGGGAATCAATCATGGTGATTTATACGACTAACCTAAGGGGACGTCACCGCGAGCGGCACTCTCGTCGATATTATAGCTTGTGATTGTGAAAGACAGATTGCTTTTTGCAATTTCAGGCAAATAATCGAAGCTGTAACTTAGAGCAACCATTTTAGCACGTACGACAGGTTTTGTGACAGTAAGGCTTGGACTGTCGTGGCATCATAATTTGGTCGAAACGCAGTTTCGGTGTCCTGTTTTTTGTAGTGTTCCGAATGTTTTCTTCACTCGTATAGCGAACATAACCGTAACTGAGACTGAAGACCAAGAAATTTAATCCGACAGCAAGTTCAAAATAATCGAAAATCCTCCGGATGTGCCCTTTACGACCAAGCAGCGCCAAAGATAAATCCACGAATTGGATAAACTAGGTGACTTGTTAAGGAAAAGTACACGATTCCAGGGGATGGACGAACAGTGCATACATCAGTTATTCTTTGAAGAGGGTAGTAATTCCTGTTTATATAATGTGCATAATTTTGAGAAGAAGCACCACCGTTCATCCACACAGAATACTACCAGCATAAAAGACGAAGCGAAATTATCAGTAAACGTAGCCGACCGTTGGAAAAGGCGTATGTGAGAATTTATAATCTAGGGAAAAGATTTGTCAAGTGGAAAAGACCGAAAGACCATCAGGGGCATCGGAAGGCTTTCTGCATCGGTGAGAAAAAGTACGTTTACATCAGCGCATCAATGGTGTGGGTGAGTTGTTATGAAATGACGCATACCGCATGCCAAGAAATATTTAGGGGGAAGGGGGGGGGGCGCAAGCATCTTGTGAGGAAGAATGTAGACGAAGTCACTTTGAAACAATTCAATTAAAAGCGCACACCGAGGTGCCCTCTTGAATTTGAACTTTTAATGCACCCACGACTGCTTTCACTGGTGCAGTAAAGACTCATGGAGGCGTCACATCTGCCGCCAAAATAAGATCAACCACGAATTTTTAAAAATGTCTTAAAAGGCGCAAGCGCACTCCTCGCTTCTTTCCTTGTGGTACTTTGGTGATCAGGGTTCCTCTTTCTCGAAGCTCCGGTGTCTGCCCCCCTCCCCAGTTTCGTAATCCAGCGACATCCGTGGATTTACTGTTTTTGTGCGATCTGCGGGGCATTTTGTTCTACGTGTTCGGTTCGTGAGGAGCATACACATTTTCAGTGATCACTTTGGGCATTACTAGGTATCTACTACGCCGATGCCTGAGCGGGAAACCTCCACTCGACTAACAGAAAGGCACTCTACGCGTTGGTTGACTCCTCCTCCTCTATGCGGTGAGTTTAAGAAAGAAAGGCGGGTGACGGGACGTTTAATCCGATTTAATGGGGAAATCAGCCGCACAGAACAATCATTCGAAGTTTCTGCGAATGCTTGGAGCTTGTAAGTCGAGTTCACGCGGTAAAAAAGACGAGCTCAGAATTGTCTGCAGTTCACTTTTAACGGTGACAGTGAGCAATATTCTGTATTCGAGCGTCTATGTAAATAATCTCACCATGAAGCTTAGCCTTATATTCGAAGTCGTCTTGGAAGATCAGAATCTCCAATATCAGAAACGTCGCTGGGCTGCTGTTATTTTTCTGGAATACATATGCAGGAGGCTCGCCTCGGACGCTTCAGGGAAGAGATGGCTTTCGCGGAGTGTACTCTTCAACAGGGTGTGCGAGAATGTCCATTCCGCACGGTCACTCTAGTACGCGTGCGATTGAGAACTAACCTGTACGTGGGCTCCGATGATGCGTAGTGGTTGACTCCGTTTGAATTTCGAACACCTGCAGTTGTTTAACGAGCAAGACCATCGCAATGTACACGGACGTATGAAGATTTCGCATCCACTAAATACTGGCGGAAAGTAAGAGCGGTTTGAGAAAAAGGTCGCGTGCACGAGACAACTTTTAACACGTGGTGGGAGATTGCCCTGATTAGATGCACAGTGATTCTTGGCTCTGTTTGTGGAGCGCATTAGAGGCGCAAGAATAATGAAGCTGCCTCGGAAGGCACCATATATTGATAAAAACTGAATACTCTGACATCTTTAGGAAAGTTTTGTTTAAGGACGAGGCAGACTTTTGCCGTAATGTGGAAATAAATCTCAACAATTCCCACTACTGGTCTGATCAGAACCAGCACTTGCTCCAAGAACGCAACCACCAAGCCCAGTAGTCAGTGATTGTCTCGTGCGGCATTTAGTAAGATCCAGTATTGTAGCAGCACTTCCTAGACTGAAACCTAACAAAAAAATCACACACGCCAAGCATTTTAAGTGGTGGTGTTTGCGATTTCATGTATGATAGCCGCTTAAGTGAAGTCCATGGCTCGTGGTTTCAACATGGCGAGGCGCCAGCACACTTCTTGTCGCGCGCAAGGGGCTGGCTTGACTGGAACTTCACCGGGGAGTCGATAGGGCGCACTGGACCTATGTTCTTGCCAAGTTGGTCAGCCGACCTAATTCCATCAGATTTCTTTCTTTGGGGCTACGCCACGAACGAAGTATACGCAACTTAACCCGAAGACGTGCCAGGCCTGAGAGAAAGAACGAGCACGGCATGTGCGACTGTATCCCCGAAGGTCGGGAAACGAAGGCTAGTGTCCATAAAGGAGAGGCTCATGGCATGCGTGGCGGTTGAAGGCAAGCACTTTAATCGTTACAGTGGAGTAAAACTTAGCCCCCAGTTACGAGAGGGCTGCAGTTATCAGTTGACTTCTTTTGCAGTTGTTTTGGGAGAAAAATAATGAATCGCAAGCCCACAGCGTGCTCACTGATCCTTTCCTGCCTGATTCAGAGGTTAAAGGAACAATTTGCGCGTTGTCGCCGTGCTGCTTATTCGAGGCCGCTGACGGCGGAAAAAGTGCAGCCAATTTGAATGCTAACGAAAAAAGAAGGGCGCGTGCGGCCCACGGCAGCAGCGACAATGCCTTTGTCTCGAACGCCTGCGTGCCCCGCTCGTAGCTAGCCTCGGTTCCGTGTAGGTACGCAGCCACAAACGGGTGTCGTCATCATTTCGCTTGGCCCTTACGCGGTATTGTGGCTCGGTTTCCAGCGCACTCTGAGCGTTCAGTTTCCGAATCGAATTCGAAATGGCTGGAAACTCAAGCGTGAATATCTTAATACCAGTTGCACTTAAGAATGTGCAGCAGATTGTCATTTTTGCATTGCAGTCATTGCAGTCTTCAAAACTGTAATTAAAATATGCTGCATAAAGCAAAGAACTAAAAAGATAATTAATTTAAATTCCGATAACTTAGTGACTCCTTGAACTATGTCCTGATCTTGTGTCCGCGAAGCTGAATACACATTCAGTGGAGGCGGCATTCACGATACGATCATACTATATACTCTATAATCTTTATACTGTATATGACGGAAGCGAACAGCCACCGAAACCAAGGAGAATAAATTTTTTTTCCAAATTTGTGGGCTTTTATCAATGGCAGAATAATGAGACCAGAAGAAAAAGAACCCTTTGTTACCAGTGGCATGTGGTTCTTGATCGGCGCGAAATTAGGAGGTCGTGGATCCCACTCATTGAGAAAATTTCAAAAATATAGAAAATCCCTATGCTGCTTGGTTTCGGTGACTGTTGTCTTCCGTCATTTCTGTCATCACGAACGTCTTTCAATTTTCTCGTCTGGAGAACGCTGTATACTGTTAAATCTTACCGTGTGGCACCAAGTTCTGAATCTTAGTTCTGACTATTGATTAGTTTGATATCGCTGATACGGTGTAGTTCTGAGTATCCGTGTGGATTGTGCCTGTAAACAACGGTGCTTCGCCGCAGGAGGTCCCTCAAAGCAAGAAAATTGTTTTTTTTTTCATTCTGAAAAATAAACCCAGTGGGCGGCATGAAAGTGGTGTCAGAGGAAGAAGAAAAAACAGTACCGCTTGCGAGGACATCACCATCATCATTATCATCATCACGAGAGAGCTGCGCCAGCGAGGCTCACGTGCGGTCATTCGAAGCCGAGCCTGGAAACTTCAGTCAACTAGCACTGCGAGAAGGCTGCCTAGAACTGAACCCAAACGACCTGTGGCAAGCGGCAGCCACGTCTACGAGGACTTCGTGCTGGACATCCTGCCGACCGACGTGGACGCCACTGCGCTGTTCGTGTCTGTCGAGTTGGGAACCAGGTGCGGAACTCACCCGTTAGTTCTCTTCTCTGCTGGAAGCTGCTCTCGCCTTCGACTCTGCGAAGGTAAGGTGTCATTCAGGCCGCCAGTGCCCATTCCTAGCGCTTAACTGCAAGTCCGGATCTGAAAATTTCTTCGCCTAGGCATGCCATTTGGGCCACCGGGATGACGCTTGTGACGCTTACCACGCAGCAGCTTATATCAAGTTTTGTGATGCGAAGTTGCTTTTGATGGGATCAACTTGAGGCAAGTCTAGCTCTACCTTCTCTTCGGCGCGCTACTCGATTTACAGCATGGATTTATTGTCCACGACACTGCGAGCTTGTTCACATTCGTTGTGCTCGGAGAGATCACACAGATATCCATGCTAAGGGAGGAAATAGAAAGTGCAGGACGGCAGGAAGAACACTTCGTATTTTTTTTTGCCGCAGGTGCCTACCATGGCTTGTTTACATCACAGACTTCTGCGTTTCTCTTACGTGGGGTTAATTAGCTTCAAGGCAGACGACGTGTGAACGCCTCTTGCAGCTTAGTTGCAGGCGGTTGTGTTTTAGTAGCAGCCCTTTCAGATCCTCCCGTATTTCACCTTCGGGAAAGAATTATCGGGAAATAATGGCGAAATGCTGCCTTATTCTTTCCTCCCTGTACCAACGCCCGCCCCTACCGCCTCAATTTCTCGCCTCGCTATGCCTCTAGTGCACCTCATAATTTCAGTCTTACTCGTGTAGGAACAAAGTCTCGTCTGCAGCAACAGGCCTCCATGTTACTCGCTACTGTCATGTACTGTGCAGCCAAATCAACCTCCTGAGAATGAATTGCCTTTGGCGTCAGGCACTGCCATCTCCACCTCTGAGCAGTGCAAGATTTACCGGAAAGGAACTAGCGTCTCTGCAGTGATTTTCTCTTACTGGGCCGCTTAAGGCCGCTGGCATCAATGAAACTGTGTGTCAGTAGTTCCCGGCGAAATAGTACCATGAAGGAAACTCCAAAAGATTGCCTTCGCAATAATAAAAATGCCTTATGTCGAATACACAGTAAAAATACGGATCGTGTTTCGTAAATCGCGAAAGCACAGCCCATATTGACATTTTTTTGCATCTATTTGTTTCTTTGTTTCTTGGAAATCACGTAGACTACGGAAGGTGTTCCATGCTGTCTATTTCATGAACGAGCTCTAAGAGTTGGAGCTACATTTCCGGTGCGAAGATTTCTTGAGCGAAACGGCAATATCAGAATTTTACATCGCCGAGATTAAAACGTTTTGCCAAGCTTCCCAGATGAAATTGGTTGGGATGTCGCCCTGTGGGAGCTTTATATGTGGGTTGGTTACAGTATAATGGATCGCCTTGTGTCTTGCCTTTATAGATGTGTATTTTGTAATTGTCTATAAGTCTTATGTAACTAAAGGTTGTAAATATTTGTTGCCTTCGTCGAATGACAAGCATTTGATGTACCACTCGACCATTAAAATGCCGACTATTGCAATCAGGCTCTGCATTATTTTCGGGCTACGCCTTGAAAGTTTTTGGTTTGACATTCGGCTTCATGTGCGCACTTGGACCTTTATCAAATTTATCTTGCAAGCTGGATAAATTTATCGACGCTTATTTCTTCCCGAAGAGAGGGGTCTGCACCCGGTTCCCACCGGTTTCGAACGATGCCAGCCAAGGCAACTTAGGCAACTTGAAAAAAATTTGCGTAGTCATATCGAAACAAGGAACGCAAAAGAAGGAACTGGATGCATAAAACGCAACATCCTTGTAGGTATTCACTCCGTTCCGTGCCGGCGGATGACGGTCAGTCCCAGCAAAAAAATGAAAAATATTAAAAGGACTCACAGGTGTTGCAGAAGTGATGCCTTCGGAGCTTGAAGCGACGTCGGAAGCGTACGGCACTAAAGGATGTTAGTTACCATATTTTTCAACGCATTGTGTCGTGCCGCCTGCTGATGAAACTGGGGACACATGGCGTGCGGCCGTTAACGCGGGCCTAACCACACCGTAAGCATCATCACCAATGTGGTGAGGGCAAACGCCGCGAAGAAACGGAGACGAGCCTTAGTAGTCGAGTGGTAGAAGAAAGACCCTCTTTTTGACAGACACTGACATTTATAACCTATGTCACATTGAAACTTTGTAGCCAATTTCAAAATGCACATCAAGAACGACATGTCACAAGACGATGCTCTACACTGAAACCATAAACATATACAGCAGTAAGCCCCAGGCCTGTAATTCTTACTTCGGCTCGCTCGCAAAATAGTGGTAGGCACGTACATTAGGAGCGTCGAATCTGGCCCTAAATTTATGGAAATGAACGTGTTAATACCGTAAACTTTGTAGGGTCAGCATAGTGATTGAAATCTAAAAAAAGACAGCATAGAAGTATTGAAAATTTACTCACATTTTCATAAAGAAATCCTGCGAATATTAATTGTTCGCATAAAACTTTCATTTGTTAATGTACTTCCCTGGAAAATTATAATAACAATTTTGCTGATATGCTGCACTCGTAAAATTTATTACACCAGCTCGCGTCTTGCCCTCACATCAGTCGTGTTTTTCTTGTTGTGTATAGCAGCGCGGGGAGGCCTCGGAGGCTGGAGCTAGTGAGTATCGTGCCGCCGTGAGGGCAAGAAGACCGATCGCTCCCTGAATTTTTGAGTAATTGAATGCCTCCTCAGTAGTTAAGGCTCGAGGTATTTGAACCGTTTACCTACCTCACTGCTCTTACGGGGCGTTATACCTGCTTTAAGCAGGCGCACGTGGATTGAAGCGCTATTTATAAGCGGGCATGTGCTGCGAGATATATATGCCCAGTAAAGAACCCACATAAGTAAAAACTGATGAGGAGCCCTCAACTTGCCCTTGCCAAGGCCAGGTCCATGGGTAGGTTCGGGGCCTAACTCAATATCTCATACCTTAGTGTATTGCGGCATACCTAAGCGAGCCTTCTACAGCGCGTAGGACAACATGCAGGATTCTTACTCCATGCGGGACTACCTGCGCAGGATAGACTGCATCCGCTCGCTGCCGGCTCCTTCCTCGGTGATCGTGGGCGTCAGCTTGGAGTTGGCCTGGTGTTCCGACGCCAACTGCCATGGTGGCTCCCGCGAGAACGAGTTCGTTATGTTCCAGTTCTACGACATACACCCGCATTGGAAGGCATCGCCTGAAGCCAACGAACATAAGAACTGTTCGCAAGGGAGCACTGACCCCTGGTAAGCAATTGCAAACCTGCAGCATTACTTCTTACAGTGCCCGGTGGCGCTATCCACACCATTCCTTCCCATTCAGCCCCCCTTTCTTGGAGTGCCTGGTTAGCGTCGCCACAATATCTGCAAAACTCCCTTTTGCAGATATTGCTGCTGTATTAGTGCCGTTCCCCTGCATATCTTCAGTCTGGGTATTTTCTTTTTTGTATTATGATGGGGATGTGGGAAGGCAGAAATGATCAAGAATGGCTATTACTGTTGGTTCTTTTTTGAACATAATAAATATCTGTGTTTCGTTTCTTCATTTATTCCTTGAAGCTCCCTTAATAAGTATACATATGCTCCTACGCAGAAAAAATACCCCACGCTGACTAGCTTACCTCCAAGAGTACTGGGATCATGTGATGCATGGTACTGGTGCTAGTTTTTCTTCCACCTTTGAAATAGCACGAGAAAACGAGGACAATGGAAGGCTCAAATACGGACAAGACACGCACTGCTATGACTGGCGCTCTGTCGTCCTTGTTTCATGCGCTGTTTCTAAACGCTGAACAGAAACCAAGGTGCGCAAGGCCAGCATTGTTTGCTAGATATGTTTTTGCGCCGTTGGTTCTGATCTCCCACGGAGCACTGCCGATTTATAGACCGTTTACAGCGCGCAGTTCTTTGGTTCGAAACCAGATGGCGCCACACGAGCGCTGGGAACACTGCGCCATTACGGGCCTCGTAAGTCGCTGGCGTGTACGTCGCGGCGCAGCAGAGGAATTATCGCAGGTGGCTGCCGAATGTCTTCTTTCTCCAGAGATGTGAAAAGGCAAATACCTGCTGTATTGTGAATTTCAAGAATCGACACGAGAGTTAAGGGCGCAGGATGCCATCGTTTGCGAGCTTCACGGAACCGAACTGCACGAGAACGTACGGCCCCTGTTCGAACTCGTTCGCCATGCACTCCTTCCGAACGGGCGAACGCAACAAACGTGTCCGCCAGCGTTAGATAGCTAATATAGAAAGAAAGGTTTCGATCTTGAAAAATCTGAGAAGTTAATTGCACAACATAGCCGCATGAACAAGCTGTTCCGGCACAGAAACCCTCACTTTGTGACCCTCACTTCGTGCTTTCATTTCCTGTACAGTTGTGTCTGAGTGTACAGCGAGACCCCATTGCTCGTAAGTTAAGGCGTGTGCAGGCATGAGTCTGAATTAGGAGGCTGAATGAGGCTGAATTAGGAGTCGAAAACATGGACAACTTACTTTCCTACATACTGCTACTCTATAGATTACGCTGTGCACCGCCGTGCGAACCGAGAACGCTACCCTCAATCCGTGTATTACATGACACCATGACGCTAATTTTTATCGCCTTGCTGTGTTAGTTTAGGTTCCCTAAGCACCGTTAACAGGTTCTAAAAAATGCGTACGATGTGCCTGTGAGCGTTTCAGGGCGTCAGCGTGCGTGTACACAATACGACAACGAAAGGCGGTGTCGCCGGACCATTAAACCTTGCGGTTTCAGAGAATGACAGTAAAAAAAAGAAACATGCACCAAAACCTTAAGCTGGTGCAAAGAGAAGCATTGAGGCGATCCACCCGTTGGCTGGAAGAGGGAGAGCTGAGCAGCTCGCCGCGACATGAAGCATGATCACGTCTTCCGAGCTCGAGTGATCAAATTAGGGCTCTCACATGTACTTCGAAGCTTTGGCCAAACCATAGTGTCGTCTTCCCACTCCTTTACAACCATATCAGCCAGACCACTGGCTGTCGGAACCGAAAAGTCAGACGCAGCAGCCTCCGCGACGAGGCGCGCGCCGAGCAGTCAGGAGGCGTGTAAAGGCGGCGTGAACACGTGATCAAAGATGGTAGCCCACATGATACGGCGCTGTAGAGCGCAATGTGCATGCAACGCAATGTGGCTTACATGCAAGACTTTCATCCTTTAGAAATGGCAATACTCTCGTATAAACTGCAAGGGAATGAACTTACCGAATGCATTAAGAGATTATTTTACTTCGTCAGAGGTACTTGTGACAGCTTTTGGCACTCACATCACTCTAGGACACAAACGTGAATTCTGCTACGAAATGCTTTTCATACACTTTCTTGGAGAGTTACAAAGGTTTGGAAGTATCCACTCACGCTATTTCGGTAAAATAAAAAGTTATTCTACGAGCACAAGGGTATACTGTGCGATGTCGGTGCACGTTAAAGAACCCCAGGTGGTCGAAATTTCCGGAGCCCTTCCCTACGGCATCCCTCATAGCCTGAGTTGCTTTGTTACGTTAAACCTCAATAAATCAATGAACCAAACTACCAGCGCGAGGTTTCCAAACCTAGGAGCATGAGCAATTTTATCCAACAATTTCATTCTCACTCTCCATGTACCTGTTGTCGCAATACGAGGAGTCCTTGAAAACCGGATAGTAGTGGTTTATTCGCTCTTCCCTCCACTTTTTATATGCACAGCCCTGCCCCCCCCCCCTCCAGCAGCACTATATATGTCATTAGAAATATTTGGTAATGCGCAAGGTATTGACAAGTGATTTATGAAATTTTGTGTTTAACCCCCACGTTGCATCGGTCCGTATCACCGGTTGCGTCCTTGCAACCTGAAAAACCATCTCACCACACTCCAGCGCCAGCGGTCCTGTGTCTTAGGCCATATGAAGTGGACTATGGCACAGGTCTACCTGGACGACGTCATCGTCTATGCGGCCACGTTTGAAGAACACCAAAGGCGACTCAAACTCATCCTCGAAGCCCTTACCTCTGCTGGGCTTCGCTTAAAACCAAAGAAATGTTTCTTCGGTTTCGCATAGGTCACGTACTTGGGTCACATTGTGAGCCGACATGGCATCCGTCCCGACCAGGAGAAGCTAAAAGCGCTTGCGGCTTATGAAGCTCCCACCAGTGCCAAGGAGCTCAAAAGTTTCCTTGGATTGGCTTCGTATTTCCGTCTTTTTGTACCCGACTTTGCCAACCGAAGCGCTCCGTTGACCACCCTGCTGAAGAAGAATGCAGCGTGGAGTTGAACACCGGCAGAACAGCTCGCGTTCCTTGACGTCAAGCACGCCCTCCTAGAGCCTCCTACGTTGGACCATTACAACGAATCGGCCCCCATCGTCCTCGACACGGATGCCAGCCAAGATGGGGTCGGCGCTGTCCTCCTGCAAGAAGACGAGTCTGGTGACAACAGAGTCCTCGCTTATGCCAGCCGCCAGCTTTCCGACGTTGAGCGCCGCCGCCACTCTTCAGAACTCGAGTGCCTCGCCGTTGTCTGGGCCGTCGAGAAGTTCCGTCCCTACTTGCACGGTCGTCACTTTACCATCGTCACGGACAATAGCGCTCTCACTTGGCTGCAGTCTGCCAAACAGTTCAATTGCAAAGATTGCACGCTGGGCCCTGCAACTTCAAGAGTATGATTTCAGCATAGTGCATCGGCGCGGTTCAGCACATCATGATGCCGATTTCCTTTCTCGCCACCATTGTTCCGTGACGGCTTTGACGGACCTCAGGACTGCGCAAACGCAAGATCCCGACGTTGCTGCCATAATCCACTCCCTTGGCACCGCCGTCGGCGCCGGCCTCCGCAAAATGCGCCGGGTCTATCGAATGAAGAATAATCTCTTGTGTGATGTGAAGCGGTTCCGTGGTCGACCACCGGTGTGGTTGCCAGTGGTGCCGGCAACACTGCGGTCGCAAATCTTGCACGGCCTACACGACGCTCCCACGGCTGGCACCTTGGTCGCGGCAAAACCTACGCACGAGTGTCGGAGCGCTTTTAGTGGCCTAATATGACCAGAGACGTCAAGGAACACGTGGCGTCCTGCGAGACGTGCCAATTCAGGAGGTCGTCCACACGAGTAACCAAGCCATCCCCGCAGGCGTTTTCGGCGCCGAGTTCACCTTTCGAACTGGTTGGACTGGACCATTTGGGCCAGTTCCCGAAGGCACGCGCCGGCAACCGGTATATTCTGCTTGCAATCGACTACTTTTCCGAGTGGGTCGAAGCACTGCCCGTTCCAGACATGTCCGCTCATGCTGTCTTGTTTGTGGAACGACATCTTGTTCTTCGGCACGGTGTGCCCCGACGCCTCATCACGGACCGTGGGAGCTGCTTTATGTCCCAAGAATTTGAGTGCGCCCTCCACTCCTTTGGCATTGCGCATTCCACTACGTCTGTCATTCATCCCCAGTGAAATGGCCTCGTTTAATGTGTCAGCCGCACCCTCACGGATATACTCGTCTCCTACGTCGCCCCGTCCCACACAAACTGGGATCGTTTTGTTTCTGCTGCAGCTTTTGCACTCAACACTGCGGCTCAAGAAACAACGCATATCACGCTCTTCTCAGTCGTCTATGGCAGAACGCCCTCCATCCCTCTCGACGCGCAGTTGGGCCTTCCCCATCCTACTGCGCCACCGACTGAATGCGCCAAACGACTTCTTTACGCCCGCCTCGACGCTCAGCGCAATCTTCTCACGGCTCATGCGCGTGCGCAAGTGGCCAATGCAGCAGCACCACAACTTACCTCCTTCCGGTCCGGTGACTTGGTCCTCGTTCGCCACACCATCCGCGCGAATGGCCGTGCCGCGAAGCTCTTGCCCCGATACCGCGGCCCTTACGGTGTCTTTGCACGGCTCGGCCCCGTGACGTACCGCCTAGAAGACCTCCCCGAGCTTCGACCACGCGGTGTGCAGCACATTTTTCGCGAACATGTCTCAAACATGAAGCGCTATGTTTCCGGCACCCGCCGTGCTCCCGACTTGGCTCCCACGTCCTCACCAGTGCCACCGCCGCCTGCTAGCACCAGGCCTCCCTCCCGGAATGCTGCCCCTTAAGTGGAGCGCTGTGCCATGGACGCAATCACAAGTTTCGAGTTGTGTCCGTCCTAACTGCGCACGTCAAAGCAACCCCGTCGCCTACAGGAACACTAGACGAGGGCAAGCGCGGCGATGCCCTTCCACAAGCTAACACGAAGCCGCAAACGCAAATACAAACGCCGTCGCCCGACTATGCCGCTGGAACTGAACGTCGTGCTCAGCATGAGAAGAACGGCTTACTGGAACCACTTTCAGAGGGCGGGAAAAGCCCTCGCTGTTGTCGTACGGTGCGGAATCGCCTACAAGCAGCCCCAAGATCTACCGGGACAGTTTGGTGTCAGACGACACTATGTCATCACAACGTGATGATGCCTTTTGCAAATCAAGCTGCGCCGGTGAGAAGAACCTCAACCCGGGCTCATAGGGATGAGTTCGATGCCTTTCTCAAGGAATATACTCCCGTCAAGGAAGCGCTGCAAAATGTGCAAGATATGCAGGGCGTTTCTCGTAACAGTGCCACCGTTCCCTTCCCTATCGGATGCCGTCGCAGGAGACACCGGCGCGGAGTCACCTAGCCCACACGCTTCGTCGCAGGATTCCTCGTCCCTATCCAGCGGCGAAAGCTTTTCTGCTATTGCGGAACCTCGCTCACCCCTGACACAGGACCTGCAGGTGCTCTACAACATGTCGCTCGCGAGCGATGTCATCCCCGTCACTTTCGCCGGGGACACTACCACGCTCAATGAGCACCAACCAACTTGATGGCAGCCTGCAAAGCCAAGCACGCACTAGAGGACAGCAGCGGTGTTGGAACTGCGTGCTATATCCCCCCCCCCCCCCCCCCCCCTCGCACGGTGGAAAGATGTTACGGCATACGACCGACGCTGACACAGAGCGCGCTGCGCTCTACGAATAAAGAGGCGCGGGGTGAGCGCGAGGGGAGAGCGCGCGACGCTAGCGCGACACAGACACCGAAACAGAATCGCCGCGGACGGTTGTGTCTGGGCCTCCTGCGTTCCTGTGTGCCTTCCTCTGCGCGGGCCAGCCGTCCCGTAACAATATGTACAAGGCGGACGTTCTAATTAATGTGTTCAAGGCGGACACTGTGTGTGTCAAGAATAGGTGACAGTGTGCTTTAAAGGCTTAAGACTCACGGCGCCAGTGCCGACGGCGACATCATTTGCCTCGCAGAAGCACCGGCATACGAGCATTACTGAAAGCGGTGTAAAGAATATGGTATATTTATTCGGTTAGTTCTCCATAAAGATTAATATGAGATATATTACAAACTAGGTAAAGTTAAGATTTCGTGTAGAGTGGGCAAGCTGGAGCTGAGCGACCCTTCCTTTTAACCATGATGCTAACTGGTGCTGAGGTTCCCGAGTAGACCGTAAAATAGCAGCAAAGAGGCTTTGCTTTCTCCTAGGCTTGACACTCTTCCCATAGCACACTCAGGACCGCCTCTGCCCCATTGCCCTCTTAGGATTTGCATGCTAAGAGGGCAATGGGAGGAAGTGTGACAACGGTCACAGTTATTAATAAAGCATCAAGAATGCGTTTCATGAGAAAGTAAACGCAGCGCTGCGTATGTGCGCACGTCCACTTACTCGCGAGAAAAAGGCAGGAGCTGCCTGCATATTTTTTGAGTCTCATTAAGAGATGAATGCCACTGCGCCTCAACAGCTGCAGCCCGTCGTCGTCCACACCAAGTCAGAAGCCGGTGCAGCAATCCTAGAGAACATGAGGACCCCACGCCGCAGCCTTCTCTTCCCCTTGCCTCGATTGCTCTCCAAGTGCCCGCCGCAGCCGCCGATGGAGCAGACCGCGGAGAACCGGCAGCGCAGCTCCTCTGGCTTCAGCTTTGTCTCCCATCAGTGGTTACCGGCGGCGACGCGGCTGTTGATGACGTGCCCTCAGATGGCCTGTGGTCTCAGGCGCCGAAGCCTGCAAGTGCTGGAAGCTGGAACCCCGTGCTCCTTCCTTCAGCGGGAACGTCGCTTGAAACATCATAAAGGTATAACCACATGATAGATTGAGAGCCATTCTTGGCGATTTTACCCCATGTAGTGAAACAGACACTGCATTGTACTCAACAAAAGATTTGCGAACGTTCCGCTACTTCTGGTCGAGGTATGGTGTTTAATTATGGAACTCCGAGAAGAGCGTAGGATAAAATGAAGCGTCTTAAATTTTATTGAATGAACAGTAGATGAAGTTACTCGTTGTCGCCGTGGCGACAACCTCAGCAGACTAAGTAATTTGAATGACGAAACTCGTATTCTGAGCGAGGACCGATGAGAAAGAAGCTTTTACTTTCCCTGAACCGGTGTCACACCCGCCATCAATGTCACAGCGCCGCCGACTTGGAATGAAGTGGTGTAAACTTCGCTCCGATTTAGGACGTTTACCACTTCTCTCGCACGGAAACACAACTTCACTGATGCTTGCGCAATAACGTAAACATTAAGCAAGATAGGAGAAACCTTAAATGCTTTCTGGTTTCAACTCAAGCTAGATGCAGTGAAAGACATGTGGCGTGCAGTGTACGGTACGGACTATGAACCGCGCGGCTGGGCGAGTGGCTGTGTTCCTTTGCACAGGAGTAGACATTTGGGCTAGATGGTTTGCGTTGCTCTTAATAAACTGCGGATAGGACGGGACTGCTCACATTTTAACCTGCGCACTTCAAGTTAGTAAAACGAGTCATAACTATCTCTGCCACGATGGTTATGACTCTCCTTTGGCCTCTCCTCTGGATTTCATTTGGCCTTCGTATCAAGAGTTGTGCCTATTAGAACGACCATTTTATATTTGTTTCCAAGCCTTGAAGTCCTACATGTTTCCGCCTTCTGAAGTAAAAACGTTAGTTGACAGTCAGCGCTGGTCCTCTTGTCGTTTTCTTGTCCCTTCTTTTGCGCGGTTGTTTTTTAGGATGTGGTTCTATCCCTCACACCGCTGTCTTCCGCTTCTGCTTAGGCGACTTAACCACAAGAGGCTCTTTGATTCTTTTTTCTGCATATATATGCTTATGGGGTCTAACGTCCCAAAGCGGCTCAGGCTATGAGAGACGCCGTAGTGAATGGCTCCGGAAAGGGTTCTTTAACGTGCACTGAGATTGCACAGTAAGCGGGCCGCTTGAATTTCGCCGCCGTAGAAATTCGACCGCCACGGCCGGGATGAACCCGCGTCTTTCGGGTCAGCAGCCGAGCACCGTAAACCCTGAGCCACCGCGGCGGCTTTTCTATATATACGCTTCGGAAATAGCCGCAGAGGCAGGTCATCAGCCTAAAACCGTCAGCTAAGATCGGTTTATCTACGTCCTCTGCAGGACAAAGACGCCTACCGTAATCCTACAATTAACCATGGTCTGTGTCAGCTGCGGCCGCCTTATCGACGTCAGCACCCTAATCTCATCATCCCAGAGGCACTTCAGCTGCCCCTTCCACACTCTCTCCTAATGCGAATGCTATCTTACCTTTGAATTACATGCTCTGACCACGGTGATTCCTTCCAAACATCCACTAAGATTTCATTAACGTTAAACCCCTCGTTTTTCTCCACAAAACTGTCTCCGGTCTGCTCAACTTTCAAGATATAGCTCAAACTGAAGACCGCTGCTACTTCGAAGCAAATGCCGAAGAATGACCGCAGTCTCTTACAGAATGTATAAAATGAAGTTCTAGCTGCATGTCCGTGCATTTTAAAGTGAAATTACATCATTCTAGCTTTATGTCCACACTGTCTAAGTACGTCATTACATGAGTTGACAAATACCGATGACTCAGTTTGTATGCAGGAAAAGGAATTCGCCCCGAAAGTTTCTCTTCTTCTTTTCCTTTTACTGTGGCCCCTGAGCGAAACACAACGCATTGAATACATAATTTTATATATTAGGAAATGAAGTTCTGTGATTTATTTATGGTATGCATATTTTCTTTCGCACTTCTGGGCATCTCACTCCTGGCCAAATTACATTACAAGGTTAGAATCTCCATTTTGGAAATATGTTTTGCTGTACCTAACATGCTACATTTTTTGCCTTTGGTCCCGTTGTTTTGGGAAATGGGAGCGCTGACGGTGTCTGACGCTACTTGTTGTATAGATTGATTATCTCCTTTCCTCCTACTCTCTGGAGGTATTCCTTTATATTTAATTAATATAACCATTGAACAGAACACGGGATGTCCTGGAATAAACGAAGGGTTTTTCGCATCAGTTGAGAGTCGGACGTTGCAGGTCAATGATTCATCCGTGCGCGCGAAGAAAAAAAATGGCGTGTGCATATCCTGCAGGGGTAAAGCGTAGGCGCAGGCATTTGTGAACAAATTGCTTGCGAACATAACTACTGCTAATATTAGAGAAGGGTGCAAAAGAGAACCAATGAGCGCACTATAGTACCTCACTGTTCCTATGCAGCTGTCGGTGTTAGCAATGGTGTAATTGCTATTTAATGGAAAATTGGAATTATAGTTCACCTTGTCATATGGGCCACGACTGCGTTGGAGTTTCTGTAGGCTGTAGTTAGCGGAGGCCCCTGCGCGACGCTTTGACAGCTTGACGCTAATATTTAACCATCCGAACCTCGCTGTGGTGTTCGTCCGTGCAAGCAAGAACTACGAAGCTGCAGCAAAGTGCGTCGACCGAATTTCTTTATTCCATCTAACAAAGTTACTGGCGAGCGCCAGCAAAGCTGGGCCGACGTCTATGACAAGCTAGGAAGAAGTGCCCGCGACAGCGCTCGGTGCCGCGGTATATAAGCCCTTATCAAAGGGGCGTGTCCCGGTAGCGCGCGTGTTATCAGTAGGCGCGCAGCCACTACACTCGCTTAATTCGAAGCCCATGGTTCTGCGTGGTATTCATTTCCGTACTAAATGAAAGATTATCCTCGGTTCAAAGTACGTTTCAACAGGCACTGTTTCAAGCTGCTTTGAGGCTAAGCATGGTACTTTATCCGGAAATAAGTCATTTTTTTATTTACTCATATCATTGAATCAAGTAAGTTATTGATCTTTAGCGAGACGCGATTGCTTTTATAACTGAAATTTTGCAGGACATCAAATTATGCGAACTCTCTTGCGAGGCCAGCGGAAGAATCACTAACAGATTATTTCTAAAATTTATGCGTTCTAGCTCTTGCAGCATGCGAACTTCGTTAGGGTGCATGGGCCAGCTCTAAGGATTTTTAACTTCAAAGTGCTACGACTTATCTTTCACCTCTGCAAAAATTCATTAGAGTTGTTTCTTCCGCCTGTGGTCCGGTTCGCGACACTACTGCGCACATTGAAAATAATATCTGCGTTCACTTCGTTTGCATACAAGCTCATCTCTGTTCTTTAGTTCTCTTCTGTAGATTTTGACTGACTCCTTTTGAAAGCTATAGTGACAGTTTTTGTTTTGTTTTTGCACAGTGACCGCCGCCAGTGGACAACGGCGAAGCGCACTTACACGACGTGACACCAGAGTCAAGAACAAATTAATTCTCGCCACGGCACAGAGTCCTTCCACTTCCAAGTTCGCTTCGAGACACTGCCTGCAGCGCCTGCAGAGCAATCAGTGAGGCGCGGGAACATATGGATTCGACCGGGAACTCCGCTACCCCAAAGAAAGCCAGCGGTGTTTCGTCGGAACGAGCGGTCACAACGCTACGACAATCGCCAATATCTGAGCGCTTGGCTAAGCGGATTTCTAACTCCACAACGGCCTGACGGACAAGAGATTGCTATAGTTCGTAGTGTAAAGCAAACTGTCTCCAGAGGCACCGGTGTTTGTGCCAAGGCATTTCACAGTGCCTGGCCTGCGGGAAGTTGAGTCCTTCTCACGTTGCCTACTTGACGCCTCCCGTGTCATAATTATAAGGACAAGAAATATAGCAAAATCTGGTAGCAAATTACACTATGTCGCTACCGCATCGTCCATTATAACAGGTGGCAGTGGTTGCGCAACTGTCTGCACATAATATCTAGAATTACTTAAAAAAGCGGAACACCTGAAGCGATAGGCATTATGGACCAATGATGTAGAGATGTAGGTATCAAACATGTTAAATCACTGACCGCAGTAACGGCACCTTAGACAGGTCCAATCACGCGTCACCGTAAGCGTTAAGCCTAAAAAAGACCTCTTTTCAGGCAAGAAGACACTGCTGCTGCTAGAAAATATGTTAGGAACGGAACGGGGCCAATAACTACTCAATTTTATCTTCCCTATATTTGTTTGTTAAATGAAGTAGTTACCGAAAATTTGGGACAGTGGTCCAGTTCACGTCTTCTCCCAGGCGCTGAGCGTGACTTAAAATTCGTGCTTTATCGCAAACGCCCAAAAATGGGGCTGTAAATACTTCATATCAGGACCTCTTTACCTAAGCGTCAAAGATTTAAACCACTAAGATATGGCGCGATGAATGCGGTACGTGTGGTCGCTTTGGCTTGGAACATCATAACGAAAGCTTACAGCACGACGAGAGATTGAGAAAACATGCTCTTGGCATTGAGCTTTTTGTTTCGACAAACGTGGCCTTGACCTCTGGAAAGCACAATTCCTTCTCAGTTTGCAACGTCTAGAAAATGTAATTACCACCGGAGATTGTTTGCACGGAAATCCCCAATCCTTCCGGAGTACTCCCGATGCCCCACCCCTCCCCGTCCCAATGGAGAGCCACTCTTTGTAGCTCAGCCCTGGACGACCATCGTGACGTGATCGCCCGAGCCACCTAGATAGCTACAGCAAATAGCGCCCTCGAGTAAGGGCTCCCCACTCTGAGGGAATCCCTCCAATATTTCTTCATAATAAGTGCTTACTTTCTGTTATTGAGTTTTCTATTGGCCACCCCAGAATTTTGGTTACTTTTTTGCCGCTTGCCCAGACTCCCATTTTTTAATCTTTGAATACTTTTGGAACATGTGCTCGGCAATGAATCGTTACGCTGATGATGCCTTTCGTGTCTGCTGGACCCCACCTAAAACTTTAGTCCTGCGAGAAAATTCTGTCCTTGGTGCCTTCGATTAGTAATCAAAAATCGCGCGACTTTTCCCGCTAAAAAAAAAAAACACCACAGTTCGCAAGGTTTACTGACGCTGGTTAGTACCTGCCCCTAGGTCCCGCTATCTCGAGCGGAGAAGCCGGAGCTTACCGGCATAGCACTGGAAAAGCACTGGTGCGAAGAGCGTTGGCGGTGTATACTGTGCCTGTTATCATAATCTTCGGGCTGTATATATTGCCTTAAATACAGCATAAGTACAAAATCATACTGTACTGAATATGTGAGCACAACTGAAGGAGGTTCCGCTCACCAATGTTTCGAGTGGGCTCGGAGGACCCCATAACCAGTCATATTGTACTGCATGACATGGCTTAACTAATCAATGCGAAAAATTCTTGCCGGGCTTAGGCGGTTAGCAGCGTGAAAGTTGGAGGGCCCACCTAGCTCATAATACATCTAGCCAGCCATTTCGCTTATGGAGGGGTTCACGGGCAGCTTTCGCAGCTATTCGACGTGAAGCATGGCCCATAAACTCATCCCGTGGAATGCTATGAATATTCTATACGTGTAATGCAGTAGAGAGTGCGGCGTGGGGACATTGTTTTTCACGAACCACCCTAGCAGTTGGATTTCGATCCAGCTTTGGAAGATTGCCATGCCGAATTTGCGGATCAGGCTACTGTCTTTCAGCAGCGTTAAATATGGCTCTGGAAATGAGGCCGTCGCCGCATAATCACCAGAAGTGTACAGTAATACACAGGAACTCCTTCATATTGACTGCCTGTTAACGCGTTCGTTCGGATGAAGGCCGCACTTACTCAGGATCAATTTCCATCCAATATATTTTAAGTTTTCAGGAGCCTATGAGGGCAGTTCAACTACGCGCTGAAGCAAGAGATTATATAGATTAATTTTTTCAACACTCCTTCAGTTTGTTTAGATTGTTATGAATAGAAAAAGTTTGAACAGCCCAAATTACACGCTGTGGATAGACAATCATTGCTGTCCCTCGAAGCACATGATGCTCACCAGCCGTTAATACTGAAGCGAAAGCTTCACTACGGGACCTCGGGGAAGAAATCGCGGACCATGTAAATTTTACCTTCAGTTGAGTTAGAGGTCAAACCATGAAAAAGGGGAAAATAAATTGAATTAATATCCATGACTGTTTTAAGATCTCTTTTACGGGCCGCTCAGCGACACCACTAGGCTTGCGCCGCGGCCTGCACGCTTGGTGTTAAACTGCTCTATATGATCGTTGTTGTTGCCTCAAAAACGATGGCCGATGGCACATACCCCCGGTGAGAAATTTGCCAGGGTTTGGTAGAGATCCAAACTGGAAAAAGAGGTGCCGCGGCTTGTCAAGGCTCCGGCGGAGCCCTCCACTACGACACCCCTTTCTTCCTTCCTTCTTCCTTCCGTCTATCTTTTCTGTCATTGGTAAATTGTTTTTTTTTGAAGAAAGTAAATGGCGCAGTATCTCCCACGTATCTCGGTGGACGCCTGAACCACGTCCTAAGGGATGGGAGGAAAGTGGGAGTGTAAGAAGAAAGAGAGAAAGCGATGCCGGAGTGGGGGTCTCCGGAAAATTCAGGGGGCGCTTTGTTGAACTAAAGCGTGGAAAGGCGAAAGCCTTAAGCGCGATGTTGCTTCTAGTGTCACTGATGTATGGTTACGATGTTAAGTTACGGTGTTAAGCTTCGCCTCTGAGTGTGGAACGCGATACCGTCTTGCAACGCTGCCAGGGAGTCCACAAAACGCCATCACCCGTTCGGCTCTACGTCTTGCTTGTCCGTAAATTAGTTTTTGAGGAAAAGAAATGTATCTGTCTCGCATATCTCGGTGGGCACCTGAACCTCGTCTTAAGGGAAGGAAGGAAGATTGGAGTGAACGAAGACAGTGAACGAAGAGGCGCCTTTGTTCATTCCAAGCCATCGAGCTGGCATGGCGGAGTGGTTACCGTGCTCGTCTCACACTCTGGAGACCCTGGTTCGATTCCCAAACTCGACCAAATTCCTACTCGGTTTTATTTATTTATCTGGTCTGACTGGAAAGCTTAATTAGGCTAAGTGGTTAATTCAGCAATGAATTAAACTCAGTCCCACTTAGTTGGAGCATCACTATACGATCCCTTTAATTGGTTGCATGGTTAGTAGCGAAAGTACAATTGGCCCTGTTAGAAATTCGCGAAGTTTGACGTCACGACCATTTCGACGCATTCAAAAGCGTGACATTTTTGTCGACAACTCCTGCTTACAACGATGAGGCATTAAAGGCTTCCACCTTAAAAACTCACACAGGTTTATCTCAAGTGGCTCTTAAATATGGATGCACAATTGTGTGAAAAAAAAACGAAGTGTAAGAGATCTTGAGGAAATCGGAATGAAAATCGAGGAAACAAATCGGTGTGGGTTGCATAAATAAAGTTAAAAGCAATTATTAGAAATGAGATAATTTTGACAGAACAGTAAAGGCGTCGATTAGTAAACACAAATATCTCCGGGTTTCAATATTATACTTGTAAAGAAGCTGACACGCCTCCTTCAGGGCACGCCCTTTGACGGCTGCACCGGAGGAGAGGAGGACGGGAAGAGTAACCGGCAGCCCTAATTGAGCGACAGGATTTGCAGAAACTGAATTTTCTGCCGTGCAAACCGGTCGCAGTAGAGGATGAAGTGATATATTTTCAACGTCCAAGGATGACACACATAGATTCGACGGCATTAAACCAGAATGGCATAAATATAGATTAAGGCGAGGAATCCTGCAGACTGGCGCATGCTGTTGTTTTTGTTGTTCACCTCAAACGATGGCGCATACCCACAGAGGGGGATCGGCCAAGAAGAGGGGTGCATAGAGAGTTTTTGGGATTTTTTGCTTGTTTGTTTGGTTTTGTTTTCTGGGGAAAAATAAATAGATAAATTAAGTAATAAATAGAAATAGCAGAATGCTGGGGAAGAGAATCTTTATGAGAAAGCAGAAAGACCAAAAAGAAACAGGACACGCATAACGCACGCAGGAGCTGGACTCAGCAAGATCTCTAGCAGAGGGAGTTGATTAATAAATAAATGAATGAAAATAATAATAATAATAGTAACGGGGGATAGAAAAAAATGAAAAGTGTAAAAATTAAATAAATAAATAAATAAATAATAAAATATTAGCAAGGTAGCCGTTTAGATTCCAGTAAAAATTTTTGAATGGCGGTAAAAACAGACCTGTGGCTGTAACCGAGAATGGTGGCCCCAAATGACAATATGATCAGGCTGCTCAAACTAAGACCAAGCTGTTGCAGTGGTTGCTCTAAATATCGACGTCTTATCATAGTGAAGCGTCGACAAAACAACAAAAAATGGTCTATTCATTCCTGTTCACCACAGAATGCGCAGACGGGAGAAAGCGCCAAACCTGACCTGTGCAAATAAAAAATTAAGGGGGGGATCCGACAGCGCAGCCTAGTTAGAGAGACTTCAAGCTGTCGCGAATGGCATGATTTCCTGCTCCACGGATACTGAAGATGCAGGAAATCATCTGATCTTAAAATTGATCCAGATGTCATGCCTAACAAAATACTTCTCCGAAACCTCGCTGCTGTGATGTACGCTGTAGCCGGGAGAATAGGTAGCACGGGGCCATTGAGGGACGCTTTTGCCAGGCTATCAGCCACTTCATTGACTGTCACACTGCTATGACCCGGTACCCATATCATATGTAAAAGGCTCAAATGGGGAGGAAGTAATGATAAGAAGGTGTTGAGGATTGAAGAATCCCTAGCTGAGGCAAGGGACAAGCACAAAGAAAAGGAATCAGTAATGACAGCCACTGCGGAGAAAGAAGGGTCTAGTTTCCGAAGAGCAAGCACCACCGCCAGAAACTCCGCTTGGAAAATTGGGGTGAAATCCGGAAGACGCACAGAAAAAGACCAATCCAGAAGCGGGCAATATATTCCCACTCCTGCCTTTTCACCACATTGGGAGGCGTCAGTAGCAATCATGATGGAAACAGGTAGGCTTTGTAAATGGTCTTCTAGTAATCCATTTAAAATGCTTGATGGTAAATGCTTTGCATTCTTCGGGAAAATGTCATCAAAGACAATTTTCACGGAAGGCCTACTCTTCTGTGTCGGAAGAATGTCAGACAGGAGTACATTTAACGGGTGAAGTAAAGTTTGTACCAGTACTACCTACGGTGTATGAAATCGAGGCCAGTGAATTCCAAAAAAGAAGGTCGGCTGGCAACAAAACACAGACGAGGAACGGTGGAAACTTGAGTCATATATCATGAGGTACGTCTGAACAGTGAGAAACTTAAATCTAGGTACGAAAGGTGGAATTCGAGTTTCAAGGTAAAGCACGTCGTTAGCTACAAATTTAGGGAGGCCAAGGCACAACCGTAGAGCTTCCCGCTCTAAAAGAACAAGCGGGCGCATTTTGTAAGCAGCTGAACCAGAAAACAGCACTGATCCAAATTCTAACATTGGTCGGACGTACATAACATAAATCATTAAAAGTGCATCTCTCCGCATTCCAGACCGGGGATTGCTTAATCTACGCAACATGCCCACAGCACGAGTGCCTTTCGCTGCAACATGGTCAATGTGAGAGCGCCATGTGAGCTTGTCGTCATAAATGACACCAAGATATTTTAAAGACTGAACTTGGGGAATAATTTGTCGCTTGTAAGTTAGAGACAGAGCAACAGGATCTTGGAGACGGAAAACAAGGGTAGCGCATTTGGTAACATTTAAAGTGAGTCGTAGGCCACCCAACCAACTCTCAAGCAAGTTCAGGTACGATTGCAGACGCACGTAAAGAGATTGAATGTCAGGAGCAGCCGAGAGAAATGCAATGTCGTCCGCATAGACGTACGTGCGAATTTCGTGATGACTGGGAATTGAGCTCAGTAGAATGTTGAAGAGTAAGGGCGAAAGGATTGCCCCCTGAGGAACACCTCTAGTTTGTTTATACCATCCAGAGTTGACACCATGGAGTGTACAATAAAACTGCCTGTTATCTAGGAACGCCGAGATCCAAGCAATTAAGTAGTGAGGAAACTGCAGAGTCTGCAGTCTTTGCAATAATATGGTGTGTTCCACACTGTCGTAAGCTTTGACTACATCTAATGTAACCAAAGCAGCATGCATTTTTTGACGCCGCGCAAGGATAATTCGACTCTCGAGGTCAACATGAGCATTCCATATTGAACATTTTCGACGGAAACCGATTTGACAGTGACTGAGGATATTTTCACTATCCACAAACTCCGAAACACGTAGGAGCAAGACCCTTTCAATTAACATCAGATGTCAATAAAATAGGTCTAATATTTTCCAGAGAATAGCCGCCGCCATTATTTTTAGGTAAAGGAATCACTTTGGCGAGTTTCCATTCAGGAGGAATCCAAGCATGATTGATGGAATAATTTACTAGCTGTAATAAAGAGTTAGGATAATCCTCAAAGAGGATCTTTATCATTTTTGAGGTTACCCTATCAGGTCCAGGAGCAGCTGATGGTAACCTCAGCACTATAGGCGAAAGTTCTGAAAGGGTAACCTGAGGGACAAGCTTAATCTGATCCACTGACGCTACACACACGGAGTGCAAAGGTAGTGCAGAGGAGAAACGCTTCTCTAATCCTTTGGCAATGGTTTCAATGGTGTCTGTTGCTTCTTGCGGAGTCAAGACACATGAGGGAAAATTACCTGGGGCCGGTATCTTTTTCCGCGAGTGTAAAAATCTGAAAAGTGCACGTCGGTTTCCTGATTTCGTCAGGAAATCGAAACGCTCAGATTCATAAACGTCTTTAGCTCGGGAAATCGTGCGTTTAAAAGTGGCTGCAATAAACTTATAATCATGCCAATTTTTCGGGCACTGATTGTGGAGGAGCTTCTTCCATGCAGCCTTTCTGGGTCTGTAATCCCGCGTACAGTCTGCATTCCACCACCTTGTAGAATTGGTCCCTTTTGATGTACGCACCAGGAATTCGGACTTTTTGCGGCAATCCTCAATAGCCAAGCAAATGTCTTTTGAATTATGTTCGTCTTCAGAACTTAACGCTGACGCAAGAGTAGAGCACAAAGTAGCCTGGAACTGGTTATAATTAATATATGATCTCAACTGTGAAGACGCTGGAGTTAAGCGGCAGTTAACCTCAAAAATAATAGGTATGTGATCACTAGATGTACCACAATCAACTGTCGACCAATTCAGAACAGGAACACAAGGGCTGGAGAAAGTTAAATCTAATACAGATACGGTTTGAGCCCGAAGAAAGGTCGCCAAGCCTGAATTCATGCACATAAGGTTGTTATCTGTAACCCAATCCCAAAGGCGTTTGCCACAGGGATCTGTCTTATATCCCCACGATACATGGTGCGAATTGAAGTCGCCTGCCAACAGAACTGACTTCTGGCAATTGACTAGTAGAAGATCTAGAGGCCTTGAATCCTGCACACCATTGGGAAAATAAGCATTAACTAATGAGAAGGGATAGCACCCAGGAATTACAAAGTCCAAAGCCATCATCTCACAGTCTAGAGAAGAGAACTGGAAAACAATTTTGGCCCTGTGACAAAATTTTGAAGAAACCAGAATGAGCAACCCCCTCCTCTTGACTGGCGATCTTGGCGAAATGAGGAATAATTTTGTAAATGGAGATGTTTTTCAGGTGAAAGCCAAGTTTCTTGCAAAATGATTATGTCTGGATTAAGTTGTGATGAAAGGTAAAGTAAATCTGTTGAAGCTGAAATGAGTGACCGACAGTTCCACTGGAGTAGTCGTAACACCCCTATGGTGGCGCGATCTGAGCAGCAGCAACTGCCTGCCGCAAAATATTTTCCTTTGGCTTAGAGCCCAGCTGTTGTTTCTTTGATTTCGGATTTTGAGGAGAGGACGGGTTAGACATATGGGAGCCACTGCGTTTGAGGACTCGCGTATCTGTATCTATCATCTCTGCATCATGAGTGACTGGGACATCATTCGAAACGCTGGAGCTAACAATAGGAGCATCAGGACTAACTGGTTCCTGGGGTGGCGATATGACCGATAATGAAGGTTGAGAAAGCAACGATGGCAATCGTGTCATCTGAGAAGATATTGCAGATTGCATGGCCTGAGTAATCTGCGCAGCGAGAGCGTTTGAGATGGTCTCTGTGACAGTTGATACAATCTTTTCAATCATTTTCGTCATTGAGGCTTCTACAGCAGTCACTATGGCCTGCGAGACAGATGCATCGAGGGCGACACCTGAGCGGGCTGCCACACCCGCATAGCCGTGCGCTCTATCTTTAATTTCGGTTATGGCTTCACGCCGCGAACAGCGTTTGCGGTCAATTAACTCAACAATTTGTGATTCCTGAGCCCGAGAAGGGCAATCCAGGGAATTTGCAGCGTGATCACCCCCGCAAAGGCAACACTTAACATCCTGATCGGTGCATGCAGACGATGCATGGTCATTGCCGCAATTGCAACATCGCAAGGTGGACTTGCAACCACCAGCACTATGTCCATATCGCCAGCAGTTGTTACATTGCAGTGGCTTTGATGGCAGGGGATCGACCCGGAAGATCAGTGGCCATGCTTTAATTTCTGACGGGCAGGAAGTACCGGCAAAAGTGGCAATGACTGATTCGGTTGGTACACGCACATTATTCACCTGCCGGCTACATCTGTACACAGCAAGAACGCCTGCCGTGGAGAGAAGGTCGAGGGTCTCCACCGGAGACATACAGGAGTCGACGCCACGGACTAGACCTTTTGTGCATGCGAGATGGGAAGGAATAAAGCTGTTAACCGGAATAGATCCAAAGGATGCGCAGTTTAGAAGATCCTTTACGCAGGATAGGTCTTGGGAACGGCACAGTATCCCGCCGCGTCCAAACTGTCTCACCTCAGAAATTTCCTAATAGAGGGACGTGGCTGCCTGGAGAACAGCTCGAACAGTCCCTGAGTTGGACATTTTGATGGCACCACCATCCTTCGGCACCAGCGCCACAGGAATGCTGCGGACGCCTGTGGGTTGAAATGCCTCCAGAGGCATCTCATGAAGAGTCGGTCAAATCACTATCTCGACATCTCTGAAGTGCGTCCTTTCGGGAGGCGTGGTATTCTTTGCAAGTCGGCAAACACTGAGTGTGTGTCGGATCTGCTCCGGTGTCGTACATTTACTGCAGTTCCGGTTAAGGCCTTCATTCCGGAACAGCTTGCGTGCACCAAAGGTATTGTCCGTGGAGTGGACCCGTCATCTTCCGCCCAAGAAATTCTGGAGGAATTCCAGGACGCAGGAGCCGGGGTTATTTCTGTATACCGTTGCTCGCGCGAGGTCGCAGGAGTGCGTGTTGCTACAGAGTCGGTAATTACAACTTTTGCTGGTCGCACCTGCCCCTCTGAGCTGAAAATATGGCCTATTGTATATCGCGTGGACCCGTTGCAACCTCGTCCTCTGCAATGCACAAACTGTTGACGATTTGGACATAGTGGTAAAGCCTGCAAGTCGGCGACTAGATGCCGGGTGTGTGGTGAAGGTCACTCCTCCGACAGCTGCACTGCTGGTGAACCTGTCTGTTGCTTGTGCAGTAACGCCCACAGTGCTGATGATGCCACTTGCGAAAAACGGTCACAGGAGCAGAGTATATTGGAATTAATTGAGCAAAATAGATGTTCCCGAGCAGACGCTCATGCGCTCCTTAAACGCAGAAATCACTCTTACGCCAGCCTTGTGCGTTCCTCTACTCCCGACCTTGAAGCCACGCTGTCTACAAAGATTGTGTCAAGCGTCGAAAAAGCACTGTCAGCTGTGGTAGAGCGCATGCTCAGCAGCTTTACTCAGGCTTTGTCTGAGATTGCTGCGAGTCAGGCAGTTTGTCATCTCCCACCTGCAGTGCCGCCAGTGGCAACTTCACTTCAACCGTGTGCTGAAAGTTCGATTGGACCATCATCTTCCAATATACCGACTCCCGTGCCACCTCTCGATAGCGTCCCAGTTAGTCTTCCTCGCAGCAGTGTCTGTAATACTGATGTGGAAATGACCTGCCCTACACAGAAGCGTCGTGCTTCCACCTCTCCCTCTAAGACCTCCGTTCCCCAGCTCAAGACTAGAAAAGGGCCTGCTAAAGTCTCCTCGAAGTCTGATGTGCTAAAGGAGGCTGTTTCGGCCTCTATTCTCGACTAGTTAACATGGCTGGTGTAAAGGTTCTACAATGGAACTGTCGATCTCTTGCTTCTTCTCTTACAGATTTAAAACTTCTTTTATCTTCTCATAATCCAGATATAGTGCTCTTACAAGAAACTTGGCTCTCATCTGTAAAATCATTTTCATTAAATAGGTTTCGTGTTTTTCGAGCGGACCGCATACATGGTAGGGGCGGTGGGTTAGTGACCCTGATTTCTTCAAAACTGTTTCACCGCGCATCAATTAATAAAAAGGTTATGCTTCCCGACTGCGAGCTCTTAGCTGTTGATCTTATTTTGCCGCACTGTGCTCCTGTCACAGTTGCTAACGTACATTATCCAGCAGGAGTAAACAGAACAGACCACCTGGACAGCTTGCTTGGCAACTCTAATAGGGTCATAATTGCTGGAGACTTTAATTCACATCACGTTGTCTGGGATACCTACACTGACTCTCATGGTCAGATGTTATGGACATGGATGTCGGCAAATAATGTGCGCTGCTGCAATTCTCGGGCCATAACCTTCATCCGTGGAAATTCGAGTTCAGTTCTCGATTTGTCTTTGGCAGCAGGTGGGGTAGGTATAGGGGCATGGTCCACAGTTGACAGTGGTACGTCTAGTGACCACTTGCCAATTATTTTCACCATCTTGGTGCGCTCACTCCATGGGCAGGGTTCTGCCCGAAAGTTAGTTAATCTTGCAGCCTACAAATCGTCTTTGCGCGCTTCCCTTTCATCTGATGTTTGTTCCAACGGAAACGACAGGGCTCAGCGAGTGTTTCATTCTGTTTTGAAGGCTACAGAGAGTTCCCAGTTCATTGTGCGGTCGGGTGTTAGCAATAAATCACCATCCCCATGGTGGAACGCTGCGTGTGAGACAGCCTTCCGCCGTAGGAAAGCAGCATGGAAGAGCCTTTCGCATAATCAGAGCCCTGCTAATTGGATCAACTATAAATTATTCTCGGCCTCGTTTAAGAGAACAATAGCAAAGGCAAAGGATGGCTACAATCAAAATTTAAATGCCTATTTGTCAGCCCCAAACAATAGGAAGGCTCTGTACCGTTTTATGGAACGGAATATCCACTCCTCATCAATGCAGTTAACAAGCTCGGCTGTACTGTCCCCACATGAGGCGAAAGATGAGTCAGAGCGAATCGCACAAGGGCTCGCGTTACGCTTTCAGGAGAAGCGCAGAGTGCCTTTGTTCGACCCCTTCCCCTGCTCAGACTATGTGGCGGTTGATAAATCAGAACTACTAACTGTAGTTTCTGCGATGCAGTCTTCGGCTCCGGGTTCGGACGGTGTTACGGTCGGTATGTTGAAAATCTTAGCTGAAGAATTCACTCAGGACCTTCTCGATCTGGTCAACGCTTCATTGGAAGCTGCATGGCTGCCGCACTCCTGGAAGGTGGCGAAAATAGTATTACTCTTAAAAGATTCAAAAAAAGGATTCCATCTTGATAACATTCGGCCGATAGCTCTAACATCCAATTTGGTAAAGCTCGTGGAAAGAATTGTGCACAGCCGCCTGTCAAAGCATGTTTCAGAAATTAATGCATTGTGTCCAGCCCAGATTGGCTTTCGCCGCGGATGCTCAATATGGTCTGCCCATGTTGATTTAGAGAGCAGAATCCGCCTTGCTATGCGAAAAAACGAAGTCCCAGCGTTAGTGACGCTTGACATTGCTAAAGCGTACGACAGTGTTGAACATTCTATCCTTCTCACGAAATTGTCAACACTACACCCGCCGTACTACGTTTATGCGTGGATCCGCGAATTTTTAGCGGGACGGCAGTTTTTTTGCACTGACGGCTCCTTCACTTCAGACACCTATGCCCAGACCAGAGGTGTGCCACAAGGTTCTGTGCTTTCGCCACTCCTTTTTAATATTTTATTGTGTGACATTCCCATCCACCCTGACGTTACAGTTTACGTTTATGCAGATGACATTGCCTTCTTTGCCTCGGCAACCGACATTCATGCCCTGTATCGTTGTCTTCAGGCTTACCTCAATGCTCTCGACGTTTGGCTTAATAACATTAATCTGGTGTTAAATGTGCATAAAAGCAGTGTGTTAGTTTTTCAATCTAACATGCCTTTATATATATCGTTACAATATCGCACGGACATTATACCGCAGGTGGAATCCTTGCGGTATCTAGGCGTAATTTGTGATGGTAGTATGGACTAGCGGCCCCACATCAAGAGTATCATTGAGAAAGGAGAGCGTGCGCTGGGTCGGCTACTTCGAATAAGCAATAGGAGATTTGGCATGCGTCGAGACACGCTCCTACTCCTTTACCAAGCCTATGTCAGACCCATTTTGGAATTTGGCTGTATACTCTTTTCTGGGTCCGCCAAATACAAGCTCCGTCCGGTGCTGCTGTTAGAAAGGCGTGCCCTGCGCCTCTGCCTCGGCCTCGCTCAGTCAGTTTCCACCGCAGGTCTGTACCTGGAGGCTCGTATTCCCGACCTTAACTCTCGTTTTCAGCTATTAACTGTCAGGACTTTCTTACGGGCATTTGAGTCTGCTTCTGGTGTGGCTACACCTATTTTTGTTTCCCACCCTGCTCTCTTTTTTAGTCATCATTGGCCAAGGTTTCGCCTCCCTCAGGTCGTTTTTACTCAAAACCTTTTATCGGTCATTGGTGTACATCTCAGTTCTGTGTGTAGAGTAGGTTCTGCAACGTCCCCTGTGGATATTGCTTTTGATTATATATTTCCCACCTAATTCAAAGCATCTGCCGTCCAGGACCCTACTTAGTCTCCTCTCAGAACACCTTGACTCTTTCCCCCACCACAGCGTGATTGCTACAGATGCGTCCGGGGCTGGCCAGAACGCAGCCGTTGGCATTTTTTCTGAGGATCTCTCTTGGAGTTATTCACTTCGGGTCCCGGATTACACTCCCATATTTCTAGCGGAGTTTATGGCTCTTGGGCTGGCTGCTTTAAAGATTCCCCCCAGTGTCTCCCAAGTGATATTCCTGTCAGATTGCCTCTCTGTGTTGTTGGCGCTGGATTCTAAACGGGACGATCTATTGAGCCGCTCATTGAAGTATTCCATTCCTGGATGGGTGAAAGAGGTGCGCTTCGTTTGGATCCCAGGTCACTGCGGTATTTCTCAAAACGATGCAGCAGACTTTTTAGCAAAATCTGCTCTCAATGCACCGGTCGCCTGTAGCGTCCCTAATCTGATCCTTTTCGGAATGTCTCGCTTTCAGCGCTTTCAGCATATTACCACTATGTGCAACGATCCCTTGCTGTCTACTATTGACTACCACCATCTCATGTACCCATGGAAGGTTCGTGCTTGTAAATCCCGGCAGTGTGAGGTTGCAATGACACTCCTGCGGTGCAGAATTCCCAGCTTAAATCTTTATTTATGCAGATGCGGGTTCAGTCCCTCAAACCTTTGGGCGACTTGCGGAGAGGTGGAAACACTGGAGCATTTCCTACTCTATTGCCGGAGGTTTGCACTTCAGAGAAGGAGGTATCTCGAAATTCCAATTTCTCGAATGGGACTCACTTTGTCGGTTCCGCTTCTCCTGTCCTTCGGTGCTAGCGCCAGAGGTTTTGCATTGCATCAAGTTTGCGATTTTCTCCACAATTACATAATTGCTACCGGCAGGTTCCCTTGCTAATGGTACCCAAAATGTCCGCATTGCAAAATCCTTCAGAATTTTTCTGGTATTCAGTTCTCTAATCTTTATGCCGGTTTTTTTTTAATTCATTTCTTCCCGTAATTTCTTTTTATCCATAATTCCATCTTTAATTCCTCGCAATACGTACCCAAAGTTAATCATTAGCTTGGCCCCAAAAGGTTATCCATTAGCTTGGTACCAATTTGCCTTCTTTGGGCTCTCCTCACTGAACCCTGGCCAATCCCCCGTCGTGGGTATGTGCCATGCCACCAAGGCAACAACAACAACAACAACAACTAGGAAGCATGCGCTGCGCATTGGAGAGCGTCGTCTTCATCAACTTCCATCTGCTCCGTCTCGCGGAACTGCCTGCTCACTCTCGTCTTCTACGTAGCAGAGATCCGTGCTTTCGCTCCGATTCCAATGTAGTAAACATTCTCTGTATTTTTTTTGTGGGGTAAAGAGTACCTGCCCAATGACCTGTACAGCGGTTATGGTAAACAGCAAATTTTGGTGTGGAGTATAGAAGAAATAGGGCGGCACACCACATGAAATTAGCATACTTTGCTTCATAAATATATGCAGAAAAAGCTGGCTGAATATTGCTATTATGATCTCGACAAATAATTAGCTAAACTGAATCTTTGTACAGCGCATATTTATGTTTACTGGTAGGGGATGCAAATCGATAACTGATGTTTTTTAACAGGCGATTAGGACAACCCCTAAAAAACTGCTGTCCGACCCGGCTGCTTTACTTTTTCTCAAGTTACCTTGGACGGAAGACAAAAAACAAGAAGAAGGCTGGCGCAAGTGATCGAGCGCAGGTAGCCACCACCTGGAACGATCGGTTGAGTTTCGGGTGGTTGGATGAGGTTTTGTTTTTCTCCCTGAACCTTTGCCCTTATCGTTTTCTGGGCATCAAGCACACGGTGAGGCCGTAAGTCCGGGGTATGTCTACCCAGTCTCCCGGCCAGGGGAGCTCCTCCTGGTCGGCATCCCTTTCCCCTGATGCCTTGCCCTTGGAGGCTTTTTGCGCAGTGGCGTCGGCTGCATCCCGGTTGCGCTGGTGCCTAAGGATGGTGGCGCCATCAAGATGACAAATCCTGGAATTGTTCGGGCTGCGCTCCAGTCAGCCACTTCTCATTATGAAGCCATCAGTGAGGTCCGCCAGTTTGGACGCGGCGGTATTCTCTGCAGGTCCTCAGACCTCGCCTGCGTCAGAGATCTCCTAGCTACCTCGTCTTTCGCATCTCTCCCGGTAAGCTCTTTTATTCCGCCTCATCTGGCTTGCACGAAGGGCATTGTCCGAGGCGTCGACTCTTCGCTGTCTCCAGTTGAGACCCTTGATCTGCTGTCCGCCGCAGGTGTTGTTGCTGTGCACCGCTGTAACCGAGATGTTGGCAACATGCGGGTGCCCACTGCGTCGGTAATTGCCACCTTTGCCGGTACGTCTTGCCCCAGAGAAATAAAGGCCTGGCCTCTAATTTTTCCGGTTGACCAGTTGTCGTCTAGGCCTCTGCAGTGCGCCAACTGCTGGCGCTATGGCCATAGCGTGGGCGGTTGTAAATCCACCTTGCGCTGCTGTCACTGTGGAGAAGATCATGCTACGAGCACTTGCTCTGAACACAACGAGAAGTGCTCCCTTTGCGGTGGCGCCCACGCTGCTAATTCTTCCAACTGCCCCTCTCGTGCGCAGGAGATTCAGATCCTGGAGGTTATAGACCGGAAACGATGTTCGCGCCGAGAAGCTATACTGGAAATTAAAGAACGGGCCTACGTGTATGCAGGGGTGACCACTCGTCAGGGAATGACATTTGATTCAACGCTGACTCAGGCAATTGCGTCTGCTGTGGAAGCGTCCATGACAAAAATGGTAGAGAAAATTGCAGCAAGTGTTTCGGAATGCCTCACCAACGCCCTCGCTTCCCAGCTCACAATGCTGTGCAGACCAGTTTGGCTTCTCTATCGAATGTAATTACCCCTGCTCTTGTCCGTTCTTCTCTATCTGCAACATCTCAGCCCCTGCAACAAACTTCTGCACCCAACACTGTTCTTACCTCGGGTACTTCCAGTGACGCTGGAGTTATCTCCGATTCCGAGATGATGGAGCCTGACTTGCGGGTCCTAAAGCGTAGCGGGTCCCCGATATCTCCTTCATCTACTTCTCGTTCACAATCCAAATCACAGAAGAAGCAGCTTGGCAATATGCCAAAGGACACCATTTTAGAGCAGGCAGTTGCTGCTGCTCTGCTTTCGAAACCATAGCGTCGTTGCGAGTTTTACAGTGGAACTGTCGCTCTATTCTTACAGCTAAAACAGATTTACACTGTATTTCTTCCCAGCTTAATGCGGATGTCATTATTCTTCAAGAAACGCGGCTTTCAGCCGACAAACATTTTCACTTTAAAAATTATCGTTCATTTCGTCTAGATCGCCAGTCACGAGGAGGGGGTTTGCTAACGTTAGTTTCTTCAAAACTTTGCCACAAGGCTAAGGTATCTTTTCAGCTAATGTCCCCTGACTGTGAGATTTTGGCATAAGACTTTCTTTTTCGTGGGTTCTCCCCATTTTCCTTAGTAAATGTTTATTTCCCCTATGGAGTCCAGGATACTAGACCGCTAGATTCGCTTCTCGCTAGCTGTGGAAACCCACTTCTCATGGCTGGCGATTTCAATTCACACCATGTGTCTTGGGGCTACCGCACAAATCTATGTGGGAAGCGCCTTTGGGACTGGGTTTCTGATAACAGCCTTACGTGTTCAAATTCTGCATCAGCCACTTACCTTCGCGCTCAGTCTAAATCTGTTTTAGATCTTACATGCACCAGTCCTGGAACTGGCATAATGAATTGGTGGACTGTTGATTGCGGCTCCTCAAGTGACCATATACCTGTTCGTTTTGATATCTTATGTCGTGTAACACCTGCGGCTCGTCCGTTGCGGACGCATGTAAATTATGACAAATTTGAGACGATGTTGCGCTCTGCCCTCGCGTCAGTTTCTAACATCGCCGAAGATCACCAGTCAACAAGTATATGCCTGGCTTTAGAGGATTGCCGGAAAAAGTCGGAGTTCCTGGTGCGGCCCTCAAATGGGAATTCCTCTAATCATTGGTGGAACGCGGACTGTACGAGGGATTACAGGCGGAGGAAGGCAGCATGGAAAAAGCTTCTTTATAACCAATGCCCAGACAACTGGAAAGATTATAAATTCATAGCAGCCACCTTTAAACGCACAGTTTCTCGTGCGAAAGAGAAATATGACTCTGAACATTTTGATTTTCTTTCAAAGTCAGGCAACCGACGCGCATTATTTGGCTTTTTACGGTCCAGGAAACAGGTCCTGCCTTCTCGTGATTTACAGTCATTAGTTATGTCTCCAAAGGATGCTATCGAGTGGTTGAATCAATTGCCGCGGGCTTGCATAAGCGGTTCTCGTCTCTATTTCCTTTACGTCCCATGTTGTTTGCGCAAAGGACGCCAGATAATTATTTCACTAAAGTCACTCTTTCGGAGCTTTCTCAAGTTGTTCAAAGATTACCAGCTTCTGCTCCCGGTCCTGATGGTGTTACTTCAAAGATGATCAAGATTCTACTTGAGGCGTCTCCGGACTCTTTGTTACACCTGGTCAACTATTCTATCAAACACGCTTGGATCCCTTTTGAGTGGAAGCTGGCCAAGGTGATCCCTTTACTTAAAAACCAGGTTGGAGGCTATGAATTGGAAAATATTAGGCCCATTTCTCTAACATCAAACGTGGAAAAATTAATAGAAAGGGTGTTACTTATGCGGGTTTCTGCCTTTGTGGACCGCAGAACTATTCTCAGCCCGTGTCAACTCGGCTTCCGGCCACGATGTTCGATATGGAATGCACATGTAGATCTTGAGAGTCGTATTCCTCTAGCTCGTCGTCAACGCCTGTATGCTGCTTTGGTTACGCTCGACGTCTCTAAAGCTTATGACAGTGTAGAGCATTCCATCATAATACACAGGTTACAGTCCTCCAGTTTCCGGAATATTTAGTTGCTTGGATATCTGCGTTTCTCTATAACAGGGAATTCTTCTGCGTCCATAATGGGGTAAAATCCGAGAGGAACAAACAGACGAGAGGTGTTCCGCAAGGAGCTGTCCTTTCGCCTGTGCTGTTCAATATTCTTCTGAGCTCCATTCCTCTCCACCACTATGTTCGCACTTACGTCTATGCGGACGACATAGCATTTTTTGCGGTTGCGCCTGATATACATTCCCTCTATGATCAGTTGCAATTATATTTCAGTTCTCTTGAGCTCTGGTTGAGCAGTTTACACTTCACATTAAATGTTAACAAGTGTGGCGTCCTTGTTTTTCCTCTACAGGATCCTGTCTTGCTCTCTCTTTCATGCAAATTTCAACCAATACCTCAAGTTCAATCTCTAAAATACCTGGGCGTCATTTATGACGACAAACTCTCCTGGTGGCCTCACATTGACCATGTTGCTGTAAAAGGGACTCGTGCCGCAGGCATGTTACGGAGGTTATGTAGTCACAGGTGCGGCATGCGCAGGGATACGCTCCTAATGATTTACGTATTGTATGTTAGGCCAATTTTAGAATTTGGCACTGTGTTTTTTTCAGGCTCGGCTTCATACAAACTTCGTCCTCTCATCCTTTTGGAGAGGGAGGTGCTTCGGATGTGCCTTGGCGCCCCAAAATTCGTGGCTACCAATGTGCTGTACCTTGAGGCCCGCATTCCTCCTCTGTTAACCCGATTTCACTTTCTAACTGTGCAGACTTTCCGAGAAATCTTTGAATACCATTTTCACCGTTCGCAAAGCATTTTCTGTTGCCAGCCGACCTCCTTTTTTGGTGTCCACTGACCTCGTTTTCATACCCCACAGGTTGTGTTCGTGCAAAGGCTGCTTGAGCCTTTAAACGTGCAGATTTACAACATCCTTCCAGCATTAAGCAGTGGGTCCTCTGTCCACATTGTTTTCGACAACATTTTTCCTCAAAGCGCGAAACTTTTACCACCCCGTATTTTAAATGGTCTATTAGAGGATCATTTAAGGTCCCTACCTACAAAAATTGCAATAGCAACAGATGCCTCTCTGTGCAACGAAAAGGCAGGGGTGGGATTTTACTGTCCGAGTTTAGACTGGTCCTTTTCGCTGCGCCTTCCGGATTTCACCCCTATTTTTCAAGCTGAGTTTCTGGCAGTAGTTCTTGCTCTGCGCAAGCTTGATCCTTCTATTTCTACAGTGGCAGTCATTACCGATTCTTTATCTTTGTGTTCTTCCCTCGCATCGCATGTTGACTGTCCCACTTTAAGCACTTTTTTATCGCTTCTTCCTTCGCATTTGAGCCTTGTTCACTTGATATAGGTACCCGGCCACAGCAGCGTGACTGTCAGTGAGATCGCGGATAGCCTTGCAAAGGCTTCCCTAGGCGGCCCTGTGTTGCCCATCATCCCGGCTACAGCGTATATCACAGCATCTAGGTTCCGGCGACGAGCGATATTAAGCGTGCAAGACACAACACTTTTAACATCGGTGGAATATCAGCATCTGAAATATTCCTGGATCAGGAAAATTTGTCCATCTCGGCAGCTAGAAGTATCTCTGACGAGGTTGCGCTGCCGCATCCCCCCTCTAAATTTCTATCTGCACAGATCTGGTTTGGCGTTATCTCCCCTCTGTGCATTTTGCCGTGAGCCTGAATCTATCGATCATTTTTGGCTCCATTGTCGTCGTTTCACCTCTTTGAGAAGAAGACTGCTGGAGTTGCCCTCACAGCAACTTGGCCTTAGTTTGAGCAGCCCACACTTGCTATCATTTGGTGCCACCACACTTGGGTTCAGCCACAGGTCTGTTTGTGACGCTGTTCAAAATTTCTTGCTGGAATCTCATCGACTGCCTTGCTAAAGCTTACAGTATTTTCTTTTTATGCTTCATTGTTTTTCGAATTACTCTCTTTTCTCTCTTTCACTCTCTCTCCAATCCAAACTCCTTTATATATATATATATATATATATATATATATATATATTATTATTATTAATAATAATAATAATTATTATTATTATTTGTTTTTTGTGTTGTTTCTTTTCTCTTTTATTGCCATCCTCTCCGTGCCCTTCTTGTGGTAGACTCCCCCGGTGTTCCTCTCCCGTGTGGTTTCCTTTTGCCTTTAATACGTACAGGTGAATACCAACCTTTACCACCCGATTCTTGGCCGATCCCCCAGAGTGGATATGTGCCATTCTGTCGTAGGCTACAATAACAACAACAACACTGGGGCGAAGCTCGCGCGGCGCTGTGATGCTTAGCTAGAACCTTCGTTTACGCCTCCTTGTGAGCAGGCTGGCAGTGCTCGACTCAGACTTTCCCTGTGGGCGGTTAGCGAGACTTGCGCACGAGGCCGGCTTTGTCGACGCTCTTCTTCGATCCAGAGCGCTGGTGAGCAGCCTTCCATGCGACGCAGAGAAGCGGGCGTGGCGCTCGCCGGGGGCATCGTGTTCGCAGCACAAGGAGGTCATCATCGTGGGCTTCTGCTGTGTGCGGGTGAGGATGCGGGTCTATTCATGTATTGTGAGGGTATCGCTATCTTGTACCTCTGCTTCACATGGCTAAAAAGTACAATGAACGCTGTTTTGAGAGCACTGAAATCCAACAGCGTCGTACGTCCTTGACACAGTCACAAAATACATATGCTGCTCATGGCAAATAGCCTTCGCCTCCTAAATGATCGGCACCCTTTACTCTAGCGCTGAGCGTCAAGATAAAAGGTTCGATATATGTGCTCTGTGCCCCTAGTACTCAACAGGAATAACCTCGCCCTCGTGTGACATTTATTCGGCATCAGCACAGGGAGGCTTCAGATGATATTCAAATAAAATGCTGTGCTGTGAATTAGGATGCATGGTAGGAGCACACAGTATTACAATGCTTGGAACCGGGGAGTAACCAGAGTACGTCGAAAGTTTGTTATAAGGGTAGTAGCAACGCAATCAGATGAAATGTTTTCCTTGTGTGTGCATTTGCATCAGCCTAGAAATTTTTGTGTAGTCACTGCCTCTTTTGTGCCTACACAAGTGCGGGACAGAGGGGCAGATTGCATGGAACTTGGAAAATGGGATTGCCAGGCTCTGCCAGTTTTCATTTTCCGAACCATGCATTTAAAATGGTCCGTCAGCCACAACTCTGTTTTCTCTTTTCTTTGCGTGGAAGAAACATCCTAAGTGCAGCCGGACCTCAAGGGAAATTAAGGATATCTGGTCGGGTATCTTTATCATTATACTCGAGAGTTGCTGGAGATTAAAGCAGATATTTATGATTTCTACTGTGGCGGTCGTTCTTTCTAAGGACTACTAGGAATTATCTGCATGCGTTCAAAGCAACGTTTGTATTCTTGTGTGCTCGTGTACGCAGGTGTCCATAAGGCTGCTGGCTGCGCAGAGACTGGCAAACATGCGGCTGAAAACCGGCGCGGAGTCCGGCACCTGCAAGGCTACACGGTTCAGCTCCGTCGTTCAGATCGCCAGCATGCGGCCTTCGCTCGTGTTCATCACCTCCCACGTCGTCGGCGGCGGCATCAGTGGTAAGCCATTTAAGGATCGGGACGTAATTAGTGGAAACGTGACGCTGATTCAGATTCACAAATACCAATAATATTAAATGGATACTAGGAAAGGAAAGGCGTGTCGTCGGAGAAGCGGTTTTCGGGGCTATGAGCTTTGTCCGAAAAGCGGGTGATTGTTGATCATGTGTTCGTAGGAGTCCAGTAGCTGAATTTTAGAGTGATGTTCCAGCGCAACAGTACGACAACAAATGCAGCACTGCGACACAGAGCCCGCTTCATACATCATGCTGAAGGGTCAGCAACTCAAGGCATTCTTCGTACTGCTGAACGTGAACAAGATCGCATAGGTGGAGTACCTAAAGCTAGTTTTTGCACTTGAAGATAGGTTTGTAGAAGGGATTAAGTTCAACATTTGGGCTCTTTTGGCCAGTTAATCAATGATATCTTGTGCGGCATATATTGATATCCTAGAGTACAGACTATGACTGACTCGCCGTAATCCATTTCGCAGAAGTCTCGACGAGCCGGATATCAGAAATCTTGTCTTCAATAGTCATTCATAGTGCATGCGGAATACGCGGGGTGAAACGTACGACGACGAGAGACATAGAAGTACAAGGACGGGCGACAGGGACTGCACAAGGCACCCGTGCATACCATTCTGTCTATCGTTTTCGTCTCTCTCGGGGAGTTTAGTAAACTATGAACGTTCAATAACTAGTCCGAATGACCCTTCTCATTCTTAGTGGGTGTGTATACACGAGTTAGAGACTACGCATTGGAGGACCTATGCTTTATTTCATTAGCATTGTACGCCATGCGCGATCTTGCGGTTGGCTTTATTAAGTAATTGATTGTAGCGCTGTCGGATTTATTAAGTCGTGGTAAGTCCTCGTCCATTGGCATTAGCGCGCTGCTAGTGCCTCGTGAACGCCTGTAAACTTGTTGCAGTCTTAGTGCTTATGGGCACCTTGTAGGGTCTACACTTCCCATGTCTTTTCAGGTCTTTCTTAAAGCACGGTTTTTGAGCAACTATAACGCATAGCTCAGTAGGGTTCATTTCATTTTTTTTCCACTTTTTGTCTCCTATTCTCTTAAGTGAAAGAGACATTGTTTTGCAGAGGATGCTCGCTGATGTGGAATATATTTGTGAAACTGATTAGTTTGGCTGCTTTTGGGGAGTAGAACTAATCAGAGCAAACCATCTATCTTCAGCAAAAAAAAAAGCGGAAATCAAATGTGGTACGACAGGATGGTGCAGACAAAAAGAGAAGAGAAGATAAAAGGATGCGGGTAAAAATGCCCCGAAACGCGTTTCTTGCACATGAAATCATTTACGAGGGACAGAAATGATCATCGGAAAGAAGTACAGGATGCATAAAAATATTAGGCATCTAGAAAAACCCATCGCTTAGTTGTTGCTCGTCATATCAGTTGTTAGTCGCAAATAGCCTTAGTCGCTTTGGGACGTTAAACCCCATAAACCATAATCCATAACCTTATTTTCCTCCTCTGTTTTGGTCGCTGTGTCCCGTTTGCTGTATACGCTGAGTTTCGTCACGACTAGTTTGTTATCTTGTCGATTTTTTTTATTATTATGATTTGTATAGTTTGATGTTTTTAAGCTTTTTTTCACCTCCTGACGATAATGTTATGGAGCATCAACTGCTAGTTCTGGCGTTCAGATAAGATGTGTTGACTTTCCAGCCATCTGAAAAGTAGAAGATAGAAAAAGCAGCAGGAAGCAAGGAATTCCAACTTCATGTAGCCTTTCAGCAGTGTGTGTCTTCCTGGCGAATTTGTAGGCGTTCAAGATGTTACCTTGCAGGCACTTCATGGATCTACAGGGGGAGGACGTTGTAAAAGCTATTCAGTTTAGCCCCAACCGCATCCACAAAAATGTCGGATTGCGTGCTCAAGTTTCGCTTGCGCAGATGGGGCTGCCTGAGAGCATAGATGCTGCTCCTTGAAGCCTAGATGGCGCTCGAATTAGTCTTCTCGCGTTTCATGTTGAGATTGTTGGTCCTGCAGGCGCCGTGTGCGACGAAGTCTCGCAACGGGTCACCTTGGACCACATCTTGGTTCGCGGCAGCACCTGCTTGAACGCGCCAGCCCGCGAACGCCGCTCCAGTCTTCGTCGCCGCCCAGCAGCAGCCGCAGGAAAGCACGAAGCAAGGTGAACAAGCCCAGACTAAAAACTCCTGGGCGTTGACAGAACCAATGAACCGTTATGAACCGCAAAGAAATTCTTCCGTGACTGTGAGCGTGAATGCATTATTGTTATCGTTGATAAAGAAAAAAGAAAACGATAATTGAGATGTTCACTTGGAAGCCACACAGAAGTGCAGCAAAAATTTCCCTTCTTCTGTCACTAATTAAGCCAGAAAATATTCAAAGACGTCACAGTGATATCATTACAGCGCTTCGGGTAAATTTTGGTTTAGAGACTGGCGTTGTTGCGATACGCCAAGGAATGCAGATGGACGATACTTTGCCAGCATGATATACCTACTACAATAAAACTTTTGTGTGAATGGATGCTAAGGTTAAACAACACCTGCATTTGGACGAATCGGTAAAAATTCAGGGGGCACTTTGACTTTCTTAAGTGAGTAGAGGCGGAAGCGTTTTCCGCACCACCTTCGCTGTTTCTGTGGCACTGGTGGCGTCATATATAATTACTAAGTGATGGCAAATCACTAATTAATTGTTAATTACTGATTAATGCCTGAATACTATTTAACTGCTAATTAATGACGCTTAAGCTTCGCCTTTAGGAGTGGAACGCGACAGCGCGTTGTAGCGCTGCCAGGGAGTCCACGGAACGCCACCACCCGTTCGGCGCGATGCCTTGCCCTTTGAACGCAACGCTTTTTGGGGAAAGGAAATGGCGCAGTAATTCTCTGTCATCTCGGTGGACACCTGAACCGCACCGTAGAGGAAGGGAGGAAGTGGGAGTGAAAGAATATAGATAAAGAGGAGCCGTAATGAAGAAAATGAAAATTGTATTTGAGGAAAGGAAATTACGCAGCAACTGTCTCACATATCAGGGTGGACACCAGTCAAAATTCAGGGGGGCACTTTTTTGACCTAAAGTGTGGTCACTGATGTGTGGTTAAGATGTTAAGCTTCGCCCCTAAGAGTGGAACGCGACAACGTCTTGCAACGCTGCCAAGGAGTCCATAGAACGCCATCGCCCATTCGGTTCTACGCCTCGCTCGTCGGTAAATTGGTTTTTGAGGAAAGGAAATGTATCTGTCTCTCATTTGTCGGTGGACACCTAAACCTCGCCGGAAGGGAATGGAGGAGGATGAGAGTGAGTGAAGACACCGTATTCACTAGACGCGCCTTTGTTCATTCCAAACCATCGAGCTGGCATGGCGGCAATGAAGAAAAAAAAAAAGCTGGCATGGCGGAATGGATAGCATGCTCGTCTCTCACGTCGAAGACCGGGGTTCGATTCCTGAGCTCGACCAATTTCTTAGTCGGTTTTATTTATTTATATGGCCTGACTAGTAAAGCTAATTAGGCTAATTGGGTAATTAAGCAATTAACTAAGCTCAGTCCCACATACTTGGAGCATCACTATATGATCCCTTCAATTGGTTGCATGGTTACTAGCCAAAGTGCAATTGGCCCCGTTTGAAATTCGCGCACTGTGACGTCACGACCGTTTCCACCAATTGAAAAGCGTGACTTTTTTTCTCGACAACTGCTGCTTACAACGATGAGACATTAAAGGCTTCCGCCTTAATAATTCAGCTCAAAGCAGAAAGGCGCACAAAGCGTAGTAATCTTAGAAGCCATTGCTGATAACGGAACGTTTCCTTTTGAGAACACAAAGAAAATATACTCACTAACGATGTAAATGGTGCTCAAAGACGAAATACAGTGAAAATTGGAAACAGTCTAAACTACGTTTCCAGTCTGCAGCTGGTATACTGAAAAAAAAAACACCACTTTTGCGGCCGTCAAAACTAATGTCATCGTTGCAAAAAATTTTCAAAGAGCGGAGTTTGACGTCTCTGAGCGGCTCATGAGCTTGGAGGGATTTCGTAGTGAAGTACTCCGTGATAATTTATCACACCTGGGGTTCTGTATCGTGCGCTGACATCGGTAATCACACTGACTTGTTTGTATTTCGCCTCCATGGAGGTACAGCCTCCGCGGCCGGGATCAGTACCTGTGACCTTAAGATCAGCGCACGAAACCCAATGAAAGCAGCCAACCGCGGCGGACCAATCGCACTGCTACAATTTCTGTATTGCAAAGCTAGACATGTTCTAAAAACAAATTAAATGCCACTAATATCCTTAGAATTTCCTCATTGCGGCATAGAATAGTATTCCAGTGTCGCCCAAAACGACAGGCAAGGATACTACTAACAATGAGAGCCCAGATGCTTGTGAAGCTAACGAAAAAAACGCTTCAGTTTTCTTTGATCGTCGCGACAGCACGTCGCCCCGTCAGACGCTACTACGCTGACGTGAGGCTATCAGAGATGCTCTAAAGGACGCCATACGTGAACGCGGCGTACTTGGACTTTTGACTGGTTTCGAACCGGCGGAGACCCGGCCGGGCTGACTGAACCAGGCGCACTCTCTGGCCGGAACAGAGCCCCAGTTCGAGGAGCTTTTTAAAATATGCACTCGAAGGGAATCTCTCAGCCGAGTTCTTCAATTTGTTGGGCATGCGATGAAAGTGCGGAACGACCACATGTTTATAGAGTTTCTGAAAATCTATGTTTGAAGACTTCCCATGGAGAGGGGCTTAACCGCTGAGCTTCATGAAGACAGTGTTATTGGAGTAAAGCCAGAGGGTGCGGAACAGGAGAGTGGTGTCCTTAGTTCGGGACCCCATTGGGGGAGGCTGCTTCCCGTGCTCGTTCGATAATTTGACGCTGACGTCCTTCGTTTGAGCTAGACAGTGCAGCGTCCCACCCCTGCCACTTTGACTGACTTATGATATCAGCGACTTGGTTTTTCTGGCAGGCCCGTAGCATAAGATACAGGTCTGGCGTCTTGCCGCATAATTTGCATTTTGATTCGATATACTGTGGGTTAATAGCTTTTTTCGCGCAAGCGCTCTTATGCAGGAAATTCCAGAGGTTACACTCTAGTGACATAACTAGCAACATATGAGCATTTGCGACAAAAAGAGGCTTACGCGTGACTGATCGCATAGTCACATAGCAGCTGTGACATTCTTAACTGCTATTGAATGTCGTGACGACTTGTGTAATATTGCATATAATAAACGGCCTCTCGGTGCTTCTGTACATTGGTCGCCCGGCACGTAACCGACACAGCTGAGGGGTGAAGAGTGCGCTTCGACTAAAAATAAATGAGAGGAAGCCGCGCCGCGTAGTCTAACCGGTTGCCTACTGCAGTGGGTGTAGGCAGCGTATACAAGCAGGTAGCGTTGAACTTGCCGCAGCAGGCAAGTCCATCAACAATAAGGTTCCCTTTCGGGTTAGTTGCATGGAAATTTTACAGACGTTCACGCAATTGCCTAAATCGCTTGAATTGCGCAATAGGCCTTACACTACTCAGATATATTGTAGATTGAGACACACAATGAATAAGAAAAAAGAAGGCTCTCGCGCCACAAAAATGATGGGGGCATAATCTCATTTGTAATATAAAAGCTGTGGCCTCCCTTACAAAAAAAGTTTCAGACAGTCTATATAGTGTGTATAGACTTCTGTCTATAAAGCGTAACAGGGGGCGGCAGAAAGTTTGGTGGGCGGATGTGATTAAGAAGTTTGCGGGGATACGGAGGCCGCAACTGGCGAAGGTTAGGGTTAATTGGAGAGACATGGGAGAGGCATTTGCCCTGCAGTGGGAGTAGTCAGGATGATGATGATGATGAATGTTCCGAATGTTGCCAGTAGTAGGCAAGCACTTTTCCTTAATAGTATTTATTGATGCGAACCACATTTTGATTTAATGAAAAAAAAATATTTGAAAGCTAGTTCTGCCGCTATCTAACCGATGAAAACAACTATCCCTCCAAGTACGGGAAAAAAAATACAGGCCTTCTGGCATTTCCTGTTCATAGTAGGGTTATGTTAAAGAACATTTGTTGGATTGTGATTCCAATATTTAGTAACCTTGTTTTCTTTTTTTTCAGTGATGGCCACACTCAGTCAAGCACAGCATGTAAGTGTCACTTTTTACATTTGTTATAGGGATAAGCTTGCAGGCATTGCAGGGATCAGCCATGTTAGACGTTGGCCTTTAATATTCTAAACCTGCAAGTTGGTTACGAGGGACGCCGTATTTGAGGGCTTCCGGTTAATTTCGATCCTTCTAGATTCTTGAACGCGTTCTTACGTCGGACCACCGACTGGTGTTTCAGGGAATTTACCTTCCATCGCTATGCGGCCTTCCCCGGTTAGGTTCGATCGCGGGAACCAGGGGTTATCAGCCGAACGCCAAATCCTGTGAGCCACCGCGCCGGGTGCATTGGCCTTGCAAAATTGTTCACTGAGGGTACATGCCGGGTCTAGTAACGCGAGAAAAAATACAGGAAACATGTAAGGAAGACACAGAGGGCAGTCACGTGCGTCTGTCCTGTGCGTCTTCCTTATTTGTCTCCTTTTTTTGAGCTAGTATGCGAAAATTTTTGTCCTGGTTTAACGAGTGCTGTTGACTTCAGAAAGACAGGAGTGATGAATTAGCAAAATGCCATGTTTTCGTTTTCTATAAGCACCATATATGAGTAGAAACACGCCAAGGGCTCTCAAAGCTTAATTTATTGCCCAAAATCAACGGAACGACGAGATTACAAATAGGCTGTGGATTAAACTTCTCCTTTTTACTGGTTTGTCTTTGGAGGCAGATGGCCGAAGCTAACACCCCGACGATATTTTTCAGAGGCCGGACACGATTCGAGTACCCTCACCCCGTATTCAGCTGCCGAAACTTCCACCGCCGCCGAGGGTATGTATCCGAAGTACAGACGTGTCCTCGTGTTTTTTCCGCGCTGTTTTACCATGGTATGTATCCATTGAGTGAAGTCGTGTTCAGTCAATACTGCCTGCGCACATTCGCTATCTGAGGCAGACAAAAACCCGAAAGGCACTATGCGAGTTACAGACTTAAATAGTAGAATATTATTATTGATCCAGATGGAACACAGACGTGTTCACCTTTCACTAAGGACGTGCTGTGATCGCTCGTGGTAAACTAAACAATTACTAGATTTTAACTTTTGGAAGTAAGGACCTCCCCACTTTTGCGTTCATATTCATTGTGCCCCATTCAATATACGTTTGCCGGCAGATGTGCTTGTTTCCTAGGACGTGAAGGTTGCACGATTTCGTTTAACGGCTATAACCTTGAACAAAAGATTGGAGAAGAAACCTCGTGGAACAATTCTTAAGGCCGATTTTGGTGATACATGTCTGGGTGCGGCCAACGTAAGGCTATCGCACAAGTCGAGTTTGCTCTGCAGAAGATGTTGAGCACTCGAGACATAAGTACAAAAGAAAAGTAAAGGCCCCAGAATTGTTTCCTAGCTTTATATTTCGACGCAGTGAACCCAGCCATCGAGCACGGTTAACAGCGCCCCATTATTTAGAACCGGCAGTGTAGTGTAGCATGGAGCGGACAAGTTTTAGATGCAGCTATGAGACCCCCTACATCGCTTCTCATGATATTCTCTAAAAATTCGCAAAGAAAAAATGACATAGCAAGTATCCAAAAAAAGCAATAATAATCTGAGCAGATTTTGTTTTTTTCTTTCTGTACGCATTCAAGACCATAGTAGTTACGCGCACGGTCATTTTATCGGCCAATACGCACTTCCAATACGCAATTATCCCAGTTACATTTTGGCATATAGGTTTCATTCATGCCGACGATTTTGAATACTTTTTGCACTTATGAAATCTTGTGATTTCGATTATTACGTAGGGAACAATCAATTTAATTTGATTGAGGTGGCTCAGTCTTCAGGTTCGCTTCAGCTTCTGTCACAGCTGATATCTTAAAGGCTAAAATGCCACATGTCACCTGAAGTGTTCAACCAAGGAAACGAATCCAAAAAGCCTGATATTGACACATGCTAGTATCAGGCCATTTATAAGGGCCGTATATTAATGCAATGAGCACAGCAAGTGCTCCTACTGAGCTGTTATTTGAACGTGAAATAGATGCATTAATATGCACTGCAAATGGAAACTGCCTTCCACCTCTCAAGAAATCTCTTACCGAGAATCTTGGAGACCAATATTTGAAAACTGACTCCCAAGCCTTACCAAATCGCTTTCCTAACTGCCCATTTCTATGTTTTATGTAGCGGAATGCTAACCCCTGGCATGAAGAATCGGAAAGACAAAAGGGCTGATGAATCCATGGGCAGAATGTGTACAACGGCCAAATGACCACCCTCTCATTGGACGCTCCCGCAGACGCGGATTGACGTGCAAGGCGGCGGATACGGGTCCCAGGACAGTGTGAGCGGCAGCATCCAGCACGACCCCACCATCTCCATCTGGGGTCAGGGCTCGCACCAGCGACACCCCGCCACGGACAGCCACGGCCAGGGACAGGTCGGGGTGGGTGTCCGGATTCCCATTGGAAAGCGCTGACGGCCCCGCAGCAACACCCTCCTCCACATCTGCATGCCACCCACGAAATAAAGAACATATTCTCGGTTACACTGTTTCAGTTTGTCCATTTCCGTTGGGGAGTGACAACGCCAGACGTGCCAGTCTCAAGCGGGTGTACAAAATAACTCACGCTGAGCTGGAGCTTCCGGTTTCATGTATCAATATCAGCTAACAGACTAAAAACAGCTCGGAAGCAAGTTCACAATTATTAACTGAGTAAATAGGTTTTTTTTCGCAAAAGCTTTGCATCATAGGTAACTTTCCTTCCTGTAGCCTTAAGTCTGCAGGAGCTCGCAATTGTTGTATTCATTCCCCCAAAGCCTTCAACCGAGACCATGTGAGGCATCAAGAAAAATCGAATTAGATAATGGAACGCCGAACAAAATAAAAAGAAAGCCTGCAACCCAATATTAAACAGTTTGCAGTAAGTGATTTCAGCCGTATAGAAGCTGAAATTTCTTATTATCGCTGTAAAACAAACTGAACACCAAAATGAGTGCAGTCTAATTTTTCTTCATTGAACTGGGCAAGGTGCGCAGGCTTTGTTTCTATTTTTGTTCGGTCATTCTCACAGCCCTGAAGATAGATCAAATAGAAACGCAACAAATCACAATAAAATGTAGAAAAGAAGGAGCGCAGCCGGAAGTCTTTTTCAGTCAATAGTTTGGTAGAAGGTAAAGCTTGTTAGTTATGGGGTTGGATGACAAGCATCAAAAGAGTTTCCAAACCTGCTCTTATTCACCCTCAAACTACGGCTGCTTCAGAAAACAATGTTCTGTTCTTCGCGCGCTCTAAAACATAAGCCATACCTAACTGATGAAGTATTATCTGCAGCCCTATGAAAGCTCTACGTTGAGAACTTCTGCGTTTCTTTGATAGAATTTTGCAGAAATAATACTTTATACTTTCGATTTCTACGTGGATATTACTTTGGAAACATTTCATTATGTCAGGAATTTTCCTTATAATTCTTAATTTTTGATGTAAAGTTCTCAAACACATTTAATATTTAGTTCACAAAACGTAACTATTGACACTTCTTTTGGTAGTAAAAGTTGTGTATGTGGTCTTGAGAAATTGTAGTTCTCGGTAAAATGACACATGTGGTGCGAGATAAGAGCCGACGTGAAATGCGCTTTGTGCGCTGTAGCTGTACCCATATCTGCGACCTGTTCGTGCGTCTGGAAGAGATAATACTTTGCGCTTTAGGCATGCTAACGGCGGTGAGATAAGCGGGCAACTTGACGTTTTTATTCCCCCGCTGCATTGCTTCTCTTCTGTCTCCGCTTTCTCCTCGCATATTAAGAAGACAGCCTTGACTGCCTCATAGTGTCGTCCGTTAAAAGAGGGTGTCACACATTTGGCAGCGTTTAACTCGTGTTAACTCGGGAACTGAGAATGATAGGAGAAAACGAAATTTTGCTTCAGTAGAGCAGTTATTTAATTATAGAAAAAATGTCAAAATTACGTCGAAATAACGCAGACGTTGATATAGCCACAGGAACAGTGTGACGTCACATCCACCGGAAATCGTCATGGCATAGAGAAAATTACCACAGAATAGTGGGGAAAACGTAGGATTTGTGTCAGATTAGATAGAAAATTGGGGATAAAAGCGTAATTAGCAGTTAAGATCCCCGAAAAATGTACAATTTTGAGTATCGATATAGCCATGGGAACGGTGTGACGTCATATCCACCGGAAGTCGTCACGGCATAGTGTTCTCGGCTTTCGCCTCTCAACACATTAGTTGCCAAAGTGTCCTCGAAATTTTTTGAAAGAAAAAAAAACTGGTAATGGCGCAGAAACGAGGACATGGAAGGCACACAAAAGACAGGACAGACGCCATCCTGCCTTTTGTGTGCGTCAGTCCTGTCTTTAGTGTGCCTTCCGTGTCCTCGTTTTTTGCGCCATTACCAGTTTTTTCTTTCAACATGAACCAACTCGCCCAAAGTAGTATTTTACTCGCAATTGTTTGTTAGCATTTTGGGAGCAGGTTTGTATTCAGCACAAGCTTGCGAAAATAGCCATTTTGCTGCTGTCAGTTTTGGAGCCTCTTTCAGTCGCTCAGTCACGTATGCACTTGGACCGTTCTGGAAAGAAAAATAAATCTGAAATAACTATCAAATCAAAACGCCGTAAGCGATGTCATGTCGTGCGATGACTATCGGTTCTACTGCGTTACTATCCGCTATGAATGCGGCTAGTCGGTTTTGAACTATCCTCGACCGGCATCTATGAACAGCTACTCGAGAGTAGGGAATTGCACTCCCAAAAGACCGAACACCAAACACACGCCATAGCTGCCTCACTTCCTTCCTGGCTAATATATACTACTGTCAAGGAGAAAATTAGCTGGATGCGGATTCACGAAAATAAATTTATTCCTACCTTGCCCCGCTAGCCAGTCAGTATTTGTTCCCATATCCAACATTCTTTGGCAACCATTTTGAAGATTGTAAAATTGTAAATAGAGACGGTAATGGTCCATTCTTCTGATATGTAGCAAAAATCTTTCTTTTAAAGTGTTTCCATCTATCGCATTAAGCATTTAAAACTGCCACGGGAGACCAACAGGGGACGCTTTTGACGATAGCAAAAAGGTGATTAAAAAAAAACACAATACTGCCTTCGGGTGATCTGCGGATATATTGACTGTTATAGTGAAATCTTACATATGAAAAAACTGCGTTCATGAAGGGTTTCCCACTCTAAACTGCTTTCGTCCAGAATTGTTGGGTATGAGCGGACAAAGCCCACATGCCCACTCATGCCTCTACGCTCTTTATGGACTTCTATTGCCTGATTATGCAGGCGTTCTTTTCCCCATGAACCTGCATCCCGCAAGCCTTCATTCATGACTTATAAGTTTGTATTTTCTTGCAGGCGCTTAGATTCCGTACTTCACTACGGTAAAAGCGTTCGGCTCAACGTAAGACAAGTCTGACCCTTGCCTGCTGGCTGGCCTTGGCGAGCGGTGACTTAAGATTTGCTCGCGCACAAGGTTAACGAACGAGAGAGGTTGACAGCAGAGCGTTTACTCGCCAATGCAGATCCGAGACAGCGGTGGTCAGCGTCTTTTGCGTTCTCGGGCCACGGGCAACTGCGGCGACCGTCGAACGCGAGAGCGCTGGCGCAAGGAGGAAAGCTCCGGTGGTGTGCGTCCGCTCCCACCTCCGTGTTTTCCCGTTTTGCAACGCGAGCGCAGGAGGGGCCGAGTGCCATACGCCACCTGCAGCGCAGGCTGACGGCTCTCCTCCTTCCGGCTCGGAGAGGAGGCCACGCACTGCGTCCGCTCGCCCAAGGTCTTCGAAATGAAACGTAGTTTCGCTGTCCTCTCATCTGACGAGGCTCCTCTCACCCTCTCGCTTGCTCATTCTTTCTCTCTGCAAGCCTTCGTTCCGGCACCGTTTTAATAGGGTTTATTCCCTCACTTTGTCTCTCTGAAGCCGGCAAAAGGGAGTATGTACGAAACGGTCTTCAGGTGCTGCTTGGCGGTATGCTGCACCTGTGGCGGTCGGCTCAAGCAGCATATCTATCATATGGGTGATGTTTACCTCTAGGAATGTGTAATTGTTGCGGTCCTATGCCATCGTAATTTCTGTGTTAGCTATGCTGAAGCAGTTAATACTGCGGCATGGACTTTGCGAAAGAACTCACTGCTCGCAAGCATCCAGTTTTAAATGCGTGATGAGAGATTTATCTTGCCACCACACGTATTTCGAGACGTCCTTAGGTTTCAGAGACTTTTCCATATGCTACGTTTATAATACGGACAGAGTAAGTGCCTACTACGCCTTTACTACATGAAGTGTTCCTTTTGGCTAAACCGCTTTCTGATAGAACTCAACACGCGTACAACGACGATGATGTTGCCAGTTAACGGTGATCTTAGCTTCTTACCCCGCTGAAAGAACATTAGACCAGAAACCAGAACCAGAAAGTAAGAGTCAATTAACAAGATTGTTTTAATTGACGAAAAGCTTGCTCCCCGCCTTGAAAGACGGCCGACCATAAGGTGAAGTGAGTGATTTTTGCTCTCTAGTAGAGAGCTTCAAATTTAACGCGCAGAGAAGTCCAAGTAAAGAAGAGTGTTTGAATTTCTTTTCCAACGAAATAAGTGTCGTTACATTGGTCCTTGGACCGTGAAGCGTTGTTCTTACAATCTGAAATGGGGAAGTGCTTATTAACATTGTCTGGGCAGGCAGACTAATCGATTCGATAAGCTGGGAGTCAGTGCTCGCAAAGAAGGGTGACGTTGGTTATAGCTATAAGCCGCCGCGTATTTTCAACTACTGATGTTTCAATTCCCACATTTAGTTTAGTTTAATACCTCCCAAACAATTACGTACCACCTCTGGAGTGTCCCCCAAAAATGTAAGCTTCATAGATAGCTATCATCGGGCCCCTGTAAAAAATTTACAAGACCTGAAGGTCAAATGGATATCTGTAAATGGAGAAACCTAAATGCTAACTTTTTGGCATCAGTGTATTTTTTTTTTGTTTACTGGCGTTTTGAAAAGCTTTGTATGAAAATGATTGCGTAAAACTAAGTGATCGAAAAAATATGTGCATGCGAAAAATAGCGACCTCTATGCGCGATGAAAGGGAAGGCCGTGGGATGAATATCGGATGGATGCTCACCATCTTTGTGAGCATATATGAAAAACGCTTGCGAGCAAAACGGCAAAACGTCTCCTATGTTCGACGAAACGACCAGGTGTTTCTAGTTATTCTACATAGATTTTTCTTTAGCTGTGAAAGATACTTGATGTTTTCTGTGAATCTTGCCTGGGCTTCAAAGCGGTCATTATTTACGCGCTAAAGGGCACTTAAATGCTGACCAATTAACAAAATTAACTATTTAACTCGAAAATGTTTGCTATTAGGGCACATGTTTACTTTGCGAATTTGAAGGCAGGCAACATCGAAAGCGTTATGAAAATGTCGAAATCCGTATTGGGGCCTAAGATATTGAACGTGAAAAACGCTCTATTGAAAGCACGTTAGGTTGGCATTGCACGCTACCCACTGCTCAAATGGTGTCACTGGAATATTTGATGCAGCAAATACTTACCTATTTGAGGTGTCTTAAAACGTAGAAGGTGCTCATGCAGTTTCCGGGATGACACTCAGAGCAGCGATGTCTTTAATCAATGTGCAATGTGGGAAACCCAACATAAAGAGTATTCAACGACATCTTTTTCACGTTCGAAATCTTGAATCACGACGCCGATTCGAAAAATCTGGTCTTGATCTTCACAACTGCGGCGTAAAAACAAAACTGAAAACCTTGATAAGGTAACTTTAACGGATTATTCGTATTTTATGTTGTTGGGATTGCTGGTGACAAGGTGGGAGCCTCGGTGCCACAGTGTTGACAGGGTGGCAATGCGCACCCCACCCTGTCACCACTGTTGGGACCGGCGCTCCCAACTTGTCACCACTATTGCGACTGGATCATCTCATCTTGCTGCCGCTGTTGCTCAGAGCTGAGCCGTGAAGGTCAAGGCGACTAGGAGTCAACAAAACGTTTATGTACGGTATATGTAAGGGGGTTACATAATCGGCACAAGAGCCGATAGCACAACGGGCTCTCACGAAGGAGCGCGGCGATATGCCCAGGGAGAGCGCCTCTCTCGCTTGATGTCTCCATCTGCTCCCCTTCCGCTGCTCGCATTCAACACGGCTCGGATTTTATAAACCCCGGGAAGCTGCAGCAGTCAGCCGCTCGAACCTTCCAATCAGGTCACACCACTGGTCACCGTTCGAATTGGTCAAGACGGCAAGGCTGTTCACAGTGTGTAGTCGTGAAACGGCTGCTGGTGAAGAGTCGGCTTAGACTCGAGTCGGCGCTAGCCAGTGGGGATTCCGCGAGAATTAGGCGTGCCCGTGCACAGCTTTACAGAATGCCCTATGCGCTTGCCCTTAGCGCCCATTTTCTACTTCGCTGGGCACTTGGCTCCGGAGGGGTCGCTGTTTCTCAACTTCGGGTGCTCTAGATGCTTTCTAGCGCTTTCATCAAGTCTCGCCTTCCCTGCAGCACTCACAAGCCTAAGATTTGGGTTCATCTGATGCGACTTGGACGAGGTGGAATCTCTCAATCCGACAACAAAGCGGTCACGATTCAACCGCTCTGTCAAATCGCCCAAGTCGTATCTGGCGGCCAACGTGAGCAGCACCCTTAAGCGCGTGTTTACTCTGTCCCCTGTGTCCTGGTTTCCCCGGTTGAGAAAGGAGCTCTCGTAGAAGACGTTTCTTGAGTGGACGAAGTACGCGTCGAACTATGGCTTTATGAGCGCATAGTCTTTGATTTCGTCATCGTCAAGGTTGAGTGTCTTCAGAATCTCTCGAGTCTTCCTTCCTATGCAATCAGAAGAGTTGTCATTTGAGATTCCTCACTTGTCTTGTCCTGTATACAGGCGTAGTGGTAATACTCAAAAATTGGTCTGCAGTAGCTGCTGGATCCCAGACGGGGCGAGAGCTTCATGTCAAACGGCGATGGCCAGCGCCTTAGGGATGGGACTCAAGTGCAGGCGCAGCCACTTCTCACACCGTGTCGCATGGGTGCAACGATGCGATAGGTGCAGCGATGGAATTACCGATGCGGACGCGGTGGTGTCCAGTGCAGGAAGAGAGCGTTTATTGTGTCCAACACCCTCTACAGTGAAGGCGTGCCATATATTTTCACGCACAAAGAATGAGTTCAATCGCAAGCGGCGTCACTAAAAATAAGTATTGAAGCGGCGCTATATACACCGTGTCCTTAAAGAAAAACGACGATTGGAGAGCCGGCGTGTACAATTTTTTTTTGGCTTGCGAGACCGAAAACATTGTCCTCGGTGCATTCAGAGCAGGCGCAAAAAAAAGTATAGACGATCGATGCGATTAACATGGCAAAGTATGCTGTCGCTTTAGTGTTTCACCCGGACGGAGCAGCCGCTGCCGCTGACGGGTTCAGACCGCGCGAGCCGGTGGCGTGCTCCAGTCCGTCAACCATGCACCATGTGACACGTCGTAGCCCCAATCCACATTACAAATCCAATCCAGCAATCACAGTGTGACACACTGGACTCTATCTTCACTTTCGCTACCTGCCACCAATCACCTACTACCCTCTCTTCGTCTTCCTTCTCCCCTTTCTATCTTCCTCCTTTCACATCAAAGAGGAGAGGAGGACTTCCCTGCCTCAACTTTGCCACCCGTTACCTCCCACCCCCTCCCCCTCACCCAATTCTCTAACTCTATCCTTTCATTTCCCATTTCCTTTTATCGTCACAATGGCGCTATAGACTTGTGGCTGCCGAATCCTGGCGGACGCAACGCTCTCTATGATGTGATCCGTTGCGTCAATACAGACCCCTACTTCGTATCATCCGCAATTGTGACTTTCGCATGCCGCGCAATTTAAGCGGAGGCGTGACCATTACTGCCCTCACCGAATTCGCTCGGACGTTTCCTTACAGAGTATACTTTATTCATAAAATTGGTGCATCAAGCAGCTCCCTGTGCCCGACATGTGGTTCTCGCGAAAATCTTGAACGCGGTCTGCTGCTGCCAGATTTTCAATGCACACCGCAATGCATTGCTATGTACTTTAGGCCTTTGTCAGGACGGCGTCCTGTGCCTGGAGCATGTCATTGGCCCTTGGAGTTTCGACATGAGTGAAAACAGCGTGAAAGAATTCCGAAGGCGAAACGAAGAAGGGACAGGATAGAGCGCTGAACTGACAACTTTCCTGTCTTTCCTCTCCCTTCTTCGTTTCGCCTTCGGGCTTCTTTAGCGCTGTTTTACTCATGTCGCAATGAACCAACTATCCCAGCAAAAAGTTCTCCCTGATTACCCTTGGAGGTATTCGACTTCGGCTGCGCGTGGTACAAAAGCCCTACTAGTTTATCTTAGAGACACGGGTTTAATGACACCGTTTGATTCTCCTGTGTGTTTGTGAGTGCGCGAGTGTCGTGTACGCTTGATTTTACCTTTCACCTTTTCTTTTTTTGCCCTTTTCTTTCCCTCTTCTTCACCCTCATCTGGAGTAGCATTCCTGGTTAACTACCAGCCACATCTCTGCTGCAATCATTAACCTCTCTCTCTATCTCCTCTTCCCTATAAGGTGGAGAGGAGATTGCCGTCTATCCGCTTTGCCCCCAGCCAACTGTTGGAGGTGGAAGGTGAAAAGGTGCAGGTGGCCCTGCGGAGGCTGAAGACAGCGCGAAAGTGGGAACGAGCTAATAAGAACTAACGCTCTAAAACTGACAGGACAATCACCAAACCTGGCGCCATGTTCTATGTCCATTTTAAAATGGCCATGTCGCGTCCATCTGGTCCTCTGTCATTGGTCACTTAATTATACCCTCCGGTTTCAAGCGTCTGTGGGAACCGACCCGTTGGGATATGCAGCGATCGTTAGCTGCATATCACAATCAATGGCAGCCAGTGGACGGGACCGGTCGTTGAGATATGCAGCGATGTAGTTCAGCAAGGTTACGTATGTAGTTTGTATTCCTACGTGTTTTGAGTTTAAACCGGACTCTCAAGCGATATTTATACAAGTTGTGAATTTTTGGCACACCACTTTCTAGAAAGAGGTGCGCCTTTGTCATGTTACAGGGGACATTGTAAACGAGGTGAAGTAACTTTTTATGAAGAATATAGATACGCTGAAGACAGCGAACCGTGAACTGTACCCACATGTACCCTACACTCAGTGGCAATAGTTGAAATAGGAGTTGAAAATGAAAATATAGAGGAGTATATATATAGCTTTACTTGTCTTGAAATAACATATCTCAGCCGGCTTATGACCCCGGTTTTTCGTTGCTTCGTTGCTCCATGGAGCACGTGATGTTCCCAAGACATGCTTTAGGGGGAAAAATACTCCTAGGCATTTAAATTGTTCGACAAATTCTATGAGTCGCGAGTTTAGTTTAGTCTCGAGGGAGGAAGGAAGTACTTTGTTTTTAGGGCGAAATTTAGCAGATTTTCTTTTCTTATTATTGATATGCATACATTTTAATTAAATCAGGCTATATTTGTAACTCACGCATGGTGTCATTGCATTCCCGAACGTGGAGATAAAGATCATTTCCGGTAAAAAATATGGTAGTATCATTAGGGCAGATAATATATTTAGCGGCAGAGTTAATCGCAGTCAATGCGAGCCAAATGCCAGGTCCATTCGCCGACCACGCAATGGCCGGTCGCTTTCCACAGACACCTGAAAGCCACGGATATATCTGAGTGCCCAATCGGAGAGGAGCAGACGGAGACGAAACGGCCATTTTAAAATGTACAGCTTATAGAATACGGGCCCTGATGCGAGTATGGTGCGAGAGCAGTTAGATTTACCCTGGATGGTAACTCTGATGCTTTAATTCTAATGAATCTAACTGGCAGGTTGGAATCTTGCGTAGGGAGGTGGCTGATGGGTAGTGATTCTGGAGGGCTGCTGGCATTCCCACTGCGGCTTTGAATTTAATTTAATTATCGCGTTTACGTTCTGCTGCTGCCTGGGCTAGCTATCAGATAGAGTGGCGAGGTGGCAAGTGGGTGGCGCTTCTGGAGCGTGGCGGCTTAAGACAGAAGAAAATTACTGTCTTCACACCGATAACGCCAGCATTTTCGACAAGTGCGACTGTTGATGAAGAATGAAATTAAAGAGAGTTAGCTTGGGCTTACACAGTTGCTGGTACACCTCGTCACGGGTGGCAGGCCAAGCTAGGACTTCATTCTGGGAGGCCTGGAGCCGAGAACTTGATCGCTGCGTGTGTTGCATCGGCCAGACTTCCGAGCAGTTTTGATGAATGTACGCACCCTTCGTGGTCTCGAAATCAGCGCTCGCGTGGGCCTGTGGGTGAAAGAAACGGTAAAGGCTCGTGATAAAAAGTCTTCCTAGGCGATAATTTTTACCCTTTGTTGTTATAAGCACTGGAAAGTAGCTCCCGGTGCATCTGCTTCAGTTTGTGGGTGGATAAAGTGTTCTATAAGATCCCACGGGCTCCATTTCTAAGCGAGCCGTACGTATTTCAATGGGTGCGAATCCTCAGTCCGCCAGCCTGTCCGCATTCGTGGAGGCCGAAGACACTAGTGACATCCAAACCACGGACAGCTCACATCGCCCACTCAGAAGACCGCACCTGCTTGCACCAACTACACGGATCGCTTGAAGCAGGGAAGCCTCGACAGCGGCTTTGCGCAGGCCGGCGTTGATAGCGGTTGTCAGAAGTTAGCCACGAAATATCGCGGTTTCCCGTGACCGCAGGAATTAATACGAATGCTGTCCACTGTAGACATAGTACCACACCCTTCTGATGGTGCATATTGCCTAGGTACGGCTATTTCTAGGTAGGGCAATGAATTCCACGTAGTCAAATTATGCTTAGTCCTCGCCTCTGCAAAGCCATGCGTCATGGTGCACCGTAAAGGCACCTACCATATGGATTTGAAAACGAAGTATAATAAGTGCGCACAGAAAGCACAGTTGGTGCAGCCCTTCCTTGTTATCAGCGTAGTTACGAAACACAAATTCAACAAATTTCCTTTTGAAGGACCTGAGATTACAATCAAAGGCGTGTTAAACGTAGCCAACGTACTCGAATTTATCGCTGTTACTTATTGCAAATCCGCTAAGTACTTTCTTTGGTTTAACGGAGACGTCACAGCAGTACTTGCAGCAGATGTCCGCGTACATTCCCTTGCGATTAAATAAATTTATGTACGCTTTTACCATTGGTTTAAAAGTAGCAATAGATAATTAAGTTACTATCTAAATTCAAGAAATCATAATAGGTAGGTTATGAAAAAGGGCACGAAAACTTAAATTTAATCGACGTACCGCCCTGAGAATACCTCTCTACTGCAAACCGGATTGAGAGCCAATTTCTACCTGAAAGTTCAAACACTTGAAATGAAAAACTTGGCGGGGGTAGGGACGCCGAGGAGGTCATAACCACATGCCTCACATATAAAAGAAATGAAGTGTCATAACTCACGGGCTGCTTCACGGGTCGACTGCGTTATATGAACGAGCTGCAGACGAACATTGGACTCAGAGAAGAGACGAGGACATCGGTTACACAGGAGAGACGGGGGGCGCTTCGTGTTGTGTACTCGTTTCTCTCGTGTGTGCAATGTCCTTTTGCGCTAAATTTGCAGTGCGGCTCACTTGCTCTTTCAGTGAGGACGCAGGCTAGGCGTCGCATGAGCGCTGTTTCGCTTGCTTTCTTCACCCTCTCCTAGCGAATTGCCCCCCTCGGAGCGTGGTTCTCGCGATCCACGAGGACAATTTTTTGCTGCCGCTCGTGATATTCGTGCTGCATTCATGGGTGCTCTTTATGCTGTCTGTGCCGTCGCCGCCTGCGGAGCTCCTTGCACACTCTGCTGCTGCAGCATAGTGTTCGCGTCTTCATCTCAACGCACCGGAAGCATTCGTCCAGTTTATCACTTTGCCACTTGCGACAGCTGCTAAGGCAAGTGCAGTTGGAAACAACAGAAGGGCAGCAATAACTCGGGGCAGTCGAGTGCCAGGCTGCGAGGTTTCTTGCAACCAAGGGCGGAACAGCGCTGAAAAATGGCAATAATAAGGGTGATTACTTTGATCCTTGCTTCCGTCACTACGGTATGTATCACTTCTTGGCATGCAGCCTGGGCGGGGCTGCTGAAGAATTCACGAGTGAGCATGACCTCATTTTAGGGAATGGGGGGAATAAAAGGCTACGTATCTAAGAGGAGACAAATCCATCGCTTCCGTCGCGCTGTTGGCGTTTTCTGGACTATCGTTTTTGATGAGCACGCTGCTTATAAATTGCGTTGCTGTTGGAAAAACTCCGGCTGCATGGGATGTTGATGTCCACATAGTAGGACTAGGTCAACCACATGGATAAAATGCGGCCATTGGTTTCGCTGATAAAACCAGATAGTCGGTGCGCTCTTCATGAAAAGAACAGCCCAAATTCATGCTATTACTCACACTCGACTCATTTCCGGTCTCCATGCGTCAGGCTCAGCGCTGTCTAGCTAACCACGACTGCCGTGAAACATTCCCTCTCCTGGCTCTCGTTGCCGCCGTTCTTTCATTCCACAGGATTCTTCCTTCCTCCTCAACCGGCAGGAAAGGGCTTCGTTTTTTCTCATTCTAGACATGACATCAGTCTCACTTCCCCCGCGCACACTTCAGAATGCCCTATTCTTCCTCGTTTTTGTTTTCAAGATGCAGAAAAATTGATAGTACACAGATGGGAGTGAGCACAAAAAAATTGGCTTATTATTGTAGATGTTTTCCATGGTGAAAATAACGAGTGGTCAACTCGCGGTTTTAACTATAATTTAGAGTTCAAACTGCCAAATCAAGTTAGGTCAGAGCAGACGGTGACGCCATGTTGTGGTCAAACTCTGCAGCTTTGCGTGCCTCCGCTCGTAGCCAGCTTGGAGTGATATACGAATTGAAGACGGCTACTTTGAATGCTGGAATCTTCAGGCCCACACGAAAACAGGGCAAACTACACAAAGGACGCAAAAAGGGGAGACGAGACATAGGCGCTGTACACAGCGCCTGTGTCTCGTCTCCCCTTTTTGCGTCCTTTGCGTAGTTTGCGCTGTTTTCTTGCAATCGAAAACCGACTAGCTCGTGATGTGTTCTTCAAGTTCATTTCTAGTACATCGAGCATCTTTTCTTTTGCCTTGTATGATCCACACCACCTAGTAACAGCGCCTGTGTCTCGTCTCCCCTTTCTGCGACCTTTGTGTAGTTTGCCCTGTTTTCATGTGATGGAAAACCAACTAGCTCGTGATGTGTTCTTCAAGTTCATTTCTAGTACATCGAGCATCTTTTCTTTTGCCTTGTATGATCCACACCACCTGGTAACAGCGCCTGTGTCTCGTCTCCCCTTTCTGGGTCCTTTGTGTAGTTTGCGCTGACATCGTGTGATGGAAAACGAACTAGCTCGTGATGTGTTCTTGAAATCTTCAGGCGCCTTTACGTTTTTATTCTCTTGCCACTATAATCGGATAAACTCAAGTCTGCAGTGAAGTTCAACCCACATTCAGGACCACCGAATCGAATTCCTCCGTGACAGAAAGTAAACCTTAGTTAAACCTAATCATGCTATCTAAACAAGACGCTAATCACCACATGAAAATATAGGCTCAGTAATTTTGAGACCTCTAATTTGTTTGATACGGTCAAAGACTGAAAAGTGATTTTGTTCACTGTTGTGATTGGCAAGAGGAGTCATACAGCTAAAAGGCCGCGGACCGTGGCCCACTGTTTCCAACTACAGTTTTTTGTAAGTTGTATCCTACTATAGTCACCGTTTCTCGCAGTTTTTAACAGTGTTTTTCATTCATTTGGGCGATGTTTGGTAAATTCAGACTGCCCCTATTTTATTAATGGCGCTGCAATCGTCAGTGCTCCTACTAGCGAAAAAATCGGGGTTTGTATGTGTGATAGGTACCATCAGTTTTACTTTGCGGATGGTTCTGAGAACCCCCAAAAGCTTCAAACTATATTTTGAGGAAATCTATGCATACGCTTTATCCCGTTATTCTCTGCCCAGGCGGAGGGTAGTACTTGTTGCGTCGTTAGTAGAAGTAGTAACAAACATCTTTATAGAAAGGGTTGTGAGAAAGAATGAGGAGGAATGTTGGAAACGAGTTAGACATATTCAGGAATTGTGGTTCTAGAGGGAGCGCTTATGTAATGATAGGGTTTACAGACGCCAAATACCACGAAAAATGAAACACTATCATTTAAAAAAAGTACATTTTAAATTTATCTGTCGAGTTTCTGAGCCCGCAGCCGGGTAGAAGTTCATTTAGGCAAAGAACGTTCGATTAGCGCAAAGAAAATGTGGCCGATAAAAGTCAATAGAATGACCATTTGAAGCCTCCATGCCTTCATTTTTGAACAATGAGATGATTGTTGCTGGCGCCCTCTACCTCTTTGATGCGGAAGTTTTTCGACTTACACAATTAAGCCAGTATCACCGGGGTCCCCTCAGGCATAAGGAAGCTGCCAGCCGGTGCAACTATCCGCGACGAAGCAGCCCGACGTGAGCGTGTTTTCTTGTGCCCAATTGACAGCGTCGGTCTACCAAAGCAAAGTGTAGCACCAGTTCTCCTAGCGAGACTTCAGTGTCGGGGATCTGTTGGTGCTGAACGTCTGAACTGTGCTAGAATTTCCTCGCACTCTGCAGACTGCGCTAGACTCCTCATTTGCATGTTGTTCTGTCATTGCCTGTCGCGAGCAGCTGCCGGAAGTTCGGTGCAGTAGCGAGATTCGTGCAGCCCTTGAAGGTGGGCTGCGAGGTCCACCAGGTGCGGGTGCAATGCAGGAAGAAGAAGAAAAGAAAGCACGTTTGTCGCGACTCCTTCCGCCATGCCTTCCCCATCGTGGCTGTGGTCTGATTATCCATAAGTGGAGAACTGCTGAGCCTGCATTTTCGTGGGTACAGAAAGAACAGTGCAAGCATTAAGCTAGGGCTTGATCATTGCCAGGAATTTGGGCAAGCGCTTTTATTTCCCTTGGCTACCGCCTTGTGGCGCACGGCTAGTACGCATGGGCAGTAAGATAGTACGCTGGCATCATCCGTGAAGTAATTAATAAAGAGAATGATTTAGTGGCTTTCGAACAGCACGTGATAAGCTGCTAGCTTTAGCGGCGCTGCCTGTGCGCTGTCTCGACTTCCTGGTAATGAGTTCCACCCGAGACGAACGCAGACAGCGAAGTTTGCTCAGGCGCATATGCAATCTATGCGGGCGGTGACATCACTAAACTTTTCAGAGGCCCAAGCCTCTGGGCCAGCTGTAGGAACCGAAGAATTCACGACAGTTGCATGCAAAAGGTTCCCTGCCTTGACGCCGGTCGAGCGGCCTGCACGGATGGACCGCGATTGAGCGTTGGGTGTTAACTTTTTTTTCTCCAAGCCTGGCCTTTCTTCTTGCACAGCATTTTTCAGTGATACCGGCACGTGAGGTGAGCCAGGAGGGAGAGGTGTATTTAGAGAGGACGGCGGAGACGTCAGCCGGTCGGATCATTATCTGGCCTGCTACTATGCACTGGTGAAGGGGACGAAGAGAAGAACGAGGTCATCGAACACTAAGGATGGACCTTTGTGCCATCGAATAATAGAGAGGACGGCGGTTTTCATTCGTTTCCGCTGATTCTCTGTTCTTCAGATGCCTGTAAAATCGATCCGAATATTATTCGTGGCTTCGGAATACATCTTGAGAGAGCGGATTTGTGACAGCAGCATCGTCTCCACACCCGAATCGGAAAAACACGACGCCACTCGCTTTAACGTGGACTTGGCAAAAGTGCACATGTGCCTGGTAGCTCAGGACTGAACTGGCCTACGTTTTTCCTCGGCTGAAGGTGAGTGAGAGGGATTCTTTGTCCAACCCTGCAGACTGAAAACCTCGGGAAGCAGGCATTTAACTGATTTTTCTTTAAAGGGTCAGTCTACTGAATTTTATCGACCATATTTTCTTTGCGGCAACCGATAGCTCTTTACTCAAATTACCGTTTAGCCAGATGTGGTGCCAAGAAGTGCGGTAGAACATTTTAAAATAGAATTTATTGATGTGGGAACACATCTGTATGAGATGGTAGTCTCATCTGGCAACCATCTGGATTTCCGCCGCGCGGCGACAAACATGGCGGCGCCCGTCGAAGCCGGGCCGTACCTCCCGCTTCGGACGGAATTCTCGTTGTTGCTACCTTTTTCAGTGCGTTCACTGGCCATAAATGGGGCGCCAGTCTTTCGCTTCGTCTCATCTCGCCTATAAGAAAACATGTAAGAGATAAATTTGTTTTATTTTAATAATTAGATTGACGATTCTGCCGCTCCTAGGCTTAAGTGGAGAGTCGGTTTGTTTACAGCGATGGTTCCCGTCCTAACAACCAGATGGCGCCACTATAGGCTGAGTTTATTTTTGCGTCTCTGCTAGCATACGCTGAACTAAAAGTGGTAATGTGCCTGCGTTTTGCGTACGTGTAACTATAAATATTCATGTGATTTACAGAAAAAGCGAGCGGTACGCCTTCTACAGTTTACTAGAACAAAACGTGCGTTTCTCTGACATTGGGGCATACAAATGGTACGTAGTATATTCACTTATGCTTCTACAAAAAAGACTACCACTTTCTTGAACAAAATGAACGTTTGGGGTCGCCACCATGCTTTTTTACGCGACTTTTAACGCCGAAATAAAATATAAATTCCGGCCTAAACCGGGCGCAGACCCCTCGTTATTGATGTTATAGGGTGCCAACTACCAGAATATGCCATTATTTATACACTCATCTCGGTGAGTAGGCTGACCCTTTAAAATATGGGCACTGACAGATAAGTTCGACAGTGGCACAGAGCCAAGCTTCATGCAGTCAGTGGGAATTGACCAAATCCACATTTATAAATGACTCTAGCTGTGTGACCATGAAACGGAGCACTCCGTAGTTAAAGGGCCGCTTTTTTAACATATTGAATCAATAACCACATCCAACTCCTCAGAGACCCGTCAATCTGCGACATGAAACAGCTTTTAAATATCAGCTATAAGTATTTTGCCCCTTTTGACTCTCTGTTTGAACTGAGAAAGATCAAGTAAAAAACAGGATATCAATTGTTGGTGCAAGTGGCGCGTCTCTTCCTTCGCATGCCGACAGCGTGTCATGACACATTCAGCGAGGCACATTGATTGCTGATCATGACATTACATCTGAAGGTGTTTTCAAAAATTTTGACATTTTTTAGGGCACTTGGTGTTTTCAAGCCACTCAGTGTCTTGAAACCACTTAGTCTCTATACCAAGCTGACACTTCTGTCCCGACCAATGTCGCGGTCCAGCTCATATTTTGCAGCACTAAACTACAGATACACAGCGGCCGTGCAAAGGTCTCCAAGCCAGCGAAGAGAAAAATAAAGAGGCAGCCTTTGCAAGGATAACTTGTTTCCAAAAAAAAAAAAACGACGAACACGTTCCGCCGACGATGAAGTCTGCGTATTCGACACCCATGACAATCAGAGCGTTCACCAACAGAATGCCACTCCGGACAGTGAAGTCGGGAACGACTTGACAACACTTTGAATTTACGGCCATCCATCCGCTACAGGCCTAGGCGCTCCCCATCGTCATCCCAATCTGGCTCTGGGATGTCCCCCAGAAGAAACGGTATCGGGTAACCTTCCTGCAGTCGGATGTACGGCTCAAGGTCTCGGATACACTCCTCCATGCTGGAATTCTGCTCGAATGGAGCCCGAGGATTGGCATGCTCCCTGTCAGAGGAAAAACTACGTGATGAATCCTCTAGAGGTGAACTCGCTGGAGAAGTCATGTCGGAAACAAAGCCCATCGCTGAAAGTGGTCTGGGGCTCAGATTAGGCGACTGCGAGTCGTTGGTGTCTCTTGTAGACGAAGATTGCACATCACTACAAGTAGCATGAGATTTGGAGGTGCTGCTTTGATCATGCATCTTCTTGCTCGAGCTTGGCGTTTTTGCTCCCGGCCGCGGCGTCGCAACAGGGTGAAATGATGCGTCGGGTTCATTTGGTTTTCTTCCAGCGTTGGAATCGAAAGTGTTGTTCCCCATAGCAGCCGATGTCATCGCCTTTGCCATGTAGCTTTCGTACTGTGTTGTTTCTTTTTTGGACCACACGCTGTATTTAAACGGCTGGCTTTCGTACACAACTGCCGAGGCGCCAGTTGAGTCATAGTTGAAAGCCGCTTCGTGTGGAAACGCCCGTTGTAGCGTTGAAGTCGAGGGGGCGTTACTAGAGGTTGGTATAATGCTGACTTTTATATCTCCTTCATTCGCTTCCACTCACGAAGGCAATGCCTTGGGTTTTTTGCATTGCCCGCGAGTCACGGGAAACTCGCTGCCTCGCGGCTCTCCTTCACATCTTCCTTCGAATTTGCCCCACTTCCGTTTTTTGGTCGATGAGTCGGGCGATGCGTAGTTGAGGTTTGCTCTTTTGCCCTCAGGCTCGTCATTAGCGTCGCTTCCTTCCTTCGCGGACCCTTGAGCACGCTCCACACATTCTGGTTGGTTGAGTGTCGGCCTACCACACTGAAAGCATGTTTTTCCGCCAGGCAGATGTATACTTGTCAGTTGAGCCACTGGCTGATTCTGCATCGTGTCATCTTCGATCTGCATGCTTCTGAATGTGGTCAGCAAATCGTCTTCCCCAGACACACCATCCAGCGCTGTAACGACGTCCCCAGGTACGAGACCTCTAGCAGAAACCATCGCAGCACATCGACTGCATCGCTCCCTAGGGGGTGTTGAATTGCTCCTTATTGCTAGCATTCCGCTGCCCTCGTTGTACCCAGACTGGCCATGTTCTCGCGAGGCGGTCTGTAGCCGAATATCGTTGCGTGTAGGCCTACGGCGCATGGAAATCTGAACCTCCATTGGATGGACTATTTGAACTGGACCGGTAGCCCTGTTCTTCCAAGACAAAGGCCTTTCATCTGAGGCGGAACGACTCGCATCGCCTCCTCCGCAGCTGTCGACGCCTGTTTTACTTTCCTTGACATGAGACTGGCCTGTTGCAAAGCGAAGAATGTGGGAGTTGGAATTACACACAGTAGCTTGTTTTGCGGCGTGCATAGAAAGCCAGATTATTTCAGACGCACCTCTCGTATTTTCGAGCCGTGGACCTTCTTCTGGATGATGCATGCGCACAGTTGGTGATGGCTGAGCTGAAATGCCGCCAGTGGTTGAAGCCGCTGTTTCCAGGCAAGGTTTAGCTGCAGTGGAAGACTTAGTGCTCGACGCAGGCAAAGCACCTCCTGCGTTGGCAGCAGGAGTCTTTAAAATCCCGGGGAACACGGAGGAGCTGGCAAGTGCCTGAGCACCTGAGTCATTCGTGTTTTCTGTAAGCTGCTGCGAGATGTTACCTTGGCTCATGGCGCTGGAGAATGGCCCATGGAATAAGCTCCTTCCTGGTGGGGCAGCTATGGCAACCTCACCTTGAGAACGCCTACTTCGTTTCGTTACAGCCAGTGCAGCATCTTTTGGAAGCTCTTCTAGGGGCCGCTTGCGGTTTTCCTCGATTGAAGGGGTCAGAAGTCCACTTGGGGGGCCCGGATGTGCTGGCCCCGACGGGATGGCCGAGACTCGCGACATCGAGCTTCGAGCTAGGCACGCAGCTGACGAAACTTCGCCGCCAGTGCCCTTCGCAGCCACTGCAGCCTCACAGGATGAGCGGATAGCTTGGGAAGTCTCAGGTGAGGGAGTCGCACCAAAGTAGCTTTGTGCAGGATCAGATCGAAGCTGCTCCGCCATCGCAGCTGGCGCGTGGCAGTCTGTGGTCCTCGTTTTCTTTCGTCGCCTACACCTGCACCTTCTTCTTCCTCTTGCACGTCCTTCTGGAAAATACCATAGCGTATGGTGGGACAAGAAACCGAAAAAAAAACGGCAGAAAGGGAAAGTAAGGTCAAAGGTAGAAAATTGGTTTATGGTGCTTTGAGGTCGCAAAGCGACTCAGGCTGTGAGAGACGCCGTAGTGAAGGGCTCCGGAAATTTTTACCCACTGGGGCTTTTTAACGTGTACTGACGTTGCACAGTACACGGGCCTCCATCTTTTGAAGATTTTTTGTGGCATAGACGACTCTCAGGTTATGGAACTTGGCACTAGGTGTGTTAGCTAGCCCTTTCAATTGCTATCTGAAAACAAGAACACGAGTATTTGGTTTCTTCGGGATCAAATTCTGATTATATTTGTCTGTGAATAATCAATAGTTGTTGCCTTCTTGAACGTGTGCAGTTCTTGTTTTTTCGGCTCTTCGGTCATGCCCGCGTACACTAAAGAAATTGCATCCTAATGATGATGACGATGAATTTTTATGGCGCAAGGGCATCTGGGGCCAATGAGTGTCATGGCACAATGTATTTTTCTTCTACTCAAGGTGGGGTCGAAGACCCATTTCCAAAGCGTTTCACCCTAAATAAGCCGAGCACCAGGCCATGGGAAAGCTTGGGGTCATTATAGTAGAAAACCAGCGGAAAGGACGCGTTCACAAGGAGAAGAAGGACACAGGACAACGCTGGAAACACAACTGAAAATTCTTTACTTGGTGAATCGCTAACATCAGAACAGGGCGAAAATGCGCGAGAGCAACCACAAACATTAACAAAACAACAAACAGACAACTGATTAAGCGACCGAAGATTGCATGTGGCAACCTATGTCCCATTCATGAAACTGTACTCTTTTGCCGTGAGCCTAACCGAGCTGTCGCTGACGCACGTTGGCTGGAGCTACTCTCCACGGACTAAGAAAAGCCTGCTGCCCTACTCCTCCTCATATTCTAAACTTGTGAAGGGATTGCCTACCTTTGCCTCGGTAATGCTCTGCGCAGGTATTGTACGCACAATATGCAGAAGAGTTTCTTAGGGCAGCTTGACCGCTTGAGGTCTGCGAGCTACCCTGAGGACGTCCCGGTTTCTATTGCTGAGACCTTGAACAGTAAGTTTAAGTCACAATACAAAAAAAGATGAAATGCCTAGTGAAGAATCCAGACCGGCTGTAATACCATACCTGCATAAAGTCTCACATAACGTTGAAAAGGTAGCCATGACATACGGTGTTAAAGTTTTCTTTTATGCGCCCTCCAAACTGCCGTCGCTTTGTTCACGCATCTCTAGAATTAGCACAAAAAACAAATGTAATGTCAAGCACCAGAGCATGTTCACCAAATGCACAACCGGTGTTGTTGACTCGCTTCCACTGTCCTGTATCAAGGCCTACGTAGGTCAAACAGCTCAATGCGTCAACGACTTTGAAGCCTTCAAAACCAAGCAGTTAGGAACTGAATGTGTCAGAGACAGCTCTGTTAGGCTCACGGCCAAAGAGTACAGTTTTATGAATGGGATATAGGTTGCCACATGCAATCTTCCGTCACTCAATCAATTTTGTGTTTGTTGTTTTCTTAACATTTGTGTTTGCTCTCGCGCATTTGCGCCCTGTTCTGATGTTGGTGATTCCCAAGTAGAGAATTTTCAGTTGTTTTTCCTGCGTTCTCCTGTGCACTTCTCCTTCTGAACGCGTCCTTGCCCCTGGTTTTCTACTTACCATGCACCAACTGGCCCAACAAGCTACGCTTCTTCAATACTTGTACCCATTGTATCATCAGTGGGTACCCTGTGGCACTGGGGATCGAACCGCGCACCTCCCGCGCACGAGGCGGATGCTCAGACCACTAGGCCACCGCTGCCGTCGAATGGTATTCTGTATAAATCTGTGAGTTGTAAGTCAGCACTATGTCTTATCGGTTATTTCCTCATCCTTGCGCTGTTCCACTGTTTCACCTTTACAAATACACATCGATGAAATAAGTATAAACAAGAATGTTGGTCCGTTAGCTGAACGGTGCACGAAGCGGCAGTTGTGAACTGTGACGACACAGCTTCAATTAAGGTGTACCGAAAAAGAAACGTAAAATCAGTTTCCTGTACAGCGACGACGGCATCACCCTTAAGATTGTTACCAAGCATAAATACATAGGCGTCACTGTGTCAGCAAACAACGGATGGACTGCTATCGTGGCAAATAAAGAGATGCGAAAACTGTTGCTACTGATAGCAGCGCTGGAGTATTCTACCAAGCAAGTGAAGGTTTTCGTTTCTCTAATTATCATACATACAGTCCTTTTTAGAAGACGCGAGCATCACCTGGTTCTCGTTTACCGAGGATAAATGGCTGTGGCCGAGAATGTCCCGCAAAAAGCTGCACGGTTTATCTTGAACAAACATGTCATGCACCGGCTCGCCGATTAAGTTGCTCTTTTTTGTCGTGCGTCGCTTCACCATCTGAAGTTACAGCCTCTTTTCGCGCATGAAAAGCTTAAAGTAGACTCTTCCCGCGCGACATATGCGCACCGCGGATACATGCACCCCCCTGGCCTTGGAACTTCAAGCCATTTACAGTGCCATTGCTTTCGACCCGCTCGCTTGCACATTCAATGCAGTGCATCTTTACAATGACTACCTCGCCGCCCTTAAACAGCTTAAGGCATTTGGACGCATATTCCATACTACACTATCAATTCATCTGCTCTGCGTAAAGTACCCATGTCCTGTACGGATACACTGGATTCGCGGCCATGCTTACGATCCACATAACATTCAAGGGGATGTTATGACTCAGCCTGACACATCAGACGACCCACCACCTTCCCCTCTTATATCAGATCCGTTCCTGTCCCATGTCTCCGATTCACAAGCTCTGCGCCAGCGAAGCCGCGCTCTAATACCTCCGTGTTCGCACCCTCTTCCCCGTAGTCTTATACGGCAGGAGGAGGTTTCAGTGCACCGGATTCGGGCAGGGGCGGCTCTGACCCCATCTGTCCGTCATCGGTGGCGTGATAAAGATCTGCCAACAACTGACAGGTGCCCTTACTGCGGCGCTGCACCGGACATTTGTGATGTGCGGCACCTGTTGTGGAGTTGCCCAGCTACGGCCTCTATTAGAAAATGGCTCCTGAGGGAGGTCGGACTGCGGTAGAACCGCGAAGGGGAGTACGTGAAGTGGACTATGAACAATCAGTTCACCAGCAGCCTATACGACTGCCTCGGAGAAACCGATCTCCACCCCTTTTTTTAACTTTCTATATCTTTCATTCCACTCCCCCACTTGTGCAACTTGTGCAACTTGTGCCTCATGGCAGACTTCTCGAATAAAAAAAAAGTAGACTTTGGCACACATGCCCAACATTCCTGGTCAAAAATTTCGAATATTAGAAAAATGTACAGTAATGGTATAGAAATATTGAAAGTAATGATCCATTCTTCAGTTAAGCAGCAAAATCTTTCTCAATACTGTTTCCCTCGCTCGCATCGAGCAGTTAACACTGGCGTATTAAATCAATATTGGACGCTTCTGACGACAGCAAACACGTTAACAGGAAAAAAAATGCGAGCCTGTAGAGGAGAGATTTGAGGATATATTCATTGTGTAGGGGTGCGTTTATTAGGCGTCCTCAAGAGACCGAACCGCCGTGCAGGATCTGGCAGCGTAGACGGGCGTAGCCAGCACCAAGAGAGCGGGGCAACTTCGTCGTCGTCAGGCGCAGCGTAGTGTCGGCGCATGGCGGTAGCGGAACCTGTTACAGTTGGCACACTACAGTTTCCCCCCGGTGAAAAGGAGCCATCCTGGCGTCTTAAGCGGAAGGAAGAACAGAGGGGTCGTAGTACGGCTTCAGTCGGTCGACGTGGACGGTTTCGCGGCCACGGCGACGCAAGTCTGGAGCGGGTGCAACAGGCTCAACAATATAATTGACCGGAGATGTTTGCTTGAGAACCCGGTAGGGACCATGATACCGATGCAGCAGTTTCCGCGGAAGGCCGGGAGTTGTGGGAGGCACCCAGAGCCACACAAGGGAGTCGGCAGGGTAGGAGGTAGAGGCCGCGGAAGTGTCGCGGTCATGTTTTTGCTGCCACTGGGTCTGCGTGGTAAACGAGCGAGCAAGCTGGCGGCATTCTTCGGCGTACCTGGCAGCGTCGGACAGTGGCGTGGACTCGGAAATGTCGGGTTGGCAGCGAAGAAGAGTATCCATCGTGCAGGGGGGCTCGCAGCCGTACAGAAGAAAGAAGGGAGAGAATCCAGTGGTGGTTTGTGTCGCAGTGTTATATGCGTAGGTGACGAAGGGAAGAACTTGGTCCCAGTTGGAGTGGTTGGCGTCGACGTACATGGACAGCTTGTCACTGAAGGTTCGGTTGAAACGCTCGGTCAGGCCGTTGGTCTGAGGGTGGTAAGACGAAGCGGTTCGATGGATAATGCGGCATTCCTTGAGGAGGGCCTCAAGAGCGTCAGACAGGAATACGCGTCCACGGTCGCTGAGCAGTTCTTGAGGAGCACCATGGCGAAGAATCAGGTTCTTTAGAAGAAAGGAAGCCACGTCGCGGGCGGAGGCAGATGGTAATGGAGACGTTTCAGCATAACGTGTGAGATGATCTACCCCCACGATAATCCAGCGGTGACCAGCGGGAGTGGGAGGGAGGGGGCCGTAGAGGTCTATGCCAACGCGGTCAAACGGGCGGGCAGGGCAGGGTAACGGCTGCAGTGGAGCAGGCGAGGTGTGAGGCGGACATTTACGCCGTTGACAGGATGGGCAAGATCGCACAAAGTGGCGAACAAAGCGGTACATGCCACGCCAGTAGAATCGGAGACGCAGACGCGTATAGGTTTTCAACACGCCGCCGTGTGCACACTGGGGGTCCGCATGGAAAGCGGCGCAAATGTCGGTGCGTAGATGGCGGGGGATCACTAGGAGCCATTTGCGTCCGTCGAACAGGTAATTGCGACGATAGAGGAGACCGTCCCGAATAGAAAAGTGACGGGCTTGACGTAAGAGGGAACGGGACGAATTATCAGTCGTAGGACTCGAAAGGAAGTTAATAAGAGTGGCGATCCAAGGGTCTTTCCACTGCTCGGTGGTCATGTCGGCAGTGGCAAGCGAGGACAAGTCGTAAGCAGACACAGGAGCAGGCGATGAAGCACTAGGTAGCGGCGAGCGGGAAAGAGCGTCCGCGTCATTATGCTTGATGCCAGAGCGGTAAATGACATGAATGTCATACTCCTGCAATCGCAGAGCCCAGCGAGCTAGGCGGCCTGACGGGTCTTTGAGAGAGGCCTGCCAGCACAGGGCATGGTGGTCGGTTACTATACAGAACGGGCGACCGTAGACATAGGGACGAAATTTTCCAATAGCCCAAATGATGGCCAAACATTCTCGTTCGGTAACAGAATAGTTGGCCTCCGCTTTGCTCAAGGTCCGACAGGCGTAGGCGACCACATATTCACGGAAGCCAGGTTTGCGTTGAGTGAGAACGGCACCCAGTCCAATACCGCTGGCGTCAGTGTGGATCTCAGTAGGCGCAGTCGGGTCAAAGTGGCGCAGGATGGGAGGCGGAACCAAAAAGCGGCGCAAGGTGTCGAAGGCGTCATCGTAAGCAGGCGTCCAAGCGGAGAGGTTGGAGCTGCCTGCGAGTAGCTGGGTCATATGAGCGATGATCGTGGCGAAATTCAAGATGAAGCGACGGAAGTAAGAGCAAAGGCCAACGAAGCTACGGAGCTGCTTCAGTGAGGTGGGCTTCGGAAATTCGGCAACTGCACGAAGTTTGGCGGGGTCCGGAAGAATGCCGTCTTTAGAGACTACATGTCCTAAAATGGTGAGTTGTCGGGCAGCAAAGCGGCACTTTTTCAAATTCATCTGGAGCCCAGCGTCAGTAAGACAAGTCAGAACGCGCTCGAGGCGGATGAGATGAGAAGAAAAGTCCGCAGAAAAGACGACGATGTTATCGAGATAGCAAAGACAACTCTCCCACTTGAGTCCACTAAGGATAGTGTCCATCAGGCGTTCGAAAGTTGCCGGGGCGTTGCAAAGGCCAAACGGCATGACGTTGAACTCATATAAGCCGTCAGGTGTTATGAAGGCAGTTTTTGAGCGATCAGCGTCAGCCATGGGCACCTGCCAGTAGCCTGACCTCAAATCCAGCGAGGAGAAATACTCAGCTCCCTGCAAGCAGTCCAGGGCGTCATCGATTCGTGGCAGGGGATAGACGTCCTTGCGTGTGATGTTGTTGAGCCGGCGGTAATCAACACAGAACCTGATGGAACCATCTTTCTTTTTTACCAACACAACAGGAGACGCCGAGGGACTGTGGGAGGGCTGTATTACACCCCGACGGAGCATGTCGTCCACGTGATCAGAAATGACGCGGCGCTCAGAAGCCGAGACACGATAGGGGCGCTGGCGAAGAGGGGCGTGTGTACCGGTGTCGATAGTGTGCGCAACGACAGACGTACGGCCCAAGGTAGTCTGAGGAAGATCGAAAGAAGAACTGAAGCGCTGGAGGAGGGCGACGAGTTGATCACGTAGCGCGGGTGGAAGGTCGGCGTCAATGGCACGGTGGAAGACGTCGGAGGGCGGTGGATCATTCTGAACATCACTAGAGCTGAGCACATCGACATCGAAGGAAGCGGTGGTATCGAGAATAGGGTAGGGAAGGCAGGAATCAAGTTCTTCAATACGCCCGAGGCATTCACCTCGGAGCACTGCTGACGGGCACGAAGATGGGTTCGAGACGTAAATTGCACTTTGTCCTTGGTCGATCGTCAGAACAGCAAAGGGAAGCAGGAGGCAGGGATGGCGGGAAGCGGTTTCGGAAGGCGTGAAGAAAACAGTTGAATGAGGGACGCCGACACAGGAGAGCGGCACGAGGGCAGCAGAAAACGGAGGAATGTCGGTATCAGTCGCGACCACAAGTTTGGCAGACTGCGTAGGTACGTCGCAAAAGGGAGCGTCATACAGCGGAGAAAAGGCGATTTCAGCTCGAGCGCAGTCAATAAGGGCACGATGAGTCGAAAGGAAGTCACATCCCAGGATGATGTCGTGTGAGCAGTGAGACAGCACAATAAACTCGATGGTGTACAAAACATCTTGAATGAGGACACGGGCCGTACATGCGGCTGAGGGATGAATGCGCTGTGATGAGGCGGTGCGAAGCGAAAAGTCAGAAATTGGGGTAGTCACTTTGCGGAGTCGGCGGCAGAGAGCTTCACTTTTGACAGATACTGCAGCGCCCGTGTCGACGAGGGCGAGAACCTTGGCACCTTCCACGAACACTACGATTACATTAGCGGGACGACACGGAGGACTTGAGGAGTTCGAAACAAGCGCAGTTCTTGCCCCCGGAACTGCGGCTGTTAGTTTCCCTATAGCGCGGAGCTAGAACGTCGCAGCATCGGAGAAGGGGAACGGCGTCGAGGGGAAGGCGATCGGCGAGTGGTGTAAATTTGGCTGTCAGGGGAAACAAAGGGGGGACCAGGTGGCCTTCTCGGCGAGGATAGTTCGGCATCGTACGGGTAGGAGCGCAGGTCAGGTCGAGAAGGCGGAAGGCGCTGGCGGCAAAGCCGCGCGACATGGCCGGGCAGACCACAGGCGTAACAGATGGGTCGGTTGTCCGCAGTACGCCAGGGATTGGTAGGATGTGGGCGAACCCTTGAAAACGGAGCTTGAGACGGGGGCTCAGACGGCGGCGGAGGACGGAAAGAAGGGGCGGCCTGGTAGGAATCGGTTGCCGGCGTATGTCGTGGCCTGGCCACCGCTTGGGCGTACGTCAGGGGTGCTGTCACAGGCGCGGGCACAGGGCTGGACGGTAGCAGATCAGCGACTTGGTCTTGCACGACACGGCGAATGGTAGGAGCCAAAGACGGGGTCGAGTCAGGAACTTGGCGGGCGGGGTCTTGAAAATGGGATATGAGGGACAGCTGGCGAGCGACCTCTTCACGAACGAAGGCTTTGATGTGGTTGAGAAGAGGGGAGTCCTCAGGAGTAGTACCGCCCAGGGTCAGAGTGGAGAGGGCTTCGTCGCAGACACCGGCACGCCGTGTAGAAGCGCGCTGCTTGCGGAGCTCGTCGTAGCTCTGGCAAAGCTTAATGACCTCACTGACGGTGGTGGGATTTTTCGCGAGGAGCATCTGAAATGCGTCGTCAGCGATGCCTTTGAGGATATGGTGGATCTTGTTCGCTTCTGGCATGGCGGCGTTGACACGTTTGCAGAGGTCAACGATGTCCTCAATGTAACTTGTGAAGGTCTCGTCGGTGTGTTGAGCGCGGTCCCGTAAGCGCTGTTCGGCACGGAGCTTGCGCACCGCAGGGCGGCCGAACACTTCCGCAAAGCTCTTCTTAAATACGGGCCAAGTGGGTAGGTCCGCCTCATGGTTTCGAAACCAGAGGTTCGCCACGTCCGTGAGATAAAAGATGACGTTACTCAGCTTGATAGTGTCATCCCACTTGTTATAGCTGCTCACTCGCTCATACGATGACAACCAGTCGTCAACATCTTGGTCGGCAGTCCCACTGAAGAGGGCAGGGTCACGCTGCCGGATGGCGCCAGAACAAATGACGGTGGTTGAACTGGCCGCCGGTGTTGGGGCAGTCTCATCTGGCATGGTTGACACAGGCGGCAGCGTACGGCTCCGGAGTTCCAGGTTGGTAGGGGACGAACTCAGCACCTGCACCAATTGTAGGGGTGCGTTTATTAGGCGTCCTCAAGAGACCGAACCGCCGTGCAAGATCTGGCAGCGTAGACGGGCGTAGCCAGCACCAAGAGAGCGGGGCAACTTCGTCGTCGTCAGGCGCAGCGTAGTGTCGGCGCATGGCGGTAGCGGAACCTGTCACAGTTGGCACACTACAATTGTTATGATGAAATCATAGAATATGCGAAAGAGCTGTGTTGATAAAATCTTTTCTGCTCCAAAATGCTTTTATCCAGGATTGTTAAGTATGTGCGTTATTTTCGACCTTTCCGGAGCAACTCGTCATAAGCGTAAGCTCCCACTGCAGGCATGTATGCGTGCAAATATTATGTTTTGTTCTTCCCGCTTTCAGGGAGCTGTGCGAAAGTGGAACGCTTTAGACCTGTCGATGGTGCTCGCAAAATTGTTTTGTCAACAAACAAAGCGTGATGTAGATTTTCACGTTTTAAAAATTTCGAATTTTTCTTGCCTCATATAGTATGTGAAACTTGACACTCATTCCGCGTTATCATTTTATGTTTCTTTCAATGCATGCTACATTTTCAACTTTGAGCGCCTGCATAACTTCGTGTTTTAAACCCAGAACTGCAAACCCACTTCGTGTAGGTAAACATATAGTTGCTGTAAAAATCCCCGAAGGGATTTACAGTGCCATGAAATAAATAAATAAATAATGAATAAAAGTAAATTGACGCCACTTACTTCCAGTATCATATTGTCTTTCCTGCAATTTTCCTTTCCTCACAGCGCAGTGGTTCCTGTTATCTTTTGGCATCGAAGTTGCGTCCGTCCATGCGAGTAGTGGCCGAAGGAATAGATTTGATAGTTTTCTTTTGTTGCGAAAGCAACACTACGTGAGTCGCCGAGACATTTCACGGAGCTCACGGAAGGCCATACTGCGCAAGCCCGAGGAGCAGTGACGTCATACTGCGCACAGCTGGGGCGCCGCCGCCGTCGCTGCGCTGGTGACATACAGGTGCCGCCGCAGCGCTCGCCAGTTGCCCATGCGCAGAGGCATCGCATAACTAGCGTGCCAGGGCCGCCGCCGCTGACGCGTGCTTTCCATCGCCTCTCTCTCTCTCATCATTGCTTTTGCAATCCTAATGTCATAATCAGAGCTAAACCACTGCCAATTTTTTTTAAAGAGTGCTCAAGAATATTTTGCGAGATGGTCGGCAATGAACAAAACTCCCGGACTCCTGAGATATGACGGAAATAGCTGAACATTAAAAGTTGACCAATGCGTGCAAGGCAAGCAGCATGAAGAAGTACAGCAGGAAAAGGTCTGATCAAGCTTTAAAGCCTAAGCGAAGCCAGAATGCAACCTAATTTTTGTCAACACCAATAAAAAAACCGTACTGCTAAGAAGACACGAAGGGAGTGCTATCAGCGAATTAGGTGATGTAGTTAAACAGGACCCGAATTACATAAGGATTTATTTAGTAGCCGGCATTACCAGGATGCCAAGGCCTGAGGTATTGCTCGGTCGATAATTGAAAATTGCGGTGGCAAAGCAGGAGGAAGAAGAGAGAGCCTCAGAAGTACTGCAGAGGGGAAGATCAGTAGGTGAGTATCAAGCTCTCGCACACCAGTTGAAGGACGGTGCGGGCGTTGCGCTAGAATAATTTGCCACCATTTATGCACATTTGCTTATGGCATAGGTCGTACTAGACGAGGCGTTACATTGATATAGGGAACAAGAAATGGGGTGTCAGTTACTTTAAAATTCAGAGAGATTTGGCCATTACGCCTTGCTCCATAGTAACTGTACCTCGTCAGTTGCTAATAGAATCAGAGCTACGTTAGAGGTGATTTTTCAAAGGCAACAAAATTGCTTTAGCAAAGAGTTCTCAACAAAAGACGAGATTTGCAGACCCAGTGAAGTTGTAGAGAATTGCGCACCACATAACCCAAAATATAAACTGATCATCGGATCTCACGGGTGACGGAACCAAACCCTTGAACAGCCACAATGTCTGCGATCCCGCTAACTTGGTTACAGAGGAGCATACACTGAAGCGACCTGTAATAATTACGGCCGAAGAGGGCGTTTAACGCTAAGACTGCTGCAAAAAATTTCGCGAAAGAGTTGGGTATGAAATCAGCAGTTATCGCCCGAAGGCCAACCCTGTACAGCGAAAATATGTCAATGCACGCCTTTTTGTTACACTGTGAGATGTCGGTTCGGAATTACTTCTGTCGAAATGTTAATTAATAGTTTCGCAAAAGATCATAGATCTGATTGGGGGCACACACATTTTATAATGAAGAATATAGATGCAGTCAGTTTGAATCAAGTGCATTAATACCAGACACCGGGACGCTGTCTGGAGTTCAACCTTTTAAGGCATCCACGGCCGCTTCAGCAGAGGCAGTCGGGACGCATGGAGGCCAGACCACTGCCACCAAAAAAGTTAAGGCAAGGAAATTTAAAAACGTATTGTTGTTAACAGTACACATCTAGAAATTAGGACGGAATCTATCTTCGTGGAGCAACATCGTATTGCCGACGAAAACTACATCTGAGGCAGTGTCTCAACGCCGCTTTCTAAACGAGGAGGAAAGCGCATCGTAGGCACCCTCCCGTACAAAACACCGCACGCCTAAAATTCAAGGGCTACACAGCCTCGGTTCAGTCTTTGGGCGTGATATGCCTAAGGGTCGTGTAGTGGGACATTCACGGCACTCCCGAAGCTGGACACCTCCGGAGAGGGCGACAATCGGCATCACCCATTTATTGAGGTATTCTCACGAATATATTAGAGACTTCCTCAGGGACGGGACGGTCACTGAGCATCAAATGAATTTAATGTTAAAAAATTAGTATGGGCACCAGAAGGAGGCCACGTGCAGGCGCGATAATTTCTCATCTGTTCTTTAACGTTACCACGCTCGAACCTCCAAGCGAATTTAGCCGGATCCCAGGTGTTATACAGGCTGACTACGGCGACGACATCACGCCTAGGACAGGTGGCGGGGGCGTTGGAAAAGTATGCACGATAGCGTGGGTGAAGATGCGCGCCACTAAAGTCACGGCACCTGTTGCTGCTGAAGCAATCAAGACAGGTAGCAAGGTAGACTCACATCAATACCAAAATCAATCGTGATGAAAACAGGCACAAGAGGTAGACTATAAGGGTACAAACCTCTAAATGAAGCCACGAAGCAGCTACTTAGACTCCTAAGACGAATAACCAGCAAATCTCACGAAATGAAAGAGGAGGAAACCATCCGCTTAATACGGGCGTCTGTACTAAGCCGCGTAATTTACGTCAACCCATCTCTCGACGTCACAAAAGCTGAGAAGAAGGAAATAACACCTTGATCAGGATGGCGTACAAAGGCACGGGAGGCACCATCAAAAACCTATGGAAAAAAACGATTCTCGCGGTAGGACTTCATTACACACTAGAAGAACACGCAGCTGCACACTTATCGCCTCAATATGAACCCCTATCAAGCAAGAGATCCGGCACAGGAGTGCTGTACAAGCGAGGTCTACATTACGTTCCTGTGCGCGGGTTGAGAGCTGAAATTAGTCAACCTCTCAAAGAACTGATGATCATCAGTCAAATGCAAAGAAATACGCATCAGGTCTTTAATAAAAAAGACGGAGTGAAGGATCTAGAGCATTGCAGACAAAATTCGAAAGACTACCCGGCGTGGCCTCTGTTGGCGCAAAAAATGCAGCTCGAAATTATGCCTTGGGTACAATTGCGCTGCCCGCACACAAAAACTTAATAACACACGCGACTAAAGCCACTAAGATTGCTTGTGCTCCGGCTAACAACTACTTCCATGGTAAAAGCAGGACACACGATCGCGGTCGAGGTTCGACGGGCCTAGTGCTTGGTGGGGAAGATGGCGATAACATGTTCATCTAATCACTTTCAGGGAATTATAACACTGCAACCTACAAAAAACGGAATCTCCGGAGGCACACAATACTTTATCCAATGCCAGGAAAGTGGCCTGGAGACAGCTTCATCTTAATACCTCCGCACACACGTCACTTCTGAGCACTATATACCCGACACTCCACGAAGCTCCCTGCAGTACAGCTGGAGAGAGGCCTTCTACCTTATGATTTTGATACGCAGGGACTGTTCAGTCTACAACCCCACTGGAGCAGTGGGAGGCTATGTTTCTCCCTTCGGCACGGTCTCTTTGGTGCGCATGGTGTGCAGTCATAAGCTGCAAGTGGGCTCAGGGGAACGCGTAGTGGCTCACACAGTTTGAAATTCGAACACCAGCGATTCTTCAGCGTGCAAGACCGTCGCACTGCACAAAGGCGATTTTAGATGTCATATCCACGCATAAGCGGCCACCGCTAGATGGATTCAATTCTACACACTTGGCTTTGGAGCTAAGCGACATAAGCCCAGAGCCACTGGTTTCTAGGCGTATGTCCTATAGGCGTATCCACAGAATTGTGGAAGCCGTTGTTTAAAGAACCTTTTACAGTGCACTCAAAACTTCTGCTGAGTGACATTCACTGCACTTGCGTTCGAATTCCTCCAAAGATCTTAGGTTAGGGATGACAATGAGCAATATTCTGCGTTTGAGCGCCTTTTTAAATCATTTCACCATGAAGCTTAACCATATATTCGAAGTTGTCTTGGCAGATTCGAATATCCGATATCAGAAACGTCGCTGCCTTACGCTTATTTTTCGGGAACACATATTCCGGAGCGTCGCATACGCTGCAGTCCAGAGATGGTTTTGGCGGAGTGTACTCCCCTCCAGGGTGTGCGCAGAACGTCTATTGGGCACGGTCGCTTTAGTACGCATCGTATGCAGAACTAAACTGCACTTGGCCTCTGATGGATGCGTGCGTAGTGGTTGAATCCGTTTGAAATTCGAGCACCTGCAGTTTTTTAACGTGCAAGACCATCGCACTGTATACGGACGCATGAAGATTTCGTATCCACCGATACACCGTCGGAGAGTAAGAGCGGTTTGAGAAAACGGTCGTGTGCACGAGACAACTTTTTACGCGAGGGAGATTGCCCTTGTTAGATGCACAGTTATTCTAGGCTATATTGGTGGAACGCAATAAGGGTGCAAGAATAATGAAGCTGCCTCGGAAAGAATCATATATTGATAAAAAGTGGATACTCTGATATCTCTAGGAAAGTTCTATGGAAGGACGAGGCAGACTTTTGCCGTAATAAGGAGATAAATAGGCACAATTCCCACTACTGATATGACCACAACCAGCACTTGCTCCGAGAACCCAACCACCAAGACCAGTAGTCAGTGATTGTCTCGTGTGTCATTTAGTGAGATCCAATAGTTGGGCAACACTTCCTAGACGGAAATCTAACAGCAAAATCATACACGCTAATTATTCTAAGTGGTGTTGTTAGCAATTTCATGTATTATAGGCGCTTAAGTTAAGTCCATGGCTCGTGGATTAAACACGGCGGGGTGCCTGCGCATTTCTCGCCGCGTGTAAGGGGCTGGCTTGACTGGAACTTCACCGGTGAGTGGATAGGGCGCACTGGACCCATGTTCTCGCCACCTAGATCACCCGACCTAACTGCATTAGATTTTTTTCCTTGGGTCTACGTCAAGAACGAAGTCTTAATAGCTGAACCCTAAGGTCTACCAGACCTGAACGGAAGAACCAACACGACATGTGCCACTCTATCCCCGAAGGTCGAAAAGGAATGCTAGAGTTCAGAAAGGAGAGATTCATGGCATGCGTGGCGGATGCAGGCACTCACTTTGATCATTGCAGGTGAATAAAACTTAGCCCCGAGATATGACAGGGTAGCATTCGTCAGTTGACTTCTTTTGGAGTTATTTTGGGAGAAAATAATAAATCACAAGCCAACAGCGCGCACACCCTCCTTTCTTGCCTGATCCAGAGCGGAAACATAACATTTGTGCGTTATCTACGAGCTGCTTATTCGAGGCCGCTGACGGGAGAAGACGCGCCGCCAATTTCAATGCTAATCACGAAAGGAGGGCGCGTGCGGCCCACGGCTGCAGGGACAATGCACTTATCTCGAACGCCTCTCTGGTCCACTGGCCTCGGTGCCGTGTAGGCACGCAACCACAAACAGGTGTCGCCACCATTACTTCAGTACCTTCAACAGTATTGTGGATGGGTTTTTAGCGCACTCTGAGCATCCAGTTTACGAATCGGATTCGAAAGGGCTGTAAACTCATGCGTGAATATCTTAATAACAGTTGCACTTACGAATGTGCTGCAAATTGTCGTCTTTGTCATTGCAGTCTTCAAGACTGTGATGAAAATATTCGGCAGAAAACAAAAAATTAAAGTGATGATTAAAGAAATTCCGATAATTTATTGACTCCTTGAACTATGTCCTTATATTTTGTCCGCCAAGCCGAATACACATTCAGTGAAGGCGGCATTCACGATACGATCATACTATGCACTTTGTGCTCTTTATACTGCAACTGGTGGAAGCGAACTGTCAACGAAACGAAGGAGCATAGGAATTTTTTTGGAAATTTTTTCTAGTTTTATCAATGGCACAATAACAAAAGCAGAAGAAAAAAATTGCCTACGATTACGTTACTTCCTAATCGGAGATTTGAGCGCAGCTCATCTGCTGTTTCAGCTTTTGGATAGACTGAGGCAAAAAATTCGAGCAAGACATGTACGCACAATTACAGACAACTTGTTATTTTTCACACATATTCCTTCTTCAAGAAACACTCCACTAACAGTTCTTGATTGTCATGAAGCAAGCTTTGTGGACGGAGAAACAGATGGATATGTGCTCCACTTGCTGCACCAATGCGTGGTTCTCAAGGACGAGCTCTGCGCTAGTATTTCACGAGGTTGTTACAGCTGGGGGAGCCGTTACGAGCGTGCGGAACGGGATGTTTCTCCCGCATAAGTGGCGAGAAATTCGCGCTTGTTTTTTAATCTACATTAATGCCCCTAACTACCCCGCCACCCTGGCAGGTGGCAGCGTTTCTGGCACAAGCTTGTCAATGCCAAAGCATGCAGCGCACATCTGTCACTACCGCCACGTAGCTTACAGCACGATTGAGATGTCCACTGTTCCAAGAGGGGAGTTATGCGCCTCCCTCTGGTTTCCACCGAGATGTGTGAGGCAGATGTTGCGCATTTCCTTTGCTCAAAAACCAATTTACAAATCTTACCCTCTGCTTTCCAAGCGCCCTCTATTGGTTTCGCAACTTTGGGAGACAGATGACTGAGTAAATTTTAACGAAAGAAAATGGGAGACAGATACTGCGCATTTCCTTTCCTAAAAAAATACCGAAGACACTTTGGAAATTCTAAAGTCTGCGTGGCGAAAGCCTTGTGGTCAACCCGCTGCCGCTTCCCCGAATCGCTTGGCGCGGAATCACTGGGCCATTTCGGAGCCAGGCGTCTCACTCACTCGACTGCAACAATGACGTGTGGCGAAGGAGCGGCGGTGAGCTGCCACCGCCGATGCGCGAGCGCTGGGTATACCGCTACTGTGTGACTAACCGTTGCTATGCCCAGCTGCCCCCCTTTCCACTGGCGCGCCGGTCGCTGAGGAGGGGAGGAGGTTCCGGTTTTGGTTTGGTTTATTGGTGTTTAACGTCCCAAAGCTACTCAGGCTATGTGAGACGCCGTAGTGAAGGGCTCCGGAAATTTCGATCACCTGGGGTTCTTTAACGTGCACTGATATCGCACAGTACACGGGCCTCTAGAATTTCGCCTTCATCGAAATTCAGCCGCCGCGGCCGGGATCGAAGCCGCGTCTTTCGGGACAGCAGCCGAGCGCCGTAACCACTGAGCCACCGCGGCGGGGCAGGTTGCCCTTTTACCTTCTCCCTTCCAAGCTCCCGCTCCATCACTGCTGGTTGCAACGGATAGTGGCGGCGGCGACGCTGCGAGACGCAGGAACGGGCGCCTAACAGCTGCGTTCTAAAACGACCACATTTTACCAGTGGGATGTGGTTCTCTATCTGCGCGAAATTAGGAGGTCGTGGATAGCACCCACTGATAAAACTACATAGATAAAAAAATCCCCATGCTGCTTTGTTTCGGTGACGCCTTGGCTTCATTCATTTCTTGCATCACGAGCCTCTTTAAACTGTCCTTTCTGGAGAACGCCCTATACGGTTAACTCTCACCATCTGCCCCAAGTTTCGAATCTCAGTTCTTTCTAGTGATGTATTTGATGTCACTGATATATTGTAGTTCAGAGTATACGTGTGAATTGCGCCTTTAAACAGCGGTAGTTCGCAGCAGGATGTCCCGAAATACAAGAAAATTGTTTTTTTTTTCTGAAAAAAAAATCTCCAGTGGGCGGCACGAAAGTGGCGGCAGACGAAGAAGAAAAAATTGTGGTGCTTCGCCAGCGAAGCTCGCGTGCGGCCATTCGAAGCCGAGCCTAGAACTGAACGCAAACGCCCTGTGGCAAGCGGCAGCCACTTCTACGAGGACTTCGTTCCTGCTGAGCGACGTGGACGCCACAGCGCTGTTCGTGTCCGCCGAGCTGGGAACCAGGTGTGGAACTCGTTGCGCTCGCCTTCTGTTCTGCGAAGATAAGGTATCATTCATGCTGCCAGCGCTCATTCCTAGCGCTCAACGGCAAGGCTGGGTCTGAAAATTCGTCGCCTAGATATGCCGTTCGGGCCATCGGGATGACGCTTGGAGAATAAGGAGACGCTTACCACGCAGCAGCTTATAGTAAGCTTTGTGAAGGGAAGTTACTTTCGATGTGATCAATTTCAGCCAAGTCTAGCTCTACCTTTTCTTCGGCGCGCAACTCGATTCCCAATGTGGATTTACTGTCCACGACACTAAGAGCTCGTTCACATTCGGCGTGCTCTGAGACATCGCACAGACCTCCATGCTGAGGAGGAAATAGGAAGTCCAGGGCGGCAGGAAGTACGCATTGCCTATTTTATTTTGCCGCAGGTGTGTGCTGTAGCTTGTTTATGTCGAAGTGCTGCGTTTCTCTTACGTGGGGTTAATTAGCTGCAGGGAAGAAGACGAGTGAACGCCTCTTGCAGCTTAGTTGTAGGCGGTTGTGTTTCAGTAGCAGCCCTTTCAGATCCTCCCGTATTTCGCTTTCGGGAAAGAACGAACGGGGAGTAATTACGAAATGCTGCGTTTTCCTTTTCTCCCTGTACCAACGCTCGCCTCCACAGCCTCACTTTCTCGCCTCGCTACCCATCTAGTGGAGTTCATAATTTCAGCCTCACACGGGTAGGAAACATGAAAGTGTCATCTACACCAAGAGGCCTCCATATTAAGGCGAAAGCCTTTAATGTCTCATCGTTGTAAGCAGCAGTTGTCGACAGAAATGTCACGCTTTTCAGTTGGTCGAAACGGTCGTGACGTCAGAGTGCGCGAATTTCAAACGGGGCCAATTGTACTTTGGCTAGTCACCATGCAACCAATTGAAGGGATCGTATAGTGATGCTCCAAGTAAGTGGGACTGAGCTTAGTTAATTGCGTAATTACCCAATTAGCCTAATTAACTTTTCTAGTCAGGCCATATAAACAAATAAAACCCAGTAGGAACTTGGTCGAGGTCGGGAATCGAACCCCGGTCTTCGGCGTGCGAGACGAGCATGCTATCCACACCGCCATGCCAGCTAGATGGTTTGGAATGAACAAAGGCGCATCTAGTGAATACGGTGTCTTCGCTCACTCCCATCCTCCTCCCTTCCCTTCCGGCGAGGTTTAGGTGTCCACCGAGATACGAGAGGCAGATGATTTCCTTTCCTCAAAAACCAATTTACCGACGAGGGAGGTGTAGAACCGAATGGGCAATGGCGTTCTATGGACTCCCTGGCAGGGTTGCGAGATGCTGTCGCGTTCCACTCTTAGAGGCGAAGCTTAACATCTTCACCACACATCCGTGACCACACTTTAGGTCAAAAAAGTGCTCCCCTCAATTTTGACGGGTGTCCACCGAGATATGTGAGACAGTTACTGCGTAATTTGCTTTCCTCAAATACAATTTTCATTTTCTTCATTACGGCCCTCTTTGTCTTCTTTCACTCCCACTTCCTCCCTTCCTCTACGGTGCGGTTCAGCTGTCCACCGAGATGACAGAGATTTTTCTGCGCCATTTCCTTTCCTCATAAACCGTTGCGTTCAAAGGGCAAGGCATCGCGCCGAACGGGTGATGGATTGCCGTGGACTCCCTGGCAGCGCTACAACACGCTGTCGCGTTCCACTCCTAAAGGCGAAGCTTACGCGTCATTAATTAGCAGTTAATTAGTATTCAGAAGTTAATCAGTAATTAACCACTAAATGGTGATTTGTCATTCCTTAGTAATTAGTCATCAATTATATGTGGCGCCACCAGTGCCATAGAAGCAGCGAAAGTGGTTCGGAAAACGCTTTCGCCTGTACGCACTTTAGACAGTCAAAGTGCCCCCTGAATTTTTACCTGCTACTGTCATGACCTATGCAGCAAAATCAAGCGGCTAGAAGGGAATTGCCATTGGCGTCAGGCACTGCCATCTCCACATCTGAGCGATGCAAGATGAATCGGAAGGGATCTAGCGTCTCTGCAGTGATTTGCTCTGACTCGGCAGCTTAAGGCCGCTGGAGTCTGTGAAACTTTGTGTCAGTAGTTCTCGGCGAAATAGCACAATCAGGAGCCGAAAATTGGTGTTCATTTCGGAAACTCCATAAGATTGCCGTCGCAATAATAAAAATGCCTTATGTCGAATACACAGTAACAAGACGGAACGTGTTGCGTAAGCCGCGAAAGCACAGCCTATATTGAAATTTTTTTGCTGCTAGTTGTTTCTTTACTTCTTTGAAAACACGCAGACTGCGTAAGGTGTTCCATGCAGTCTATTTCATGAACGAGATCGAAAAGCTGGAGCTACATTTTAAGTGCGAAGATTTCTTGAGCAAAGACGGTAGCATCATAAGCTTTTACATCGCCGAGATTAGAACCTTTGGCCACGCTTCCGAGATGAAGTTGGATCGGACGCAGCCCTGTGGGTGTTTTATATGTGGGTTGGTTTCAGTATAATGGATCGCCTTGTGTCTTGCCTTTGAAGATGTGTATTTTGTAATTAGCTATAGGTCTTATGTAACTAAAGGTTGTAAATACTTACTGCCCTCGTCGAATGAAGGGCATTTGGTGTACCACTCGACCATTAAAATGCCGAACATTGCGATGAGACTCTACATTATTTTCGGGCTACCCCTTGAAAGTTTGTGGTTTGACATCCTGCTTCATGTATACACTTGGACCTTCATGAAATTTATCTCGCAAGCTGGTTAAATTTATTGTCGTTTATGGCTTTCGACGATATGGGTCTGCGCCGGGTTCACACCGGGTTCGCACGATGCCAACTAAGGCAACTTAGGCAACTTAAATAAAACATGGGCAGCGACATCGAAACGAGGAACGCCGACGAAGCACCTGCCTGCATAAATCGCAACACCATTGTAGGTACTCACTGTGTTCCGTGCAGGCGGCTGACGCTTGGTGCCAGCAATAAATGGGAAAGGATAAAAGGACTCACAGGTGTTGCAGAAGTGATGCCTACGGAGCTTGAAGTGACGCCCGAAGCGTACGGAAGTAATGTATGTTAGTTACCATATTTTTCAATGCCTTGTGTCGTGCCGCCTGCTTAAGAAACTGGGGACCCATGCCGTGCGGCCATTAATGCAGGCCTCATCACACGTAAGCATCATCACCAACGTGGTGAGGGCGAAGGCCGCGAAGAAACGGAGACGAGGCAAAGTAGTTGAGTGGTAGATGAAAGACCCTCTATTTGACAGACACTGACATTTATAGCCTTTTGTCACATTTACACTTTATAGCCAGTTTCCAAATCTACATCCACGAAGACAAGTCACAAGACAATCCTCTAAACTGAAACCATAAGCATATGCGCATATACAGCAGTGAGCCCCAGGCCTCGAATTCTTACTTCGCCTCACTCGCCAAATAATGGTAGGCACCTACATTAGTAGCGTCGAATCCAGCGCTAAATGCACGGAAATGAACGTGTTAAAGGGACACTGAGGAGAAATTGAAGTTGACTTGCATCGACAGAATACCAGCTCCTGATCACATAAACGCCATTCATACTGACAACAGAGCTCTTGTAACGTAGAAAAGAGCAAGAACCAAAATACAGGTATCGCCGCCACAGGCCAAACTCGCAAGTACAAGCTTCATGACGTCATAGGAGAAAACAGTGTTGCTAGAACCAATAGTTCTAGCAACATAAGGACACGAGAAGCCACGAATCACTGAGGCGCAGCAAATGCATGCGCAAATCTCCTTGACGTAGCCAGATGGCGCCACGTACCCGACAGCTACGCGCGCTCCTGCAGCGCCGGGACCAATCAGCGCCTGCTCACAGCGGTATGCGGGCTCTCGGTATTCCGCTAACGGTAAACAAGGTACACGGTATGCTAAAGGTGTATATTTGCGAGAACTTCGTTGACGACTTCGAGAACGGGATCTATTGTAACGCTGGCAAAACGCCGGTGCAAACGTAAACGAAGCGCCGGCCGCAATAGCCGATAGATGCCTTCAACGTGCGGCCGGCGGTAGCTTTCTTTTCGGCTGCTGATGGGCCGCACTGCTGGCGGCCAGAAATCACGGAGTCTGCGTTACGTCATGTGCACGTCATGTTTCACGTCACTTAGCCCTGTGTCGTCATAGGATAATCCCAAGTTTGAATCAGAGCGGCGGGAAAAACTGTTTCAACTTCGAATCCAAATTTCTTAGAAATAAATGCATCTTTCGCTGCTGGCCAAGTGGAAACAAAGCAATGAAATGCCGAACTATGGGATTTTGCTATAAAAAAAATATTAAAAAAGCTCTCCTCAGTGTCCTTTTAATGCCGTCAACTTTGTAGGGTCAGCATACTCGCTGAGATCTAAAAAAAGACAGCATCTAATTATTGAACATTTGCTCATATTTTAATAAAGCAATCCTGTGAAAACTAATTGTACGCATAAACCTTTAATTTATTGATGTACTTCCCTGAAAAATTATAATAACAAATTTGCTGATATGCTGCACTCCTAAAATTTATTACACGAGGTCGCATCTTGCCCTCACAACACGCGTGTTTTTCTGGTTGTGTATAGCAGGGCGGGGAGGCCTCGACGGCTGAGCTAGTAAGTATCGCTCCGCCTGTGATGGCAAGAATACCGATTTCCCCTTAAATTTTTGAGTCATTGAATGGATCGTCACTAGTTAACGCTCGAAGTATTCGAACCGTTTACCTACCTCACAGCTCTTACGGAGCGTTATACCTGCTTTAAGCAGGCGCACGTGGATGGAAGCATTATTTAAAAGCGGGCCTGTGCTGCGGGATATATATGCACTGTAAAGAACCCGGATTAGTAAACACTGAGGAGGAGCCCTCAACTTCTCAAGGCCAGGTCCACGGGTAGGTTCGGGGCCTAACCCGATATCCCATACCATATTGCATTGCGGCATACCTAAGCGAGCCTCCTACCGCACGTAGGGCAACGAGCAGGATTCTTGTTTCATGCGGCCCTACCTGCGCAGGATATGCTGGACCCGCTCGCAGCTCTCTCTCTCTTTGGTGATCGTAGGTGTCAGCTTGGAGTTGGCCTGGTGTTCCGACGCCGACTGCCATGGTGGCTCCCGCGACGACGAGTTCGTTAGGTTCCGGTTCTAAGACACACACCCGTATGCGAAGGCAGCACCTGAAGCCGACGAACACCACAACTCTTCGCCAGAGAGCACTGACCCCCGGTAAGTAATCGCTAACCTGCCGGATTACTTCTTAGTGCCCGGTGGCATTATTCACACCGTTCCTTCCTAATCACCCTTCCGTTCCTGGAGTGCCTGGTTAGCGTCGGCACAACTGGAGAACCGGGTGATCTTGGCGCCTCATGCCGCGTACATTTTACACACCTAATATATGCTTGATTACGTGCTTTCTCTCTCTCTCTTAAAAGACAGCGGGCGTAGTAGCCCATCGGTTAAGCACTGAAGTCCCAGTTTTCTCAAAGCTTCGCGCCATTTATATCTGCCTTTGTCGAGGGTAATTGAGACGCAATCTCGGGCAGCATGAACGGCTACGATTAATCGCCGGCGCCTTCGTACGCCATCCGGCTGCAAGTTGTAATCGAGGCAGCTGTCCATCCATCACATCCATCGGGCCATCTACGGGCCATCCATCTAAACTGTCCATAATTACGCAGCCAAATTAGCGCAGCGCTGACACGGATCTGCCATGTGACGAATGAGTATTCTTAAATTAGTACCACACATGTTTTTGCATAAATAAATAAAATAACTTAGAATAGCGGAAGACCGCGAAAAAGACTCACGCGGATGTTTACTATCCCTAACGGCAAATAAGTCACAACGATAGTCACACAGCACCGACGTGCTCTGGCCGCTTTAGTGGGATCGCAGCGTATAGTTGAAAGAAAACGTGACAGACCACCTCTATCAAAGAACTACTCTGCATAAACTTTAGAATCCGAACCCACTGGTCCATATCGACAAGGTCCTTTGACAACAAGAAGTTGGGCTTAATTTAAGATATACCACAACGCACTATGCCGTAGTCACTTTGGTCAAAGTCCCCTTTGCAGATATTACTGTATTAATGTCGTTCCCCGGCGTGATATCTTTATTCTTGGTATTTTTATTTTTGTATTCTGATGGGGATGTGGGGAGGCAGAAAGGATCAACAATGGCTGTTATTGTGGGTTCTTTTTAGATCCTAATAAATATCTAAGTTTTGTTTTTGCACATATGCCTTGAAGTTCCCTAAATAATTACGCATATGCCACTATTAAGTAAATACACCCCACGTCCACTAGCTCTCCTCCAAGAGTACTGCGACCATGTGATGAACGGTGCTGGTGCTAGATTGTCTTCCATCTTTAAAATATCGCGACAAAGCGAAGACAATGCAAGGCTCAAATACGAACAAGACGCGCACTGCTATGGCTGGCGCACTGTCGTCCTCGTTTTCTGCGCTGTTTCTAAACGTTGATCAGAAACCAAGTAGCGCAAGGCAAAATTTGTTTGGTAGATTTGTGCTGGCGCCGTTGGTTTATACCCCACACAGGGCACCGCCGATTTATAGGCCGCTTACAGCGCGCAGTTCTTCTGTTCGAAACCAGATGGCGCCACAGGAGCGCTCAGAACACGGCGCCATTGCGGGCCTCGTAGGTCGCCGGCGTGTACGGCCCGACGCAGGAGTGAAAATATTGCAGGTGGCTGCCTAATGTGTTCTTTCCCTAGAGATGTGAAAAGAAGAGGAAATGCGTACTGTACTGTGAATTTCAAGAATTGAGTCAGACAGTTAAAGGCTCGGGTTTGGATCATTTGCGAGCTTCACGTTATCGAACTGCACCCGGAAGTACTGCCCCGGTTCGAGCTCGTTCGCCATGCACCCTTTCCGAACAGGCGAAAGCAGCAAACATGTTCGCCAGCGTTAGGTAGCTAATATAGAAAGATGGGTTTCGATCTTGGAAAATCTGAGAGGTTAAGTGCACAACACAGCCGCATGAACAAGCTGTGCCGCCACAGAAACCGTCACTTCGGGTTTTCAGTTGCTGTGCAGTTGCGTCTGCGTGTGCAGCGAGACCCCATTGCTCGCAAGTTAAGGCGTGTGCAGCTATTAGTTACAGGAGCACCCAAGGCTGATTTAGGAGCGGAAAAAAAGGACGACTTACGCTCATATAGTATACTGCAACTCATATAGTATAATGCAGCGCCGTGCGAGCCGACAACGCTATCGCTAGTCCGTGTATTACATGACATCTTGGTGCTAATACTGAACTTCACTCCAAGTAGCGCACTTTTCGTCGATCATATTCGAAAGAAAGGATTTGCGTTAGGGCTGCTGTGCTGGATGGTTGTTATTTTATCGCAGTATATGCGAGACAATCGCTAAAAGTGACTCCGCAGGCCAGCGCTCAGAGTGAAGCTTATACCCGTGCGACACGCTCACAAGAAATGGCAGTAAATGCTTAAGGCCTTAAGTTCGTTAATGCCATTATTTTCGGAGGTGGTGCTTCACGTCCTCATTTAATGCAATTATCGAAAGTGACGATGAAGATAACGCTTCCAAGGTAGTCAAAAGTTTCATCTGAATACAAACATTGCTAATGAGCACAATATATGGGGAATGTTGTACTGATGTAATATAAAAACGATTTTCCAGAAAATACGGCTGTTTCTGCCTTACAAGTCGAAAAACTAGCTATAAACTCGCATGCCAGCACCCATGTCGAGAGTATCTGTCATTAAGGCTGGTTAAAATGGCGCTCTTCGCATCAAAAATGCGGTAGATGCCTTATCTGATTGAAAGTTAATAATTAAAAATTTTCTACTGGCTAGGAAGTTGTTACTAAGAATGTTGCATGCTTTTCTGCGTGTGGAATGGGAACGAGAGTACGCATTGCACGGGCGAATGAGTTGCCGCGAACTGAGTAGGCCGCGAATGGCAGTAAGGCTATTGCCATTAAATTTATGCATGTGGCACCCCACGAATGCCATTAAAACATGAGGCAGTAAGCACTTAATAGCATTAAATCTGTCCTTGTGACACGGGTATTACTTGCCTCCAACGAGACCTCGAGCATTTTCGTGTCCACATATCGAGCGTGCAGCGTACCCCAATTTCATACGTGAGGCTGACCTAATTGGGAACTTCGTGTGGTTTGAACGCGTTGCCATGCGCACTTTATAACAATTATATCGCGGAATCCTTCGAAACGACTTCGCACCAGCTCGAAGGCTGCTCAATGCATTTATGGTACAGCTACCATGATAGTTAACATTTGTCTGTCTATTCATTTTTGTCGCATTTCTGTGTTTAACAAAATTGTATTTAATATTTTAGGTTTCCTAAGCACCGTTAGCAGGTTCTAAACAAATGCATACGATGTGCCTGTGAGCATCTTAGAGCGGTGTCTGCATGCATGTACAAAATACGATAATGAACTGCTATGTCGCATGAGTATTAAACCTTGCTGTTTTAGACAATAACAATAAAAAAAACATGCAGCGAAGGCTTAAGCTCGTGCAAAGACAAGCATTCAGGCGATCCATCGGTTAGCTCGAAGCGGCAGAGCTGAGCGGCTCGGCACGACATGAAGCATGATCATGTTTTTACACCTCAAGTGATCAAATTAGGGCTCTCACTTGTCCTTCGAAGCTTTGGCCAAACCACAGTGCCGTCTTCCGACTGCTTTGAAACCGTATCAGCCAGAACACTGCCTGTCGGAACCGAACCATCAGACGCAGCAGCCTTCGCGACGAGGCACGCGCCGAGCAGTGAGGAGGCGTGTAATGACGGAGTGAACACGTGATCAAGGATGGCAGCTCGTATGATACGGCGCTGTAAAGCTCTTACATGCAGTGTGACTCACAAACAAGACTTGCATACTTTTCAAACGGTAATCAAGGGAATGTACTTACCGAATGCAGTCACAGAATTTTTACTTCGCCAGAAGTACTCGTGACAGCTTTGGCCCACACACCACTGTACGACACAAACTTGCGAATTGTGCGATGAGATGCGTCTTCACACACTTTCTTGAAGAGTTACAAAGGTTTGGAAATATCCACTGACGCCATTTGGCTAAAGTAAGAAGTTATTCTACCAGCGCAAAGTTTTCAAACCTAGGAGCATGAGCAATTTTATCCAACAATTTCATCCCCCTTCTCCACGTACCTGTTGTCACAATACGAGGAGTCCTTCAAAACCGGATAATAGTCCTATATTTGCCCTTCCCCTTTTTCCTATGCACAGCTCCCCCCCCCCCCCCCCCGAGCACTATAGACAACCGTCATGTTTGTAAACAAAGGTGGCGCTGCGGTCGGCAGCGACGCGGAGTGTGGGCAAAAACGTAGCATGCCTACCCTGCGCCAAGCGATGCTGCCTTCGAAACCAACTCGCGTGCGCGCATATTTCAAAGCGTGCGCGTCGCTTGTGGTTAGAAACATTTCTGTTGGTGACCGGAGAGCAGTTCACCACTTTTTCAACCTGTTCGCCAGACGGAATTATCTGGCGAAGCACTGCATAGGCTTCCTTCAGTGCTCCTATGTTCGGCAGCAACAGCGCGGCTACGGCGCGGCTACAGCGGTCGACTAGGTTGACTTATTAAATGAAACTGAGAAAGCACGAGGTATACAGGTCTGTAGTCTCAACATTTGGGGCGATACAGCATACCCGATCGCTAAGTGCAAGAAGAAGGACGACGGGAGGCAGCTTTTTCCCATGACGAACCTTTGTGATGTGCCTGCTCTCGTCCAGCCACTTCAGTGCGGAGAACGCCGAGCACTACTGGACACTGAAGCAATGCAGTTACTTTAAATGAGCCATGCAAAAGCGATCTTCACTGGTAATGTCTGAAAAAAAAATGCTTTTTTTATTCGCTTGGCTTTAAGAGAGGTGCACAGGCGAATGGATAGAAGTTTACCCCGAGCTGCAATGAAGTTACGTTTGCTCTGCAGAGCTAAATATTTTAAGTCATTCTGATTGTAGGGCTTATTTTGCTTGATAACTGGCTTTTGATCTGGTATTTGCTGTTTTCGCCAGGTTCTGATTGACCAGTAATTGTAAATTTCAGGTAAAATGGGAAATAAGACTGCATGATTTTCCCGATACCTTAGCGGCGTTTAATCGTTTTCTAGGATAGGTGGTGAAAAACGTACAAGTTGAAGCTCGTGGAAGCGAAAATAGAGAAAAAAACTACACGTCGTATATTCCTACTATATACCGGACTACAGTGCTGCTTCAAGCGTCGCGCTTAGTGGCCCGATGAATGCTGAAGGCGACTGGCAGAATTTTTTTTTTATTAAGCGTGAAGAGATGCCCTGGACGTAGTCCGGATGATTGTCGCCTGAAAACGGTCCCCTGCGTTCAATTTACGGTCACACCCACATGGATAGAGTCCCGACTTCTAATAATGAGAGCTCGACAGAACGCGAACAAGCTGCAGACGTTGATTCTTGCACGGTTCGCCGCGCGACTGAAGAGCAAACATGCGTATTAAGAGACGCAAACTATAATATTTCGATGCAGAAATGCAATACTAGCCGCGGAGCCGATCCGTCGCCGAACTGTTCCCGCTCCACGGCCGCTGCGCATCGCTTCGGCCCCTATCTAAATGCGATAAACTTGTGGAAACTTGTGCCGCTGCCTTTCTTCAGCATTGGGGTTCAACCACCCGCACCACAGCTCGCCGGAATATTGAAAAATGCGTTCAAAAACGCTCAAGCGTGGCATACCCAAGGCACACGGTACCGGCTTTTGCCTACACAACGAAAGTCACTGCTCACTCCAGCGCCGCCGCACCTCCGTGACGCCACGGCCTGACGCTTGTCTATACCGGGTGTCCGAGCTACATGTAACCAAACTTTTAAAAAAGGCGAAGTGTCCTAGTCCAATGAAACCAACTCAGGGTTGTTCATAGTCGCGTGGCCTAGTCTTGAGTATTTTTTCGCTCTTAAAAGTTGTATAATTAGTTCAGTTTAATTAGCTAACTTTTTAATTATTAACTTCAGGAACAAAGTGTCAATGCAAAAGTTTTAGATCACCTCAAAAACCGCTAATAGTGCTGTTTCCGTCAAGTTACCATTTGCGTAGCTTCATTTATTGGCCTTAAAAGAAAGTTGTCACGTGACCAGCTGCTCGCTCACTTCTCTGCACCAATGTGCACGCAAAGTCTCATCGAATCGAGGAGAGGACTTCAGAAAAAATGAATTTTATTCTTTAAGGCGCGTCTTGGGACGTTGAAGTGGCACAGTTGTCATGTGGAAGCTTTTTCTGATTATGCGGGTCATGGTTAAAGCCGGTAAAAAAAACTACTTTACGTATACATTACTTTGCTGCAAATGTCTCAGTAAGCTGTTTCTCAAAACGATCTGCAACTTTTCCATTGACACTTTGTTCCTCAAGTCAATAATTAAAAAGTTAGTTAATTTAACTTAACTAATCAGTAAACCTTGAAGAGCGCAAAAAACACTGCAGACTTGGCTACGCGACTCTAAACAACTCTCATTTGGTTTCAGACGGCTAGGACACCTCGTGTTTTTTAAAAGCTTGGTAACATTTAGCTGGGATACCTGGTATATGTTCATTAGGAATCTTTGGTAATGCCGAAGGCATTGACATCTGATTTATCAAATTTGGTGTTTAACGTCCGCGTGCTAATGTGCACACGACGGACGCTGCGCATGTTAAGAATAGGAGACAGTGTGCTTTAAAATCTTAGGACTCACGGCGCCAGTGCCGACGGCGGCACCATTTGCCTCCCAGAAACACCCGCTTACGAGCAGTACAGCTAGCGGTGTAAAGAATAAGGTATGTTTATTCGGTTAGTTCTCCAAAATGAAGATTATAAGAGATATTACAAACTCGCTACAGTTAAGATTTTGTGTAGACTGCGCAAGCTCGGGCTGAGCGACCCTTTCTTTTGAGCTTGATGTTAACTGCTGCTGAGGGTCCCGAGTAGACTTCAGATGACAGCAAAGAGGCTTTGCTTTCTTCTAGGCTTGACACTCTTTCCCATCGCACACTCAGGACAGCCTCTGCCCCATTGCCTTCCTAGCATGCAAGAATGGGAGGAAGTGTGGAAATGGTCACAGTTATTAATTTAGCATCAAGAGTGCGCTTTATGGGACAGCAAATGCTGCTTTTCCTTTGGATTGATTTAAGTTGAGGGGGGTTTAACGTTCCAAAACGACTCAGGCTATGAGGGACGCCGTAGTGAAGGACTCCGGAAATTTCGACCACCTGGGGTTCTTTAACCTGCAGTGACATCGCACAGTAGACGGGCATCTAGAATTTTGCCTCCGTCGAAATTCGACCGCCACGGGCGGGATCGAAAGCGCGTCTATCGGGTCAGCTGCTGAGCGCCATAACCACTGAGCGACCGCGGCGGCACTCTTCTTTTGTGCACACGTCCACTTACTCGCGAGAAATAGCCGGGATGTGCTTGTATATGTTTCTCATGTGATTAAGAGATGAATGCCATTGCGCCTCAAAAGCTGCAGCCCGTCGTCGTCCACGCCGAGTCAGAAGCCGGTGCTGCAACCCAGCGACCATGAGGAGGCCACGCCGCAGCCTTCTTTCCCCCTTGCCTCGGCTGCTCTCCCAGTGCCAGCCGCAGCCACCGGTGGAGCAGACCACGGAGTAGCGGCAGCGCAGCCCGTCTCGCTTCAGCCTGTTGTCACATCGGTGCGTACCGGCGGTGACGCGGCGGTTCATGACGTTCCCTCGGGTGGCCTCTGGTCTCAGGCGCCGAAGCCTGCAAGTCCTGGAAGCTGGAATCCGGTGCCTCTTCCCTCGGCGGTAAAGCCACTGGAAACATCACACAGGTAACACCACATCATAGATTCAGAGCCATGCTTTCTCATTCTAAGCTTAGTATTGAAAGTGATGGTGCATTTCCCTCCATGGAAGATGCGCGAACTTTCTGCTCCGTCTTGCCGAGGTATGGTATTTAATTATTGCACTCCGAGAAGAGCATAGTATAAAATGAAGCTTCTTAAATTTACAGAAGGAACGCTGCCTAAGTTTCCGATATCCGCCATGGCGACAATCTCAGCCGACTAAGTAATTTGGAGGACGTCACTCATATTCTTAGCGACAGCGGATGACCTAGAAGCTTTTACTTTGCCTGAACCGGTGTCACACCCGTCACCAACGTCGGAGCGCGACTGACTTGGAAAGAAATGGTGTAAACGTCGCGCCAGTTCAGGGCGTTTACCACTTGTCTCTCACGATAACACAGCTTCACTGATGGTTCTATAATAACTTAAGCACTAAGCAAGATAGCAGAAACATTCTGAATAATTTCTGGTTTCAACACAAGCTGGACGGTATAAAAGTAATGCGGTGTGCAGCGCAGGGTGCGGAGTGTGTAGCACTCGGCTGAGCGAGTGACTGTGTTTCTTTGGGAAGGAGTAGACATTTGGGCTGGTTGGTTTGCGTTCTTCCTAAAGAGCAGCGGAAAGTACGGGACTGCTCCCAATAACTCTCCGAGCAAGTAAAGCGAGCCATATCCATCTCTGCTCCGAATAATGTATTCTAGTGGTAATGCCCGCACCAGGATTCTATAAGCTTTCTCCCAGAAGTGAGCTGACTTACATCGGCCAGATTTCCCGAGGGTCTCCTTTAGCAAAACTGTTTTGCAAAACTACTAATAGACTGTCGCAACACTCAAGCCAAGAGTGCCCAGACGTCGAGCGGTCAGGAACTGCCGTCAGTCCATATCAGGAAGGGTTCATGCACAGACTCAAGAAACAGCGGGAAGGGTGGGAGTCCATCTGTTATTCTCGGCACGCAAGACGCTCGCGACGCTTTGTAAAATGGTTAACTCAGATGAGGCCCCAGTTGTAGCGTGCGGCACAAATCGCAGGCAGAATTTTATGCAGTGTAGAACGCATGTTGAATGGGAAATTCAGTTGTCATGTGGAAAATATCATGTAGAACAAACCGGAAGGTGCATCAATGAGAGATTTCGGAAACACCGCAATTCACTTAGATTGAGAAGAGGTAGCAACCTTGCTATTCACTGCGCCAACTGAATATTGTTTTCCATTGTTTAACCGAAAACGCATCTGAAAGAAATACCTCGACCAGCGCACACGTGAAATCTGGGAAGCCTTCATCATTGACAAGAAGAATCAAGGCTGTGTCAGCAAACCATCCTTCATCGTCTTTCAAAAGGAAATCTGATTTTGTAATCACCAATTGCTTGGTACACGCCAAGCGGCACTTTTGCTTTTTCTGTTTTTGATGTTTACAAACATTTCTGTTGTTCCTTTTGGTCCTGTTTGTATGTTTTCTGGTTTTAGTGCGAAAGCAATACTACGCTTATGAACGGCCTCCCGCGTAGCGGCGGCGGGTAGCCACGTTTGACCTTTAGAATGACCTCTGACGTCATACCAGAGTGAGAGATGGGCTACCAAGGCGAGTGGTCGCGCAGCGGCGGCCGGTAGCCACGCGTGACATTTAGAATGACCTCTGACGTCATGTCATGCCTAGTGACGTCATAGCGTGACGTAATACCAGGGTGAGAGATGGGATACCAAGTCGAGTGGTCGCGCAGCGGGGGTCGGTAGCCACGCGTGACCTTTAGACGCGACGCGCCGCGTTCCTTCCGTTAGAGGCGCTGCGCTCGCTTTCGCAACCTACCACGCTTAACCAAAGCTAAGCCCCCGAACTTTTTTCATCTTACACTCCCCCCTTTGTTGTTAGCAGCTGAGCGCGGCACGTGCCTTTCCTTCGGCCTTCGTATTAAAACTTGTGCCTATTACAACGACCTTTTCATATTTGTTTTCAAGCCTTCAAACCCTATATATTCCCGCCTTCTGAAGTAAAAACGTCAGTTGATAGTAAGCGCCTGTCCTAATGTCACTTTCTTGTCCCTCCTTTTGCGCTGTTGTTTTTTAAGATGCGTTTCTTTCCCTCACACCGCTGCGTTCCGCTTCTCCGGTGGTGATTTTGACTCAAGACGTTGTTTCATTTTTTGCTACTAATAGCCGCATAGATAGGTAATCAGCCTAAAAACGTCAGCCAACATCGGCCTATCTACGTCCTCTGCAGGATCAAGGCGCCTTCTATAAACTTTCAATTAACCATGTCCTTTGTCAGCTGCGGCCACCTTAGCCAAGTCAGCTCCCTAATAACATCCAGCCAGCTGACCTACTGCCGCCCTCTCCACAATCTCTCCTTCTCTTCGAATCTATCTACCTTGCCTTCTCAGGGCAGGGGATGCAATGCGAGGGCTATCTTGTCTTCGAGGTATATGACCTGACCACGGTCATTCCTTGTAGAGCTCCGCTAGGATTCCGATAACGTTACACCAGTCATTTTTCTCCAGAACGTTCACCGCGCTCTGCGCAACTTTCAAGATATACCTCAATGTGAAGATGGCTTCTGCGTCGAAGCAAATGCCGGAGAGCCGGAAAATGCCAGCACACTGTTACAGAAAGTATAAAGATAAGTTATTCTAGCTTCATGTCCGCGCGATTTAAAGTAGAATTCCATCATACCCTCTCAGTGTGCACCACATCCAAGTCTTCTTTTTCCCTACTGGAGAGCTCTTCAAGACTCGGGTTGTATGCGGGAAAAGGAATTCACCACGAAAATCTGTTTCTTCCTTTTTTTTTCTGCGGCCCCTGAGCGCATAACAACGCAATGAATTCATAATTTTACAAATTTGGCAATAAAGTTCAGGGACTTAGACATTGTACGCATATTTTGTTTCGTTCAGTAGTCTTCTGGGCATCTCACTGCTGGCCACATGGAAGTGCTTACATTAGGAGGTTAAGAGCACCATTTTGGAATTGTGTTTTACTGTACCTAACTTTCTACATTATTTACCTTTGGTCTCGCTGTTTTGGAAAAGGCGAGCGCTGACGGTGTCTGAACGCTTCATGTTGTTCAGATTGAATATCTTCTCTCATCCTACTCTCTGGAGGTATTCCTTTGTGTTTATTTTATATTACCGCTGAACAGAACACCAGAGGTTCTGCAATAAACTAAGGGCTTTTTCGTATCAGTTGAGTGTCTGACATTGCAAGTCATCCGTGTGCGCAAACAAAAAAATGGCGTGTGCCAATCCTGCAGGGGTACTGCGCAGGCACAGGCATTTATGAACAGATTGGTTTCGAATATAACTACTACTATAATTAGGACTGGGTGGAAAACGGAATCACTCAGCGCACTATAGTGTCTCACTCTACCTATGCAGCTGTGGGTATTAGCAATGGTGTGGTCGCTATTGGATCTAAAATCGGAATTATATTTAAGCTTGCCACATGGGCCACGAGTGCGCTGGCATTTCTGTAGGATGTAGTTAGCGGAGGTCCCTTCGCAACGCTTTGGCAGCCTGACACTAACATTTAACCATGCGAACCTCGCATAATTCGAAGCCCATGGGTCGGCGTTGTATTCGTTTTCGTACTAATTGCAAGATCATCATCGGTTCAAAAAACGTTTGAACAGGCACTGATTAAAGCTGCGTTGAGGTTAACTGTTCTACACTGTAAGCAAGTAAATTCAATTTTGGTGTACTATTTGATTTAACGAGATGTGATTGCTTTCATAACTGAAATTTTGCAGGACATCAAACTTTTTGCATTCTTTTGCGAGGACAAGTGGAAGAATCACCGAAAGGTTTTTTTCTAGAATTGATGCATAAGTGCTCTTCCAATACGCAAAATTCGTTATGCTGTATGGGCCAGCTCTAAGGATTCTCTGATTCAAAATGCAACGTGTTATCCTTCATCTCTGCGAAAATGGATCAAAATTATTTATTCTCTTTGCCGTCCGATTCGTGAAACTACTGCACACACTGCAAATAATATCGGCGTTCCCTTCCTTTGCACACGAGCTCATCTCTCCCCCTTTGTTCACTTCTGTAGAATCCTTACTGTAGAATTCTCCTTGTCGAATCCTTTTGCCCGCTATAATGCGATTTTTTTTTTGCACATTGATCACCGCCAGCGGTCAACGGCGAAGCGCACATACACGACGTGATACCAGAGTCAACAACAAGACGATTCTCGCCATCGGAGCCGCAGAGTCCTTCCATCTCCGGCTTCGCTGTGAGACAGTGGGCCTGGAGAGCAAGCGGTGAGGCGCGGGCACACATGGATTCGACCGAACTCCGCTGTCCCGAAGAAACCCAGGGTGTTGAGTCGGGTCGAATGGTCACACCGCTACTACAATCGCCAATATCTGAGCGACTGGCTAAGCGGGTTCTTAACATGGCAACAGCTTGGGAGATGAGGTTGGTATAGTTCCCAGTCCAATAGCAAACAGTCTCCAGAGGCACTGGTGTTTGTGCGAAGGCATTTCAGAATGCCTGGCCTACGGAAAATTGAGCCCTTGTTGCGTTGCCTGCTACACCCCATCGGGGGCGTAATTACAAGAACAATGAACGAATGTGAAATTTGTAGCATTTCACGATGTCGCAAAAGTAGCGGGCAGTATCGTAGATGCCAGTTGTCGCGCAATTGTCTGTACATAATATAATCTAGAATGTCTTAAAAAAGCGAACACCTGAAGCGATAGCCATTATAGACTAATGATGCACATGGACGCATTAAACATGTTTAAAATGTGAATCTTTTCCGTTTCTTTATCAAATCACTGACCGCAGTAACGGCACCTCTGGCAGGTTCGATCACGCGTCACCGTAAGTGTTTAGCTTAAAACATACCTTTTCTCAGGCAAGTAGAGATTGCTGCTACTAGAAAATATATTAGGAACGGAGCGGAGCCCAAAAACTACTCAATTTTACTTTCGCAATATTTGCCTGTTAAACGAAGTTGTTACCGCAAGTTTTTGGACAGCAGGGAAGTTCACTTCTTCTCCCCGACGCTGCGCGTGACATCAAAATTCGTGCTTTATCGCAAACGACCAAAAATGGGGCTGCGAACAGTTCCTATCAGGACCTTTTCAACTAAGCGCCAAAGATTTAAACCACTCAGATACGGCGCGACGAATGCGGTATGTGTGGACGCTTTGGCTTGTAACATCACAACAAATGCCTAAAGCACAACGAGAGATTGAGCAAACGTGCTCTTAACCCTGACCTTTTTGTTTCGACAAACGTGGTCTCGACATCTGGAAAGCACAATTCCTGCTCAGTTTGCAGGTCCTAGAAAATGTAATTACGACAGGAGATTCTTTGCACGGAAATGCCCCAACCCTCCCCCAGAACTAGCTACACCTCACCTCTCCCCGTCCCAGTGAGAGGCCGCTCTTTGTAGCTCAGCCCTGGACGACCAGCGTGACCTGATCGCCCGGGCCACCTAGACAGCTGCGGCAAATAGGGCCCTCGACTAAGGGCTCTACACTCTGGGGGAATCTCTCAAATATATCCTCATCAGAACAGTTCTTTCCCTCACACAATGAGTTGTCTAATGGCCGTCCCAGATTTGTTGAAAAAGAAGAAAAAACACCCCAGATCGCAATGTTTACTAGCGCTGGTTAGTACCTGCCCCTAGTTCCACCTATCGATAGCGGAGAAGCCGGAGCTTACCCGCGTAGCACTGGAAAAAGCACTGGTGCGAAGGGCACTGGCGAGCAAAACTGAAGGAGGCTCCGGTCCCCGATGTTTCTAGTGGGATCGCAGGACCCCATAGGCAGTCACATGCACTGTATGGCATGGTTGAACTAATCAATGCGAAAAGTCTTTGTCGGGCTCAGCCGGTTATCAACGTGTATGTTGGAAGGTAGACCTGGCGCATGTTGTACATCTAGCCAGCCATTTAGCTTATGGTGGAGGGGTTGACGGGCAGCTGTGTAGCTATTCGACGCGAAGCATAGTCCGGAAAGTCATCCCGTAGAACGCAATGAACATTCTATACGTGGAATGCAATGGAGAGAGCGGCGTGGGGACATAGTTTTTCTTGAGCCACCCTAGCAGTCGTGTTTCGATCCAGCCTTCGAAGGTTGCCATGCTGAATTTGCGGATCAGGCTATTGTCTTTTAGCAGTGTTAAATGTGGCTCTGGCAATGAGGCCGTTACCACATAATCACAAGAAGTGCACAGTAATACACAGGAACTCCTTCATTTTGGCTGAATTTTAAGGAGTTCGTTCGCATGAAGGCCGCACTTATACAGGACCAACTTCCACCCATCATATTTTAAGCTTTCAGCAGCCTAAGAGGGCAGTTCCAATACGCGGTGAAACAAAAAATTACATAGATTAACGTTCTCAGCTCTCCTTCAGTTTGTTTCCATTGTTTTAAATAGAAAAAGTTGGAACACCCTACATTACACGCTGTGGATAGACAATCATTGCTGTCCCTCGATGCACCTGATGCTCACCAGCCGTTAATACTGAAGCGAAAGCTTCACTACGGGACCTCGGGGAAGAAATTGTGGAGCGTGTAAATTTGACCTTCAGATGAGTTAGAGGTGAAAAAATAAATTGAATTGATATCCATGACTGTTTTGGGATTACTTTTAAGGGCTGCTCAGCGAGACCACTAGGCTGTCGCCGCGGCCAATACGCTGTGTGTTGAACCGCTGCAGACTGTCGTGGTTGTTGCCTCAAAAACGACGGCCGATTGCACATACCAACGGTGGGAGATTGGCCATGCTTTGGAGCAGACCAAACAGGAAAAAACACATACCGGATTATCTCACGCGGCTCGTAAATACAAATACAGAATTGTGTGCAAAAAAAAACACGACTTTTGAGAGATCTTGAGGAAACCGAATGAAAATCGAGGAAACAAAGCGGTGTGGGTTGAATAACTAAAGTTTAAAGCAATTATCAGAAATAAAATAATTTTGAGAGAGCAGTAAAGCCGCCGATTAGTTAACAAAACAACCTCCCGGTTTCAATAATATACTCGTAACGATGCTGACACACATTGTTAAGGGCATGCCCTTTGAAGGTCCAACCGTAGAATAGGAGGACGGGAAGAGTAACCGGCAGCCCTAACTGAGCTAGAGGATTTGCAAAAAAACTGAATTCTCTGCAGTGCAAACCGCCGGCAGTACAGGGTGAAATGCTCTATTGTTTCAACGTCCCAGCATGACGCACAGAGATTCGACGGCGTAAACCCAGAACGGCATAAATATAGATGAAGGCTAGGAATCCTGCACACTGTGGCGCTGTGCATTGGAGAGCGTAGTCTTCATCAATTCCCATCTGCTCCGTCCCGCGGCACTGCCTGCTCACCATCGTCTTCTACGTTGCAGAGATCGGTGCTTTAGCTCGGATTCGAATGTAGTAAACATTCTCTGTATTTTTTTTTGGTGGTGTAAAGAGTACCTGCCCAGTGACCTCTACAGCGGTTATGGTAAGCAGCTAATTTTGGTGTGGCGTATAGAGGAAATACGGCGGCATACCGTATGAAATTTGCAAACTTCCCTCCATAAAAAGATACAAAAAAAGCTGGCTGAAACTTGATGTTTGGGTCTCGACAATTATAGATCTAAACTAAACCTTTGTCCAGCGCATATATAAGTTTGCTGTGGGGGGGGGGGGGATGCAGAATGAATTAGGAATGCAGGCGATTGGGAAGCTGCTAAAAAACTGCTGTCCGACTCGGCGGCTTTAAATTTTCTCAAGTTGCATTGGATGGAACACGAAGAACAAGAAAATTGTATTAAGCCATGCGCAACTCTGGCGAAGCTCGCGCGCCACTCTGATGCTTAGCTTGAACCTTCACTTACGCGTCCCTGTGAGCAGGCTGGCGGTGCTCGACTCAGACTGACCCTGTGGGCGGTAGCGAGACTTGCGCATGAGGCCGGCTTCGTCGACACTGTTCTTCTATCCCGGGCACTAGTGAACGGTCTCCTATGCGGCGGAGAAAACCGGGTGTGCCGCCAGCTAGGGGCATCCTGTTTGCAGCCCAAGAACGTCATCATCGTCGGCTTCTGCTGTGCGCAGGTGAGGATGCGGTTCTATTCATGTATTTGAGAGGGCATCACTAACCTGTACCTCTGCTTCACAGCGCCAGAAAGTGCATTGACGCCTTTTTAAAGAGCAGTGAAATCCAACAGCGTCCTACGTCCTTGACATAGACACAAAATACATATACTACTCATGGTATATGCCGTAGGATTGATACCCTTTACTGTACTGCTGAGCGTCAAGATAAAAATTCAGGGGGGCACTTTGTTGACCTAAAGTGCGGTGAGGCGAAAGCCTTCAGCGCGATGTTGCTGTTTGTGTCACAGATGCGTTGTTAAGATGTTAGGCTTCGCCTTCAAGAGTGAAACGCGAAAACGTCTTGCAACACTGCCAGGGAGTCCACAAAACGCTATCGACCGTTCAGTCGGATGACTTGCTCGTCGGTAAATTGGTTTTTGAGGAAAAGAAATGTATCTGTCTCGCATACCTGGGTGGACACCTAAGCCTCGCCGTACCCAGAAGGGAGAAAGATGGGAGTGAACGAAGACACCGTATTCACTAGACGCGCCTTCGTTCATTCCAAACCATCGAGCTGGCATGGCGGAGTGGTCAGCATGCTCGTCTCGCGTTCCTGAGACCGGTGTTCCATTCCTGTACTCGACCAGTTTCCTACTAGGTTTTATTCATTTATCTGGCCTGACTAGAAAGGTTAATTAGGCTAATTGGGTAATTAAGCATTTAAGTGAACTCAGTCCCACTTACTTAGAGCATCACTACACATCCCTTTATTTGGTTGCATGGTTACTAGCCAAAGTACGATTGGCCCCGTTTGAAATTCGCGCTCTGTGACGTCACGACTGTTTCGACCATTTGAAAACCGTGACATTTCTGTCGACAACAACTGCTTACAACGATGAGGCATTAAAGGTTTCCGCCTTAAAAGGTTAGATTTATGTGCTCTGTGCCCCTAATCATGAACCGGAATAGCCTTGCCCTCCTGTGACATTTCTTACGCATCAGCATCGGGAGAAAGAAAAGCCCCGATGTGTTAGCGATGGATTCAGATGATATTCAAATCAAGTGGTTTGCTGTTAAATAGGATGCATGATAGGCGCACACGTATTACAATGTTTGTAACCACAGAGTACGTCCAACGTTTGTTTTAACGGTAGTAGCAACGCAATCCGATGAAATATTTCCCTTTTGTGTGCAACTGTTCAAGCCAAGAAATTACTGTGTAGTCACTGCCTCTTTTGTTCCTACACAAATGCGGGACTCTGGGGCATGCCTGAATGGAACTTGGAATATGGGATTGCCAGGCCGTGCCAGTTTTCATTTTCCCAACCATGCATTTAAAAGGGTCCGTAAGCTACAACTCTGTGTTCTCTTTCCTTTCTGCGGAAGAAACACTATATGTGCAGCCGGACCTCGAAGGAAACGAGAGATGTATGATCGGGGAACTTTATTATACTCAAGATGTGCTGAAAACTACACCAGATGTTTATGCTCTACTATGGCAGTGGTTCTTTCTAACGACAACTAGGAATTATCTGCATGCTTTCAAAGCAACGCTTCTATTCTTGTGCGCTACGCAGGTGTTCATATGTCCGCTGGTTGCGGAGAGGCTGGCCAGCATGCGGCGGAAAACAGGCGCGGAGTCCGGCACCTGCAGGGCTACACGGTTCCGCTCCGTCGTTCACATCGCCAGCATGCGGCCTTCGGTCGTCTTCCTCATTTGCAACCTGCTCGGCGGCGGCATCAGGTGTGCGCCGTTTAACGATCGGGACGTAATTAGTGTAAACGTGACTCTGATCCAGATTCAAAAATATCAGTAATATTAAATCGCTGCTAGGAAAAGAAAGGCGTGTTGTAGGGGAAGTGGTTTTTGGGGCTATGAGCTTGGTCCGAAAAGTGGATGATTGTTTATGAAATGTTCGTATGTGTCCAGTAGTTGAATTGAACCTGATGTTCCAGCGCAGCAGTACGAAAAGAACTTCAGCAGGGGGAGACAGTGCCCACTTCATCCTCCTTCACTTATCGTTTGTATTGGGCTATCTCGCTACAACAATATGCTGAATGATCACCAACTCAAGGCATTCTTCGTACTGCTGAACATGAACAAGATCACTTAGGTGGAGTACCTAAAGTTCAAGTTTTTGCACTCTAATATAGGTGTGTAGAGGGGATTACGTTCAATATTTGAGTTCTTTTGTTGATCGCCAGTTGATCATTCATATCTTTCGCGGCATGTCTTCATATCGAAGAGTGCAGACTATGACTCACAGTAATCCATTACTCAGAAGTCTCGACTCCCCGAATACCTGATATCTTGTTTTCAATAGTCATTCATAGTGCATGCGGAATGCGCGGGTTGAAACATACGACGACGACAGACACAGAAGTACCAAGAAGGGCGACAGGGACTGCACAAGGCACCCGCCCATACCATTCTATAGTTTTCGCCTCTTTCGGGGATTTCAGAAAACATGAACGTTCAAACATTAGTCCGAACGACCTTTCTAATTCTTAGCGCGTCTCTGTACACAACTTAGATGTCACGCATTGGAAGACTTGTGTTTTATTTTAATTGCATTGTACGCCAAGCGTTATCTTTTTCTTTGGCTTTACAACGTAACTGATTGTAGCGTTGTCGCATTTATGAACTCCTGGTAAGACGTCGCCCATTGGCATTAGCGCGCTGGCAGTGCCTCGTCAACGCCTGTAAACTTGTTTGCAATCTTAGTGCTTAAGTGCACAGGGTAGAGACTATACTTCCCATGTCTTTTCAGGGCCTCCTTACGATACGTTTTCTCAAAAACTATTCCACATAGCTCATTCGGGATCATTTGATTTTATTCCCAAATTTCGTCTAATATTCTCTTAAGTGAAGGAGACATTGTTTTCCACGGGATACTCACAGCAGTGGAATCGATTTCTGAAACCGATTCTCTTATCCGCATTTGGAGAGAAAAACTAATTTGAGCAAACCCACTATCTTCAGCAAAAAAAAAAAAAAAACGTAAATCAATCGTGATACGACAGGATGGTGCAGACAAAAATAGAAGAGAAGATAAAAGGATGCGGGTCAAATTGCCCCGAACCGCGTGTCTTGTACTTGAAAACATTTAAATGGGACAGAAATGATAATCGGAAAAAAGTAGAAGACGCATAACAACATTAGGTATCTAGAAACACCCATCGTTTAGTTGTTGCTCGCTAATTCAGTTGTTAGTCGCACTCATTTTCCTCTTCTCTTTTGGTTCGCTGTGTCCCGTTTGCCGTATACGCTGAGTTTCGCCATGACTAGATTGCTATCTTGTCAATTTTTTTTATTGTTACGAATCGTATAGTGTCATATTTTTAATCCCTTTTCACCTCTTGATAATAACGTTACAAAACATGAAGCGCCGGTATTGGCGTTCAGATAAGTTTGTTGACTCTCCAGCTCTCTGAAAAGTAGCAGATAAAAAAAAAACAGCGGGAAACAAGTAATTTGAACATCATGAAGCCTTTCAGCAGTGTATGTCTTGCTGACGAATTTGTGGGCGTAGAAGATGTTACCTTGCAGGCGCTCCATTGAACTACAGGGCGAGGACGTTGTAAAAGCTATTCAGTATAGCTCCAACCGCATCCACAAAAATGTCGGATTGCGTGCTCAAGTTCTGCTTGCGCAACTGCGGCTTCCTGAGAGCATTGCTGCTGTGCCTTGACGCCTAGGTGGCGCTCGAATCAGTATTTTCGCGTTTCATGTTGGGATTGCTGGTCCTGCAGACGCTGTGTGCGACGAAGTCTCGCAAGGGGTCACCTTGGACCATGTCTTGGTTCGCAGCCGCATATGCCTGAACGCGCCAGCCCGCGAACGCCGCACCAGTCTTCGCCACCGACCAGCAGCAGCCGCAGGAAAGCACGAAGCAAGGTGAAGAAGCCCAGAGTATAAACTCCTGGGCGTTGGCAAAATGAATGAGCCGTTATGAACTGCAAAGAAAGGCTTTTCTTAATGTGAGCGTGAATGCATGGTTGTTATCTTTGTGCAAAAAAAAAAACAAGAAAAGAATAATTGAGATGCGGAAGGGGAGCAAGGCAGAAGTGAAGCAAGAATTTCCATTTTTCTGAGACTAATGTAGCCAGAAAATATTCGAAGACGTGACAGTGCTACCGCTACAGCGCTTCGGGTAAATTTTGGTTTAGAGACTGGCGGTGTTTCGAAGCGCCAAGGAATGCAGCTCGACGATACTTTGCCAGCTTGATACACCTACTGCAAATAAACTTTTGTGTGAATGAACGCTAAAGTTAAACAGCACCTTCGTTTGGACGAATAGGTAAAAATTCACCTCAGAGCAAAAAGGCGCACAAAGCGAAGCAATGTAAGAAGGCATTGCTTATAACGCAAAGTTTCATTTTGAGAACACACAAAAACGTTTATAGTCTGCAGCTGGTGCACCACAGCAAAACACCACTTTTGCGGTCCTCAAAACTAATGTCATCGTTACTGAAAAAATTTCAAAGAGCGAAGTTTGACGTCTCGGAGCGAGTCATGAGCTTGGAGGGATTTCGTAGTGGAGTACTCCGTGATAAGTTATCACACCTGGGGTTCTGTAAGATGCGCTGATATGGTGCTCATGTTCTTGTTTTTCACACCATTGTATGTTACCTGCTCATATTCGGTTTTAAAAAAACCCCAGCAATCTTCCTAGTGATTGCCCGTACTTCAGCAGTCGCGGATTTTCCACCATCTGTGATGCTTGGCACGTCGACTAGGGGAGTCGATAAAGTAATATAAATCTCGAAGAACACAAGTGCGTTTTCCTCGTTTTCTTCTTTACACAGAGTTAGTTCCGAATTTTTGGCGTACCCTTGTTAGGTTCTCACAAATCTTTTCATACTCTTTTTTGCTTAAGACACTCATCAATCAAGCTTTATAGGAACCAGCTTGCGTTCCTTGGCCGCATGTAAGTGCGCACCTATAACTCGATGCTCTTCCGGTTGCCTTCGCGCTGTCGCCTTATTATTAGTGCATTTTTATTTTAGCGCGCTTTTTGCATTGTGTATGTCTTTCTTTCACCAGGAAATGTAAAGCTCAGTTGGGTGTCGTGACTCGTGTGCTATCTTTCTGAATGTCCACCTTTATTTTATAGTTATAATTGCTTCAATGTGAAAACTGAAGCATTTGGTATGTAAACTCGAACAACCTTGTCACAGAGACACACCAATATTTTCTTACACCTCCCCCCTCCCCTTACTTCTGAACTTACTCGAAAATGAGTTCCGACAGAACAGTGAGATTATTCTAGCACCTGCGCAAATAGCAACACTTCGAAAGAAGGCTGCTGCATCTTCCAACTTTTCATTTGAACGAACTTTCTTGAACTTGGAACCAATGTACCTCACCCTTGTTAGAATCTTAGCAGGGAAATTATTCTGAGAAATCATTAGTTTTTGGCTGCGCATGAACTCCTTACCCTTAATCTTGCGGTCCCAGTTGCCAGGAGTCTGTTCCTGGTGACGACAAGGTGCCCGGGTTGCTCTGCAGTCCTGGTCATTCCTCCCGTCGCACCCAATGGCATGAGCCGCGGCTCAGGCGGCACACCATGAACTGGCAGCGGCAGAAGCGGCAGTCCCTCTTGCTCTGCTCGCCTCCCGTCGGGGAACAACGAGGAAAGCATGGAGTTCCTCAGCATGCTGCCCAGGCGGCTCCTGTTCCCGCTTTCTTCCTCAACGACGAGGTCAAACGGGCGAGAGCGAAGGTAATTTTAATTAAGGAGGTGTAGCGAGCATCGCTTCTCGGTATTGTATATTATGCTTAACGTTCCACTGCTGCACACGGGTTGTGGGAGACGCCATAGTGGATTAATTCAGACTACATGCGTTCTTTAATGTGCACTAAAATGTTTCACCACAGGACTGTCTTGAATCTGGCTGCGCAGAAATTGGTTGCCACAGCATGAATTCGATCCCGTGTCCTCGGGCTCAGTGGCCAAAAGGTATAGCTACTAAGCCACCGCGGCAGTGCTTCTCGGCCACCCTGTTCGTCCTGTGTGAGGAACTCGGGAAGTAATATGAAAGCCTCGAATCCTGGCCTCAAGAACAGAAGAAAAACATTGGGCTCAAATTATTTTCTGTTTCGTTGGAGGCATCACTGTGTAATATTGCATATAATAGACGGCCTCTCGGTGCTTCTGTACATTTGTCGCCCGGCACGTAACCGACATAGCTGAGGGGTGCCGAGTGCGCTTCGACCGAAAATCAATGAGAGGAAGCCGCGTCGCGTAGTCTAACCGGTTGCCTACTGCACGCAGTGTAGGCAGCGTATACAAGCAGGCAGCATTGAACTTGCCGCATCAGGCAAGTCCATCATCCATCAGTCCATCAGGCAAGGTGCCCGGACGGGTTAGTTGCATGGTAATTTTACAGACGTTCAGGCACTTGCCTAAATCGCTTGAATTGCGCAATAGGCCTTACACTACTCAGAGATATTGTAGATTGAGACACACAATGGATAAGGAAAAAGAAGGCTCTCGTGCCACTAAAATATCGGGGGCATAATCTTATTTTTAATATAAAAGCTGTGGCCTAACTTACACAAAAAGTTTCAAACAGTCTATAAAGTGTGTATAGACTTCTTTCTATAAAGCGTAACGGGGGGCGGAAGAAAGTTAGGTGGGCTGATGAGATTAAGAAATTTGCCGGGATACGGTGGCCGCAACTGGCGAAGGATAGGGTTAACTGGAGAGACGTGGGAGAGGCCTTTGCCCTGCAGTGGGAGTAGTCAGGATGATGATGATGAATGTTCCGAATGTTCCCAGTAGTAGGTAGGCATTTTTCCTTAATATTATTTATGGATGCGAGCCACATTTTGATTTAGTGAAAATGAAAAAAAAAATATTTGAAAGCTAGTTCTTCCGCTATCTAACCGATTAAAACAAATATCCCTCCAAGCACGCGAAAAAAAAATGCTGACAAAAAAAGACAGGCCTTCTGGCATTTCCTGTTCATATGAGGGTTACGTTACAGAACTTTTGTGGGATTTGTGATTCAAATATTCTGTAACCTTGTTTTTTTTTCAGTGATGGCCACACTCAGTCAAGCACAGCATGTAAGTGTCACTTTTTACGCTTGTTATAGGGAGAAGCTTACAGGCATTCCAGGGTTGAGCCATGTTAGACGTTGGCCTTTAATATTCTAAACCTGCATATTGGATACGAGGGACGTCGTATTTTAGGGTTTCCGGTTAATTTCGATCCCTCTAGATTCTTGAACGCCCTCTTACGTCGGACCACTGACTGGTGTTTCAAGGAATTCACCTTCCATCGCTATGCGGGCTGCCCCGGTGAGGTTCGATTCCGCGAACCTGGGGTTATCAGCCGAACGCCAAATCCTCTTAGATACCACGCCGGGTACATTGGCCCTGGAAAAATGTTCGCTGAGGGTGCATGTCGGGTCTAGTAACGCGAGAAAAAACACAGGAATCATGTAAGGAAGACACAGAGAGAGTCACGTGCGTCTGTCCTGTGCGTCTTCCTTATGTGTCTCCTCTTTTTGAGCTAGTGTGTGAAAATTTTAGTCCTGGTTAAACGAGTGCTGTTGACTTCAGAAAGACAGGAGTGATGAATTAGCAAAATGCCATGTTTTCGTTTTCTATAAGCATCATATATGAGTAGAAATACGCCGAGGACTCTCAAAGCTTAATTTTTTGCCCGAAATCACCGGAACGACGAGATTCCAAACAGGCTGTGGATTAAACTTCTCCTTTCGACTGCTTTGTCTTTGGAGACAGATGGCCGAAGCTAACACCCCGATCTTTTTTAGAGCCCTGACACGATTCGAGTACCCCCAACTCGTATTCAGCTGCCGAAACTTCCACCGCCGCCGAGCGTATGTATCCATTGAGTGAAGTCGTATTCAGTCAATACTGCCTGTGCAGATTCGCTATCTGAGGCAGACATAAACCCGAAAGGCGCTATGCGAGTTACGGACTTAAATTGAAAAATATTATTATTGACCCAGATGGAACACAGACGTGTTCACCTTTCACTAACGACGTGCTGTGATCGCTTGCGGAAAACTAAAAAATTACTAGATTTTAACTTTTGGAAATAAGAACCTCCCCACTTTTGCGTTCATATTTGTTGTGCCTCATTCCATATACGTTTGCCGGCAGATGTGCTTGTTTCCTAGGACGTGAAGGTTGTACGATTTCGTTTAACGGTTAACCTTGAACAAGAAGATTGGAGAAGAAACCTCGTGGAACAATTCTTAAGGTTGATTTTGATGATACATGTCTGGGTGCGGCCAATGTAAGGCTATCGCACAAGTCGAGTTTGCTCTGCAGAAGATGTTGAGCACTCGAGACATTTGTATAAAAGAAAAGACCCCAGAATTGTTTCCTAGCTTTATACTTCGACGCATTGAACACAGCCATCGAGCACGGTTAACAGCGCCCCATTATTTAGAACCGGCAGTGTAGTGTAGCATGGAGCGGGCAAGTTTTAGATGCAGCTATGGAGACCCTCTACATCGCTTCTCATAATATTCCATAAAAATTTGCAAAGAAAAATGACATGGCATGTATTGAAAAAAAGCAACAACAATCTGAGCAGATTTTGCTTTTTTTTTCTTTCTGTAAGCATTCAAGACCTTAGCAGTTACGCGCACGGTAATTTTATCGGCCAATACGCACTTCCAATACGCAATTATCCCAGTTGCATTTTGCCATGTAGGTTTCATTCATGCCGACGATTTCGAATACTTTTTGCACTTATGAAATCTTGTTATTTCGCTTATTACGTAGGAAACAATCAATTTAACTTGATTGACGTGGCTCAGTCTTCAGGTTCGCTTCAACTTTTGTCGCAGCTGATATCTCACAGGCTTAAATGCCACATGGCACCTCATGTGTTCAACCAAAGAAATGAATCTAAACAGCCTGATACTGACAGACGCTAGTATCAGGCCATTTATAAGGGCCGTATATTAATTCAATGAACCCAGCAAGTGCTGCTACTGAGCCCATATTTTAACGTGAATTAGATGCATTAATATGCACTACAAATGGAAACTGCCTTCCACCTCTCAAGAAATCTCTTACCGAGAATCTTGGTGACCAATATTTCAACACTGACTCCCAAGCCTTACCAAATCGCTTTCCTAACTGCCCATTTCTATGTTTTAAGTTGCGGAATACTAACACCTGGTATGAAGAATGGGCAAGCCAAAACGGCTAATGAATCAATGGGCAGAATGTGTACAACGGCTTCATGACCACTGTGTCATTGGACGCTCCCACAGACGCGTATTGACGCGCAAGGCGGCGGATCCGGGTCCCAGCACAGTGTGAGCAGCAGCATCCAGCACGACATATACCGGCCCGCACGCGGCCCCACCATCTCCATCTGGGGTCAGGGCTTGCACCAGCGACACCCCGCCACCGGCAGCCACGGCCAGGGGCAGGTCGGGGTGGGTGTCCGGATTCCCATTGGAAAGCGCTGACGGCCCCGCAGCAACACCCTCGTTCACATCTGCATGCCACCCACGGAATAAACGACTTATACGTGGTTACACTGTTTCAGTTTGTCAATTTCCGTTGGGGAGCGACAACGTCAAACGTGCCAGTCTCAAACGGGTGTAAAAAATAATTCACGCTGAGCTTGAGCTGGCGGTTTCATGTATCAATATCAGCTAACAGACTAAAAACAGCTCGGAAGCAAGTTCACAATTATTAACTGATCAGATAGGTTTTTTTTTGCAAAAGCTTTGCATCGTAGGTAACTTTCATTCCTGTAACCTTGAGTCTGCAGGAGCTCGCGATTGTTCTGTACATTCCCCCAAAGCCTTCAACCGAGACCATGTGAGGTAAACAAGAAAAAGAGGTTGCGATAATGGAAGGCCGAACAAAATAAAAAGAAAGCCTGCAACCCAATATTAAACAGTTTGCAGGAATAGATTTCAGCCGTATAGAAGCTGAAATTTCCTATTTTCGCTGTAAAACAAGCTTAACACCAAAATGAGTGCAGTCTAATTTTTCTTCATTAAACTGGGCAAGGTGCGCAGGCTTTGTTTCTATTTTTGTTCGGTCATTCTCACAGCCCTGAAGATAGATCAAATAGAAGCGCAACAAATAACAAAAAAATGTGAAAAAGGAGGAGCGCAGCCGCAAGTCTTTTTCAGTCAATAGTTTGATAGAAGGTAAAGCTTGTTTGTTATGGGGTTGGATGAAAAGCATCAAAAGAGTGTCCAAACCGGCTTTTATTCACCCTCAAACTACGGCTGATTCAGAAAACAATGTTCTGTTCTTCGCGCGCTCTAAAACAAAAGCCATATCTAAACTGATCAAGTGTTATTTGCAGCCCTATGAAAGCTCTACGTTGGGAACTTCTGCGTTTCTTTGATAGAATTTTGCAGAAATAATACTTTATACTGTTACGTGGCCCGAAGTCTATGTCGGCACAAGGACGAGCGGAGCACAGGGCACAGATCACAGCTAGCCCCGAGCGGCAAGCGCGCACACACCGGGCACTTCCTCTACGTCGTCTTCACGGAGATTATCCGTTGCATGGCCCCCCGGTCGGAAAGGCACCGTCTCGATGTTCATCAGGGTAGTGAGGGCGACTGCAAGACGTGGGGTTTGAGGCGAGGAACGTGCACAGCATCGCTCTGATGCTGAGAGGACGTGGCACCGTGGAAGGCCGGAATGATCTCGTATGTGACTGCGGTGACTTGGCGCAGGACACGGTACGGGCCGATGTAGCGGGACAGAAGTTTTTCAGAGTCCCACGCGGCGAGATGGCGACCAAAGCAAGACGAGGGAGCCAGGGGTGAAGGAGACCATACGGTGACGGCGGTTGTAGAATTCCTGCTGAGAGGTCTGGGAAGCAAGGAGCCGGGAGCGTGCGAGTTGGCGAGCGTGGTCAGCGCCAGTAATGGCGTCGTGGGCGTATCCAGACGGCGGAGCGGTAGAAATGGGAAGGCGCGTGTCCAGAGGCAGCAGGGGCTCGCGGCCGTACAAAAGATAAAAAGGGGAGTAACCGGCAGTGTCATGGCGGGAGGAGTTGTAGGCGAAGGTCACATAGGGGAGAGCGGTATCCCAGTCGCGATGGTCCGGAGAAACGTACATAGCCAGCATATCGGTGAGAGTGCGGTTGAAGTGTTCTGTGAGGCCGTTCGTCTGCGGGTGGTAGGCGGTGGTGAGCTTATGTTTCGTAGAGCACGACCGAAGAATGTCAGCGACAACTCTGGACAGAAAGCATCGGCCTCGGTCGGTAAGAAGTTGACGGTGAGCTCCATGGTGTAGGATGAGGTCGGTCAAAAGAAAGTCGGCAACATCAGTAGCCGTACTGGTGGGCAGTGCCTGTGTGATCGCGTAACGGGTAGCGTAGTCGGTGGCAACAGCTATCCATTTTTTGCCCGAGGCGGATTCCGGAAATGGCCCCAAAAGGTCTAAGCCGACGCGATGGAAAGGTTCGGGTGGGACGTCAATGGGCTGAAGCAGACCGGCTGACAGAGTGGTGGGGCGTTTCCGGCGCTGGCACTCGTCGCAGGCAGCAACATAGCGGCGTACACAGCGGTAGAGGCGCGGCCAAAAGAATCGACGACGCACGCGGTCGTAAGTACGGGAGACACCCAAGTGACCAGCAGTGGGAAGATCATGCAGCTCTTGGAGGACAGCAGTGCGAAGGTGCTCGGGGACAACGAGGAGGAGGTCTGGGCCATCTTGGTTAAGGCTCCTGCGGTATAAAACTCCATCACAGAGCACAGAGCGGCGCATCGGAGGGTCGAATGGGGCGGTGTTGAGTTGGTCGATAATTGAGCGCAGCTCGGCATCGCGGCGCTGTTCTTCAGCCATGTTCGCGAGGACAGAGAGGGAGCACAGAGCATCCTCGCTGTCAGTGCCAAGATTGTCACACGGGCCAACGGGGTAACGGGAAAGGCAGTCGGTATCGGCGTGCAAGCGGCCAGACTTGTAGAGTACAGAGTAATGGTACTGCTGCAGGCTCAGTGCCCAACGACCAAGCCGTCCTGTCGGGTCTTTCAAGGAAGAGGGCCAGCACAACGCTTGGTGGTCAGTGACAACTGCAAAGGGGCGGCCGTATAAATATGGGCGGAATTTCCCAACAGCCCAAATAAGAGCTAAGCACTCGCGTTCGGTAATTGAGTAATTCCGCTCCGGGGCAGAGAGGAGACGGCTGGCGTACGCGATCACACGGTGCTCTCCGGATTGTCTCTGTGAGAGGATAGCGCCGATGCCGTACCACTGGCGTCAGTGCGAACTTCAGTGGGAGCGGTCACATCGAAGTGGGCCAGAACTGGCGCGGTAGGAAGCTTCGATATCAGGTTGGAAAACGCTTGTGCCTGGTCGGGTCCCCAGATGAAGGTGGTGTCTTTCTTCAGAAGGTTGGTTAGGGGGCGGGCGATGTAGGGGAAGCCTTGAACGAATCGACGAAAGTAGTAGCAGAGCCCCAAGAAGCTTCGGACGTCGTTAGAAGAACGTGGCTGGGGAAAGTCTGACGGGTCGGATCTTCTCAGGGTCAGGGTGGACCCCCGTATTGTCGACGACATGACCCAAGATGGTGAGCTGGCGGCGCGCGAAACGGCACTTAGACGAGTTGAGCTGCAGGCCGGCATGAAAGAAAGAGGGAAAGGATCTGGGAAAGGTGAGTGATATGAGTGGAAAACGTGGGCGAAAAGACAATGTCGTCATCGAGGTAGCACAGGCAGGTGGACCACTTAAAGCCGTGTAAAAGGGCATCCATCATGCGCTCGAATGTGGCTGGTGCGTTGCATAATCCGAAAGGCATAACTTTGAATTGGTAAAGCCCATCAGGTGTCACAAAGGCGGTCTTTTCACGGTCCTGGTCGTCTACAGCAATTTGCCAGTAGCCGGAGCGAAGATCTATGGATGAGAAAAATTTGGCACCATGAAGGCAGTCAAGGGCGTCATCGATACGCGGCAGGGGGTACACGTCCTTTTTAGTGATCATATACAAGTGCCGGTAATCAATGCAAAAACGCCAGGAGCCATCCTTTTTCTTCCCAAGTACGACGTTTGAGGCCCAGGGACTGTGTGAGGGTTCGATAATGTTTTTCGCGAGCATTTTAGTAACTTCCGCAATGGTAACTTGACGCTCGGCGTGAGAGACTCGATAGGGGTGGCAGAGGATGGGAGGGGCATCGCCGGTTTCAATGCGGTGCCTGACGGCGAGAGTTTGGCCCAGCGTCGTGTTGTTGACATCCAAAATATCCGAAAAAGATTCGAGAAGGGCACGAAGGTGGGCAGTTTGGTCGGGACTGAGGTCGGTGGCCATCATGGTCTTGAAGGCGTCGGGCGACTGTGGAGACTGCCGGTGCGGGGTGGCAGTGTCTTGAATAGCGGTGTTGGCCAACTGAGCGACGTGGCAAGAAGCGAGAGGATATAGTGTAGCCACGCAGATGCCGGACGGGAGCACTTGAGAAGAGACGCCGAAGTTGAGGAAAGGCAGAGAGAGGGCGTTAGCTTGGATGGTGGCGATGGTATGAGGTAGGGCAACGTTACGGGTCAGCAGGAGGTCAAGGTTGGGCGTAACCAGATAGTCGCCATCAGGAACTGGGCGAGATGGAGTCAGTGGAACGAAAGAGGCGGTGCGGGATGACAGCGAGCATAATCGGTACTGTACAGTCCCAGGGATATATCAACGGGTTCTGAATCCAGCAGTGGAAGTGCGAGGTGTAGGACGCCATCCGAGCAGTCAATGAGGGCGGAATGGTCCGTCAGAAAATCCAAGCCATAAATGAGGTCATAGGCACAGGTGGTCACACGGTGAACTGAACCGGTATACTGTGGCCGGCAATAGTAACGCGCGCGGTACACGTACCGTCGACAGCAGGCGTGCCACCATCTGCGACACGCACACAGGACATTGCAGGCTTGAGGACTGTGCGGAGGCGACGGCGGAGGGCAGCACTCATTACTGATATTTGAGCACCGGTGTCAATCAGGGCGCGGACAGGAACACGGTCGATAGTGACGTCCATGAGATTTGGTCGAGAGGTCGAGAGAGGATTTGTGGTCCATGTCGTTGATGCAGCGTCACCTACGGGAGCTGCATCATTTAGTTTTACAAATGGGAGCGGCTGGTAGAAGACGACTGTGGGGAGCGAGAGCGGCGGCCCTGCGGCGACGGAGAGCGGGAGAATCGGCGTGCAGGGGGAACGGATGCTTCAGATCGTTCGGACGGGGCTCGGGGCGAGAAGGTGCGGGTCGAGATGGGACTCTAGAAGGAGGGGCAGACGTTGCGAGCTGCTGAAGCCCATGGACTGCGACAATGTCGGGTGATGTGGCCAATGCGAGAACACCGGAAGCAGGTGGGGCGGTCGTCTGCCGTACGCCACTCATTGGGATTCCGATAACGCTGCGGAAAATAATAGGTGCGACGATAAACATAGAGAGGTGGCTGGGGGGTGTCCTGGCTTCTGGCGGTGCACACAGCCGGATGAAGGTTCAGGTTAGCAAGTTCCTGACGCACGACGGCCTGAATCAGCGACACGGCGGGTAGAGAGTTATCAGGTGCGGTCGGACGGGGCAGAACAGGCGCAAGGGCTTCCAGTTCGCGGCGAACGATGCGGGTCACAGTGCTGGCAACGGGGTCATCATCGGAAGAGGCGCGGGGCGGTGGTAATCGCTGTTCCTCGCAAGAAGTATTAGGGAGCCGAGAGAACTGCTGTGTAATTCGGCGGCTTTTAACCTGTTCGAAATGACGGCATTCTTTTATGATTGCGTCCACGGTGGTGCAGTATTTGCAAACCTGTAAGTTAAAAGCATCATCCGCAATCCCTTTCAGAATATGGCTCACTTTGTCGGACTCGGTCATGGCGGCGTCCACCTTGTGGCAAAGCGCTAAGACATCTTGAATATATGCCACATAGCTTTCGGTTGACGACTGGGCGCGCGACGCGAGCTGCTTCTTCGCGGAGAGCTTCCGGTCATCGGCTCTGTCAAACAAAGTACGGAGCTTTTCTTTAAAAGTGTACCAGCTCGTCAGTTCTTCTTCGTGGGTTTCGTACCAGACCCGGGCCGTGCCACTAAGATAGAAAATGGCATTCGCCAGAATCACGGTGGGATCCCACCGGATATAGGTGCTCACTCGTTCATATAGGCTGAGCCAGTCGTCGACATCGGTTCCGTCATTCCCAGAAAAGGTACCGGGGTCACGGGGAGGAGCCATGACCACGAAGGGAGCAGCAGGAGTGGTTCGCGACTCGCCGGATGGAGCCATGATGGTAGTAGCCCCGGCCTGACGACCGCTTCGGAGCTGAGTGGCGTGGAGATCGTCTACCCCGCACCTCCACCAAAGATGTTACGTGGCCCGAAGTCTATGTCGGCACAAGGACGACCGGAGCACAGGACACAGATCATAGCTAGCCACGAGCTGCAAGCGCGCACACACCGGGCACTTCCTCTACGTCGTCTTCACGGAGATTATCCGTTGCAATACTTTCGATTTCTACATGGATATTACTGAGGAAACATTTCATTATGTCAGAAATTTTTCTTATAATTCTGAATTTTTGATGTAAAATTCTCAAACACATATAATATGGAGTTCATAAAACGTAACAATTGACACTTCTTTTGGGTATTAAAACTTGTGTATGGGGTGTTGAGAAATTATAGTTCTCGGTAAAATGACACATGTGGTGCGAGATAAGAGCCGACGTGAAATGCGCTTTGTCCGCTGTAGCTGTGCCCATATCTTCGTCTCGAAGAGATAACACTTTGCGCTTTCGACATGCTATCGGCGGTGAGATAAGCGGGCAACTTCACGTTTTTAGCCCCCCGCTGCATTGCTTCTCTTCGGTCTCCGCTTTCTCCTCGCATATACTAAGAAGAAAGCCTTTACTGGCTCATAGTGTCGTCCGTTAACAGAGGGTGTCACACATTCGGCAGCGTTTAACTCGTGTTAACTCGGGAACTGAAAAAGATAGCAGAAAACGAAATTTTGCTTCAGTAGAGTAGTTATTTAATTAATTATAGCAAAAAATGTCAAAATTACGTCGAAATAACGCAGACGTTGATATAGCCACAGGAACAGTGTGACGTCACATCCACCGGAAGTCGTCATGGCATAGCGAAAATTATCACAGAATGGTGGGGAAAACGTAGGATTTGTGTCAGATTAGATGGAAAAATGGGTAATTAAGCGTAATTAGCACTGAAGATCCCCGAAAAATGTACAATTTTGGGTATCGATATAGCTATGGGAATGGTGTGACGTCATATCCACCGGAAGTCGTCACGGCATAGTGTTCTCGGCTTTCGCCTCTCAACACTTTAGTTGCCAAAGTGTCCTCGCAATTTTTTTAAACAAAAAAAAACTGGTAATGACTCAAGAAACGAGGACACGGAATGCACATAATAGACATGACAGACGCCATCCTGCCTTTTGTGTGCGTCAGTCCTGTCTTTCATGTGCCTTCCGTGTCCTCGTTTCTTGCGCCATTACCAGTTTTTTCTTTCAAAACGAACCAACTCGCCCAAAGTAGTATTTTACTTGCAATTGTTTGTTAGCATTTTGGGAGCAGGTTTGTATTCGGCACATGCTTGCGAAAATAGCCATTTTGCTGCTGTCAGTTTTGGAGCCTCTTTCAGTGGCTCAGTCACGCATGCACTTGCACCATTCTGGAAAGGAAAATAAATCTGAAATAACTATCAAATCAAAACGCCGTAAGTGATGTCATGTCGTGTGATGACTATCGGTTCTACTGCGTTACTATCCGCTATGAATGCAGCTTGTCGGTTTTGAACTATCCTCGACCGGCATCTATGAACAGCTACTCGAGAGTAGGGAATTGCACTCCCAAAAGACCGAACACCAAACACACGCCATAGCTGCCTCACTTCCTTCCTGGCTAATATATACTACTGTCAAGGAGAAAATTAGCTAGATGCGGATTCACGAAAATAAATTTATTCCTACTTTGCCCCGCTAGACAGTCAGTATTTGTTCCCATATCCAATATTCTTTGGCAGCCATTTTGAAGATTGGAACATTGTAAACAGAGACGGTAATGGTCAATTCTTCTGATATGTAGCAAAAATCTTTCTTTTAAAGTGTTTCCATCTGTCGCATTAAGCATTTAAAACTGCCACGGGAGACCAACAGGGGACGCTTTTGACGATAGCAAAAAGGTGATTAAAAAACACAAGACTGCCTTCGGGTGATCTGCGGATATATTGACTGTTATAGTGAAATCTTACATTATATGAACAAATTGCGTTCATGAACGGTTTCCCACTCTAAACTGCTTTCGTCCAGAATTGTTGGGAATGAGCGGACAAAGCACACATGCCCACTCATGCCTCTACGCTCTTTATGGACTTCTATTGCCTGATTATGCAGGCATTCTTTTCCCCATGAACCTGCATCCCGCAAGCCTTCATTCATGACTTATAAGTTTGTATTTTCTTGCAGGTGCTTAGATTCTGTACTTCACTACGGTAAAAGCGTTCGGCTCAACGCAAGACAAGTCTGACCCTTGCCTGCTGGCTGCCCTCTGCGAGCGGTGACTTCAGATTTGCTCGCGCACCAGCATTAACGAACGAGAGCGGTTGACAGCGGAGCGTTTACTCGCCAGTGCAGATCCGAGACAGCGGAGGGCAGCGTCTTTTGCGTTCTCGGGCCACGGCCAACGCGGCGACCGTCGATCGCAAGAGCGCTGCCGCAAGGAGGAAAGCTCCGGTGGTGTGCGTCCGCTCCCGCCTCCGTGTTTTCCCGTTTTGCAACGCGGGCGCAGGAGGGGCCGAGTGCCATACGCCCCGTGCAGCGCAGGCTGACGGTTCTCTTCCTTCCGGCTCGGAGAGGAGGCCACTCACTGCGTCCGCTCGCCCAAGATCTTCGAAATGAAACTTAGTTTCGCTGTCCTCTCATCTGACGAGGCCCCTCTCACCCTCTCGCTTGCTCATTCTTTCTCTCTGCAGGCCTTCGTTCCAGCACCGTTTTAATAAGGTTTACTCACTCACTTTCTCTCTCTGAAGCCGGCAAAAGAGAGGATGTACAAAACGGTCTGCAGGTGCTGCTTGGCGGTATGGCGCAGCAGTGGCGGTCGGCTCAAGCAGCATATCTACCATATGGGTGATGTTTGGCTCAAGAAATTTGTAAATGTTGCAGTCCTATGCCATCGTAAGTTCTGTGTTAGCTATGCTGAAACAGTTCATACTGCGGTATGGACTTTCCGAAAGAACTCAGTGCTCGCAAGCATCCAGTACTAAATGCGTGATGAGGGAATTATCTTGGCAACACTCGTATTCCGACACGTCCTTAGGTTTCAGAGACTTTTCTATATGCTACGTTTAGAATACGGACGTAGTAAAGTGCCTACTACGCGTTTACTGCACGACCTGAGGGTTCCTTTTGGCTAAAGCGGTTTCTGATCTCACTCGACGCGCTTACAATCACGATGAGGTTGCCAGTTAACGGTCATGTTAGCTACATACCCCGCTGAAAGAACATTAGACTTAAGACCAGTAATAAGAGTGAATTAACAATATTGTTTTAATTGACGAAAAGATTTCCTCCCCTTTGAATGTCCACCAAACATAAGGTGTAGTGACTGATTTTTGCATGTCACAGCCACGCAGGCAATCTCTAGTAGAAGGCTTCCCATTTGACGCGTAAAGAGTGTTTGGATTTTTTTTCCAGCGAAGTAAGTGTCGTTACAATGGTCGTTGGACCGTGAAGCGTTGTTGTTACAATCTGAAATGGCGAAGTGCTTATTAACATTGTCTGGGCAGGCAAAGTAACCGATTCGATAAACTGGGAGGCAGTGTTCGCAAAGAAGGATGACATCGGTTATAGCTATCAGGCACCACGTATTTTCAACTACTGATGTTTCAAGTCTCACATCCAGTTTAGTTTAGTGCCTTCCAAACTATTAAGTAGTACCTCTGGAGCGTTGCACAGAAATGCAGGCTTCATAGATAGCTATTATCAGGCCCCTATAGAAAATTAACAAGACCTAAAAGTCAAATGGATATCGGGAAAAGGAAAATCCCAAATGCGAACTTTTACACACCAGTTCATTTTATTTGCTGACGTTTTGTAGAGTTTTGCATGAAAATGATTGCGTAAAACAAAGTGATCGAGAAAATATGTGCGAGCAAAAAATAGCGATCTCGATGCGCGATGAAAGGGAAGGCCGTGGGATGAATATCGGATGGATGCTCACCATCTTTGTGTGTATGCCTGAAGAACGCTTGCGAGCAAAACGGCAAAACGTCTGCTATGTTCGACGAAACGCCCAGGTGTTTCTAGTTATTCTATATCGATTTTTCGTTAGCTGTGAAATATACTTTGATGTTGTGTGTGAATTTTGGCTGGGCTTCAAAGCGGTCATTATTTACGCGTTAAAGGGGACTTAAAAGCTGGCCAATTAACCAAATCAACTAATTAACTCGAAAATGTTTTCTATAAGGGCACAAGTTTACTTTGCGAATTTGAAGGCCGTCAACATTGAAAGTATTTTGAAAATGTCGAAATCCGTATTGGGGTCTAAGATATTAAACGTGAAAAACGCTCTTTTGAAAGCACGTTAGGTTGGCTTTGTACGCTACCCACTGCTCAAATGGAATATGTGATGCAGCAGATACTTACCCATTTAAGGTGTTTTAAAACGTAGAAAACATTTACGCTGTTTCCGGGATGACACTTAGAGCGGCGATGTCTGTAATCAATGTCCAACGTCGGAAAGCCAACTTAAGGAGCATTCAATGACATCTTTTTCATGTTCGAAATCTTGAACCACGATTCCGATGCGGAAATTCTGGCCTTTATCTGCACAACTACGGCGTAAAAACAAAACTTAAAACCTTGATTAGGTAAGTTTAACGGATTATTCGTCTTTTATGTTGTTGGGATTGCTGGTGACAAGGTGGGAGCCTCGGGTGGGAGGGCGCAACCCACCCCGCCACTGTTGGGACCGGGGTTCCTACCTTGTCACCACTATTGCGACTGGGTCATCTCAGCTTGCTGCCACTGTTGCTCAGAGCTGAGCCGTAAAGGTCAAGGCGACTGAGAGTGAACAAAATGTTTATGTACCGTATACGTAAGGGGGTTACGTAATCGGCACAGGGGCCTAGAGCACAACGGGCTCTCACGAAGGAGCGAGGCGATATGCCCAGGGAGGGCGCCTCTCTCGCTTGATGTCTCCATCTGCTCCCATTCCGCTGCTCGCATTCAACACGGCTCGGATTTTATAAACCCCGGGATGCTGCAGCAGCCAGCCGCTCGAACCTTCCAATGAGGTCACAGCACCAGTCAGCGTTCGAATTGGTCAAGACGGCAAGGCTGTTCAGAGTCTGTAGTCGTGAAATGGCTGCTGGTGAAGAGTCGGCTGAGACTCGATGAGGCGCTAGCGAGTGGGGATTCCGCGACAATTAGGCGGGCCTGTGCACAGCTTTACAGAATGCCCTATGAGCTTGCCTTCGCGCCCATTTTCTATTTCGCTGGGCACTTGGCTTTGGAGGGGTCACAGTATCTGAAAGCTTGAAAAATGCTGGCCACTAGAGCATAACTGCCTTCATTTTCACCTTCCTAATAATTTTTGCGTTCATGGTCACATAAGAATACTAGGTTACCCCGTTTCTCAACTTCAGGTGCTCTAGATGCTTTTTAGCGCTTTCTTCAACTCTCGCCTTCAGTGCAGCACTCACAAGCCTAAGATTTGGGTTCATCTGATGCGACTTGGACGAGGTGGAATCTCTCAATCCGACAACAAAGCGGTCACGAATCAACCGCTCTGTCAAATCGCCCAAGTTGTATCTGGCGGCCAACGCGAGCAGCACCGTTAAGCGCGTGTTTACTCTCTCCCATGTGTCCTGGTTTCCCCGGTTGAGAGAGGAGCGCTCTCGTAGAAGACGTTTCTTGAGTGGGCGAAGTACGCGTCGAACTATGGCTTTATGAGCGCATAGTATTTGATTTCGTCATCGTCAAGGTTGAGTGTCTTCAGAATCTCTCGAGTCTTCCTTCCTATGCAATCAGAAGAGTCGTCATTTGAGATTCCTCACTTGTCTTGTCCTGTATACAGGCGTTGTGGTAATACTCAAAAATTGGTCTGCAGTAGCTGCTGGATCCCAGACGGGGCGAGAGCTTCATGTCAAACGGCGATGGCCAGCGCCTTAGGGATGAGACTCAAGTGCAGGCGCAGCCACTTCTCACACCATGTCGCATGGGTGCAACGATGCGATAGGTGCAGCGATGGAATTACCGATGCGGACGCGGTGGTGTCCAGTGCAGGAAGAGAGCGTTTATTGTGTCCAACACCCTCTACAGTAAAGGCGTGCCATATATTCTCACGCACAAAGAATGAGTTCAATCGCAAGCGGCGTCACTAAAAATAAGTATTGAAGCTGCGCTATATACACTGTGTCCTTAAAGAAAAACGACGATTGGAGAGCCGGCGTGTACAATTTTTTTTTGGCTTGCGAGACCGAAAACATTGTCCTCGGTGCATTCAGAGCAGGTACAGAAAAAAGTATAGACGATCGATGCGATTAACGTGGCAAAGTATGCTGTAGCTTTAGTGTTTCACCCGGACGAGCAGCCGCTGCCGCTGACGGGTTCAGACCGCGCGAGCCGGTGGCGTGCTCCAGTCCGTCAACCATGCACCATGTGACACGTCGTAGCCCCAATCCACATTACAAATCCAATCCAGCAATCACAGTGTGACACGCTGGACTCTATCTTCACTTTCGCTACCTGCCACCAGTCACCTACTACCCTCTCTTCGTCTTCCTTCTCCCCTTTCCATCTTTCTCCTTTCCCTTCAAAGAGGAGAGGAGGACTTCCATACCTCAAATTTGCCACCCGTTACCTCCCACCCTCTCCCCCTCACCCATTTCTTTTTCTCTCTCCTTCCATTTCCCATTTCCTCTTATCGTAGCAATGGCGCTATAGACTTGTGGCTGCCGAATCCTGGCCGACGCAACTCTCCATATGGTGTGATCCGGAGCGTCAATACAGACCCCTACTTCGTATCGTCCCCACTTGTGACTTTCGCATGCCACGCAATTTAAGTAGAGGCGTGAGCATTACTGGCTGCACCGAATTCGCTCGAACGTTTCCTCACACAGTATACTTTATTCATAAAATTGGTGCATCAAGTAGCTCCCTGTGCCCGACATGCGGTTTTCGCGAAAATCTGGAACACTTGGTCTACTGCTGCCAGATTTTCACTGCACACCGCAATGCATTGCTAAGTACTTTAGGCCTCCGTCAGGACGGCGTCCTGTGCCTGAAGCATGCCATTGGCCCTTGGAGTTATTCAACTTCTGCTGCGCGTGGTACAAAAGCCCTACTAGTTTATCTTAGGGATACGATTTTAATGACACCCTTTGATAATCCTGTGTGTTTTTGAGTGCGCGACTGTTGTGTTCGCTTAATTTTTGCCTTTCACCTTTTCTTTTTTTCCTGTTCTTTTCCCTCTTCTTCGCCCTCATCTGGAGTAGCATGCGTGGTTAACTACCAGGCACATCTCTGCTGCAATCATTAACCTCTATCTCTATCTCTCTTCCCTATAAGGTGGAGAGGAGATTGCCGTCTCTCCGCTTTGCCCCCAGCCTGTTGGAGGTGGCAGGTGAAAAAGGGCAGGTGTCCCTGCGGAGGCTGAAGACGGCGCGAAAGTGGGAACGAGCTAATAAGGGCTCTAAAACTGACAGGAAAATCACCAAACCTGGCGCCATGTTCTATGTCCATTTTAAAATGGCCATGTCGAGTCCATCTGGTCCTCTGTCATTGGTCACTTAATTATACCCTCCGGTTTCAAGCGTGTGTGGGAACCGACCCGTTGGGATATGCAGCGATCGTTAGCTGCATGCAGCGATGTAGTTCAGCAAGGTTACGTATGTAGTTTATATTCCTACGTGTTTCGAGTTTAAACCGGATACTCAAGCGATATTTATGGAAGTTGTGAATTTTTGGCACACCACTTTCTAGAAAGAGGTGCGCCTTTGTCATGTTACAGGGGACATCGTAAACGAGGTGAAGTAACTTTTTATGAAGAATATAGATACGCTGAAGACAGCGAACCGTGATCTGTACCCACATATACCCTACACTCAGTGGCAATAGTTTAAATATTAGTTGAAAATGAAATTATAGAGAAGTATATATATAAGTTTACCATCTTGGAATAACATATCTCAGCCGACTTATGACCCCGGTTATTCGTTGCTTCGTTGCTCCATGGAGCACGTGATGTTCTCAAGACTTGCGTGGGGGGAAAAATACTCCTAGGCATTTAAATTGTTCGACAAATTCTATGAGTCGCGAGTTTAGTTTAGTCTCGAGGGAGGAAGGAAGTACTTTGTTTTTAGGGCTAAATTTAGCAGCTTTTGTTTTCTTATCATTAATATGAATACATTTTAAATGAGGCTATATTTGTAACTCACTCATGGTGTGTTTGCATTCCAGAACAAGGAGATAAAGATCATTTCCAGTAAAAAAAATACCGTAGTATCATTAGCGCAGACAATATATTTAGCGGCCAAGTTAATCGCAGTCAATGCGAGCCAAATGTGAGGTCCATTCGCAGACCACGCAATGGGCGGTCGTTTTCCACAGACACCTGAAAGCCGCGGATATATCTGAGTGCCCAATGGGAGAGGTGCAGACGGAGACGAAACAGCCATTTTTAAATGTACAGTTTCCAGAATGCGGCCCCTGATGCGAGTAAGCTGCAAGAGCGGTTAGATTTACCCTCGATGGTAAATCTGATGCTTTAATTCCAATGAATCCTTTTACTGGCAGGTTGGAAGGTTGCGTAGGGAGGTGGCTGATGGGTAGTGATTCTGGAGGGCTGCGGGCATTTCCACGGTGGCTTTGAATTTAATTTAATTGTCGCGTTTACGTTCTGCTGCTGCCTGGGCTATCTATCAGATGGAGTGGCGAGGTGGCTAGTGGGTGGCGCTTCTGGAGCGCGGCGGCTTAAGACAGAAGAAAATTACTGTCTTCACACCGATAACGCCGGCATTTTCGACAAGTGCGACTGTTGGTGAAGAATGAAATTAAAGAGAGTTATCTTGGGCTTACACAGTTGCTGGTACACCTCATCACGGGTGGGAGGCCAAGCTAGGCCTTCATTCCGGGAAGCCTGGAGCCGAGGACTTGATCGCTGCGTGTGTTGCATCGGCCAGACTTCCGAGCAGTACTCTCCCTTCGTGGTCTCGAAAGCAGCGCTCGCGTGGGCCTGTGGGTGAAAGAAACGGTAAAGGCTCGTGATACAAAGTCTTCCTAGGCGATAATTTTTAACCTTTGTTGTTATCAGCACTGGAATTTAGCTCCCGGTGCATCCGCTTCAGTTTGTGTGTGGCTAAGGTGTTCTATAAGATCACACGGGCTCCATTTCTAAGCGAGCCATACGTCTTTCAATGGGTGCGAAACCTCAGTCGCCCAGCCTGTCCGCATTCGTGGAGGGCGAAGACACTAGTGACATCCAAACCACGGATAGCTCACATCGCTCAATCAGAAGACCGCACCTACTTGCACCAACTACACGGATCGCATGAAGCAGGGAAGTCTCGAGAGCGGCTTTGCCCTGGCCGGCCTTGATAGCGGTTGTCACAGGTTAGCCAGGATATATCGCGGTTTGCCGTGACCGCAGGAATTAATACGAATGCTGTCCACTGTAGACATAGTACCATACCCTTCTGATGGTGCATATTGCCCAGGTATGGCTATTTCTAGGTAGGGGAATGATTATCCTTAGTCCTCGCCTCTGCAAAGCCATGCGTCATGGTGCACCGTAAAGGCACCTGCCATATGGATTTGAAAACGAAGTATAATAGGTGCGCGCAGAAGGCATAGTTGGTGGAGCCCTTCATTGTTATCAGCGTAGTTACGAAACATAAATTCAACAAATTTCCTTTTGAAGGACCTATGATTACAATCAAAGGCGTTTTAAAGGTAGCCAACAAACTAGAATTTATCACTGTTACTTATTGCAAATCTGCTAACTACTTTGATTTAACGGAGACGTCACAGCAGTACTTGCAGCAGATGTCCGCGTACATTCCCTTCCGAATAAACTAAATTGATGTGCGCTTTTACCATTGGTTTAAAAGTAGCAATAGCTAATTAATTTGCTATCTAAACTCAAAAAATCATAATAGGTAGGTTATAAAAAAAATGGCACGAAAACTTGAATTTAATCGACGTACCGCCCTGAGAATACCTCTCTAATGCAAACCGGATTGAGAGCCAAATTCAACTTGAATGTTCAAGCACTTGAGATGAAAAACTTGGCGGGGGTAGGGACGGCGAGGAGGTCATAAAGACATGCCTGAGATATAAAAGAAATGGAGTGTCATAACTCGCGGGCTGCGTCACGGGTCGACTGCGTTAAATGAACGAGCTGCAGACGAACATTGGACTCACATAACAGACGAGGACATCGGTTACACAGGAGAGACGGGGGGCGCTTCGTGTTGTGTACTCGTTTCTCTCGTGTGTGCAATGTCCTTTTGCGCTAAATTTGCAGTGCGGCTCACTTGCTCTTTCAGTGAGGACGCAGGCTAGGCGTCGCATGATCGCTGTTTCCCTTGCTTTGTTCACCCTCTGCTAGCGAATTGCCCCCCTCGGAGCCTCGTTATCGCGTTCCACGAGGACATTTTTTTACTGCCGCTCGTGATATTCGTGCTGCATTCATGGGTGCTCTTTATGCCGTCTGTGCCGTCGCCGCCTGCGGAGTTCCTTGCACACTCTGCTGCTGCATCACAGGGTTCGCGTCGTCATCTCAACGCACCGGAAGCATTCGTCCAGTTTCTCACTTTGCCACTCGCGACAGCTGCTAAGGCCAGTGCAGTTGGAAACAACAGAAGGGCAGCAATAACTCGGGGCAGTCGAGTGCCAGGCTGCGAGGTTTCTTGCAACCAAGGGCGGAACAGCGCTGAAAAATGGAAATAATAAGGGTGATTACTTTGATCCTTGCTTCCGTCCCTACGGTATCACTTCTTGGCATGCAGCCTGGGCGGGGCTGCTGAAGAAATCACGAGTGAGCATGACCTCATTTTAGGGAATGGGGGAATAAAAGGCTACGTATCTAAGAGGAGACAAATCCATCGCTTCCGTCGCGCTGTTGGCGTTTTCTGGACTATCGTTTTTGATGAGCACGCTGCTTATAAATTGCGTTGCTGTTGGAAAAACTCCGGCTGCATGGGATGTTGATGTCCACATAGTAGGACTAGGTCAACCACATGGATAAAATGCGGCCATTGGTTTCGCTGATAAAACAAGATAGTCGGTGTGCTCTTCAAGAAAAGAACAGCCCAAATTCATGCTATTCACTCACACTCGACTCACTTCCGGTCTCCATGCGTCAGGCTCAGCGCTGTGCATCTAACCACGACTCCCGTGAAACATTCCGTCTCCTAGCTCTCGTTGCCGCCGTTCTTTCATTCCACAGGATTCTTCCTCCCTCCTCAACCGGCAGGAAAGGGCTTCGTTTTTTCTCATTATAGACATGACATCAGTCTCACTTCCCCGCGCACACTTCAGAATGCCCTATTCTTTCTCGTTTTTGTTTTCAAGATGCAGAAAAATTGATAGTACACAGATGGGAGTAAGCACAAAAAAATTGGCTTATTACTGTAGATGTTTTCCATGGTGAAAATAACGAGTGGTCAACTCCCGGTTTTAAGTAGAATTTAGAGTTCAAACTGCCAAATCAAGTTAGGTCAGAGCAGACGGTGATGCCATGTTATTGTTAAACTCTGAAACTTTGCTTGCCTCCGCTCGTAGCCAGCTTGGAGTGATATACCACTTAAAGACGGCTATTTTTATTGCAGGAATCTTCAGGCGCCTTTACTTTTTTTTCTCTTGCCACTATAATCGGATAAACTCAAATCTGCGGTGAAGCTCCACCCACATTCAGGACCGCCGAACAGAATTCCTGCGTGACAGAAAGTAAACCTTAGTTAAACCTATTCATGCTACCTAAACAAGACGCTAATCACCAGACGAAACTATAAGCTCAGTAATTTTGAGAGCTATAATTTGTTTGATACGGTCAAAGACTGAAAACTGATTTTGTTCACTGTTGTGATTGACAAGAGGAGTCATACAGCTAAAAGGCCGCGGACGAGGCCCACTGTTTCCAACTGCAGTTTTTGTAAGTTGTATCCTACTATAGTCACCGTTTCTCGCAGTTTTTAAAAGTGTATTTCATTCATTTCCGCGATTTTTTTAAATTAAGACTGCCACTATTCTAATAATGGCGCTGCAATTGTCACTGCTCCTACTAGCGAAAAAATTGGGGTTTGTATGTGTGATAGGTACCATCAGTTTTACTTTTTGGATGGTTCTGAAAACCCCTAAAAGCTTCAGTTTAGTTTAGTTTATGGGGTTTAACGTCCCAAAGCGACTGAGGCTATGAGAGACGCCGTAGTGGAGGGCTCCGGAAATTTCGACCACCTGGGGTTCTTTAACGTGCACTGACATCGCACAGTACACGGGCCTCTAGAATTTCTCCTCCAAAGAAATTCCAGCCGCCGCGGCCGGGATCGAACCCGCGTCTTTCGGGTCAGCAGCCGAGCACCATAGCCACTGAGCCACCGCGGCGGCTCCTAAAAGCTTCAAACTATATTTTGAGGAAATATATGCATACGCTTTATCCCGTTATTCTCTGCCCAGGCGGAGGGTAGTCCTTGTTGCGTCGTTAGTAGTAGTAGTAATAAACATCTTTATAGAAAGGCTTGTGAAAGAGAATGAGGAGGAATGTTGGAAACGAGTGAGACATATACAAGAATTGTTGTTGTAGAGGGAGCGCTTATGTAATGATAGGGTTTACAAACGCCAAAAACCACGAAAAATGAAACACTATTTTTTATAAAAAGTACATTTTAAATTGTTCTGTCGAGTTTCTGAGCCCCGCAGCCGGATAGAAGTTCATTTAGGCAAAGAACGTTCGATTGCCGCAAAAAAATGTGGCCGATAAAAGTCAATAGACTGACCCTTTGAAGCCTCCATGCCTTCTTTTTTTTTTAACCACGCAGATGATTGTTGCTCTCTCCCTCTGACTTTTTGATGCGGAAGTTTTTCAACTTACACAATTAAGCCAGTATCACCGGTGTCCTCTCAGGCATAAGGAAGGTGCCAGCCGGTGCAACTATCTGCGACGAAGCAGCCCGACGTGAGCGTGTTTTCTTCTACCCAATCGACACCGTCGGTCTAGCAAAGCAAAGTGTAGCACCAGTTTTCCTAGCGAGACTTCAGTGTCGGGGATCTGTTGGTGCTGAACGTTTGAACTGTGCTAGAATTTCCTCGCACTCTGCAGACTGCGCTAGACTCCTCATTTGCATGTTGTTCTGTCATTGCCTGTCGCGAGCAGCTGCCGGAAGTTCAGTGCAGTGGGGAGATTCGTGCTGCCCTTGAAGGGGGCCAGCGAGGTCCACCAGGTGCGGTTGCAATGCCGGAAGAAGGAGAAAAGAAAGCACGTTTGTCGGGACTCCCTCCGCCATTCCTTCCCCATCGTGGCTGTCGTCTGATTATCCATAAGCGGAAAATTGCTGAGCCTGCATTTTCGTGGGTGCAGAAAGAACAGTGCAAGCATTAAGCTAGGGCTTGGTCATTGCCAGGAATTTGGGCAAGCGCTTTTATTTCCCTTGGCCACCGCCTTGTGGCGCACGGCTAGTACGCATGGCTAGTAAGACAGTACGCTGGCATCATCCGTGAATTAAGAAATAAAGAGAATGACTTAGTGGCTTCCGAACAGCACGTGATAAGCTGCTAGCTTAGGCGGCGCTGCCTGTGCGCTGTCTCAACTTCCTGGTAATGAGTTGCACCCGAGACAAACGCAGACAGCGAAATTTGCTCAGGCGCATATGCAATCTTTCCGAGCGGCGACATCCTACAGGCCAGCTGTAGGAACCACAGAAATCACGACACTTGAACACAAAAGGTTCCCTGCCTTGACGCCGGTCGAACGGCCTGCACGGATGGATTGCGATTGGGCGTTGGGTGTTTTCTTTTTTTTTCTCCAAGCCTGGCCTTTCTTCTTGCACAGAATTTTTCAGTGATACCGGCACGTGAAGTGAGCCAGGAGGGAGAGGTATATTTAGAGAGGATGGCGGAGACGTCAGCCGGTCGGATCATTATCTGGCCTGCTACTATGCACTGGTGAAGGGGAAGAAGGGAAGAAGGAGGTCATAGAACACTAAGGATGGACCTTTGTACCATCGAATAATACAAAGGACTGCAGTTTTCATTTGTTTCCGCTGAATAACTGTTCTTCAGATGAGCATAAAATCCATACGAAAAATTCACGGGGCATTTTGGCTCTTTAAAATGCTGCAAGGCAAAAGCGTTTCCTGGCGCACTGTTTGTTTCTATTTAATTTTTTATTTTTCATATTTTTTTGCTCTTTTCGTATTTTTATTGTTTTTTTATTTTTTATTTTCATATCTAATTGTGATTTTGTTTTCATTTTGTTTATTTTCCTATTTTTATTTTTTATTTTTCTTTCCTTCGCTGTATTCATTTTATTTTATTTATGAAACCCATGCATTCACTAGATGCGCCTTTATTCTTGCTCGAACCTTGAGCCTTCGTGGCGGAGTGGTAGCGTCTCCGCTTCAAATGCCAAAGGCTCTGGTTCTATTCCTATCCTAGGCGCTCTTTCTTTTTAAGCAGTGACGCCGAAAGGCGGACAAATCTGAGGTCGCGTCTATCGACACGGCTCCCGACAGCGTCTGTCGACACCGCTGCCGACAGCGTGTGTCGACATGTCTGCCGAGAGCGTCTGCGAACGACAGTATGAGGCATTAAAGGCTTTCGCCTTAATATTATTCGTGGCTTCGGAATACATCTTGAGACAGCGGATTCGCGACAGCAGCATCTTCTCCGCACCAGAATCTAAAAACCACGATGCCACTCTCTTTAACGTGGACTTGGCAAAGGTGCACATGTTCCTGATAGCTCAGGACTGAACTGGCCTACGTTGTTTCTGGACTGAAGGAGAGTGAGAGGGATTCTTTGTCCAACCCTGCAGACTGAAAACCTCGGAAAGCAGCCATTTAATTCATTTTTCTTTAAAATATGGGCTCTGACACATAAATTCGACAGTGGCACAGAGCTAAGCTTCGTGCAGTCAGTGGGAATTAACCACATCCACATTTATAAATGACTCTAGCTGTATGACCATGAAACGGAGCACTCCGCTGTTAAAGGGCAACTTTTTGAACATATTAAGTCGATAACCACATCCAACTCCTCCAAGACCCCTCAATCTGCGACATGAAACAGCTTTTAAATATCAGCTAGAAGTATTTTAGAACCGCTAAAACGAGGAAACCGAAACTAAGTTTCTACCAAACTATGACGTCACGACAGACTAGTCTATGTGGTCACAGATACTGTGACAAATTTATCGTAAAACATTGTTTGGGTAGACTGGCAACTGCGAGCGACAGCTTGAGTCATTATTTATCTTAAACGACGGAAAACGTGCTCGAAATTTTATCCTCCAGCAGACCCTTTTATCCTCCAGCAGCAGACTGTGAGAGAGAGAGCAAAGAGAGAGGCAGTAGAAGGAAAAGCGCTGAGGCTAAGCAGGGGAAGGTACCAGTTTGCGGCCCTTGAATGGGGAGAGAGGAGTGTGTCCGAACACGTCGAGGACCGCGGGCTGGTTTAACGCGAACCACTTTTACGGGAACACTAGAAATACAGTTTATCTGCTAACGTCGAGCCAAGAAAGAAAAAACCCAGTTGAAAAGCACGAGAGAAAAGTTTCTGTCGTCAAAACAGACTTTTGTCCGAACACGTCGAGGACCGCGGGCTGGTTTAACGCGAACCACTTTTACGGGAACACTAGAAATACAGTTTATCTGCTAACGTCGAGCCAAGAAAGAAAAAACCCAGTTGAAAAGCACGAGAGAAAAGTTTCTGTCGTCAAAACAGACTTTTTGTAATGTTTTGGACCTAAAAATTTGTAGTAACAGAATTTTTGTGTAGTAGCTGCAGAAAATTACTACAGTATTACGGACTACAGGAACGCATCACAGAAAAAAAAACTACAGTACTATAGGAAAATGCTGCAAAAGAGAAAAATTTGTTGTTACGACAAGATTAAAAGATATTTAGAGGTATTTTTGACATGGTTTTGACCATTTTTTTAACATGAAAAGATCAAGTAAAAAACAGGATACCAATTACTGGTGCAAGTGGCGCGTCTCTTTCTTCGCAAGCCGATAGCGTGTCACGACCAATTCAGCGAGGCACATTAATTGCTGATCATGACATTACATCTGAAGGTGTTTTAAGAAATTTTGACATTTTTTAGGGCACTTAGTGTCTTCAAACCACTTAGTCTCTAAACCAAGCTGACACTTCTGTCCCGACCAAAACCACTGTCCAGCTCATGTTTTGCAGCACTAAGCTACAGATACACAGCGGCAGTGCAAAGGTCTCCAAGCAAGCGAAGAGAAAAATAAAGAGGCAGCCTTTGCAATGAAAACTTGTTTCCAAAAAAAAAAAAAAAACGACGAACAAGTTCCGCCGACGATGAAGTCTGAGTATTCGGCACCCATGATAACCAGAGCGTTCAGCAAGAGAATGCCACTCCGGACAGTGAAGTCGGGAACGACTTGACCGCACTTTGACTTAACGGCCATCCATCCGCTACAGGCCTAGGCGCTCCCCATCATCATCCCAATCTGGCTCTGGGATGTCCCCCAGAAGAAACGGTGTCGGGTAACCTTCCTGCAGTCGGATGTACGCCTCTAGGTCTTGGATAAACTCCTCCATGCTGGAATTCTGCTCGAATGGAGCCCGAGGATTGACATGCTCCCTGTGAGAGGAATAACGACGCGATGAATTCTCTAGAGGCGAACTCGCTGGAGAGCTCATGTCCGAAACAAAGCCCATCGCTGAAATTGGTCGAGGGCTCAGATTAGGCGACTCCGAGTCGTTGATGTCTCTTGTAGACGAAGATGGCACATCACTACAAGCACCATGAGACTGGAAGGTGCCGCTTTGATCATGCATCTTCTTGCTCGAGCTTGGCATTTTTGCTCCCAGCCGCGGCGTCGCAGCAAGGTGAAATGATGCGTCGGGTTCATTTGGTTTTCTTCCAGCGTTGGAATCGAAAGTGCTGTTTCCCATAGGAGCTGATGCCATCGCCTTTGACATGTAGCTTTCGTTCCGTGTTGTTTCTTTTTTGGACCACAGGCTGTTTTTAAACGGCTGGCTTTCGTACACAACTCCCGAAGCGCCAGTTGAGTCGCAGTTGAAAGCCGCTTCGTGTGGAAACGCCCGGTGTAGCGATGAAGTCGACGGGGCGTTACTAGAGGTTGGTATAATGCTGACTGTGATATCTCTTTCATTCGCTTCCACTGACGAAGGCAAAGTCTTGGCTTTTTTGCGTTGCCCACGAGTCACGGGAAACTCGGTGCCTCGCGGCTCTCCTTCACATCTTAATTCGATTTTGCTCCACTTCCGTTTTTTGGTCGATGAGTCGGGCGATGCGCAGTTGAGGTTTGATCTTTTGCTCTGAGGCTCGTCATCAGCATCACTTCCTTCCTTCGAGGACTCTTGAGCAGGCTCCACACATTCTGGTTGGCTCACTATCGGCCTACCACACTGGAAGCATGTTTTTCCGCCAAGCAGATGAATATTTGCCAGTTGAGATACAGGCTGATTTTGCATCGCGTGATCTTCCAATTGCATGCTTCTGATAATGGTCAGCAGGTCGTCCTCCCCAGACACACTGTCCACCGCTGTAATGACGTCATCCGGTACGGGACCTCCAGCAGAAACCATCGCAGCACATCGGCTGCATCGCTCCCTAGGGGGTGTTGAACTGCTCCTTAGGGCTAGCATTTCGCTGCCCTCGTTGTACTCAGACTGGCCATGTTCTCGCGACGCGGTCTCCATTGGATGCACTGTTTGAACTGAACCGGTAGCCCTGTTCTTCCAAGACAAAGGCCTTTCATCTGTGGCGGAACGTCTCGCATCGCCTCCTGCCCAGCTGTCGACGCCTGTTTGAGTTCCCTTGATATCAGACTGCCCTGTTGCAAAGCGAAGAATGTGGGAGTTAGAATCAGACACAGTAGCTTGTTTTGCGGCATGCGCAGAAAGCCAGATGATTTCAGACGCACCTCTCGTATTTTCGAGCCGTGGACTTTCTCCTCGACGATGCATGCGCAGAGTTGGGGATGGCTGAGCTGAAATTCCGCCAGTGGTTGAACGCGCTGTCTCCAGGCAAGGTTTAGCTGCAGCGGAAGACTTAGTGCTCGAAGCAGGCAATGTACCTTCTGCGTTGGCAGCAGGAGTCTTGGAAATCCCGGCGAACACGGAGGAGCTGGCTAGTGCCTGCGCACCTGAGAGAGAGAGAGAGAGAGAGAGAAAAAACTTGATTATGGCAAGTGTGTTTAGACACCCCTTGGGTCCCTGCACCACCGCACGGTCCCACTCTACGTCCCCTTGGCACATCGTGCTGAAGGATGGCCCATGGAATAAGCTCCATCCTGGTACGTCAGCTATGGCGCCCTCACCTGGAGAACGCCTACTTCGCTTCGTTACAGCCAGTGCAGCATCGTTTGGAAGCTCCTCCAGGCGCCGCTTCCGGTTTTCCTCGGTCGAAGGGGTCAGAAGTTCACTTGGGAGGTCCGGATGTGCTGGCCCCGACGGGGTGGCCGAGCCTCGCGACATCGAGCTTGGAGCTAGGCACGCAGCGGACGAAACTTCGCCGCCAGTGCCCTTCGCAGCCACTGCAGCCTCACAGTATGAGCGGTTAGCTTGGGAAGTCTCAGGCGCGGGGGTCGTACCAACGTAGCTTCGTGCAGGATCACAACGAAGCTGCTCTGCCATCGCAGCCGGCGCGTGGCAGTCTGTGGTCCTCCTTTTCTTTCGTCGCCTACACCTGCACCTTCTTCTTCCTCTTGCACGTCCTTCTCGAAAATACCATAGCGTATGCTGGGACAAGGAACCGGAAAAAAAAGGAAGAAAGAGAAAGTAAGGCCAAACGTAGGGAATTGGTTTATATGGGGCTTTGAGGTCGCAAAGCGACTCAGACAGTGACAGACGCCGTAGTGAAAAGCTCCGGAAATTTTGACACACTGGAGTTCTTTAACGTCTACTGACGTTTCACAGTACACGGGCCTCCATCTTTTGAAGCTTTTTTTGTGGCATAGACGACTCTGAGATTATAAAACTTGGCACTAGGTGTGTTAGCTAGCCCTTTCAATTGCTATATCAAAACAAGAACACGAGTATTTGCTTTCTTTAGGATAATATTCTGATTATGTTTGTCTGTGAATAATCAATAAGCGTTGCCTTCTTGAAAGCGTGCAGTTCTAGTTTTTTTTTGGCTTTTCGGTGATGCCCGCGTACACTTAAGCAATTGCATCCTGATGATGATGATGATGAATATTTATGGCGCAAGGGCATGTGGGGCCAATGAGTCTCATGGCACAATGTATTTTTCTTGTACTCAAGGTGGGGTCGATTACCCATTTCCAAAGCATTTCACCCCAAATAACCCGAGCACCAAACCAGGGGAAAGCTTGTGGCCATTATAAGTAGAAAACCAGCTGAAATGATATGTTCACAAGGGGGAGAAGTACACAGGACAACGCTGGAAACACAACTGAAAATTCTTTACTTTTGAATCGGCAACATCAGAATAGGGCGCAAATGCGCGAGAGCAACCACAAACGCTAACAAAACAACAAACAGAAAATTGATTAAGCTACCGAAGATTGCATGTGGCAACCTATGTCCTATTCATGAACAAGTTAAACCATTATGGATTCCGCGGTGAAGTCTACCGTTTACTTTCCAGTCACATTAGAAACCGTCAACAAGCTGTAATTATGAATAACATTATATCATGTCTTCAATATTTAAAGACAGGGGTTCCTCAAGGATCTGTTTTAGGGCCCATGTTATTTTCGTTATATTTGAATGACTTGCCGAAGGTCCCAAGTTGCTCGGATATTTTAATGTATGCAGATGACACTGCGATCATAGTTACAGTTGACAACCATGAGGATCTAGAAGCAAAAACAAACTCTGAATTGGAAAAAATTTCAAGCTGGTTTTTTACCAACAAGCTAACAACTAATTCAAGCAAAACCAAATATATAGTATTTAGCTCAAGAGGAAAAGTCATCCATAGCAACCAAATTAACATTTTTATTAATGACCACTCACTTGAACGAACACACTCATTGAAGTATCTTGGAGTCATTCTAGATGAACATCTTCACTGGAAAAATCAGATTAACGCCGTCTGTTCGAAGTTGGCTTGAGGCTGTTACGCCTTACTACAGGCCCGCGATTGTTTTAACACACAAACACTGCGTACCCTTTATTTTGCACTTATTAATAGTCATTTTACATACTGTATAGAATCATGGGGTTTGACATACAATACTTACCTTGATCCTATCCGGCGATTACAAAAACGGGCTGTCCGAATTGTAACACAAAGCAAGTATATCGCGCCAAGTAAACCACTTTTCCAGTTATTAAATATCCTTCTTTTTGACCTTTTGCGCTCTTTAAAGATAGCGGTGTGTGTAAACAACATAGTCAAATATAATCAACCTTTCAATGCCTCCCTCTTTCGTTCATCTTCTCGACTCACAAGAAACCTTACACATAGTAACTTTAATCTACCACCGAATTAAAACATTTACAGCGAATGATTGGTGCAGTTTTCAGGAGCCAAGGTTTGGAATGCATTACCCCCAGAAATAAAACAGTCCCATGAAACAAATAGAGAATTGCGAACATACTTTATGAGCCTTATTTGACATATGTGACAGTGTCTTCGGTTTGTGTCTGTTGTACCATGTTGTTCATGAAAGATTTTTTTCATTCTGCTGTAAAATGCACGTTATTTTATTTTTTCCTTGTTGTATGATGTATTTGGGTCTTTCGCCGTGTCTTTGTGTTTTTCATTTTTCACAAGTGCTGTGTCATTGCCTTCATATATTTTGTTTCTGAACCCCACACTAGCCTCTGGCTATGGGTTCAGTCAGTGTTTTGGTAATTTGTATGGCAAAAGTAGAAATAAAATGAATGAATGGATGAATGAATGAGTGAATGAATGAATGAATGAATGAATGAATGAATGAATGAATGAATGAATGAATGAATGAATGAATGAATGAATGAATGAATGAAAACTGTACCTTTTTGCCGTGAGCCTAACAGAGCTGTCGCTGACGCACTTTTGCTGGAGCTACTCTCCACGGACTAAGAAAAGCCTACTACCCTACTCCTCCTCGCATTCTAAACTTGTGAAGAGAGGCATTGCCTACCTTTGCCTCGGTAATGCTCTGCGCAGGTATTGCACACACAATATCCAGAAGAGCTTCTTAGGGCGCCTTGACCGTTTGAGGTCAGCGGGCTACCCTGAGGACGCCCTCGTTTCTATTACTGAGACCTTGACCAGTAACTTTAAGTCACAGTGCGAAAAGATGAAATGCCTAGTGAAGAATCCAGACCGGCTCTAGTGTCATACCTGCATAAAGTCTCACATAAAGTTAAAAAGGTAGCCATGAATTACGGTGTTAAGGTTGTCGTTTCTGCGCCCACCAAACTGTCGTCGCTTTGTTCACGTATCTCTAAAATTAGCTCAAAAAAGATATGTAATGTCAAGCACCAGAGCATGTTCACCAAATGCACAACCAATGTTGTTTACTCGCTTCCACTGTCCTGTGGCAAGGCCTACATAGGTCAAACAGGTCAATGCGTTAACGACTTAGAAGCCTTCAAAATCAAGCAGTTAGGAACTGAATGCGTCAGCGACAGCACTGTTAGGCTCACGGCAAAAGAGTACAGTGTGATAAATGGGACATAGGTTGCCACATGCTATCTTCGGTCGCTTAATCAATTCTGTGTTCGTTGTTTTGTTAACTTATGGGGTTGGTCTCGTGCATGTGCGCCCAGTTCTGATGTTGGCGATTCGCCAAGTAAAGAATTTTCACTTCTGTTTCCGGCGTTGTCCTGTGTACTTCTCCTTGTGAACGCGGCCTTGCCGCTGGTGTTCTACTTACCATGCACCAACTGGCCCAACAAGCTACGCTTCTTCAATACTTGTACCCATTGTATCATCAGTGGGCACCCTGTGGCACTGCGGATCGAACCGCGCGCCTCCCGCACACGAGGCGGATGCTCAGACCACTAGGCCACCGCTGCCGTCGAATGGCATTCTGTATAAAACTGTCAGTTGTAAGTCACCACTATGTCTCGTCGGTTATTTCCTCATACTTGTGCTGTTCCACTGTTTCACATGGACAAATAAATATCTAAACATGGTGACGACAGGATGACGTTTTGAGAACTATTCATCGCTCTGCCCGATAAGGCGTTTGTGCAGTCGCTCGCAAGTGGTTAAAACTGTCTTCAACTAAAAGTCATTTTAATTTTCAGTCCGTCACATACTATTATCAGGCATGCGCACTCCCATTGCTTACAGTATACTGCTTCTATGTTGCAGAGTTGTTTATACCGACTCATCGACCACAGTTCAAGGAAATCAAATATTTCGCAGGGAAAAATATGCGGTAACGAAGACGTGACCACCTCTTTCGAATTGGGAGTTGAGAGCCAATCTCAACTCCTAGTCTTTTCATTCATGAAGGTATAGTAAGGAACCGCTTAATTGCTTAGATATAATTCCATGCTTAGATCTAAATATGATTCGAACTGAAATTACCTTGTGCGGCATAATATGCCACGGGCTTTCGTGAATTGCAGAACAAAGGTCTCTACTACATATTTCAGTCAGCCTGCGTTGCGCGAGCCAGACCGCCCTATCCCAAGGAATTTTTAAGGAATAAAAGGGACAAGACCTCATGAACTTAAGTTTTCTCCGTAATCCAACTTGTGGAAACGCTGCACGGCCTCGCCAAAGCAATAGACGACTAAACAGGAGGAAATACGTTTTTCCTGAACTTTTAAGAGGTATATAGTTGTGTCTGCTATCACAAATTGCTAGAGAAGGTTATATTAGGATGGCCCAATTTTGTCAGTGCATTGCGGATTATTTACGTGGCCGTCGCCAGTTAGCACAATTCGGCAACAAACCCTTCTGTTATTGCCTCGGTCCTGTATGGTATACCGCAGGTTGTTTTATCCCGTAATCTGTTCCCTCTATAGTTGTGAGCGACTTATCAAACCAACTAGAAGCCAAAATTAGGCAGTTCGTACATGACTGCGTGCTGTACCGAAAAGTCAAAAGCAAACAAGTTGAAATAAGTATAAACAAGAATGTTGGTCCGTTAGCTGAACGGTGCACGAAGCGGCAGTTGTGAACTGGGACGAAACAGCTTCAATTAAGGTATACCGAAAAAGAAACGTAAAATCAGTTTCCTGTACAGCGACGACGGCATCGCCCTTAAGATTGTTGCCAAGCATAAATTTTTAGGCGTCACTGTGTCAGCAAACAACGGATGGACTTTTCTCGTGGCAAATAAAGAGATGCGAAAACTGTTGCTGCTGTTAGCAGCGCTTGAGTATTCTAACAAGAAAGCCGAGGTTTTCGTTTCTCTAATTATCATACATACAGTCCTTTTTAGAAGACGCGAGCATCACCTGGTCCCCGTTTACCGATGATAAATGGCTGTGGCCGAGAATGTCTCGCAAAAAAGCTGCGCGCTTTATCTTGAACACACATGTAATGCACCGGCTCGCCATTTACATTGCTTTTTTTTGTCTGCGTCGCTTCCCCATCTGAAATTACAGCCACTTTTTGCGCATGAAAAGCTTCAAGTAGACTCTTCTCGCGCGACATACGCTCACTGCGGACACAAGCATTCCCCTGGCATTGGAACTTCAAGCCATTTACAGTGCCATTGCTTTCGTTCCGCTCGTTTCCACATTCAATGCAGTTCATCTTTACACCGACTCCCTCGCCGCCCTTAAACAGCTTAAAGCATTTCGACGTACATTCCATATAATGCAATCTATTCATATCCTCTGCGCAAAGTACCCACGTCCTGTACGCATACACTGGATTCGCGGCCATGCTCACGATCCACATAACATTCAAGCGGATGCTATGACTCGCACTGACACATCAGACGACCCTCCATCTTCCCCTCTTCCCCCAGATCCGTTCCTGTCCCATGTCTCCGATTGACAAGCTATGCGCCAGCGAACACGCGCTCTAATACCTCCGTGTTCGCACCCTATTCCCCGTATTCTTACACGGCAGGAGGAGGTATCAGTGCGCCGGATTTGGGCAGGGGCGGCTCTGACCCCATCTCTCCGTCATCGGTGGCGTGATTAAGATCTGCCAACAACTGACAGGCGCTCTTACAGCGGCGCTGCACCGGACATTTGTAATGTGTCGCACCTGTTGTGAAGTTGCCCAGCGACGGCCTCTATTAGAAAACGGTTCCTCAGGGAGGTCGGCCTGCGGTAGAACCGCGAAAGAGACTACGCGAAGAGGATTATAAACAATCAGTTCACCAGCAGCCTATGTGACTGCCTCGCAGAAACTGGTCTCCACCCCTTCTTTTAACTTTCTATATCCTACATTCCACTCCCCCTTTCTCAGCTTATGCCTCATGGCAGACTTCTCGAATAAAAAAAGGAGACTCTGCCACACATGCCCAACATTCCTGGTCAAAAATTTGGAATATTGAAAAAATGTACAGTAGTGGTATAGAATTATTGAAAGTAATGGTCCATCTTTCGGTTATGCAGCAAAATATGTCTTCTATAGCGTTTCCCTCGCTCGCATCCAGCAGTTATGACTGGCGTATTAAATCAATGGTGAACGCTTCTGACGATAGCAAACACGTTAACAGGAAAAAAATGAGAGATTTGCGGATATATTCATTGTTATGACGAAATCACAGAATATACGGAAGTGCTGTGTTAATAAAATTGTTTCAGGTCCAAAATGCCTTTGTCCTGGGTTGTTAAGTATGTGGGTTTTTTTCGACCATTTCGGAGCAACTCGCCATAAGCATAAGCTCGCACTGGAGGGATGTTTGCGTGAAAATATTACGTTTAGTTCTTCCCGTTTTGCGGGAGCCGTGCGAAAATGGAACGCTTGAGACATGTCGATGGTTGCAAAGCCTACTCATTCCGGGTTATCATTTTATGTTTCTTTCAATGCACGCTACACTTTAAACTTTGAGCGCCTGCATAACCTCGTGTTTTAAACCCAGAACTGCAAACCCACTTCGTCTAGGTAAACCTATGGTTCCCGTAAAAATCCCCGAAGGGATTTACAATGTCATGAAATAAATGAATAATTAATGAATAAAAGTAAACTGACGGCACTTACTTCCAGTATTATATTGTGTTCCCTGCAACTTTGCTTTCCTCACTGCACAGTATTTCCTTTAGTCGTCGTTTGGCCTCGAAGTTGCGTCTGTCCATGCGAGTAGTGGACGGATGCATAGATTTGATAGTTTTCTTTTGTTGCGGAAACAACACTACGCTAGTGGCCGAGCCATTTTGCGGAGCTGACGAAAGGCCACACTGCGCATGCGCGAGGAGGAGTGACGTCATGAGAAGCACAGCTGGAGCGCCGCCGCCGTCGCTGCGCAGGTGACTCAGAGGTGCCGCCGTCGCGCTCCTCAGTTGCGCATGCGCAGTAGCGGCGCATAACTAGCGTGCCGGGGTCGCCGCCGCTTCCGCGTGCTATCCATCGCCTCTCTCTCTATCCTCATTGCTTTTGCAATCCTAAAGATATAACCAGAGCTAAACCACTGGCAATTTTTTTTAAAGAGTGCTCAAAAATATTTTGCGAGATGGTCGGCAATGAACAAAACTCCCGGACTCCGAATATATGACGGAAATAGCTGAACTTTAAATGTTGACCAATGCGTGCAAGGCAAGCAGCATGAAGAAGTACAGCATGAAAAGGTCTGATCAAGCTTTAAAGCATACGCGAAGGCTGAATGCAACCTAGTTTTTGTCAGCACCAGTAAAAAAAAAAAGTACTGCTAAGAAGAGACGAGGAGACAGTGCTATCAGCGAATTAGGTGATATGGTTAAAGAGGAGCCCAATTAGATGAGGATTAATTTAGTAGCATTACCAGCATGCGAAGGGCTGAGGTGTAGCGCGGACGATAATTGAAAAGTGCGTTGGCAACGCAGGAGGAAGAAGAGAGAGCCTCGGAAGAACTGCAGAGGGGAAGAGCAGCAGGTGAGTATCAAGCTACTGCACACCAGTTAAAGGACGATGCAGGCGTTGCGCTAGAATAATTTGCCACCATTTATGCACATTGGCTTATGGCATAAGTCATACTAGACGAGGGGCTACATTGCAATAGGGCGCGAGAAATGGGGCGCAAGTTACTTTAAAAATCAGAGAGATTACCCACCACGCCTTGCTTCCAAATAACTGTACCTGGTCAGTTGCTAATCGAATCAGAGCTACGTTATAGGTCATTCTTCCAAGGGAACAAAATTGTTTTAGCAAACAGTATTCAGCAAGAGACGATATTTGCACAGCCAGTGAAGATGTACAAAGTTGCACACTATATAACCCAAAATAAAAACTGATCAGCGGAGCACACTTGACGGAACCAAACCCTTGAACACCCTCAATGTCTGCGATCCCGGTAATTTGGTTAGAGAGGAGCATATACTGAAGCGACCTGTAGTAATTACGGCTGAAGAGAGCGTTTAACGCTAAGACTGCTCCGAAAAATTTCGCGAGAGAGTTGGGCATTAAATCAGCAGTTACCGCCCGAAGACTAACCCTGTACAGAGAAAATATTTCTATGCACGCCTTTTTGTTACACTCTGAGACGTCGATCGAAATTACTTCTGTCGAAATGTTAATTAATGATTTCGCAAAAGATGATAGATCCGATTGGGGGCACAAACATTTTATAATGAAGATTGTAGATGCAATCTCTTTGAAACAAGTGCATTAATACCAGACACCGGGACGCCGTCTTGAATTCCAGCTTTTAAGGCATCCACGACAGCTTCAGCAGAGGCAGTCGGGACGCAAGGAGGCCAGACCGCTGCCACCAAAACAGTTGAAGGAAGCAATTTCAAAAACGTATTTTTGTTAACAGTACACATCTCGAAATTAGAACGGAATTTATCTTCGTGGAGCAATACCGTATTGCCGACGAAAACTAGCTCTGAGGCAATGTCTCAAACCCGATTTCAAAAGGAGAAGGAAAGCTCATCGTAGGCACCCTGGCGTACAAAACACAGCACGCCTAAAATTCAAGGGTTACACAGCCTCGGTTCAGTCTTTCAGCCTGATATGCTTAAGGGTCGTGTAGTGGGACATTCACGGAACTCCGAAAACTGGACACCTCCGGCGAGGGCGAAAATCGGCATCACTCATTTATTCAGGTATTCTCAAGAATATATTAGAGACTTCATCAGGGACGAGACGGTCACTGAGCATCAAATGAATTTAATGTTCAATAATTAGAATGGGCCCCATAAGGACGCCACGTGCAGGCGCGATAATTTCTCATCTGTTCTTTAACGTTACCATGCTAGAACTTCCAGGCGAATTTAACCGGATCCCAGGTGTTACACAGGCTGGCAACGAAGACGACATCACGCCTAGGACAGGCAGCGGAGGCGGTGGAAAAGTATGCAGGATAGCGTGGGCGAAGATGCGCCCCACTGAAGTCACGACACCTGTTGCTGCTGAAGCAATCAAGACAGGTAGCAAGGTAGACTCGCATCAATACCAAAACCAATCCTGATGAAAAGAGGCACAAGAGGTAGACTAAAAGGGTACTAACCTCTAAATGAAGCCACGAAGCAGCTACTTAGACTCCTGAGAAGAATAACCTGCAAATTTCACGAAATGAAAGAGGAGGAAACCATGCGCTTAATACGGGCGTCTGTACTAAGCCGCGTAATTTACGTCACCCCATCTCTCGGTGTCAAAAAAGCTGAGAAGGAAACAACACCTTGATCAGGATAGCGTACAAAGGCATGGGGGGCACTTCAAAAACCTATGCAAAAAAAGGCTTCAGGCGCTAGGGCTTCATAACACACTAGAAGAACACACAGCTGCTCACCTAACGCCTCAGTATGAACGACAATCAAGCAAGAGATCCGGCAGAGGAGCTGTACAAGCTAGGTCTGCATTACCTTCCTGTGCGCGGGTTGAGAGCTGGTATTAGTAAACCTCTCAAAGAACAGATAATCATCAGCCAAATAAAAAGAAGTATGCATCCGGTCTTTAGTAAAAGAAAGACGGACTGAAGGATCTAAAGCATTGCCGATAAAATTCAAAAGATTACCCGGCGTGGCCTTTGTTGACGCAAAAAATGCAGCTCGAAATTATGCCTTGGGTACAATTGCGCTGCCCACACACCAAAACTTAATAACACACGCGACTAAAGCGACTAAGATTGCTTGGGCTACGGCTAACAACTACTTGCAAGGTAAAAACAGCACACACGTTCCCGACGGACCGAGTGCTTGGTGAGGAAGATGGCGATAACATGTTCATCGAATCACTTTCAGGGAATTATGACAGTGCAACCTACATAAAACGAATTCTCCGGAGACAAACAATACTTTTTACAAGGCAAGCAAACTGGCCTGGAGGCAGCTTCCTCCTAATACCTTCGCACACGCGTCACTTCTGAGCCCGATATACCTGGCACTCCACGCAGCTCCTTGCAATGCATGTAGAGAGAAACCTTATATCTCATGATTTAGATACGGAGTGACTATTCAGTCTACAAGCACAATGGAGCAGTGGGAGCCTATGCTTCTCCCTTCGGCACGGTCTCTTTGGTGCGTATGGTGTGCAGTCATAAGCTGGAAGTGGGCTCTGGGGAACACGTAGTGGCTCACACCGTTTGAAATTCGAATACCAGCGGTTCTTCAACGTTGTCACTTTGCCGCTTGCGAGAGTGTCTGAGGCCAGTGCAGTTGCAAACAGAAGGGCATTCTGGACGCCTACATAGCGAGCGTGGTAAGCTACGCATAAAGTTTCGGCGTATCCTGCATCGATGAGGGGCAGCAATATCTGGGGGAGTCGAGTGCCAGGCTGCGAGGTTTCTTGACACCAAGAGCGGAACAGCGCTGAAAAATGGCAATAATAAGGGTGATCACTTTGATCCTTGCTTCCTTCCCTCCAGTATGTATCACTTCTTGGCATGCAGCCTGTGCGGGGCTGCAGAAGAAATCACGAGTGACCATGACCTCCTTTTAGGGAATCGTTGGAATAAAAGGCTACGTATCTAAGAGGAGACAAATCCATCGCCTCCACCGCGCAGTTGTCTTTTTCTGGACTATCGTTTTTGATGAGCACGCCGCTTAGAAATGGCGTTGCTGTTGGAAAAACTCCGGCTGCATGGGATGTTGAAGTCCGCATAGTAGGACTATGTCAACCACATGGAGAAAATGCGCCCTTTGGTTTCGCTGATAAATCTAGTTAGTCAGTGCACTCTTCAAAAAGAGAACAGCCCAAATTCATGCTATTCACTGACACTCGACTCCCCTCCTGTCTCCATGCGTCAGGCTCGGTGCGTTCGAGCTAACCACGACTCCTGTAAAAAATTCCGTCTCTTGGCTCTCGTTGCCGCCGTTCTTTCATTCCACAAGTTTCTTCCTTCCTCCTCAACCGGCAAGAAAGGGCTTCGTTTTTTTCTCATTCTAAACATGACATCAGTCTCACTTCCCCCGCACACACTTCAGAATGCCCTATTCTTCCTCATTTTTGTTTTCTAGCCGCAGAGAAATGATTAGTACACTGATGGGAGCGAGCACAAAAAAAATTGGCTTATTATTGGAGATTTTTTCCATGGTGAAAATAACGAGTGGTCAACTCGCAGTCTAAAGTAGAATTCAGATTTCAAACTGCCAAATCAAGTTAGGTCAGAGCAGATGGTGACGCCATTTCTTGGTCAAACTCTGCAGCCGTTCTTGCCTCCGCTCGTAGCCAGCTTGGAGTGATATACGAATTGAAGACGGCTATTTTGATTGCTGGAATCTTCAGGCCCACACGAAAAGAGGGCAAACTACAGAAAGGACGCAGAAAGCAGAGACGAGACAGAGGCGCTGTGTACAGCGCCTGTGTCTCGTCACCCCTTTTTGCGTCCTTTGCGTAGTTTGCGCTGTTTTCTTGCAAAGGAAAACCGACTAGCTCGTGATGTGTTCTTCAAGTTCATTTTTAGTACATCGAGCATCTTTTCTTTTCCTCTGGATAATGCACACCACCTGGTAACAGCGCCTGTCTCGTCTCCCCTTTCTGCGTCCTTTGTGTAGTTTGCGCTGATTTCGTGTGATGGAAAACCAACTAGCTCGTGATGTGTTCTTCAAATCTTCAGGCGCGTTTACCTTTTTATTTCTCTTGGAACTAGAATCGGATACAACTCAAGTCTGCAGTGAAGTTCCACCCACATTCAGGATCGCCGAATAGAATTCCTCCGTGACAGAAAGTAAATCATATTTAAACCTATTCATGCTACCTAAATAAGACGCTAATCACCAGACGAAAATATAAGCTCAATAGTTTTGAGACCTCTAATTTGTTTGATGCGGTCAAAGACTGAAAACCGATTTTGTTCACTGTTATGATTGGCAAGAGGTGTCATACAGCTAAAAGGCCGCGGACCGTTGCCCAATGTTTCCAACTACAGTTTTTTTTTTCAAGTTGTATCCTACTATAGTCACCGTTTCTCGCAGTTTTTAACAGTGCTTTTCACTCATCTTGCAAGATGTCCGGTAAAATCAGACTGCCACAATTCTAATAATGGCGCTGCAATCGTCAGTGATCCTACCAGCGAAAAAATCGGGGAGGGTATGTGTGATATGTACCATCAGTCTTACTTTGTGGATGGTTCTGAAAACCCCCAAAAGCTTCAAACTATATTTTGAGGAAATCTATGGATACGCTTTACCACGTTATTCTCTGCCCAGGCGGAGGGTAGTCCTTTTTGCGTCGTTAGTATTAGTAGTAATAATCATCTTTATAGAAGGGGTTGTGAGAGAGAATGAGGAGGAATGTTGGAAACGAGTGAGAAATATTCACGAATTGTTGTTGTAGAGGGAGCGCATAGCTAATGATAGGGTTTACAGACGCGAAATACCACGAAAAATGAAACACTCTTATTTATAAAAAGTACATTTTAAATTGTTCTGTCGTGTTTCTGAGCCCCGTAGCCGGGTAGACGTTCATTTAGGCAAAGAACGTTCGATTACCGCAAAGAAAATGTGGCCGATAAAAGTCAATAGACTGATCCTTTGAAGCCTCCATGCCTTCTTATGTTTGGTGAACACTCAGATGATTGTTGCTCGCGCCCTCTGCCTCTTTGATGCGGAAGTTTTTCAACTTACACAATTACGCCAGTATCACCGGGGTCCCCTGAGGCATAAGGAAGGTGCCAGCCGGTGCAACTATCAGCGACGAAGCAGCCCGACGTGAGCGTGTTTTCTCATGCCCAATCGTCAGCGTCGGTCTAGCAAAGCAAAGTGTAGCACCAGTTTTCCTAGCGAGACTTCAGTGTCGGGGATCTGTTGGTGCTGAACGTCTGAACTGTGCTAGAATTTCCCCGCACTCTGCAGACTGCTACAGACTCCTGATTTGCATGTTGTTCTGTCATTGCCTGTCGTGAGCAGCTGCCGGAAGTTCAGTGCAGTAGCGAGATTCGTTCAGCCCTTGAAGGGGGCCAGCGAGGTCCACCAGGTGCGGTTGCAATGCCGGAAGAAGGAGAAAAGAAAGCACGTTTGTCGGGACTCCCTCCGCCATTCCTTCCCCATCGTGGCTGTGGTCTGATTATCCATAAGTTGGAAATTGCTGAGCCTGCATTTTCGTGGGTACAGAAAGAACAGCGCAAGCATTAAGCTAGTGCATGATCATTGCCAGGAATTTGGACAAACGCTTTTATTTCCATTGGCTCCCGCCTTGTGGCGCACGGCTAGTACGCATGGCTAGTAAGATATTACGCTTACATCATCCGTGAAGTAAGTGATAAAGAGAATGACTTAGTGGCTTCCGAACAGCACGTGTTAAGCTGCTGGCTTTAGCGGCGCTGCCTGTGCGCTGTCTAGACTTCCTGGTAATGAGTTGCACCCGAGACGAACGCAGACAGCGAAATTTGCTCAGGCGCATATGCAAGCTTTGCCAGCGGTGACATCACTAAACTTTTCAGAGGCCCAAGCCTCTGGGCCAGCTGTAGGAACCGCAGAAGTCACGACAGTTGCATACAAAAGGTTCCCTGCCTTGACGCCGGTCGAACGGCCTGCACGGATGGATCGCGATTGAGGGTTGGCTGTTTTCTTTTTTTTTCTCAAAGCCTGGCCTTTCTTCTTGAACAGCATTTTTCAGTGATACCGGCGCGTGATGTGAGCCAGGAGGGAGAGGTTTATTTAGAGAGGACGGCGGAGACGTCAGCCGGTCGGATCATTATCTGGCCTGCTACTATGCACTTGTGAAGGGGAGGAAGAGGAGAACGAGTTCATTGAACACTAAGGATGGACCTTTGTACCGTAAAATAATAGAAAGGACTGCAGTTTTCATTCATTTCCGCTGAATCTCTGTTCTTCAGATGCCCGTAAAATTCGTCCGAATATTATTCGTGGCTTTGGAATACATCTTGAGAGCGCGGATTTGCGACAGCAGCATCTTCTCCGCATCCGAATCCGAAAAGCACGGCGCCCTCACTTTATTGTGGACTTGGCAAAGGTGCACATGTGCCTGATAGCTCAGGACTCAACTGGCCTACGTTGTCTCTGGGCTGAAGGTGAGCGAGAGGGATTCTTTGTCCATCCCTGCAGACTGATAACCTCGGAAGCAGCCATGTAATTAGTTTTTCTTTCAGATATGGGCGCTGACAGATAAATTCGACAGTGGCACACAGCCAAGCTTCATGCAGTCAGTGCAAATTAACTAGATCCACATTTATAAAACACTCTAGCTGTGTGACCATGAAACGGAGCACTCCACAGTTAAAGGGCCAAATTTTTTTTAACATATTGAGTCGATAACTACATCCAACTCCTCAGAGACCCTTCTATCTGCGACATGAAACCGCTTTTAAATATCAGCTAGAAGCATTTTAAAACCGCGAAACCAGGAAACCAAACTGAGTTTCTACAAAACTATGACGTCACGACAGACTAGCCTATGACGTCACACATACTGTCACAAATTTATCGTAAACATTGATTGGGTGGACTGGCAACTGCGAGCGACAGCTTGAGTCATTATTTATCTGAAACGACGGAAAACATGCTCGAAATTTTATCCTCCAGCAAACGCAGTGGAGAACATTGACAACCAAACAAACTTTGACATCCCACGCGCAAAGGTGCCCGCCGAAATCGGCCCTACTGGGGCCACTAAATGGAAAATTTTAAAATAACTTTGCGCTGTGATGTAACGCCACCCGGCAGAAAAATTTGGCACAGGAGACTAGAAGGCAGCGATGAACGTGCACTTAAAGCTTCAGCCAAATCCGTTGAGGTAGAAAAAACTCCAGAGTTTCCCTTAAAAGCCCTTGTTTGGGGGAGAATGCCTAGAAGCAACAATTCAGAGAGCTGTGAGAGAGAGCAAAGAGAGGGGGAGGAGAAGGAAAAGCGGCGAGGCTAAGCAGGGGAAGGTACCAGTTTGCGGCCCTTGAATGGGGAGAGAGGAGTGTGTCCGAACATGTCGAGGACCGCGGGCTGGTTTAACGCGAACCGCTTTAACGGGAACACTAGAAATATAGTTTATCTGCTAACATAGAGCCAAGAAAGAAAGAACCCGGTTGAAAAGCACGACAGAGAAGTTTCTGTTGTCACAACAGACTTTTTGTATTGCTTTCGAGCTAAAAATTTGTAGTAACAGACACTTCTGTAATTGATGCAGAAAATTACCACAGAATTATCGTCTACAGGAACGCATCGGAGACAAATGCTGAAAAACAGAAAAATTTGTTGTTGCGACAAGACAAAAATAGAGGTATTATTGACATAGTTTTGTCCTTTTTTTTTTACTGGAAAAGATCAAGTAAAATGCAGGATATCAATTGTTGGTGCAAGTGGCGCGTCTCTTCCTTCGCATGCCGATAGCATGTCATGACAAATTCAACGAGGCACATTTACTGCTGATCATAACATTACATCTGAAGTTGTTTTCAGAAATTTTGACATTTTTTAGGGCAATTAGAGTCTTCAAGCAACTCAGTGTCTAAAAACCACTTAGTCTCTGAACGAATCCGACCTTTCTGTCCCGACCAAAATCACTGTCCTGCTCATGTTTTGCACCACTAAGCTGCAGATACACAGTGGCTGTGCAAATGTCTCCAAGCCAGCGAAGAGGAAAATAAGGAGGAGGCCTTTGCGGACAACTTGTTTTTAAAGAAACGACGAACACCTTCCGCCGACGATGAAGGCTGAGCATTTGACACCCACGACAACCAGAGGGTTCACCACCAGAATGTCACTCCTGACAGTGAAGTCGGGAACGACTTGACGGCGCTTTGAATGTATGCCCATCCATCCGCTACAGGCCTAGGCGCTCCCCGTCGTCATCCCAATCTGGCTCTGGGATGTCCCCCAGCAGCAACGGTATCGGGTTTCCTTCCTGCACTCGGATGTACGGCTGTATATCCCGGATAAGTTCCTCCATGCTGGAATTCTGCTCGAATGTAGCCCAAGGATAGGCATGCTCTCTGTCAGGGGAATAACGACGTGATGAATCCTCTAGAGGTGAACTCGCTGGAGAACGCATGTCCGAAACAAAGCCCATCGCTGAAAGTGGTCGGGGGCTCAGATTAGGCGACTCCGAGTCGTTGATGTCTCTTGTAGGCGAAGATGGCACATCACTACAAGCAGCATGAGATTGGGAGGTGCCGCTTTGATCATGGATCTTCTTGCTCGAGCTTGGCGTTTTTGCTCCCGGCCGCGGCGTCACAGCAAGGTGAAATGATGCGTCGGGATCGTTTGGTTTTCTTCCAGCGTAGGAATCGAAAGTTCTGTTCCCCAGAGGAGCTGATGCAATCGCCTTTGTCATGTAGATTTCGTTCCTTGTTGTTTCTTTTTTGAACCACACGCTGTTTTTGAACGGCTGGCTTTCGTACCCAACACCCGAGGCGCAAGGTGAGTCGTTCTTGATAGCCGCTTCGTGTGGAAACGCCCGTTGTAGCGTTGATGTCGAGGGGGCGTTACTAGAGGTGTGTATAATACTGACTATTATATCTCTTTCTTTCGCTTCCACTGACCAAGGCAAAGCCTTGGGTTTCTTGCGTTTCCCACAAGTCACGGAAAAATCGCTGCCTCGCGTCTCGCCTTCGCAGCTTCCGTCGATTTCTCTCCACTTCCTTTTTTTGGTTGACGAGTCGGGCGATGCGTACTTGAGGTTTGCTCTTTTGCTTTGAGGCTCGTCATCAGCGTCACCTTCTTCCTTTGCGGACTCTTGAGCAGGCTTCACGCATTCTGGGTTGCTGACTATAGGCCTACCACACTGGAAGCATCTGTTTCCTCCAATGAGATCAACATTTGTCAGTTGAGACACTGGCTGATTCTGCATCGTGTCATCTTCGATCTGCATGCTTCTGAATATGGTCAGCAAATCGTCCTCCCCCGACACACCATCCAGCGCTGTAACGACGTCTGCAGGTACGAGACCTCCAGCAGTAACCATCGCAGCACATCGACTGCATAGCTCCCTAGCGGGTGTTGAATTGCTCCTTATTGCTAGCATTCCGCTGCCCTCATTGTACCCAGACTGGCCATGTTCTCCCGAGGCGGTCTGTCGCCGAATATCGTTGCGTGTAGGCCAACGGCGCATGGAAATCTGAACCTCCATTGGATGGACTATTTGAACGGGACCGGTAGCCCTGTTCTTCCAAGCCAAAGGCCTTTCATCTGAGGCGGAACGACTCGCATCGCCTCCTGCGCAGCTGTCGACGCCTGTTTTACTTTCCTTGACATGAGACTTGCCTGTTGCAAAGCGAAGAATGTGGGATGTGGAATTAGACACAGTAGCTTGTTTTGCGGCGTGCATGGAAAGGCAAATAATTTCAGACGCACCTCTCGTATTTTCGAGCCGTGGACATTCTTCTCGATGACGCATGCGCAGAGTCGGTGATGGCTGAGCTGAAATTCCGCCAGTAGTTGAACCTGCTGTCTCCAGGCAAGCTTTAGATGCAGTGGAAGACTTAGTGCTCGAAGCAGGCAAAGCACCTCCTGCGTTGGGAGTAGGAGTCTTAGAAATCCCGGGGAACACGGAGGAGCTGGCAAGTGCCTGAGCACCTGAGCCATTCAAGTTTTCTGTAGGCTGCTGCGAGATGTTACCTTGGCTCATGGCGCTGGAAGATGGCCCATGGAATAATCTCCTTCCTGGTACGGCAGCTTTGGCACCCTCACCTTGACAACGCCTACTTCGCTTCGTTACAGCCAGTGCAGCATCGTTTGGAAGCTCCTCCAGGGGCCGCTTCCGGTTTTCCTCGGTCGAAGGGGTCAGAAGTTCACTTGGAGGGCCCGGATGTGCTGGCCCCGACGGGGTGGCCGAGCCTCGCGACATCGTGCTCCGAGCTAGGCACGCAGCGGAAGAAACGTCGCCGCCAGTGTCCTTCGCCGCCACTGCAGCCTCACAGCATGAGCGGTTAGCTTGGGAGGTCTCAGGCGCGGAAGTCGCACCAATGTAGCTTTGTGCAGGATCAGATCAAAGCTGCTCTGCCATCGCAGCTGGCGCGTGGCAATCTGTGGTCCTCCTTTTCTTTCGTCGCCTACACCTGCACCTTCTTCTTCCTCCCGCACGTCCTTCTCCAAAATACCATAGCGTATGGTGGGACAAGGAACCGGAAAAAAACGGAAGAAAGAGAAAGTAAGGTCAAAGGTAGAAAATTGGTTTATGGTGCTTTGAGGTCGCAAAGCGACTCAGGCTATGAGAGATGGCGTAGTGAAGGGCTCCGGAAATTTTTACCCACTGGGGCTCTTTAACGTGTACTGACGGTTCACAGTACACGGGCCTCCATCTGTTGAAGCTTTTTTGTGGTATCGACGACTCTGAGATTATGAAACTTTTGCACTAGGTGTGTTAGCTAGCCCTTTCAATTGCTATCTCAAAACAAGAACACGAGTATTTAGTTTCCTTAGGATCAAATTCTGATTATGTTTTTATGTGAATAATCAATAGGTGTTGCCTTCTTGAACGCCTGCAGTTCTTGGTTTTCCGGCTGTTTGGTCATGCCCGCATACACTAAAGGAATTGCATCCTGATGATGATGATGACCATGAATTTTTATGGCGCAAGGGCATCTGGGGAAAATGAGTGCCATGGTACAATGTATTTTTCTTCTACTCAAGGTGTTGTCGAAGACCCATTTCCAAAGCATTTCACCCTAAATAAGCCGAGCACCAGACCATGGGACAGCTTGTGGCCATTATAAGTAGAAAACCGGCGGAAACGACGCGTTCATAAGGAGACGAAGGACACAGGACAACGCTGGAAACACAACTGAAAATTGTTTACTTGGTGAATCGCTAACATCAGAACAGGGCGAATATGCGCGAGAGCATCCACAGACATTAACAAAACAACAAACAGACAACTGATTAAGCGACCGAAGATTGCATGTGGCAACCTATGTCCTATTCATGAAACTGTACTCTTTTGCCGTGAGCCTAACAGAGCTGTCGCTGACGCACGTTTGCTGGAGTTGTTCTCCACAGACTAAGAAAAGCCTGCTGCCCTACTCCTCCTCATATTCTAAACTTGTGAAGAGAGGCATTGCCTACCTTTGCCTCGGTAATGCTCTGCGCAGGTATTGTAGACACAATATGCAGAAGAGTTTATTAGGGCAGCTTGACCGTTTGAGGTCAGCGGGCTACCCTGAGGACGTCCTCGTTTCTATTGCTGAGACCTTGACCAGTAATTCAAGTTACTGTACAGAAAAGATGAAATGCCTAGTCAAGAATCCAGACCAGCTGTGATGCCATACCTGCATAAAGTCTCACATAACGTTTAAACGGTAGCCATGAAATACGGTGTTAAGGTTGTCTTTTATGCGCCCACCTAACTGTCGTCGCTTTGTTCACGTATGTCTAGAATTTGCACAAAAAATAAATGTAACGTCAAGCACCAGAGCATATTCACCAAATCCACAACCGGTGTTGTTTACTCATTTCCACTGTCCTGTATCAAGGCCTACATAGGTCAAACAGGTCAATGCGTCAACGACGTTTTAGGAACAGAATGCGTCAGAGACAGCTCTGTTAGGCTCACGGCAAAATAGTACAGTGTCATGAATGGGACATAGCTTGCCACATGCAATCTTCGGTCGCTTAGTCAATTTTGTGTTTGTTCTTTTCTTAACGTTTGAGGTTGCTGCTCGCGCATGTGCGCCCTGTTCTGATGTTGGCGATTCACCAAGTAAGGAATTTTCAGTTGTGCTTCCAGCGTTGTCCTGTGTACTTCTCCTTGTGAACGCGTCCTTGCGGCTGGTTTTCTACTTACCATGCACCACCTGGCCCAGCAAGCTACGCTTCTTCAATACTTGTACCCATTGTATCATCAGTGGGTACCCTGTGGCACTGGGGATCGAACCGCGCACCCCCCGCACACGAGGTGGATGCTCAGACCACTAGGCCACCGCTGCCGTCGAATGGTATTCTGTATAAATCTGTCAGTTATAAGTCAGCACTATGTCTTATTGGTTATTTCCTCATCCTTGTGCTGTTCCACTGTTTCACTTTGACAAATTAACATCTAAACATGGCGACAACAGGATGACGTTTTTAGAACTATTCATCGCTCTCCCCGAAAAGGAGTTTTTGCAGTCGGTCCCAAGTGGCTAAAACTGGCTTGAACTAAAAGTCATTTAAATATTCAGTCCGTCAAATGAATACTATTACCAGGTATGCGCAGTCCCGTTGCTTACCGTATACTGCTTCTATGTTGCAGAGGTGTTTACACCGACTCATCGACCACAGTTCAAGGAAATAAAACGTTTCGCAGGGAAAAATATGCGGTAACGAAGACGTGAGTGCCTCTTTCGAATTGTATGTTGAGAGTCAATCTCAACTCCCCGTCTTTTCATTCATGAAGGTATAGTAAGCAACAGCTTTAATGCTTAGATGTAATTCCATGCTTAGATGTAAATATTATTCGAACTGAAATTAACTTCTGGGGCAAAATATGCCACGGGCTTTCGTGAATTGCAGAACAAAGGTGTCTACTAGAGATTTCCAGTCAGCCTGCGCTGCGCGATCCAGACCGCAATATCCCAATGAATTTTTAAATTATATATCTCAATACAAGGAATAAGATCTCATCAACTTAGGTTTTGTCCGTAATCCAACGCTTGGAAACGCTGCACGACCCAGCCAAAGCAATAGATGACTTAACAGGAGGAAATACGTTTTTCCTGAACTTTTCAGAGGTTTTCAGTTGTGTATGCTATCACAAATTGCTAGAGAAGGTTATGTTAGGATGGCCCAATTTTGTCAGTGCATCGCGAATTATTGACGTGGCCGTCGCCAGTTTGCACAATTCGGCAGCGAACCCTTCTGCTATAACCGTAGTCCTGTATGGTGTACGGCAGGTTGTGTTATACCGTATTGTGTTCCCTCTGGATGTGAGCGACTTATGAAACCACCTAGAAGCCAAAATTAGGCAGTTCGCACATGACTGCGTGCTGTACCGAAAAGTCAAAAGCGGACAAGATGAAATAAGTATAAACAAGAATGTTGGTCCGTTAGCTGAACGGTGCACGAAGCGGCAGTTGTGAACTGTGACGAAAGAGCTTCAATTAAGGTATACCCAAGAAGAAACGTAAAATCAGTTTCCTGCATGGCGACGACGACATCACCCTTAAGATTCTTACCAAACATAAATACGAGGTCTGTTAGAAAAGTATCCGATTTTATTTTTTTTTGCGAACACCTGATGGATATGAAACAAGCGCGCTTACAGCAGCCGACCTTGAACCCTCGTGCGCATGCACGAATTTTTTCCCGCCTGCCGATAGCGTCAGTCGCTGGGAAGCAGCGTTTGAGTGAGGCAGTGCGCAGTGCTCTCGTCGGTTTTTTGTTGCAAGGAAAACGGCGGAGCGAGAGGAGCAGCGCTACTACCTCTAATTTTGCCAGAAATTTGGCGATAGCCAAGTGGAAACCATTCGAAACTTTCAGACGGCTTTCGGTGATGATGCTATGAGCAGCACACAGATTAAGCAGTGGTGCAACTGGTTTAAAGACCGCTGCACATCCGTGGAGAGAGAGCCACGCTCCGGTCGGCCATCAACATGCCGAAATGACCAGGTAATTGCCGAAGTGAACGCAGTGGTGATGCGGGACTGTTGTGTTACTATCCGAGAAATTGCGGGAGAGGTGGACATCAGCAATTTTTCTGCACATTCCATTATCACCGAAGATTTGGCCATGGAGAGAGTGGCAGCGAAATTCGTGCCGAAGCTGCTGACGGTGGAGAAAAAGCAGCTTCCTGTTGAAGTCTCACAGGAGATGCTGGATTCCACAAACAGTTACCCTGACTTCACTGACGCCGTAATCACTATTGGCGAGTCTTGGGTGTACGGGTACGACCTGGAAACCAAATCCCAGTCGTCACAGAGGACGCATTCCACGTCACCAAGACCAAAGAAGGCCCGCCAAGTGCGCAGCAATGTCAAAGTGATGCTGACTGCTTTTTTGACTCCCTCTGTGTGGCACACCACGAGTACGCACCCCACAGGGTCAAAGAATGACTAAATAGTACTACAGGGAGGTCCTCAATCGCCTACGTGGTGCTATGCGGCGCAAGAGACCGGAATTGAGGCCAACAAGAATTTGGCGCATCCCTCGCGGCATTGCTCCTGCACATTCCTCTCATTTGATTCAGACTTTTCTGGCGAAAAACCAGACTCCTGTAGTTCAACAGGCTCCTTACTCTCCTGATATGTCCCCCTACGACTTCTGGCTGTTTCCTAAAATGAAGATGTCATCGAAAGGAGCGCCATTTCAGAAAAGAAAGGACATTATGGCTGCTACGACAGCAGAGCTAAATTCCATTCCGAAAAGGGCCTTTTCGGAATACTTCCAACAATGGCAGCACCGCTGGGAGATGTATATGGAGCCCCAAGGAGACTACTTTGAAGGTTATTAGGTTTCTAACGCTCTAGTTATGCCAGTTTTTTTTCTTCGGTCAAAGGTCGGATACTTTTTTAACAGACCTCGTACATAGGCGTCACTGTGTCAGCAAAGAAAGGATGGACTGCTCTCGTGGCAAATAATGAGATCCGAAAACTGTTGCTCTTGAAAGCAGCCCTGGAGTATTCTAGCAAGGACGGCAAGCTTTTCGTTTCTGTAATTATCATACAGTTCTTTTTAGAAGACGCGAGCATCACGTGGTTCTCGTTTACCGAAGATAAATGGCTTTGGCAGAGAATGTCCGCAAAAAGCTGCGCGATTTATCTTGAACACACATGTAATGCACCGGCTCGCCCATTATATTGCTCTTTTTTTTTTGTCGTGCGTCGCTTCACCATCTGAAATTACAGCCTCTTTTTGCGCATGAAAAGCTTCAAGTAGACTCTTCTCGCGCGACATAGGCGCACCGCGGATACATGCACCCCCTCGCACTGGAACTTCAAGCCAGTTACAATGCCATTGCTTTCCTTCCGCTCGTGTCCACATTCAATGCAGTGCATCTTTACACCGACTCCCTCGCCGCCCTTAAACTGCTTAAGGCATTTCGACGCATATTCCATACTACACTATCAATTCATCTGCTCTGCATAAATTACCCATGTCCTGTACGCATACACTGGATGCGCGGCCATGCTCACGATCCACATAATATTCAAGCGGATGCTATGACTCAGCCTGACACATCAGACGACCCCCCACCTTCCCGTCTTCCCCCAGATCCGTTCCTGTCCCATGTCTCCGATTCACAAGCTCTGCGCCACCGAACACGCGCTCTAACACCTCCGTGTTCGCAACCTCTTCACCGTAGTCTTATACGGCAGGAGGAGGTATCAGTGCGCCGGATTCGGGCAGGGGCGGCTCTGATCCCATCTCTCCGTCACCGGTGGCGTGAAAAAGATCTGCCAACAAGGGACAGGCGCCCACAATGTCTGCGATCCCGCTAACTTGGTTACAGAGGAGCATAAACTAAAGCTACCTGTAATAATTACGGCCGAAGAGAACCTTTAACGCTAAGACTGCTGTGAAAAATGTCGCGAAAAAGTTGGGTATGAAATCAGCAGTTATCGCCCGAAGGCCATCCCTATACAGAGAAAATATTTCAATGCACGCCTTTCTGTTACACTGTGAGACGTCGATCGGAATTACTTCTGTCGAAATGTTAATTAATAGTTTCGCATAAGATGTTAGATCTGATTGGGGGCACACTTTTATAATGAGGAATGTAGATGCAGTCATTTTGAATCAAGTGCATTAATACGAGACACAGGGACGCCGTCTAGAATTCGACCTTTTAAGGCATCCAGGACAGTTTCAGCGGAGGCAGTCGGGACGCATGGAGGCCAGACCACTGCCACCAAAAAAGTTGAGGGAAAGAAAATTTAAAAACGTACTTTTGTTAACAGTACACATCTCGAAATTAGGACGGAATCTATTTTCTTGGAGCAATACCGTATTGCCGTCGAAAACTAGATCTGAGAAAATGTCTGAAAGCCGCTTTCAAAGGGATGAGGAAAGCGCATCGTAGGCACCCTGGCGTACAAAACACAGCACGCTTAAAATTCAAGGGTTACACAGCCTCGGTTCAGTATTTGGGCCTAATATGCTTAAGGTTCGTGTAGTGGGACATTCACGGCACTCCCGAAGCTGGACACCTCCGGAGAGGGCGAAAATCGGCATCACTCATTTATTCAGGTGTTCTCAAGAATATATTATAGACTTCATCAGGGACGAGACGGTCACTGAGCATCAAATGAATTTAATGTTCAATAATTAGAATGGGCACCATAAGGACGCCACGTGCAGGCGCGATAATTTCTCATCTGTTCTTTAACGTTACCATGCTCGAACTTCCAAGCAAATTTAACCGGATCCCAGGTGTTATACAGGCTGGCTACGGCGACGACATCACGCCTAGGACAGGCAGCGGAGGCTGTGGAAAAGTATGCACGATAGCGGGGGCGAAGATGCGCCCCACTGAAGTCACGACACATGTTGCTGCTGAAGCAATCAAGACAGGTAGCAAGGTAGACTCGCATCAATACCAAAACCAATCCTGATGAAAAGAGGCACAAGAGGTAGACTAAAAGGGTACTAACCTCTAAATGAAGCCACGAAGCAGCTACTTAGACTCCCAAGACGAATAACCAGCAAATCTCACGAAATGAAAGAGGAGGAAACCATCCGCTTAATACGGGCGTCTGTACTAAGCCGCGTAATTTACGTCAACCCATCTCTCGACTTCACAAAAGCTGAGAAGAAGGAAATAACACCTTGATCAGGATGGCGTACAAAGGCACGGGAGGCACCATCAAAAACCTATGGAAAAAGACGCTTCTCGCGCTAGGACTTCATAACACACGAGAAGAACACACAGCTGCTCACTTATCGCCTTAATATGAACGACTATCAAGGAAGAGATCCGCCAGAGGAGTGCCGTACAAGCGAGGTCTACATTACGTTCCTGTGCGCGGATTGAGAGCTGAAATTAGTCAACCTCTCAAAGAACAGATAATCATCAGTGAAATACAAAGAAATACGCATCAGGTCTTTAATAAAAAAAGACGGACTGAAGGATCTAGAGCATTGCAGACAAAATTCGAAAGACTACCCGGCGTGGCCTTTGCTGGCGCAAAAAATGCAGCTCGAAATTATGCCTTGGGTACAATTGCGCTGACCACACCCCAAAACTTAATAACTCACGCGACTAAAGCGACTAAGATTGCTAGGGCTCCAGCTAACAACTACTTACAAGGTAAAAACAGGACACACGCTCCCGGTCGAGGTTCGACGGACCTAGTTCTGGCTGGGGAAGATGGCGATAACATATTCATCTAATCACTTTCAGGGAATTATAACACTGCAACCTACAAAAACAGAATCTCCGGAGGCACACAAAACTTTATCCAATGCCTGGAATGTGGCCTGGAGACAGCTTCATCCTAATACCTCCGCACACACGTCACTTCTGAGCACTATATACCCGACACTCCACGAAGCTCCCTGCAGTACAGGTGGAGAGAGGCCTTCTACCTTATGATTTTGATACGCAGGGACTATTCAGTCTACAACCCCACTCGAGCAGTGGGAGGCTATGCTTCTCCCTTCGGCACGGTCTGTTTGGTGCGCATGGTGTGCAGTCATAAGTTGGAAGTGGGCTCAGGGAAACGCGTAGTGGCTCACACCGTTTGAAATTCGAACACCAGCGGCGGTTCTTCAGCGTGCAAGACCGTCGCACTGCACAAAGGCGATTTTAGATGTCATATCCACGCATAAGCGGCCACCGCTACATGGATTCAATTCTACAAATTTGGCTTTGGAGCTAAGCGACATAAGACCAGAGCCACTTGTTTCTAGGCGTATGCCCTGTAGGCGTATCCAGAGAATTGTGAAAGCCGTTGTTTAAAGAACGGTTTTACACACTCAAAACTTCTGCTGAGTCACATTCATTGCACTTGCTTTCGAATTCCTCCAAAGATCTTAGGTTAGGGATGACAATGAGCAATGCTCTGCGTTTGAGCGTCTTTTTAAATCCTTTCACCAGGAAGCCTCACCATATATTCGAAGTCGTCTTGGAAGATTCGAATCTCCGATATCAGAAACGTCGCTGCCTTTCGCTTATTTTTCCGGAACACATATTCAGGAGCGTCGCATACGCTGCAGTGCAGAGATGGTTTTGGCGGAGTGTACTCCCCTCCAGGGTGTGCGCAAAACGTCTATTGGGCACGGTCGCTTTAGTACGCATCATATGCAGAAGTAAACTGCACTTGGCCTCTGATGGATGCGTGCGTAGTGGTTGAATCCGTTTGAAATTCGAGCACCTGCAGTTCTTTAACGTGCAAGACCATCGCACTGTACACGGACGTATGAAGATTTCGTATTCACCGATGTAAGAGCGGTTTGAGAAAACGGTCGCGTGCACGAGACACGCGAGGGAGATTGCCCTTGTTAGATGCACAGTTATTCTAGGCTGTGTTGGTGGTGCGCAATAAGGGTGTAAGAATAATGAAGCTGCCTCGGAAAGCACCATATATTGATAAGAATTAGATACTCTGACATCTCTAGGAACGTTCTACGGAAGGACGAGGCAGACTTTTGCTGTAATAAGGAGATAAATAGGTACAATTCCCAGTACTGATATGATCACAACCAGCACTTGCTCCGATAACCCAACCACCAAGACCAGTAGTCAGTGATTGTCTCGTATGTCATTTAGTGAGATCCAATAGTGGGGCAACATTTCCTAGACGGAAATCTAACAGCAAAATCATACACGCTAATTATTCTAAGTGGTGTTGCTAGCGATTTCATGTATTATAGCCGCTTAAGTTAAGTCCATGGCTCGTGGAATAAACACGGCGGGGTGCCTGCGCATTTCTCGCCGCGTGTAAGGGGCTGGCTTGACGAGAACTTCACCGGTGAGTGGATAGGGCGCACTGGACCCATGTTCATGCCACCTAGATCACCAGACCTAGCTGCATTAGATTTTTTTCCTTGGGTCTACGTCAAGAACGAAGTCTTCGTAGCTGAACCCGAAGGTCTACCACACCTGAACGGAACAACCAACACATGTGCCACTCTATCCCCGAAGGTCGGGAAGCGAATGCTAGAGTTCAGAAAAGAGAGATTCATGACATGCGTGGCGGATGAAGGCACTCACTTTGATCATTGGAGGTGAATAAAACTTAGCCCCGAGATATTACAGGCCAGCATTTGTCAGTTGACTTCTTTTGGAGTTATTTTGGGAGAAAATAATAAATAGCAAGCCAACAGCGCGCACACCGCTCCTTTCTTGCCTGATCCAGAGCGGAAACAGAACATTTGTGCGTTATCTACCAGCTGCTTATTCGAGGCTGCTGACGGCAAAAGACATGCCGCCAATTTCAATGCTAATCACGAAAGGAGGGCGCGTGCGGCCCACGGCTGCAGGGACAATGCACTTATCTCGAACGCCTCTCTGGTCCACTGGCCTCGGTGCGGTGTAGGAACGCAACCACAAACGGGTGTCGCCACCATTTCTTCAGTCCCTTAAACATTATTGTGGATGGGTTTTTAGCGCACTCTGAGCATCCAGTTTACGAATCGGATTCGAAAGGGCTGGAAACTCATGCGTGAATATCTTAATAACAAGACTGTGATGAAAATATGCGGCATAAAACAAACAATTAAAGTGATGATTAAAGAAATTCCGACAATTTATAGACTCCTTGAACTATGTCCTTATCTTTTGTCCGCCAAGCCGAATACATATTCAGTGAAGGCGGCATTCACGATACGATCATGCTATGCACTTTGTTCTCTTTATACTGCAACTGGCGGAAGCGCACTGTCAACGAAACCAAAGAGCATAGGAATTTTTTGGAAATTTTTGTTGTAGTTTTATCAATGGCAGAATAACAAAGGCAGAAGATAAAAATTGCCTACGATTACGTTACTTCCTAATGCGAAATTTGAGCGAAGCTCTTCTGCTGTTTCTGCTTTTGGATAGACTGAGGCAAAAAATTCGAGCAAGACATGTACGCACAATTACAGAGAACTTGTTATCTTTCACATATATTCCTTCTTCAAGAAACACTCCACTAACAGTTCTTGATTGTCATAAAGCAAGCTTTGTGGACGGAGAAATAGATGGATATATGCTCCACTTGCTGCACCAATGCCTGGTTCTCAAGGACGAGCTCTGCGCAAATATTTCACAAGGTTGTCACAGCTGCGGGAGCCGTTACGATTGTGCGGAGCGGGATGTTCTCCCGCATAAGTGGTGAGAAATTCGCGCTTCTCTTTTAATCTACATCAATATCCCCACCTACCCCGACACTCTGGCAGGTGGCAGCGTTTCTGGCACAAGCTTGTCAATGCCAAAGCATGCAGCGCACATCTGTCACTACCGCCACGTAGCTTATAGCACGATTGAGATGTCCACTGTTCCAAGAGGGCAGTTATGCGCCTCCCTCTGGTTTCCACCGAGATGTGTGAGACAGATGCTGCGCATTTCCTTTGCTCAAAAACTAATTTACAAATCTTACCCTCTGCTTTCAAGCCCCCTCTATTGGTATCGCAACTTTGGGACACAGATCACAGTAAATTTTAACTAAAGAAAATGGGAGACAGATACTGCGCACTTCCTTTCCTGAAAAAATACCGAAGACACTTTGCAAATTCTAAAGTCTGCGTGGCGAAAGCCTTGTGGTCAACCCACTGCCGCTTTTCCGAATCGCTTGGCGCGAAATCACTGGGCCGTTTCGGAGCCAGGCGTCTCACTCACTCGACTGCAACGGGACGTGTGGCGAAGGAGCGACGGTGAGCTCCCACCGCCGATGCGCGAGCGCTGGTTATACCGCTACTGTGTGACTAACCGTTGCTATGCCCAGCTGCCCCCCCACTGGCGCGCCGGTCGCCGAGGAGGGGAGGAAGTTCCGGTTTTGGTTTGGTTTATTGGGGTTTAATGTCCCAAAGTTACTCAGGCTATGTGAGACGCCGTAGTGAAGGGCTCCGGAAATTTCGATCACCTGGGGTTCTTTAACGTGCACTGATATCGCACAGTACACGGGCGTCTAGAATTTCGCCTTCATCTAAATTCAGCAGCCGCGGCCGGGATCGAAGCCGCGTCTTTCGGGACAGCAGCCGGGGGCCGTAACCACTGAGCCACCCCGGCGGGGCAGGTTGCCCTTTTACCTTCTCCTTTCCAAGCGCCCGCTCCATCACTGCTGGTTACAACGGACAGGAACGGGCGCCTAACAGCTGCGTTCTAAAACGACCACATTTTACCGGTCGGATGTGGTTCTCTATCTGCGCGAAATTAGGAGGCCGTGGATAGCACTCACTGATAAATCTACATGGATAAAAAAATCCCCATGCTGCTTGGTTTCCGTGACGCCTTGGCTTCATTCATTTCTGTCATCACGAGCCTCTTTAAACTGTCCTTTCTGGAGAACGCCCTATACGGTTAACTCTCACCGTCTGGCCCCAAGTTTCGAATCTCAGTTCTTTCTAGTGATGTATTTGATGTCACTGATATATTGTAGTTCAGAGTATACGTGTGAATTGCGCCTTTAAACAGTGGTAGTTAACCGCAGGACGTCCCGAAATACAAGAAAATTGTTTTTCTTTCTGAAAAAAAAAATTCCCAGTGGGCGGCATGAAAGCGGCGGCAGACGAAGAAGAAAAAACTATGGTGCTTCGCCAGCGAAGCTCACGTGCGGCCATTCGAAGCCGAGCCTACAACTGAACGCAAACGCCCTGTGGCAAGCGGCAGCCACTTCTACGAGGACTTCGTTCCTGCTGAGCGACGTGGACGCTACTGCACTGTTCGTGTCCGCCGAGCTGGGAACCAGGTGGTGTGGAACTCGATTGCGTTCGCCTTGTGCTCTGCGAAGGTAAGGTATCATTCATGCTACCAGCGCTCATTCCTAGCGCTCAACGGCAAGGCTGGGTCTGAAAATTCGTCGCCTAGATATGCCGTTCGGGCCATCGGGATGACGCTTGGAGAATAAGGAGACGCTTACCACGCTGCAGCTTAAATTAGGCTTTGTGAAGGGAAGTTGCTTTCGATGTGATCAACTTCAGCCAAGTCAAGCTCTACCTTTTTCTTCGGCGCGCAACTCGATTCTTAACATTCCACGATTCCATGACACTGCGAGCTCGTTCACATTCGGCGTGCTCGGAGACATCGCACATACCTCCATGCTAGAGGAGGAAATAGGAAGTCCAGGGCGGCAGGAAGTACACATTGCCTTTTTTATTTTGCCGCAGGTGTGTTCCGTAGCTTGTTTACGTCGAAGAGCTGCGTTTCTCTTACGTGGGGTTAATTAGCTGCAAGGAAGAAGACGACTGAACGCCACTTGCAGCTTAGTTGTAGGCGGTTGTGTTTCAGTAGCAGCCCTTTCAGATCCTCCCGTATTTCGCTTTCGGGAAAGAACGAACGGGGAGTAATGACGAAATGCTGCATTATCCTTTCCTCCCTGTACCAACGCTCGCCTCCACAGCCTCACTTTCTCGCCTCGCTACCCATCTAGTGGAGTTAATAATTTCAGCCTTACACGGGTAGGAAACATGAAAGTGTCATCTACACCAAGAGGACTCCATATTGCCTGCTACTGTCATGACCTATGCAGCAAAATCAAGCGGCTAGAAGGGAATTGCCATTGGCGTGAGGCACTGCCATCTCCACATCTGAGCGATGCAAGATGAATCGGAATGGAGCTAGCGCCTCTGCAGGGATTTGCTCTGACTCGGCAGCTTAAGGCCGCTGGAGTCTGTGAAACTTAGTAGTTCCCGGCGAAATAGCACAATCGGGAGCCGAAAGTTGGTGTTCATTTCGGAAACTCCATAAGATTCCCTTCGCAATAATAAAAATGCCTTATGTCGAATACACAGTAACAAGACGGAACGTGTTGCATATGCCGCGAAAGCACAGCCTATATTGAAATTTTTTTGCTGCTAGTTGTTTCTTTATTTCTTAGAAATCACGTAGACGGCGTAAGGTGTTCCATGCAGTCAATTTTATGAACGAGCTCGAAGAGCTGGAGCTACATTTTAGGTGCGAAGATTTCATGGGCAAAGACGGTAGCATCATAAGCTTTTACATCGCCGAGATTAGAACCTTTTGCCAAGCTTCCGAGATGAAGTTGGTTCGGACGCCGCCCTGAGGGTGTTTTATATGTGGGTTGGTTTCAGTATAATGGATCGCCTTGTGTCTTGCCTTTGAAGATGTGTATTTTGTAATTTGCTATACGTTTTATGTAACTAAAGGTTGTAAATACTTACTGCCCTCGTCGAATGAAGGGCATTTGGCGTACCACTCTACCATTAAAATGCCGAACATTGCGATGAGACTCTACATTATTTTCGGGCTACCCCTTGAAAGTTTGTGGTTTGACATCCTGCTTCATGTATACACTTGGACCTTCATAAAATGTATCTCGCAAGCTGATTAAATTTATCGACGTTTATGGCTTTCCACGATGATATCGGTCTGCACCGGGTTCACACCGGGTTCGCACAATGCCAACTACGGCAACTTAGGCAACTTGAATAAAACTTGGGCAGCGACATCGAAACGAGGAACGAAGACGAAGGACCTGCCTGCATAAATCGCAACATCATTGTAGGTACTCACTGTGTTCCGTGCAGGCGGCTGACGCTCGGTGCCAGCAAAAAATGGGAAAGAATAAAAGGACTCACAGGTGTTGCAGAAGTGATGCCTACGGAGCTTGAAGTGACGCCCGAAGCGTACGGAAGTAATGTATGTTAGTTACCATATTTTTCAATGCCTTGTGTCGTGCCGCCTGCTTAAGAAACTGGGGACCCATGTCTATGTTATAAACCTGCGTATCCCAGCTGAGATTAGCTGAGAAAACAACTCCCGGAATTTTTTGCCCATGCCTAATTTCAATCTCATTATCAGCATATCTGATTTCGCGTTGAATTTCAAGGGGTTTATTTTTTGCCGGGAAGACGATTGCTTTTGTTTTTGCTGCATTAATATTTATCTTGTTGCGCTGCGACCAGAGCAAGAGCTTGTCAAGCACATCATTGCACTAATTTGGGTACACTTGGACCAGAAAATAAGACTGTGCTGTCATGTGCATATATTATGAACTTCGCCGTTTGGTCCAGTGTAACAATATCATTTATATATAAATTAAATAATAAAGGCCCCAAAACACTTCCTTGTGGCACACCATGAGTAACTGTTAAAAAAGTTTCACTGTTCGCTATCGACGCCTACGCACTGAGTTCTACCACTGATATATGATCGAAACAGTTCTAGTAGTATGCCCCGAATTCGGTAGAGGGAAAGCTTATGCAGTAGTGTATCATGAATAAGAAAATCAAAGGCCTTCGTAAAATCAATAAATATACCTAAAGTATAATTGTTATTTTCTATATTTTGTATTATATTTTCTTTCAGAGTTAATAAGGCTGCCTCGGTTGATCTATTTTTCTGAAATCCATGTTGAGCATTGGTTAGCACTTCATGCTTATCTTGAAAAAGAATTACTCGATCATAAATTAATTTCTCTAGGCAGTTTGAAAATATTGGGAGGATAGATAGTGGCCTGTAATTTGAAACCAAATTTTTATCTCCTACTTTATGAACTGCAGTTAATCTAGCTTTCTTCACGGCAACTCGAAATACGCCCGTTTCAAGGACCATGTTATAGATATGAGTTAGAACAGGAAGAATATGCTCCAAAACATATTTAACAGGCTTTACTTGGATATTATCTACATCTAATGCTGTACTGTTATTCAAATGCATAAATTTTGTGTAAACTTCTGATTCATTAGTTCGGTGCAAAAACATACTTTTCAGGAACACTATGAATAGCCATATCTAAACTTACTGGGTTATTGTCCCTTGGTACAGATTTCATAAAATGTTCATTAAAATGTTCCGCGATTGCCTTTTAAGTCAATTCGGAGTTGTTAAAAGTAATTCTGTTTGGCTCTGTGTTCTTCTTTCCGTGACCTAAGACCTTGTTTACTACTTTCCAAACGATATTTAGACTTTTTCGCGCAGTATCAGTGAATAATGCCTGGAAGTACACTCTCTTGGCCAGCCTGAAATTCGGCATTCAACCTGTTTTTGGCTGCTTTAAGACTGTCTAGATCGGCAGGTGAGCGCGTGCGCATAAAAGCATGATAAAGAGCATTCTTCTTTACGATCGCTCCTAGGTGAGCCCTTGTCTTACGTATATCTGTACGAAGATTTCAATTAATGCGGTATACGCATCACTTGGATCTTTAATGTGAAGTATGAACGACCAATCACAAAGGGCGACATCATGTTTAAATGACTGCAAAGCCAGATCTGTTATGTACTGGAATGCAATCGGGCAAGAAGCATCAGTTTTAGCTCTTGTTTCTGAGTTGTAGATCATAAAGACCGGACAGTGGCCACTAATACCTGATGTAATAGTACCAGCGTCCGAAATGACGGTCTCTGTGTTTGTTATCAGTAAATAAAGTACAGGCGTACCAGATGTCGTGACGCGAGTTGGTGTTTCAGTTACATTTTTGAAACCAGAGCTGTGAAGCGTTGTGATAAGGTCATTTGCAGCAGTATTGTGTTGAGAAATGTTAATATTAAAAATACCCCCGCAAATTAGTCTGAGGTTATTAACAAGCATGTAGTCAAGAATTATTTATTTCTGATACCCTCATGGCCCTAAGGGCATTATTGAGGGTAGTGGTACATATATATAAAATGAAACTCTTACAAAAAGGGGGGTAACGCATACATAGACATGCCTACAAAAAATGACACGCATGATTCCAAAAAGAATTATGTCAAAGAACGAAAGAAAATTCGAAACATTGCCGTCGGGGGGGGTGGAGCGGTACACAACTGTAACCGCTTCCTGCTTATATTTCAAAGTTAATATTTCAAAATCATTGCATGATTTTGAAAACTCTGGAACTATTTCGTAGTCATGGGCAGAATCAACATACATAGCAACACCACCGCCGCGTTTACCAAAGGCAAAGCACATTACAATGCTCATAGTACCAAGTTTCTGTCAACATTATTATCTTAAACTTTAAATTAAATTCATCTAGAAAACTACTACTGCACTCATCCTTGTTACAAGCAGAATGCATATTGATATGTAAAACAGAGTTTTGTATGGATTGGTCAAGTTTTATGTTTTGTGGAAAAGCAAACTCGTGATAGCGCATTTTCGATAGATGCGGTATCGCTGCTCTCCTCTAAACGTAGCCTAGCAGATCTTTTCAAGGTCCTTTTCATTTTCTATCTGCAGAGCATCAGTGCCGCCTGCCTGTTTTGCGAAAAACTTTCCATTAACCGACCAGACCGACTACCGCGGATGCTCCCGTTTCCTTTTGGCAGCCAGGCCGAGCAAACGTTTCTAGACTGGGCAAAGGTGTTCATTCACATATATAGGGTCACTCCCTTCCAGTCCTACATCGGTGTTTGTGAGGCGCATTTTCTTTACTTTTCTGAGCGTTTCATCGCGTTTCGCTCGTGATTTGAACTGGACGAGAATGTTTGGTGTTTTTCCTTGTCGGGTGAGTAAACGATGATAACTCTCTATGTCAGTTTCAGAAATAGGCTCACTGATAGCCTTCCCAAGTTCGGAAAATATCTCCAGAACACTTTCACTCTCTTTCTGTTGTACACCATGAACTTAAATGTTCACCTTTCGCGAGTACATCTCTAGACGAACAAGGCGTTCCTCCGGTTCTACAGTGTTTAGCTCTATGGTCCCACATTTGGAACGAAGCATTTCGTTCTCTTCTTCTAGCTTAGAGTTTTTTTCAATTTCACTGACCACTTTTTTTCTGGAGCTCCTCGAGTGTTTAGTTCGCATATGTAAGTGCGTTGTTCGTTTCAATCTGCTCTACTCGTAGTTCCCGAATTTCATTCCTTAAACTCCGCTAAACTCATTCTTCCATCGTCTTCATTTATTGTCGGAGCGCGTGAACGTCAGCGCGCTTCGCCGGTGCCGAGCAGAAGAGGACCGTCTGTACCGCGCGCGCGCGCAGCAAACACGCCATCCGTGGCGCTAGTGTCACCGCGACGCCAGCGCACTCCTCTGTTAGTTGAAGTAACGCAACTAAGGAGGGTGCATTGCGGCGAAGCGAACCACCAGGATCAAGTTGAGGGTGCACTGCGGGGAAGCGAAACAGAGGGGACCAGTCGCGTCCCCACAATTTATTAGCAAGCCATCTAGTAGAATTCGTCTCCATGTAGTGTCAGTACTGCACCGGTATAAGTACAGTACTTCATACTGCACCTTAATTTTTGCCTCACGCGCTTCGAATGTCGACCACCCCGTATCACCTTGAACTGCGTCATAGTTGTTTCCATGTGCCCCCAAGACAAGCCTGCTTTATTTCATCTGTCAACCATGTTTTGCTGTGTTTTGTGTTGGGTTTAATGGCACATAAGCGGCTAAGGCTATCATGCGCCAAGCATGTTTTGCTGTCTGCTTTATTTCTAGTGCCGAATTTGTGGCAGAACCCAAGCACACCACAGCGTTTACAAACGTCAAGCCCGGTACCATTGCACCTTTCCAGATTCTCGGAATAACCACATGTTTTGTTGCGGAAGCAACACTACGCTAGGTGTGAGCGATTTCGCAGAGCCATGGAGAGCCCCAACTGCGCATGCGCGAGGAACGAGTGACGTCAGAACAGGTGCCGTCACCCCTGCGCCAACAGTGCATTCTCCAAAAGGAGTGACGTCACACAGCGCACAGCTGCGGCGCTGAGGCCACCGCCGACTCCTCCGGGTGATTCAGAGGTGCCGCCGCTGCGATTGCCACGCCGTTGCCCAATTTATACTATCTGATTTTAAAACTGCCATACTTAATTTTTTTTCGCGATAGAGTCCACGTCCCTGCATTTCGCACACTGAACTCCCTCGCCGCACACCCGCCCCGCCACGTGGAGCTGATATGGGTGCCTGCCCACTCCGGGAATCCCGGGAACGAGACCGCCAACGCTTTAGCCCGAGGACCTCTCAACCGGACACCGGCGGCCTCCGATCTGGGGTTTTCGCGGGAGCGCATGCACACATTCAGTGAACTGACGCAGGCCTGCAAAACCGAGCGTCGAACCTACCCCCCACCCCATCCCTCCCCCTCCCCTTATATACGCTCGCGCTATCACCAAGTCCAACAAACCCCTCCTGTACCCTCTGCCACCACCCCAAAGCGACTCTCGACCATATCCTTTTCCTCTGCGCGCCGGACCCTCCCCCGCGGGGCCTGGAGCACCTTACCACTTGGGAGGCCTGGGAGACCCTACTGCGCTCCGAGGACCCTGCCAAGCAAGCCATCGCCGTAGGCCGGGCTGCCAGCGTCATGAGCCTCCGGGACATGAACGTTTGAGTGCAGTGGGGCCGTGCGGGGGCCAAGGGACCTACGTGTCCCAAACTCCCCAGTTTCAAATAGTTTTCACCACCACTACCACCGTTGCCCGCAGTTCTACTCGGGATGACCATTGGTCAAACCACAGCCAATTTTTTGTATCCCCGGGCCGCACGATTCTTCTCCCTCCTTTATCCCTTCCATTACGGCGCGGTTCCGGTGTCCACCGAAATGTGATACAGATACTGCACCATTTCCTTTCCTCAAAAACCAATTTTAAACTTTCAGCTACATTTTTTTTTTTGCTTTTATAATTTCCTCTTTTTCGTCTCGCTGCCGTCAATTAGTTACATATACAAAGGTACTTGTAAGTTTTGTAGCCTGAAATCTCAGTCCCATTTGCGGAAATGAGGCCTCCTCCTCATTTACGCAAGGGTCTTCCTATCTTTAAGGCCTCTCGCGCCGTCCGCTAGAAGAACGATGTCATAGGATATCATGCAACTTGTCTCCAGTTGGTCCCTTCGCCGCCACGACACAGTAAACCCTAACCCGCTCGTTTCGATCTTCCGTTCAGTCTCCCTGATGTAGAGCATAAATAGGAGTGGCGATAAAGGACACATATATATCCTAGTATAAGTCCCTATTCAATCGACTATTCCTGCACCTTCAATATCCTGCCTATTCAAAGCTATGAGAGAAGCCAATAGCCACAGAAACCAAGGGGCACAGGGGCTTTTTTTAATTTGTTTATTTATTTTGTGGTGTTGATCAATTTAGAATATTACTGAATATATTATCGCTTAAAGGTAATTCATTAGAAAAGCAGTAGAAAAAACAACCACATGCCGCCGGTGGGATCCGAACCCACGACCTCCGAATTACGCGCCCGGTGCTCTACCTCTGAGCTACGGCGACGGCTGTCAAATCTTCTGCTTTCGGGGGTATTTATGTTTACAAATAACCTAACCTTGAGATTGTTCATCAGCGCCACCCACGTTCGTAAGCGGCGGACGTAGTACGTCCTGAGTTACCGCTGGTGTGACGTAGAACGGCATCGAACGGCGAGGGTGGAAGCTGTGTGAGAACTCTCTTATGCTTCCTATGGCGTCAAGGCTGCCAGAACCGAGGCCCTCGCTAAGCAGTTAAGCAAACAAGGGAAGGGGAATGAGGGGCTCGTTATAAATATGAGAGAAGCCAACAGCCACGGAAACCAAGGGGCACAGGGGCACATGTTTTTTTCCTGGTAACTTCTTGTAATAAACACATTGTGTCACAGCTCACACCCTATTTGCAATAACAGGGCGAGCTTTACATTGTCACAAGCCCCTTCGATTTCTAATAATGCCATCCACAGCGGTCGTTCTCGCAGCTATTTCGATGCACTGTGTAAATTCAAGCTGTCCATCTTTCTTTGTCTTAATCCATTTTGCGGTTCTCCCAAAACTACAGTCACTAGTGCTTACGGATGGCAGCGCTATCTAGAAGTGAAAAATAAAAGCTGTTACTTGATAACGTGATTATGTTTTGAAAGCAGTTTTTTTTCTTCTTTTTCTTCTTGTACTTCCTAATTTACCTGTTGAGGATCTGTTTCATTAATGTTTTTTGCCAGAAGGTTGTTTGTTTACTAATAATTTATAACTTTGAAACTGAAACACAGTTTGCGCCATTGGTAGTGTCGCTGCAATCCGAAAACCTAAATTTTGGCCAACTTGAACCACCGTTTTTTTATGCATGAACCGTATGGGTATCTCAACTGTAATATTCTTGGTGGCTCTGCGTAGAGCAGCAAACAGTTGCATCAATCAGTCGCCGCCGCGCGTGCACCGCGGTAGTCGTGGCAGTGGAACGCGCTATCGTGGCTGCGCGTGCTCGCGTTCCACCTGCCACAAAGACGGCGACAGCAGTGGGTGCCATGCCGTGGTGAACTCTAAAGGTAAGGCACGGCGGGTTTATTTCTCGCATAATAAGCAGACTGTAATGAATTCTTAGCTTATTAATCGTCTCGTTGCGCGCGGTCTTGCAATGCTTTCCTTGATGACGGTTACAGGGTGACACATATTCGCACACACCGTCGCGTTCATTCTGCTGCCGCCTAGCTGCCGAATGTTTCGGGCCTCCCGATTTTTATGCTTACCCGATGCAGTCGGCACAGCATGCTTTGTCATGACGCACCGGTCGCGCTACTGATGACAGCTGTGTTCATTCATTTGATACAGCTTTCAAGCGTTCACATGTAACTGACGTGGCTCAGTGCTGGCTACTTCGAGGATGTTCTTAACTGTTGCTGCTGTTGTAGTAAGGACCCGTGCAGCCCGATCGCATGCATTTTCAGAGCTGTTCGTCGTCTGCTCTTCTGTCAAACGGCGTCTTTGCGTGAGCGCTGGTTAGGTTAGCGACATCGATATTTTTAGTCCGATTGTACGAACTGGCGGACGTTCGATCTTGTTTAGAGGCATGGCAAATCTGGGGCTGATTTGCAGTTTTTAGGGTGTATTCCGTTATAAGTTACGGCCTTTTATTGTGTCTCACTCGCGTGTTTCAGATGAGTCTCACGGCCCATATCGCCCATATGATTACAGGCGCGGAATGCAGTTGCGAAAAAGCAGTACAGACCAGCCGGTGTCGCTGCGCATTTTTGCCTTTTTCATAAAAGCGAAGGATTTTTTTTTCGCATATTCGAAGTTGCTATGTGTCACTTCTCGCATGAAACGCTTACGAGTACTTGCCTTTGGGAAAGAAATCCGCCGTTTTCGAAAGATGTAGTGCCCTCTGGGGAGAGGCGAAAATCCGTCTGCTAGTGGGTGAAATCGAACGCTCGTGGGAGAGGCAGGCGCGGTCTGGTTCGAACAGGAACCACCTGTGCCTGCGTAAGTGGCAAGTGTGCAAGCACTTGCTTACACGTGTTTTAAAATAAGGGTTTTTCATATCTACATAATATATATACAAAATATCTCTTTCAAAATATGTCTGGATGTGAGTCCTTCTGTTTGGAAACAGCCAGCCAATATATATACAAAATATCTCTTTCAAAATATGTCTGGATGTGAGTCCTTCTGTTTGGAAACAGCCAGCACACTTACTTATTCTAGTATTACATCCTCAAAGGCCCCATTAAAGGGGTATTACATGAGACGAGTTCTGGGCACATGGTTGATTCGATGGATGATCTGAGTGATGATAAGTCTCGAATGAAGTACGACGGCATTGGGCAAGTCAGTCCAGTCCTTTGCAGTGCAGACAGAAAATGATGATAGATGAGCCCTTGTAAAGGCAAATACATTGGGCATGTTTATAATGCACCCTAACGATCGTGCACACAATGCGACAATAAATTTTCACAATGCCAGAATCTCGCCGCCCCCCCTATCTCGTATATACAGGGTCAGTCACACTTAGAGGGAACACGGCTCCACGTGGCTGCGCACACGAGGAGCCGTGCTCCCTCTAAGTGTGATTGACCCTGTACAATGACAGGTAAACGTTTTATAGTGTGGTAATCTGTCGATACAGGCAAACTTCAATCTTGCTGCAACGGCCCTTCAGGCGTTTTAATAACAAGTTTCATGTTGCTGCTTACACTGAGGTCTGCCCCATGTGATTTGTTGTTGCGTGTGCAGAATGCGTTCCCAGCTGAAGTTTCAGCTGTCGTGGCTGATCGCGGAGAATGAGCACAGTCATGATTGGCGGCTCGCTGCCTACCGAGCCTTCTTTGCAAAGCAGGCGCCTCTCCTGGACACCGATGCACCGTTTGTGCTCAGCGAAGTGTACAGGAAACCCGTCAAGAACCTCTATGAAGAGGCCATATACCAGGTGGACTGCACGATTGAGTGGTCAGCCACTCTGTTGTTCAACCTGTCTTACAAGTACCAGCTGGTAGGGGCATGGTTCCGAGTTGGCCTGGACATATGGCTTATTTTATATTCATTCATTTATTACTTGCTACTGGTGTTGTACAAGGTCTTGGACAGGAGGGGCAGAAAAATTAGTAGAAGGGGAGTAATTACTCATTGGCATCCACACAAGCCCAGCCATACAGGTACAGAGGTCAGTAAAGCTTTGTAGGGCGCTAGCTGGTCGTGCATACTGAGACTGGGGAGCGCTAGGTTCTATACAAGGGAACAACACACACAAAGGAACAACACGAGACACGAGCGCAATTTTTTTTACTTACAACTGAGTTTATTTTCGACATGGCATAAATTTATACACATCTTGTCATGGGACACACAAACATAAAAGAGTTAAAACCAGCCAAGATAGCCGAGCAATCGAAAACCATGCAAGATACAAGCTATCCTCGCAAGTCATGAATTTTAGATCTGACCAGCTAAAAACAATCGCTCGTGTCTTGTGTTGTTCCGTAGTGTGTGTTGTTCCCTTGTCTTGAACCTAGCGCTCCCCAGTCTCAGTAGGTACAGAGGAAAGCTGTAAAGCTTCCGAAGAAACTGCTTAGTTAAAGAAAAGTTCATCCTGGACCTACGAAGTCTCTGTGGAAGTTGTATACATTTCCTTTGTAGCAGTACGGCTGCGCTTGGGCGGGTGCCAGTGATAATAGACACTTTGAGTTGGGCGTACGCAGTGAGCTAGCATACGCAGCGACTCTGCGGGCAACGAATGTGCATGCACAGAACACTGCATATCTCGCAGTGGAGCTCTAAGCCCCTTTCAATATGTAGGCCAGTTTCTTGCCATCCCTCATGACTGTCATTGCATCAGGGTTACTTCCATTGCAACATGCCATGAAATGCTACCGTTGAACAGCTTTCTTGCACAAAAAGATAGCGTGCTTGGGAGTGTATATTCCCCCCCCCCCCCAAAAAAAAATGTATAATGGGTTGTTTGTGTGGGAGGAGTGTGCTCTTGTAAACCTCATTGTCAAGAAAAAAAATGGAACTGCATTAAGAGACTCTGTGCATGATTGCTTGCAGTTGGCCAAGCATAATGAATGTTGTACATGCTGTGCTTTGGCTGCCACCCTAGGTTCTAGCGTGTGTATGATTAGTGTGGTTAATCTGTGGCAGTATGATTAGTAAAAAAAGTGGTTGAAGGAACTGTGGGAGAGGATTAAGGCATGCTTACGTGCTTGAAGAAACTAAAAACTAAAAAAGCACTCAGAGTAAACCAAGGTTTCTTAGGAACCCAGTTTGAATACCCACGTATACTGAACATGCCTATATGTGCTCATGTTCCTGGCACGATCACGTGGTTCTTTGGAGTAAACAACCTCACGTGGTGACGACGGGAAGGATGGTTTATTGGTATATTGGGGCTTAACGCCCCAAAGCGACTCAGGCTATGAGGGACGGCATAGTGAAGGGCTCCGGAAATTTCGACCACCTGGGGTTCTTTAACGTGCACTGACATCGCCCAGTAGACGGGCCTCTAGAATTTCGCCTCCATCGAAATTCAGCCACCGCGACCGGGATCGAACCCGCGTCTTTCGGGTCAGCAGCCGAGCGCCGTAACCACTGAGCCACCGCGGTGGGGTAAAACGGGAAGGATGGCAGATGGTCCATGGGCTTGCAGCGATGATTACGCGCTTAGTTTTGGCAAGTTTCACAAGCTTGGAGGTGTGACGTTGCACAAGCTTCGAGGTGTGACGTTGCACAATATCTGTCGTGTGATGTCCCTAAGAAGCCCTGGGTTACTTGGAGTGCTTTTTGGTTTCCCCAGGCACATAAGCATGCCTTAATCCTCTCCCACCGTTCCTTCAACCACTATTTTTTTACTAATCATACTGTCACAGATTAACCACACTAATCATACACACACGCTAGAACCTAGGGTGGCAGCCAAAGCACGGCATGCGCAACATTCATTATGCTTGGCCAACTGCAAGCAATCTAGGAGGTGTGATGTTGCGCAATATCTGTCATGTGATTTTGCACAATCCCTGTCGTGTGATGTTACATAATCTGGCATGTGATGGTCATGGTTGTTTCCACATTGCCGCACAGGTGGGCCAGGCATGGTGTAAAGCAGGCAGGGAAAATATGGAGCAGGACGGTGGGGGGGTTTTCCAGTGGTTGATGCCCAGCCCCGTTGAGGCCTTTCCACTGGCCACCCACCCGGTCGACCGAGATGTCGCCTTGTTCTCCGTCTCGTTCGGCACGCTGGCGGGACTGGAGACATTTGTCGAGCACCAGCTCTTTTCAAGGCGGAAGGTGAAAGACCACCGCAACTACCACATAGGTGCAACCTTCCAACACGACCAGCGGTCCCTACATGTTGACCTCCACCTCAACCACCACAGTGCCTGTCCACAGCGAGTTGCGGAGTACCGATTTGCGGTGCCATACGCCAACATCCTCAAGGTGCGTGGATTCTCCAGGGCATGTGTGGTCTTTTCTTTTATTATTTTTGGACAAGAGAAAACATCCATGAGCACTGGTCGTGTGGTTAGCTAGCAGGCAAGTAACAGATTCAACTCAATGCAGTACGTTATTGCAGATGACAGAATGCATGCAATGTACAAAATATCCAAGGAACAAGTAACTCCAAGTCTACATATATTAGAATACTATACTTATCTTCTATGCCTGCTCTCATTAGATATAGCTGTTACATAACTGTAAGCAAGGGCAACGGGCACAGTAGAAATTACCTACCACTTATGCACAGTTAGGTAGTCTTCCGCAGACATGTTTGCAGAATTGCCTTTGTTTATTAGTAACAAATAATAGAAAACCATCCGATGACAGGATTTCAGCTTGCAGCGTTGTGTGCAAACCAGGTTGCAGCATGCCCGCTGTGTCCTTGACAGGATGAGTTTTTCGTGTCCTATCCACAGTCTCTCTGGTCTGCCGATGTTGCATTATGTCTGCGGCATTTTAAAAAACCAAGGCAGGACTTCGCAAATATACAAAATGTAGATGCTGCTTTTATTGCAAATTGGACATCTTTTAATTAACAAGCGATCAACATTAGTAAATATATTGGTGATAGAGCCTAGTGCTACAAAGTAGCTTTTCGTTTCTCATTCTTTATGCAGGGAAAGTTCTACATGATGTAAGCTAGAGTGTACACTAAACCTTTCAGTGCAATAGTACTATTGACTTCGGTGAAGGTCTTCAAGGTAAATGCTTTCAGGGTAAATACCTTTGTGGTATAGGTCTCTTCTTCAAAGGCCATTCTGGCTAAAGGCCTTTGTCGAGATTTAGGCCAAAGGCCTTTTGGTAGTTTTTTAGGCCAAGTGCCTTTAGCACGTTAGGACCTTAAGTGCCCACTATAAAGTGTTACTGCACATTATTCCGCTCTTAGCCATGCTAAGCTGTCTGCTGCTTTTTTGTTAACTCAAAGCCCCAAGAACAGAGAAAAATTTATAGTTAAAACCTTGTGGAAATAAGTAAGCAAAGTACAGAAATTTTCATTGTGCTGGTCGTACATTTTAAAAATAAGTCTTATCTTTACTTTGCAGTGCAAATTTTACCATGCTGACTGAGCTCTTAACTTGTAATAAAAGCAGTACCCCTTTTCCCGCAGTTAGGTTGGTCGGTTGGTTTATGGGGTTTAACGTCCCAAAGCGACTCAGGCTATAAGAGACGCCGTAGTGAAGGGCTCCGGAAATTTCGACCACCCGGGGTTCTTTAACATGCACTGACATCGCACAGTGCACGGGCCTCTAGAATTTCTCCTCCAAAGAAATTCGACCGCCGCGGCCGGGATCGAACCCACGTCTTTCGGGTCAGTAGCCGAGCACCATAACCAGGAATTGAGCTTCATTGCTCTTCTGGCTCAATAATGGCTCTCTTTCAACGAAACACTTAAACGGCCTGCTTTTTTGACTCTAAGTGTGTGCTTCGATTAGACGCTTCATCGCTGAAGTGGGTGCATCTAGCTGATGAAATTGTGGACAGCACGCAAACAGGAAAAAGCACAAGAACGCACCCAGACAAACATTCTGCATGTTGTCGGTGGATATGGAAGAGCAAGAAACAACATTCTGTAATTAGATTATGTGGTCACAACTGCCTTCTAAGTGACAGCTCGAACAATGCTTGCTGCTAACCTAGGGGGGGGGGGGGAGGCCAGAGGCTCTTGCTTTTTTTCCACACATCCCCCTCTTTGGACCTGCCCAGTTGCCTGGGTAATGGACTCTGTTGTCAGGTTATGCAGAGCTGGTACAGGAATTGCTCGATGCACAGAGCAGTAGAGAGAGGATGCTTGGAGTGCACATCGAGGCCGACTATCACAGACTTGCTTGTTGTTCCATGGTATGGTTTGCTGCCTTATCTTACCGGTTTCTTGCTGGTATCTTACCGGTACTCACCTATGGGGCAGAACCGTGGAAGCTAACGAGAAGCGTTCAGCTCAAGCTAAGGACAACGCAGCGAGCTACGGAAAGATAAATGATAGTAGGTGTAACGTTAAGTGATCGGAAGTGGGCGGAGTGGGTGAGAGAACAAACGCGGGTTAATGACATCCAAATTGAAATCAAGAGGAAGAAATGGGCTTGGGCAGGGCACGTAATGCGAAGGCAAGATGACTGGTGGTCCTTAAGGGTGACGGAGTGGATTCCAAGGGAAGGCAAGCGTAGCAGGGGGCGGCAGAAAGTTAGGTGGGCAGGTGAGATTAAGAAGTTTGCAGGGATATGGTTGCCGCTACTAGAAAAGGACAGGGTTAATTGGAGAGACATGGGAGAGGCCTTTGCCATGCAGTGGGCGTAGTCAGGCTGATGATGATGAAGAAGGTGGTAGTTTGCTGCGTGACCTGCAGGCCTGGCAAACCACTGGCTGATGGCATTTTGTTTTTTGAGTTTTGACGTGCCATGTCTGGAGATATTCACAAAAACCTTTTGAGGTACAACTGGTGACATACACATTGTAGCTATTGGTGTTTATAGTCCCACGTGAAAAACCTTAGGCCTAATCAACATTTCTAGGTCCTATGTGGACTTGAGTGAATGAAGGGGCTTGCTGCGGCATATATCTTAAGGCTTCTAATGCTGTTTTGGCTTTCCTTCGTTATTTGTGGCCCCCTATTTGTCTATTTGTCATTTCCTGTATTCTTCATTGCAGGTACCATTGTGTTGAGCCTTTTGCTGTTGGTGGGCAACTGATAATAATGAGTAATGATAAAATAATTTAGTGTGTACAACAGAAAACACATTCACTGTACATTGCACTGGAGGATAAAGTTATGGTAGAAAGGGTGTATACAGAAGCAGCAGCATGGTCAGTGAACAATATTAGAACCTCTTACAGGGGGGGCTAGGCGTTTTTAGGCCTGTAGATGCTAAGAATTTTATACTCTTCGGTGATGGAGTTCAATTTAAGACCAAAAACTTCGGAAGGGAGCAAGTCAACTGCTAAGCTGCCATTCATGGAAGGAGAACACCCAGGAGTGCGAACTCCATCGGGGCCGTCCTGAGCAAACAGTCTGATCACGTCATGTGAAAAGGAAACACCAGTAGAACCGTACACATTAACAGTGACAAGCCACACTAAATACAAGGTAACCAATCTGCATTATTCACAGTGAAAATGCTCGCTGAATAAGTTTCAGTTTGTTTCCCATCTAACAATACAGATGGAGTAATCATAGAAATTGCTGCCCTTAAGCAGTTTGACGAGTCCGCAATCCTAATGATTGGCAGGGAGGCAGCACGAGAGTTTATACAATTTTAAAAACAAGCACATCAAGGAAACACCAAAGAATGCTCAAAACAGCAATATGTATACATAAGGAAACTTAAACCACGTTATCAAAAAACAAATTATGAAGTTCTCGGTGTGAACACGAAAACAAATCGAAATTAATGTGGATATACCTATTTAGAAGAGATGGAAGAGTGTATTGAGAGCATTCTTTAACAAGATTTAGTCGGGGTGTCGGCACTGTCCATTCTTCGCCATGTTTGTTGGACACACCGATTCTTTTTTCTTTAGTTCTGCTAAATTGTTAAGATTTGTTATATTATTCTTGATTTCTGTTTTGAAAGTCACACTAAGGCGGTATAATGATTATGTGCTTTAATGACTCTGGAACGACGAAAGAAAGTTGCACCTGGATGTCGGGACGGTGAATTAAATATATATATTTCGGAGATATTTTTGCATTAAGGGGGGGAAGAGGGTCTTTGAAATAAATTTTTATTAAGGAAGTCATAACTATGAAATATTAAGGGAACATGCATTTTTGCATGCTGATTACAAATATGTAATTTAATTTTATCTACAACAAGTCCTTGTGCACTTATGCAATATGTTAGGTAACTTTTGCTGAGAGTTTCAAAGAAATTCTGCTGCAGGGAACTTGTTAGATTGCATGCCATTGGTTTCTCTTTACGTCAAACTGTGCAATAAGGGTAAAATTATAATCCTGACTGTTATAGAAAGTGAGTTATATGATTTTGAAATCATCAGTTTCTTCCCGTTTGTGAAGTGGCAAATTTAGAACCCTGCAACTTGACTTCTACGATAGGCAGGATAGCAATTTTGCCCTTGTTGTATAGTCTGGAGTCAAGACAAACCAATGGCATGCGTCCTATCAAGTTTCCTGTAGCAAACTTTATTGAAAGCTGTTGGCAAAAAGTTAAATAACATATTATATAAGTGCGCAAGGACTTGTTTTATATAAAATTAAATTACATATTTGCAATCAGCATGCAAAAGTACATGATTCTTCAGGATGCCATTATTGTGGCTTCATTAACAAAAATGATTTTTTTCTAAGACCAGCTTCCTCCTTTAAATGAATGTGTTCAAGGTTAGTGAATGTTGTAGTACCCCCCACTAACTAGCAGTAGCTTAAATGCGAGTTGAATACTGAATACTGGTGAAATATTTAGGGGTATCCCCAAGGTGGAGTAGATTTGTGATAAGGGAGTAATTACTGATTGACATCCACCCGAGCGCAGCTATACGGCTACAAAGGAAAGCTTTGCAGCTTTCTCAGAAACTCCGCAGTTAAAGAAAAATTCGTCCTGGTCCGGAGTTCGAACCCGGGACCACCGCTTCACCGGAGAAGTCGTTGTACCAATTGAGCTGACCGGGACGGCAAGCTTATGGTAGGGCAAGAGCGAATTGATCAATAACTTGAAGTGGGAACTGTGTTGGCCAAAATTTTTGACCAACACAGTTCCCACTTCGAGTTATTCATCAATTCGCTCTCGCCCTACCATAAGGTTGCCGTCCCGGTTAGCTCAATTGGTACAGCGACTGCTCCGGTGAAGCGGAGGTCCCGGGATCGAACGCCGGACCAGGACAAATTTTCCTTTAACTACGAAGTTTCTGAGCAAGCTGCATGGGTTTCCTTTGTAGCCGTATGGCTGCGTTCGGGTGGATGTCAATGAGTAATTACTCCCTTATAACAATATTGAATACTTAATATTGAAGCAACAGGAAATGCTTTAGTAGTGTCCGTGTTCTTGGAAATTTTATCTCAATGCCTGTTGGTAAATGCAGTGTAATCTCTAATTTGAACCGACCCGCCAGGTGCTGATCAGCGTCAAGAAGCGCTTGGTGGAGTTGTTCCTCCACGTAAAGATACCAGCCATGTTGATGGGGGAGGTAGTGAACGAATATCATGCGAAGCCCGGCACAGCAGCGGTAGCGGCTCCGCTTCGGTGGGAACGCTACCTCATCCTAGGCTGCAAGTGTCTCGGTGGCTGCGTGGAGGGTACCTCGCTGTGCGGAGGCCTCATCCTCAAGCTGGTCGTCCGGGACCACTCCCTGGCATGGCGGGTGGTTGGGCGGCTCTCCCAGCGCTGCACCTACGGCACCCTCTTTTGCTACGCTGCGGTCCATACCCACTGCCCCAACGTGACTGCCAGGTGCAGGACCGTCGAGATCCAGGTATGGTCAGCGCGAATGGAAAGGACTTACAGGCACCGTGTTTTTTGGTGCCTTGGTTTTTCTTTTGATTATAAAAAAAATGGCTGTGGCTTAGCTTGGTTAAGCCCGGTAATTGCGAAAGCAATATCCGTAGCTACGCCATGGTTCAGCTGGTAGTGTAGCTGGTGGTGGTGCTTGTGGTTAGACTTGTGGTGATGCATCGGTTATACAATCCAATCCAGTCCATTGAAATCCAATTCAATCCAATGTAATGCAATCCAATCCAATGTAATCCAATCCAATACAATCTAATGCAACGCTGAAGTGGTCGTTTGTAGATTACCGTTATCCCGGTGTGTGATGAAGAGCGCTGAAAGGCGCGCCGCGCGCTGCGGGCGCAGGAGTTAGGCAGCAGCCACCACGCGCGGCCTCGCCTCGCGACGGCACAAGTTGGAGCCCTGCTCTTGCAGCTGTGACGTCACACCGCTAGGCGCGCCGCTCAAGGTCAATGGTAGCTACCGCGGCCTCGCCACGCGCGGAGCTGAAAGTGAAAGTAGTATTGCTTTTGCAATAAAATTTCAGTATACATGGATCACCACGTGCCATACTTACTCGCATAATTTGCGTGTTTTTTCTTTATATTAAGGGGGGACACTGGTCTTGAAAAAAAAACATTAATGAAGTTACAGTTAAGAAATCTTCAGGGAAAATGTATTTTTGTGTGCCGATTCCAAATATGTCATTTATTTTATGTAAAACAATTCCTCGAGCACTTATGTAATTTTTATGCATGTATTTTTAAAAAGCTTCGAAAAAAATTTGTTGCGGGGAACATTATGAAATGTATGCCATTGGGTTCTCTTGACTCCAAGAAATGCAGTAAGGGTAAAATTGACTGAGGGTTAATTCACTTCCTGGCTATCATAGAACTTGAGTTGTAGGGTACTGAAGCTGCCACTTCAGAAACAGGAATACACACTTTTCTTTTCATTTCTGAAGCGACAACTTCAATACCCTATAACTTAGGTTCTATGATAGGCAAGAAGACAATTTTACCCATATTCCATCTCTTGGTATCAAGAGAACCCAATGGCATACATTTCAGCAAGTTTCCGACAGCAAATTTTCTTCAAAATTGTTCGCAAAATACTTGCATAAAAGGTGCAGAAGTGCTCAAGGAATTGTTCTACATGAAACTAAAACACATATCTAGAATGAGCTCACAAAGATACATGTGCCCTGAAAATTTCATAACTATGGCTAGATTAATAAAATTTTCTTTTCAAAACCAGGCTCCCCCCTTAAGGTTTCAAAAAAGGGGGTGTGCAAATTACGCTCGAATTTTTGTGACACTAAAAAAAACTACAAAGGTCATAACGTACTGTATATACTAAAAACTAAACATGTTGACAGATTTGCGTGTCTGGTTGGGTTTGATGGCTTTATTATAAATAAACTCTGATACATCTCCAACCAAAAACTTTAATTTGAAACCCAATGTTTGGAGCCTTCTCGGCTCTTTCTTCAGGGGTGACTGGAGGCAGTAGCTAGCGTCATTAAGTATGCATGGCGGAGATCCGGAGGTAAAAAAAAAAGGTCATGCGAAAGGCGCAGGGGAGGGGTGGTGGAGTTAAGGCTGTCAGTCACGTTGTCAGAATGTGCGGAGGCGGTCAATGGTGACTTGGCTTCTCTGAGCTACAGAGCGGAGTTCCTGTGTATATACTACGGGCAGGCTTCCTTTTGTGTGGTCAATGTTGTTCGGGGTAGTTGGAATGTGCCAGGAGTCATGTAAGAGCCTTTCTTGGTAATTTGTTTCGGTTCCAAGGATTTCAAACTAAGGTTCTCGATTGGGGATGTGTCAGAGTTTATTGTAAGCAATAATATATGCTGTACATTGCCACCTATTCTTAGACCCCCTCCCCATCTCGCACCCGTCATTGGCCAAAAAAAAAAAGAAGAAAATTACTCGAAATGTAAGGCGCATACTGCCTCCTGCCCCGCCCGGTGTTTCATAGTCCCCCCGAAGGATGGCATGGTGGCGGTGCACAGCTCAAAGCAATGAACGTATAATGATATAGTCGCGAAACCAGCAGTGGGAGGCGAAGGAGAGAACTGGCAATAAAACGGTGCCCTCACCTGCGGAGGCCCGGCTGATTAACCGCAAACTGAGCAGCAAACAGTTCGGTAGTTTTGGATTTGAGCGCGCGCACAAAAAGACGAAGGTTGTAGCTTTTATTGTCAGAGAGTGTCTGCACCAAACACATGGTGGCACACACGCTTTTTTTGCTGCAGTGCAAGCGTTGTAAAGAAAACAAAGAGGTATAGAGAAGTTGTGCACCCGCACCACGGCTAGGCTTTTAAGAGAAAGGAAGAATACGAGAAACGGCAGACAGACATAAACCAAAGCCACAAAGCGGTCCAGGCACTTCTGGTAAAACTTAATGCCGACAAAAGCCACAACCCTCTTAATTACCAGCGGCTCAGCAAGGAGTCGGCGGGTTTGACACTAAGTCTGCTGCTCTTCAAAGCAATCGCCACTTTATAACTGCTTGTGGAACCTTTTAGAGGGAAAAGCTGTACTACTCCCATGCTGAGCCTGAAGGTCATCTGGCTCAGAGATTTGACCTCTGATGGGAGGTGCATGCATGTGACTATGATGTCATGCCATGTGACTCGCCTATGCCGCAGCTGCGCTCTTTGCAGTCACGTCCACCGCTGCGCCGGCTGCTGTTCAGCCGCTCCTCCTCGCCACTTGTGGGATGTGATGTGTCACGTTATTCGCTCTTGCGCTTGGCAGCCACGTCCGCCGCTCTGGACGCTCGCTCTTGCACTCGTGGCAGGTGGTGCATCATGTGCCACGAGTACGAGGTTCCTGGCTTTGCACAGAAAGAATGTAGTCAAAGTTTTCAAAGTGCACATTTTTATCAACATATTGCCCCCTGAGTCTGATATGCGCTTGTTGCATCGTTCTTTCAGCTTTTCTAGTCTATTTAAAAAAAAAATTGTGATAAGTCGTCAAACCAGCTTTCAGCAGCAAGTTTGACGTCAACAGTGTCGTCAAAATGACGACCCTTCAGATGTTTCTTCAAGTTGGTGAACAGATGGTAGTCAGAAGGAGCCAGGTCAGGTGAATAGGGGGTATGGTGGACCAATTGGAAACTGAGGGCTTTCAGTTTGACAGCCACAAATTTGGACGTGTGCGGAGGTGCATTGTCCTGCAACAAAAGGATTCCTTTGTTCAGCTTTCCCCGGCGTTTCGTCTTAATTGCCTCTTTCAGCTTGTCGAGGAGGCCAGCGTAATATTATCCGCTTATACTACAGCCCTGAGATAGGTAGTCCACCGACAGCACACCATCTTTATCCCAGAAAATTGACGCCATGATTTTTTGACCGATTTCTGTGCGCGGAATTTCTTCGGCGCGGGGACCCACTGAGGCGCCATTCCTTTGACTGTTCCTTGGTTTCGGGATGATAAATGTGGGGCCATGCTTCATCCTCAGTCACTAATCTATCCAAAAAGTGTTTTGTAGAATCAAAATGGGTCAAAACAGCCTGAATGCCTCAACTCGAGCCTCCTTCTGTTCACTGTTCAAGCATTGCGGCACAAACTTCGCTGATAGCTTGCGCATGTCTAGGATATTGGTAATAATAAAACCAATGCGTTCCTGGGAGATTTCCAGTATCTGGGCTATCTTTTTGGTGGATATTCGCCGATCCTCAAGAATCAGCTTATGGACAGAACCGCTTGTTGTCGGGTCTGTTCAGGTTGTGGGGCGCCCACTACGAGGCTCATCTTCAACACTGAAATGACCAGCCTTGAAACGAGGAACCCCAGATTTGACAGTGCTGTAGGAAGGACACATCTGCCGTAGTGTTTGTGACATCTCACTGTGAATGTCTTTTGCAGACTTTTCCTGCAGAAACAAAAACTTCATCACGACCCGTAACTCCAAAGGTGTGAAACTTGCTTGTGCCTCTGCCATCTCACGTTCTACCTGAAATTAAGGATGGTTACAAAAATCAGAAACATCTGATTCTTACAGAGTTAAATAAACAAATATCATGCATTTTTGTGGTACCAAACCAATTTTTCAATTTGACGTCAAAGGGGCAAAGCCAGGAACTTCTCAGCATCCCCTTGTACAAGAGTGAGCGTCCAGAGCAGCGTTCAGCGCAGTGGCAGACGTGACTGCCAAGCGCAAGAATGAATTTGCCCCCTCTTATATAATTGCAGTGCTTGCTGACAGAGCTTTCACTCTGTATATCCTGGCTGAGCTGAGTTGATAAAAGCACGCTTTCTGAGGCAAGTAGAGTAAATGCCACTCATTCCCTGGTTGGTGTGTTGTTTTTACTTAAAAATGCATATATATATTTTTCGCGCATTGCGTACATGGGCTGCATCCCGAAAACTGCTCCTCTGATCTGGAAAGAAAGCGGGGTCCTTACATGCGTTTATCCAGTAAACTAGGCGCAGTCTACGGGAGACCACTTTTCTGTCAAAAATGAGTTGGGCAGACGGAGCTGTGCCTGAATAAAAATTTCGTGAACACTGACGTGCACGCCAGAAAATGAGAAAACCTGGAGACTTGGCAACGTATTGTGTGTGAGATATTGGTGTGTGTTGCGCTTAGAAAAGAGCGATGGTACAAAAAGCAAATGAAAGAGAGAAAAATGTCAAATATGTGATGTGATAAAGGTGGGGTTGGTCGTTGGCGACTGAGAAGAATCACTCTAGAAATCTGTTGAAAAATGGAGCATAGATCTTGGAAGGAGTCATGTTGGACTAATCTCTCCTTACATTTCGCAGTTAACACATTTCTGTTTATTTGTTACTTAGTTCTGTTTGCTCTTCCCCCCCCCTCCCAACTTGACAGACAGCATGTATAAGAGACCTAAATGGTGTCTGATAACACCGGTTACAGCATAGTTCACTGTTTGCATAGATCCTTTAGCTGCAATATCGCCTTGTAGACAGCAGTTTATGCTTCACTGTCTAGTACTGGACAACACAAAGTGTACAAGGGAGGGGGAGCCTCAGGGTGCTTAGCCAACGTTTCCGCATGAGGACTTGTCGTTGTCCCCCCTGCCCTCCCTTTTTCACTTCTTCGTATTTTCAGAAAACCCATCTTCCTGCCTTCTCCCTACCGAATCTAGTAATAGGTCCTTCTTTGCACTGTGTGGCCCACAAGTCAAGGGTGGTGGGGATCGCAGCACAACTCTCGGCTACACTTGGCTGTGCAGAAGCGGTGCGAGTCCATCCAGAAGATCCTGCCGTTCTCCTGCGCCTATGCCTTCAAGGCCACCCTGCACATCACCTTCGATGTCCTCGACCAGATGGTGCTCATGTCCGAGATGGCGTTCGACACGCTCATGCGGGAGCTCGAACAGCAGTCGAAGAAGGAGCAGTCCATGGTGGAGCGGACACTCAGCCACATCGTGTCCAGCATCGACGCGAGAAATGTGCTGTTCAAGCAGGCGTTCGAGGCTTGCTGCGCCCTCTTTCGGGACGAGAAGCCCCCGCAGCTTGCTCGCGGCACCTGTCTTGTTCGGAGCGTGTTCATCACGCCAGGGCGAATCATTCTGCGTCCTGCACAGGTGTGGCGCTTGACTGTGTCATTTTTTTTAATGCTAGTTCTTACGGTTCCTGTCGAGGAATTACAGGGATTAGTCGGCAGGCTCTGTATCAATGCATATGTTAGTCTGCAGAAAGACAAGGTCTGAAAAATGTCTTTTCTCTAGAACTGAACCGTAGCAACCTGCTATAGTAAAGTCCGTTATAGTAAAACCTCGGATATATACTAAAGCGAAGCTGTGGTCCCATTTCGCCTTACATAGATGGCTGTGCATTTTTTTTTGCTTATAGTATTTTTTTCGAAGAAATGGCTATAGCAAAGAGCGTCTGGCTGAATTGTAGCACCCTGCTATAGTGAACTCGGTTACAGTGAAAACTCGGATACAGTTAAGTGAAGCTGCGGTCCCATTTTGCCTTCCATAGCTATACGGCTGTACATTTTTTTTATTATAGTGATTTTTTCGAAGAAACGGCCATAGTAAAGATCGTCTGGTCGTGGCGATGTACTCCCCTTGCAGTGATGACATTACGGCATGCGCGAAGTGTAGGATCGCGAGGCAAATAAATACCGAAGGCGCTCTTTGAGGTGGCTTCATCATCAAGCTAAAATGTTGCGAGAAGAAGCCAACTTTTTGAAGACCTCCAGGCCGTGAGGCAAAGCGTACAGCGCGCGCAGGAAAAGTAAAGCTGGGTATGAACGTAGAAAGAAGGCGGCGCGGGCATGCAACAAAGAAGAATATGATGCATTGAAAACAATACTCCTTCACTTGAACACGCAGGTAATGAAAGAGAAAAATCTTAACTCTCGGAGATGGAGCAACTTTAGATGGCATTCCAGTTTTACGGTTTGGGGAGAAAACTAATTACCGAACCTATTAGTTTTATGTGAATATTTAAGTACTCCTGAAAGATTGTTCTCTTGTTCTTTATTTGTGCTAAAGCCAGCACTTGGCTTAATTTCTGCCAAGTTTCAAGCTGTACAGCATTTTTTTACTTCTACTTTCTTTTCTTCTACTATTGTTTATTTTTCAATGTTTGCTGTTTAAAGTACGTCTTTTGCTTATGCAAGTGGTTTTATTGTGTACTGCGTACATAGCTTACTGTCTCCTTAAAGGTGTTACCTTTTTGTTTTGTGTTCCATAGAGATGGTATCTCTTACAACATCAAAACCAATGCTGAAAACTGGGTGCCTGGGCCTATGCAAGCTGTTTTTATGCAGCCTTTTGCCCAGATAGCATTTCGAGGACTGTGCATGCTTCTAGAAGAAAGAATTGAATCGAATTCTCTTGCACGGCTTTGGGCACACCCTGATCCGGTGTTTTTCGGTGTGCAGCCCTTTCATTTTGCGGTCCTGTTTTTATTCTCCGCAGGTTCATCAGTAGCCTAGAGTAGCTTCAAGACTGCAGCACTGTTTTATTGCGCGTCCGCCGCAGGTCCACTTTGAGAACAGAGTGCTGCGGCACTTCAACGCCGAGTTCGCCATCCGCGTGTCATTCAGAGACGACAACCTGGACAAGCTGTCGTTCACGCTCAACTTGCACTCGTCGCGGGAGGACATCCTGGAGGCGGTTGTTGCCCGCTTCATGCGCGAGGGAATGCGTGTTGGCCTGCGGGAGTTCAAGTTCCTGGCGCCCTCTACCAGCCAGCTTCGGGACCACGGGTATGCTACTGCCCATGGTCCTTCTTCCTAAGTGGCGTATATGCTCGTGCACAGTTACTGCTCCATTTCGTTTTCTCAAAAACCAAACCAAACAGTAACAAGGTAACCATGTAAAGTACGAGACACCAGGAGAATAACAACACAGGACAACGCTGGACTAACAACTGGAATTCAATCGAGAAATGGCCAACCTAGGTCACCAGAAGACGCATGCATATCAGACACACTTAAAAACAAACAAATACATATGTGGCGAATCACCAAGGAGTGGATACACGCTCCATAACTGGCAAACAACAAAAGACAGATATTTTGCTTATCAAACTTGCACACGCACACTTCTACTTAGGAAATTAACTTCCTAGTGAGATGCAAAGACGGTGCACTGACGCATGTGTCACTACTGCCTTGCAACCTAATATGGTAGGCCTCAAGGATTTCCCTCTCCTCCCTGTTTTTTTTTCTGATTACTGAAATGTTGTTAAAAGCCGGAACACAGTTTTTACAACTCCTGCAATGACGTGGAAGATTATTTTGATAGACAAAATTTACAAGAAATTGTTATGTTCACGTGCCTGGTCATTAACACAGCTACCAGTTTGGCCCGTGTACACCCTACCACATGACAGGGGTAACTTGTAAACGACACGAGTCGAACAAGCAACAAACTTGTTGGCGTGCTTCACAGTGCAGCTGTTGGACTTCCTCCCCTCATTGGCCTGCGCGATCTGTGAACATAAACTAGACATCTTAAAAGGCGCAGAGAAGACTACCGTCTGCCATGCCGTTGGGCCACTTTTTTCAGGCTATGCGAGACACCGTGAAGATAGGGCACCGCCTCAACTTTCTTCCCCTCCACTCTAGCATTTCCGGACTGGTGTGGGTTATGGTTCTTAATTATCTGCAGCATTGACTCACCAACTGCAGTCAGCACGTCAGCCGAATAACCCGCGTCACTAAGGCGGCGGACTTGCTGGTGAAAGCTGTCATTCACTGCATGTGGGTAGCTCTTCTGCAAGACATTCCCTAGTCAAAGGCTAGCCATGGCTCTTTTAATCAGTCTGGAGTGCGATAAAACATAAGGCAATAGCACTTTCTCAGTTCAGGGTGAGTAGCTCCAACAAATGTGGCTTAAGTCCAAACAAAACCGCATTAAGCATTAAAGGGGCTGCGAAACACTGCTCGGGGGGATACCGGCTATACTTCAGGTGGATTCTTGATGTCACACAGATGCCGACTTAAAAAGAATTACAGGAATAGATGCACAGGAACGGGAGTTATTCAGTGAAGAAATTTCAAAATACAAGCAAACAAAACGCTGCCCTCAACTCGATTTTGGCGGGGCTTCCCAGTCCTGTTTCGCTCTCCCAATGACGGCACCTGGCGCAACCAATCAAAACAGCCTGCCAGAGCACGTCGCGGAAGTTTGCACTCCACGGTTTCCTGCTCTCTGTAACTCGTTCTTGCTGAGGCTGGCAGCGTCGTTTCCACGTCAAAGGCCCTGGTGGTGTATTTTTATTTTACTTGCTTTGAAGAGCTTTTATCTAAGACTTTTATCCAAGACGAACAAGTTGTTTTTGTTGATCTAATTTAAAACGCAGACAGGTGACAAAATGTTTCTCTATTTATTCACACAATTTGCAGTATATTCACTGTTTTTCCCATCATCAAGCTTGCGCCAGGTGATGTCATATCCGCTGCTAAAACCCGCCACTGTGTGGGGACACCATCGGAGCCATGAATGTGTTTTTTGGAGGACATTAAAATATTATAAAACGGAATATACGTGGTATTACCGACGCTAATAGCACCATTGTAACTTACTGTATGCGATCAGCAGGCAAAACAGTCAACTAAGATAGTGTTTTTGGGCCCCTTTAAGTCCAAACAAAACAAGTTGGGGCACTGGCGCTAACAATGTTGTAGAGCTTGGTTGACGAAAGGAAAGGCACAGAACTGGTTCCCTGGGTCAGTTCACACGTCAGTCTTGCTTTCATGTACATGGTGATGGTGTCCACCTGCAAAAACCTGCTTTCGCTCAATATTCCCTGCTTAGCAATGCTAAACTGCCAGCAACTTTTGTATTGTTGTGGTTAAGTCACTGGGTCAGGCGATTGGGTCTTGTGGTTTCGGCTGCTTGAAGAGAGTGACGTGGTTAAGTCTGGGTCGGGTCACATTGGAGCTGAACCATGCAAAGTGTACAAGAAAAGCTAAGCTGATGACCGTGGCAGATCAACTGCTCCAAAGCTTGCTAGCCAGGATGAGGGCAGACACCGACACCTCAAATCTAAATTTCATGCTGGCAAGCTGAAGGACAAAATAAACAGTGGAAAGGGTGGTTTAATTGCCAATAAGCCTGTCACAAGTGCTACCGTATTTGCTTGATTCTAATGCGCACCTTTTTTCGGAAAAGAGATCATCTAAAAATGACATGAATGTTAGAATCAAGTACAAAAATGAAACTACACCAGCAGCACCCTATTGCCATCAGCATCACAAAATGGCAACTTGGTATCTCTCTTTTGTTGATATTGACATATCACCTATCGCATTCGTGGATGCTGATAGGCCTCGTGAGTATCTGAAGTGTCCCATCAGCTCCGACCTGGACTTGAGCTGACATGGAAGCATCAGTTGCAAGGAGACTCCTTGTTGACACCTACGCAGGATTAAAAAAAAAGGTGATCTTGTGTGAAGAAGCAAGTGGCAGTCGGGTCACCTTATTGTGTGCTCAGTTTTAATGAATTATGTGCGTGATTGGTGGCAGCATAAAGACTGGATTTTCGCCAGCAAGTCTACTTGAGAGGCCTTCGATGGGCCTTAGACATGAGGCACTGATTGTTTGTACAGTTTAGGATTGTGTGGAGTGCACTGTAACATGTAACCTCGTTACGCTTCGAATGCAACAATGCAAGATACTGCCAACTCCAAAAAAAAAGCAAAATGCTGTGGCATCGTCTTGTTACAACGCCAAGCACTTCAACGACATTGTTAAAGGGGTGCCAGAATTTCAGCGTAGGAAGACATATTGAAAAGAGCCTAAACCATATCAAAGCATAACGAGCTTATTTCAGTAAACAAAAAAAACAACACTGCACATACACTGAGAACGTAAAGACCATATTTCACTGAGATACAGTCACATGGTGGCATACAGCAATAGTAACCATTGCTTCATTGCAGAGTGTTGCTTCAGCCTCTTTATGCGACTTTCAATGCCAAATTAAAATTATAAATCCTCATTTCATGGGTATTGATATTCCTTATTCTGTTAAATGTGGTAACACTTTTCCATTCCACTTGAATCTAAACAGGTTTTGATCAGTGTTTGGTAAAATTCACTTGCAAGCCATCTAGCTTTCTAATGATTTCTGGTATGAGGAGATGGTGTTTTGTAAGCAGTGCCTGCATCGATATCCATGTCGCACGCAGGACGTGGATGTACGCGGTGGACGAGAAGCGCAACAGCGCGATGACCATCCGCGACTGGACGGACCGCTTCGAGGGCATCCACAATGTGGCCAAGCGCATGGCGCGCATGGGTCAGTGCTTCTCTTCGACGGAGCAGGCCGTGCGGGTGATGCCCCACGAGGTCGTCGACGTCCGAGACCTCTTTGGTGGGGCCCACCCTGTCAGCGGCAAGCCGTATGTCCTCTCGGATGGTGTCGGCATGATGTCCGTCCCGCTTGCTGAAGAGGTGAGGGGGCATGCAGTCTGGTGCTGGCCAGAGCCAGGTGGCGATTGCAGTAGGCTCGTGTTCGTTCAAACTCGGTTGGCCGCACATTTGTGGCGTTGTTCGTTATGGGGAGGCTTCTGTCGGAGTTTGGTCGTTCGAAGCCGCGCTTTATGACTTCAGCTTTGAGTCTCCAGAGTACGAAGTCACGGTGTGGGTGGAACCACCCTCTGTCAGAGATTGTTACAACTGAGCCATTTTCTCGTATGTAGGGGTTGGACTTCTCGGTTTTTAATTTATGAAAATTTGGCGGACTTTTTTCTTTTTGTTTGCGCCGAATATCAATGATTTTCGAGGAATGAAATACTGACTTTTCGCGGTGATTTAGTGCAGCAATCTTGCATGGTCAAGTCAGTTGAAGCGTACCTCAGTGTTTTTGTAATCATGGACAATTTACTTACAGTAATGAGTGTGCAAATGCTAGTACTTTGAGCTGTTTTTGTACGTGGTCCGCCTGTTCATGCCAGCGATGGAACTGCCGCTCAATAGTCGCAGTAGCCGCAAAATACTTTTTCGTGACGCCCATGTGGGCTTTCATGTCAGTGTCCTGTAAGCAGTTGATTAGCCTACTTAACCGACTAACTGCCCTAAGCAGGTGATGACAGTGAACAAGCAGTGCTTAGCTTGCAGGCTGTGGTGCTTCCTGTTCTGCAGAGGCGTGTAAGCTAGCGGAGCAGTACCTCAAATTGCACATCTGCGCTACTTATCCAACAATGTACACCATTGTCGCATCATGCATTTCAGCTTTGACTGAGTGTAACTCGCATTCATCAGCCAGCTATCTATGTCTTGCATGCCAAGAATACTGACCTTTTTCGGTTAAAACCAAATTTCGAAAACTGAAATTAGCGTACTTTTGTCGGGCTTCCCCCCCCCCCCCCCCCCCCAGTTTAAACCGCAATGTCTAACCCCTACTCATATGGTACCAATGGCACCTTCTATTGGAGGCGGGTGTAACTTGAGTCGGTTGCCTTTACGATGCTGCTGATGTGGCTTAAAGTGCCGCGAGGCAAAATTGAAGTCTTTCGTGGCTAAATAACTGATTCCTTCTGTCGTGTTAAACTGCACAAAAACTGAGGAACCCGCTACAAAGAGCTAAAGTCTAAAAAAAAAAGTAAATTCTGGACAGCAGAAGTGGGCGAAGGATTCGTTATGCGAGTGGGTTCATTACGAGAGCATATATGGTACTTTGCCTAAAGAAGTTTTGCAGAGACCAGAGCTTGAATTGAGCTAGTATAACAAAAGTGCGCTTGCAACCTCGTGAAGCAGCCAAAGTTTAAGGACTCTGAAACGAAACACTATACTTATGAATGGGTAGAGTTTGGATTATCACGAGCTGACATCGGTTATCAGCGGTGCCCTCGCCGACGGTAACTGTTCCGATGCCTGCTTGAATGGTGTAGTGCTGTGGCATCTGTCTGCCCGCCACGTGCCCGATAGTTGTACGCACGATGCCGATGTGATCACCTTGCATCGGTCGTTTTGGCAAGCGACCGACGCAAGGATCGTTCACAGAGCACTGCCCGTCTCTACCCAGTTGTTTCACCAGCATGGGGCCTGTGTGTTGGTTGCACCGCTCCTCTGCCATCGCACTGCTTGTCGCCATTGTGCACTTGACCGATGCATGGGTTTGTCAGAGATGCCTTGCCATGGTGGTGGTGCCTGTGTGCCACTGGGTAGCATTTTGTGGGAAATTTCTGAGACAGCGTCAGCGTATCTGTTCTCCTCGGTGTAAATGTGAGCAGATGGTTATTGTGACTTGCGGGTGCTGTACTGGTATCTCAATGGGGATTGAAACTCTCTTGGACATCCTTCGGATATCTTAGACGTCCGAAGGACATTCGTGGGAGTTTCATTGTCCATTGGGTATGGGCGCTAAGGTCTTCACCATGCCTGCCTGCTGTGTAGAGGGGTGAGTCTTGTTGAAAGTCGGTGTCGCCATTACCTGTAGGGCATGGTGGAAGGGTGGTGTTTTCAAGGTTTTGTTGCTTGGCGGGTGTCTGATTGCTGGTGGACGCTACGCAGCGGTTCTTCTGGCTGCAATTCGTTAACCCTTACCAATGTGGCGAGGTGTCCTTGTAGCTGGCAGACACTGCTCATTTCAGACTCACGAGCGCCTCAAGACCTGAGCAAGAAGAGATGACAGACACGCCTGTACACAACACTCAAAAGTACAACAATGATGCTGCATAGATATTGGTCATACAACTGCGGAGAGCTTTATGGGTATGTTGTAGGCTGCAATTGCAGATTTAAAAGCCGTATGAAATTTGATGTGTATGTATTACGTCTGGAAGGAAGTGTGAAAAAAAAAGTGCAGACAATTTAGCTTAGTTGGGTCGAATAGGGATTAGGTGTGCTAGCAGTTTGGTTTCGGTTTGAGACTCTGTTTTCAAGATCAAGTAGGCTTGATGTGTTAATGGTTTGTTGCCCATATATATGCCGAATTAGTCATTCTCTGCTTCACATTCATGTATCCCTGGGAGTCCTCACACAGCTCCTGCCACAGTGGTGCAGCGATCAAGCGGTGCGCCACTGCCCCCTGGTGGCAGGTGCTGCCACTGGTGGGGCTTGTGTGACCCAGGTTGCTCTTCCCGAGCAACCTCTCGACACAAGTCATGAATTGAACTGCCACCTGCTATGGGGAGCACGGTGGTACCGAACAGACTCACAATGGCGAAATCAACATGGGGGGGGGGGCTCTAGTCCTAGAGCACTAAAAAAAAGATCATGAAGGAAAGACAACAACCTAAGTCGTTTTCACAGCTGTATGTATGCGGGCAAAATACTACAACACAGTGAGCAAAAAATTCAAGACATAAGTCATGGAACGCAGATCTAATTGAGGCAGAAAAAGAGAAAAGGCAGAAAATACCTTGATTGTAACACACACCCAGTTTTCACGGTCAAAGAAAGGTAGATTGTCTTCAGTCGCAATACGCCCAGATTTTTATGTTTCTTGCACAAAGAACAAACGGTGCTTGACGAGCGCACAGTTTTGGCACACGTGAAGAATCACGTGGTTGGAAGTGGGAGAAACGCGCAGAGGTGCCAATCAATGCCCTAAACAGTGCACCCCTGTGTTCAGTTGGCTGGCTGATGTACGGTCGACGGCCGCCATTGCTGAGTGCTGGCACTGAGCTCAGGAAAGCGCAAATGAAACTAAGCGTTAGACTGGTCTCAGAGGCAGGGGCCGTCCATTTTTCATCCTGCCTTCCGTTGGACAAATATCAAAGGTGCGTGGGCAACTCTACAGCATGCAATTCAGTTCCGTGCCAGCCGTACCTGGACGCACCTCCTTTAGTGAAGCGGTTCGAAGGAACTGATGTGAGATACACGGCATCTGAATTAGTGAGCGTCTGATGCCATTGACTTCCATGGGCACTGGACGGGACTGTGCAAGCTGTTCGGATAATCTGTATTTCCTAATTGGCGGGGGTCGAGTTAACGAGCCTTTACTGTATCAGTGCACCAGCAATACCAAACCACAATTTTTGTGATGTCAATTACAATAGCTTCGTTGCCTTCATTTGTATTGCTTTGTTTATCTTTTTCCACACCTGCTTGGACCTGTGCAAGGTTTGCAGTATTGAATAAAGAAAGAAAGAAAAAAATGGGGGGGGGGTTGTTTCTTGCATAGTTTCATTTTCTTACTCAATTCTAATTCTAACCTGCATGTCATTGTTATAAGAGTTTTTCGGGCAAAAAAATTCGCGTTAGAGCCGAGTAAATATGGTATACAGTATAATTTTACGTGTGTTAATTGAGCAGTGAACCATTAAATTCTCAAGCAGTGCGCCCTAGATTCAAAATGTTTTTTTTTTTGTTAAAGTTGCGCTCCATAAACTTGTCACAGTGAGTGTACATTAAGAACTTCAATCAATTTCGGGTGACTTGATTCCTTGGCAAAAACGAACTAGTATAAAGGCAGAATTGTTGTTTCATCTTTCCTTTTCCAGTTCTGCATTAGCACAGTCTTCTGACATTTTAGTCTGTGAAAGCAGTGTGCCGAGTGATCTCAGCTCAGACAACCAGAGGGAGAGCTTTCATCAAGTCCAGCTTCAAAGGGCAAAAATTTTGAGGGGGCACTATGGTGATGTAAAGTGCGATGAGGCTAAATTCCCGTAACACTGTCCAGCGCCCTTACACTAGACAAGGAGAACTGCATATGCGTTGGCAGGGAGTTGGCATAGCATAGTGATTAGCACGCTTGGTTGTGTGGCGCCATCTGGTGTAAACACCACAAAACACAAACGTTTCATGTAACGGACGGACGGACAGATTCATGGCCGAGTTGTGTGGCTGCGACGACGTCCATGGGAATCATCTCATCCGCTACTTTGCCACTGGCAACTGGTATTGCGAGTCTCTGACCCGAATATGTCGTGCAGGTGTACAAGATCCTGAAGCTGAACGACGACCCTTCAGCAATCCAGATCCGGTATGCAGGCGCCAAGGGCATGCTCTGTGTTAATCCCACGCTGTCGGATTCCAAACTGCTGTGCCTGCGTCCAAGCAAGCGCAAGTTCCATGCACCAGCTCAGAGTACCTTGAGGTGATCAAGATCTCGGCACCGCGTGAGTATCGGCTTCTTTGACTGTCTTTTTGCGAGCACGCTTTCATTTCATTTCATTTTTATTTCCTTAAAAGGCCCTTCTTGGGGGCATTATACATAAGGGGTGAGCTGCAATGAGTTTTACTGTGCATATCAAAAGGCATCTGTCTATGTGCATCTCTAGTAGAGATAAGACATGACGGTGTAATAATTCATTGACATCCACCGAAGCCAGGCACATAGCCCCAAGGCAATTTTATTGTTGGAAAAGGGGGGAGGGTACTTGGCATATCAAACTCTAAACCTTCACAAGCCTGATGCATTTATTTATTTATTTATTTATTTATTAGTTACCTGCATCGCGCTGTAGGATATTACAGCAAGGGGGTACTGACTTCATTTTAGGTATCAAACAATTATTGCAGTGCTTGGATGTTGAGATAACTTGTGCTAATGTCACGAATTGGGGTGACGCGTCCCCGACTGCTGGAGGGGAACGCTTTCTCCTGCAGGTTCGAAGAAAAGAACAGAGAAATCAAACAAAACAAAATGAAGCCGTGTTTATATTTTAAAGGAAAGGAGCCAATAAAAGAAACGAAAACACCAAGGAAAACACACACTAGAAACGCGTACAACACTAGAGACAAAAAGGAGAGAGTTCACCGGATACAAAGCGTCCCAGGTGGAGCGGGAAGGCCTTGCAGGTAGCACAGACGCGGATTGGCGAGTTGCGATGCGTCGCTGGCGTTGCGTCCAGAGAGGCAGTGGTAGAAAGCCAGGAGATGAGGAACGGAGATGACACGGGAGACGCTGACGAACTCTTGTCAGTCGCCCCCAAGAACTGGGCAGCTGCAGCAGGAAAACTGTAGCCAGGTCCTGTCGACGGCGTTCCGCAAACACCGTAGGCTTGTGCAGCCTATCCCAGGAAGCCGTGGCAGCAAAGTGGCGATCGCAGTAGGCCTGCGTCGTTGATTCAAGGGAGGTCCACGGCAGCACAGACCCGAAGTCTGACGGCTGCCACCTCCACGCTTGAATGAGGCTTAATGATCTTGCGTCGATGATCCAAGGGAAGTCACTGGCAGCTCGAATCCAACGTCCGACAGCTGCCACTTCCTCGCTTGAATGGGGACTCGATGGTCTTGAGTTGATGATTCAAGGGAAGCCACCGGCAGCTCGGATCCAACGTCCGACAGCTGCCACTTCCACGCTTGAATGACCAGACTTGTGCTGCTATGTCTTCCTCAACACTGCGGTTTGCTGACACGTAGCTCTACGCTCCTCGTGCCTGCCTCGCGCACACCACTCGCAACGTGGGGCTGGCACGTACGGTGCTCCGCTGTCCGACGCACCACTGCCAACACGCGCGTTCCAAAAATCCCTCACCAGTGTGGTGTGCATATCACAGCTAAACGTGGCGCAGTCTCTGCAGTGAACCATTTGATGGTCATTGGGCCACGTCTTTGTACTAGCCGTGATCTGCCTTGTTCTCCAGTGCCCTGCGCTTCTTGTCCGCTGGGTACTGTATGTCTTGACTGCTCCCGAACGCTGCTGCTCGGGTGACCTTGGTGGTTCATGTCTTTGTGGATAGCCTGATTTTGGCAATCTGAGTGGCAGGTCTCCTATTTCCTTTCGTTTCCAGGGTCAGTGACCTTGAACCGACCTCTGATCACCATCCTCGAGCAGCTGGGCGTGACGACGGATACGTTCCTGCGGCTGCAACAGGACATGATCCTTGAGTTCACTGATGCGCTTGTCCAGGAGTCCAGTGCCATTGAAGTGCTGTCAGTGTGGTCTAAGTTGCTGCTGCCATACCAGGACTTGTCCAATGCTGGGTTCCAATTGACCCTGGATCTCTTCCGCTCACTGCTTCTCGCTGTCTACCGAAATGCAGTTGGTAAGTCGAATGGTTTCTAGTGCATGTGTGACATTGGAGTAACAATGCTAGTGTGTCGCGTAGTTGCTGCTGGTTCATAGTGCAAGAGTCACGCTTTTTGAAGGCGGTACACCATGTGCACATAAGGGAGGACAAGGGTCTTTGAGCTGTTTTTGTTGATGGCCTGTGCCTGCAGTACTCCATCAAAGGTCAAAGGTTGAGCCTTCACACATACTCCAGGTTTTTCAGCTTTGCTGGCGAAGCCGCGCTTTCTCACTAAACAGAAGAAAAGATCCCGCCACTGAGTTTACCGGTTAGAGTAGAATCTCAGTGACACATGGCTGATATGAATTTCGGTACCGTGCAAATTTGTAAAATTCCCTGTGGGAAGTTCGTTGTCTGCAGTGTACAAAATTGAAGTGTTCTGCGCAATCTCCATAGACTGTAACGATGGTGTGGGAGCTGCGACCACACATAGTAACTTGGGTGGGTAAGCTACGTCTGGTCTGGCATTTTGGTGGCCTCCCAATGCCACTCAGCTGTGCCGCAGCTCATTTGTATTATTGGGGACCAAAGTCTCTAGGATGCCTAGAATGCAGTTTAGGCACATAGAGCCATGTTTGTCTACAATCACATAATTTCGCTACCACATATTAAAGAAAAGGGTTTTGACTTTTGCCTGTTCAAGTGTGGTCTCCAGCCAATGGCTGATAATAGGGCTATCGGCTTTGTTTATGGTGCATGCAGTTCAGAGACCTTTGTCGCCAACTGTTCATGCCACCTTTCCCTTGGCTCAGAGCTTGAAGTTACAGATAACCGAGTGTTTTCATTACGGAAGTCCATGTATTGTGCGAGTCACCATCAGCTTGACTACGCTCACTGCATGGCAAAGGCCGCTCCCATGTCTCTCCAATTAACCCTGTTCTTTGCCAGTTGCGGCCACCGTATCCCTGCAATCTTCTCAATCTCATCCGCCCACCTAACTTTCTGCCGCCCCCTGCTATGCTTGCCTTCTGCTGGAATCCACTCCGTTACCCTTAAGGACCAGCGGTTATCTTGCCTTTGCATTACATGCCCTGCTCAAGCCCATTTCTTCCTCTTGATTTCAACTAGGATGTCATTAACCTGTGTTTGTTATCTCACCCATGCTGCCCGCTTCCGGTCTCTTAACGTTACACCTATCATTTTTCTTTCCATAGCTCGCTGCGTTGTCCTTAACTTAAGCTGAACCCTCTTTGTTCCCAAACCAATTAACCCTATTAAGCGAGTAAATGTACCCAATGGTAAACAAAACTCCCTTGGACGTCTTAAGATGTCCACAGGACATCCATGGGAGTAATAGTGCCCATTGGGTAAGTATAGGTGATGTGACAACAGTGAAAGTGTCATGGCGGTGAGTCATGAGGTGAGTCCTGCCGTTTCCGTCTTGTGAACATTTCAGCGGGCCTCCGGTACAAGACACGCATCGCGTTGCCTGTGGACCGTGCCCGCAACATGCTTGGTGTAGTTGACACGACGGACAAGCTCCAGTCTCGGGACAAGGTCTACTCGGGAACCTCAGCACCACTTAACATCAAGCATAAAAGGTCGCGTCGTTCAGTGCCAACATGCGCACTCACACACAATCTTAACTGTAGCGAGTTTGTAATATCTCTTATAATAATCTTTTTGGATAATTAACCGAATAAACATTCCTTATTCTTTACACCACTAGTTGTACTGATCGTATGCGGGTGTTTCTGCGAGGCAAATGGTGCCGCCGTCGGCACTGGTGCCGTGAGTGAGTCTTAAGCCTTTAAAAGCACACTGTCACCTATTTTTGAAATACGCAGCGTCCGCCTTGCAAAGATTAGCACGTGGAGGTTAAACACAATATTTGATAAATCAGATCTCAATACCTTCTGCTCTACCAAAGATTTCTAATGGACATATATAGTGCCTCTGGGGGGAAGTTGTGGATAGGAAAAGGGGGAAAGGACGAATATACGACTATTATCCGGTTTTGAAGGACTCCTCGCATTGTTGCAACAGTTACATGAAGAGTGGGAATGAAATTGTTGGATAAGAAATCTCATGCTCCTAGGTTTGAAAACCTCGCGTTGGTAGAATAACTTTTTCTTTTAGGCAATTTGCGTCGGTGGATATTTCCAAACCTTTGTAACTCTTCAAGAAAGTGAATGAAAAGCATCTATCGCAGAATTCGCAAGTTTGTGTCGTAGAGTGGTGTGTGTGCCAGAAGCTGTCCCGAGTGCCCCTGGAGAAGTAAATTAATTTGTGACTGTATTCGGCAAGTTCATTCCCTTGGAGTATATACGAGAGTATTGCCGTTTGAAAAGTATGCACGTCTCGTTTGTGAGCCACATTCCATGTATAGAGCTTTACGGCACCGTATCATGGGAGCTGCCATCTTTGATCACGTGTTCACGCCACCTTTACACGCCTCCTGATTGCTCGGCGCGCACCTCGCCGCGAAGGCTGCTCTGCTGCGTCCGATGGTTCGGTTCCAAAAGGCAGTGTTCTGGCTGATACGGTTGGAAAAGAGTGGATCACTTGAGGTGTAGAAACATGATCATGCTTCACGTCGTGGCGAGCCGCTCAGTTCTCCCTCTTCGGTGCCGTGTTCCGAGCGCTCCTGCGACGCCATCTGGTTTCGAACCGAAGAACTGCGCGCGGTAAACGGTCTATAAATCGGCGGTGCCCTCTTTGAGGGCTGCACCAAAGGCACCAACAATGATATAGAAACCAATGTTTGCCTTGCGCGACTTGCTTTCTGTCCACCGTTTATAAACAGCGCATAAAACGAGGACAACGGAGCGCCAGTCATAGCAGTGCGCGTCTTGTCCGTATTTGCACCTTCCATTGTCCGTGGGAGCAAATTTAGCACCAGTACCGTTCATCACATGGTCGCAGTACTCTTGAATGACAGCTAGTGAACGTGGGTTTTTTTTACTTCATAGTGGCATATGTATACTTATTTAGGGAAGTTTAAGGAATCAATGAAAAACTAAACATAGATATTTACTAGATTATAGCAAGAACCAGCAACAATAGTCACTCTTGATCCTTTCTGCCTTCCCACATTATCATCAGAATACGAAAATAAAAATGCCGAGAATTAAGGTATCATGCAGGGGAACCACCCTAATATAGCGATATCTGCAAGAGCGACTTTTACGAAAATGGCTATGGTACAGTTGGTGGTGTATACCGTAAATTATAATCATAGGGTCAAAATTGTTGTTGCCAAAAAACCTTTTCGAAATGAACCAAGAAGCAGAGTAGTGCAGAGTAGGTGGCCTGGCACGTTTTTTTGTTTTTTTTTTTGTTTTTACAAGACTCTGGGATCCAATCAAAGCGGCGAGAACATGTCGGTGCTGCGTGACTATCGTTGTGATTTCTTTGGCCTTAAGGAAATAAGAAGCCGTGTGAGTCTTTCTGTCCTCTGCGATTATAAGTTTATTTATTTACGCACATGCATGTCTGGTACTAAGTTAAGAACACTCCTTCGTCACATGGCCGATCCGCGACAGCACTGCGCTAATGTGGCTGCGGGAATTAAGCAGAGTTACGATGGATGTTCAGGCGCCTCGATTAACTTGTAGCCGGACGGCGTACGAAGGCGCCGGCGATTAATCGTATCTGTTCATGTTGCCTGAGATTGCGTTTTAATTACCCGCGACAAAGGCAGATATAAATGGCGCGAAGCTTTAAAAAAATTCGAACATCAGTGCTTAGCCGCCAGACTATGTTCCCGATGTCTTTGAAGACAGAGAGAAAGCACGTAATCAAACATTTTGCCTTAATCGCAGTTTGCCTTAATCGCGCTATTTTACTCGTGGTCCTCACGTTCGGTGAGCACATTAACATTTATTGTAGTGCTTTATTTTGTGCCGCGTATAGTTTTTTTTTCCTCTTTTCCTGTTCTTACTTCCGCGTCGGTTCTTCTTCTCTACTAATTTGCTGATATATTGTCTATCATGACTGTATGTTTCTCCTTTGTTTCCTTTCGTTATTAATGCACTGCATAGATTTATTTCTTTTTTTATCATGATTGTATGTTTCCTTTTGTTTCCTTTGGTTATTAATGCACTGTATTATATTTTTTTCGCCCCCTTACAGAATGCCCAATGGGCCTGTAAGGTATTTCGAATAAATAAATAAATAAATATATTAGACAATTAAAACATACGCGGCATTAGGCACCAAGATCACCTGGTTCTCCAGATGTGCCGACGCTATACATGCACTCCAGAAGAGGGAAGGTGATTACGAAGGAACGGTGTGGATAGTGCCACCGGCCACTGTAAGAAGTAATGTTCTAGACTCGCAACTGCTTACCAGGGGTCAGTTCTGTCTGGCGAACAGTTCAGATGTTCGTCGGCTTCAGGCGCTGCCTTCGCATGCAGGCTGTTGAAGACGAGGTTCGGGGTCGCGGCTCGGGGTCGCGGCTCGACGGATCCACGGTCTGCACGACGCCCGTTCCCACCTCCAGGCCAAAGACAGGAGTGCCGCAGAGTGACAGAGTTAGAAGGTGGCAAAATAAGGCTGAGTTTATTTACATAATTACATGAGTGAAGATCGGAAAGTGCTCTTCGACGGCATTCGTTGCGAGTTTTATACCATCCTTCTTCCCTAGCTTCCCTAGGATGATGACGTCAACTCCAGGGCAGGTGAGGCCGGAAACTCACTCGCGCGCACACACTTCCACTCCCGCACCTGTGGACACGTCACGCGTTGAGCCGGGGAGAAAAGGATGCCCTCGAGGTAAAGTTGAGGTGAAGTTCTCGGACGCGACGAATGTTCCCCCGGGCTGTTGACACCTGTCCGTCAGAAGACATCAGTCACGAAGGGTCGGAATGCGAGACCGTCAAAAGGGCGGAAGTGGGCCTTTGTCCTTTGGGGGCGTTCTTGAAGGTTGCGGAAGTCCCCCGCCAGCCCGTCGCGGTGCTCGGTACGCAGAACAATCATCGAGACGACGGCCCGTGACATTCGCAATGGTTACTGCGAAAAGGGAGCGGTAACGTTCACGTGCTGATGACTCCACGCACGTGGGCCGACTCCGGAGAATTGGGCGCTTTTGTGTCCACTGGGCCTGCACGGAGACGTAGCAAAGGAGGCTACCCTAGCCTCGTGCTGAATCCGGAACGACTTGAGGCAAGCGTCGTTGAGTGACAGGGGTTTCTGGAACTATCCAGGCGACACGTGCATGTTGATTGCTTCCTGCTGATGCCGTCCTTAACAGGGCGTTTGTCGTAGAACCTGAACTGAACGAACTCGTTCTCTCAGGAGCCACCATGGCTGTCGGCGTCGGGAGACCAGGCCAACTCCAAGCTGACGCCCACGATCACCGAGGAGGGAGCCTGCTGCGATCGCATGTAGTATATCCTGCGCAGGTAGTCCCGCTTGAAGGAAGAATCATGCTTTTTAGCACGATAGCCAGCATTTTAATGGTCGAGTGGTACACCAAATGTCCTTCATTCGACGACGGCGGTAAATATTTACAACGTTTCGTTACATAAGACGTATAGGCAATTACAAAATACACATCTGCAAAGTCAAGACACAAGGCATTCCATTATACCGAAACCAGCCCACATATAAAACACCCGCAGGGCTACATCCCAACCAACTTCACCTCGGAAGCGTGGCAAAAGGTTCTAATTTCGGCAATGTAAAAGCTTATGATGTTGCCGTCTATGCTCAAGAAATCTTAGCACCGGAAATGTAGCTCCCGCTCTTAGAGCCCGTTCATGAAATAGACTGCACGGAACACCTTCCGTAGACTACGTGATTTCCAAGAAAAAAAGAAACAGCTAGCAGCAAAAAAATGTGAATACGGGCTGTGCTTTCGTGACTTACGCAACACGTTCCGTCTTGTTACTCTGTATTCTGCATAAGGCATTTTTTACTATTGTGAAGGCAATCTTATGAACTTTCCGAAATGAACACCAAATTTCGGATTCTCGTTGTAGTATTCCGCCGGGAACTACTGACAGAAAGTTTCATTGACGGCCGCAGCCTTAAGCTGCCGAGTCAGAGCAAATCACTGCAGAGACTCTAGTTCCTTTCTGATGAATCTTGCACCGCTCCAAGGTGGAGATGGCAGTTCCTGACGCCAACGGCAATTCCCTGCTTGCAGCTTGAATTGGCTGCACAATACGGGACGATCTTAAAGGGCTGCTACTAAAACACAACCGCCTGCAATTAAGCTGCAAGAGGCGTTCACACGTCTTCTGCCTTGAAGCTAATTAACCCCACGTAAGAGAAATGCAGCAGTCTTCGACATAAACAAGCCACGCCAGACAGCTGCGGCAAAAAAAAAGACGATGCACACTTCCTGTCGTCCTGGACTTCCTATTTCCTCCCCTAGCATGGATACCTGTTCAATGTCTCCGAGCACACCAAATGTGAACAAGCTCGCAGTGTCGTGGACAATAAATCCATGCTAGGAATCGATTTGCGCGCCAAAGAAAAGGTAGAGCTAGACTTCGCTGAAGTTGATCGCATCGAAAACAGCTTCACTTCACAAAGTTTGATATAAGGTGCTGCGTGGTAAGCGTCATCTTATTCTACAAGCGTCATCCCAGGGGCTCAAACGGCATGCCTAGCCGAACAAATTTTCAGATCCGGCCTTGCCGTTAAGCGCTAGGATAGAGCACTGGCGGCATGAATGGCACCTTAGCTTCGCAGAGCAGAAGGCGACCGCAACGAGTTCCACACCTGGTTCCCAGCTCGGCGGACACGAACAGCGCAGTGGCGTCCACATCGCTCAGCAGGATGTCCAGCACGAAGTCCTCGTAGACGTGGCTGCCGCTTGCCGCAGGTCGTTTGCGTTCAGTTCTAGACAGCCTTCACCCAGCCGCGAGTTGACGGAACATTCCAGGCTCGGCTTCGAATGGCCGCGCGTGAGCTTCGCTGGCGAAGCCCCAAAGGGGCGAAGCCCCTAAACCTCGCCGGAAGAGAAGGGAGGAGGATGGGAGTGAGCGACGACACCGTATTCTCTAGACGCACCTTTGTTCTTCCCAAACCATCGAGCTGGCATGGTGGAGTGGATAGCATGCTCGTCTCACTCGCCGAAGACCGGGGTTCGATTCCCGAGCTCGACCATTTTCTCACTCGGTTTTATTTATTTATATGGCCTGACTAGAAACGTTAGTTCGGCTAATTGAGTAATTAAGCAACTAACTAAGCTCAGTCCCACTTACTTGGAGCATCACTATACGATCCCTTCAATTGGTTGCCTGGTTACTAGCCGAAGTACAATTGGCCCCGTTTGAAATTCGCGCACTGTGACGTCACGACAGTTTCGACCAACTGAAAAGAGTGACATTTCTGTCGACAACTGCTGCTTACAACGATGAGACATTAAAGGCTTTCGCCTTAATATCGTCTTTTGTTGAGTATTCTTTGATAAAACAATTTTGTTCCCTTGGAAGAATGACCTCTAACATAGCTCTGATTCTACTAGCAACTGACCAGGTACAGTTACTTTGGTGCAAGGCGTAATGGGTAAATCTCTCTGATTTTTAAAGTAACTGGCACCCCATTTCTTGCGCCTTATTGCAATGTAGCCCCTCGTTTAGTACGACTGATGCCATTAGCCAATGTGCATAAATGGTGGCAAATTATTCTAGCGCAACGCCTGCACCGTCCTTTAACTGGTGTGCAGTAGCTTGATACTCACCTGCTGCTCTTCCCCTCTGCAGTACTTCCGAGGCTCTCTCTTCTTCCTCCTGCGTTGCCGCCGCAATTTTCAATTATCGTCCGAGCTTTACCTCAGCCCTTAGCATCCTGGTAATGCCGGCTACTAAATAAATCGGTAAGCAATTCGGCTCCTGTTTAACCTAATTCGCTGATAGCACTGTTACCTCGCCTCTTCTTAGCATTACGATTTTTTTATTGGTGTTGACAAATATTATGTTGCAATCAGGCTTCGCCTATGCTTTAAAGCTTGACGGGACCTTTTTTTGCTGTACTTCTTCATGCTGCTTGCCTTGCACGCATTGGTCAGCTGTTGAGCTAGAGTGCGTCTTGGCGAGGGAGGTCTGCCGCTCCTGCCAGCCGCTGCCATAAGTGGCATCTCACAGATGCAGGCTTACTCTAATGGCTTACTAGACTGGCTTACTAGAATTCTAGAATGTCAGAGGCCGTTGTCCTGAAGTGGACGTTGCTTGAATCAAGCAGCGTTGATGATGACGATGATTTCACTGCGGCCACTGAAACATTGCGGGGCTTTGAATGATATACACCAGGGGTTTCAAGGAAGACAATTAGGCTTTTTGAGGTAAAAATATTTTTTTTCAGTGCAGTTTTGGTAGTGTTGGCGGACTCCAGAAATCCTTTAAATCGGTTCAAGCAGTTAGCTGGTTAACTAAGTTTTAATAACTTTTAGCTATAAGAGTTAGACACCTATTTGCAATTGGCTATCTGTCGCCGCTCGTTAGTAACAGCCATATCGGTTTTTATAATTTCGAAAAGGTTATTACTACCCTTGTCGCTGTGGCTCGACAAAATTTAGCTTTTTGGTTAGTTACGTTCACTGGAACGGTTGCTTTGCCTGCATGCTTTTCGAAAGCGCATGTATTTTGGAGCGATGTAGCAAAATTTTGCCGAGCCACAGCGCCGAGGATAATCTCGTTTTCGGAATTGTAAAAACTGTTAAGGGTATTACTAACGACCGGCTACAAATCTTTAATTCCAACCAGTTGTGTAGCTGTGATAGTTAAAAGTTAATTATACTAAATCAGTTACTCTGCTTACTAGTTAGCACTATTCACCATCTTTCCGGTTACTGCCAACACTGGTACTACGATTCTCCAAAAGCCATATTTGAACCCCAAAAAGCCTATTTTTGAAACTTAATTAGGCTTCCCTGAAACACCTGGTATATGGACGCTAACAAAATGTAATTTTTGCTCACCGACCTCTCCTATTGCGTTCATTGCACTTGGCACCATGGCGGCATGGGCTTTAGAAAAGGTGTGAGAGTTGAAACCAAACATTAGATGCCATGTGTTGGCAAAAACATGCCATGTAGGGAAGTTGGATGCCATAATTATGGCATAGAGACTGTGTTGGCCGTCCTATAGGCTTGTCTTCTGTTCGGCATAGGAGCAGCACATGTCCCAGTTCTTCTGCAGCGTTCGACTTGGTCTGTTGAACTTGAAAACAGTAGGAGCACGAAGTCAAAAACTATACAAAATCCAAACAGTTTCGCACAGCTCTTTATTCTGCTTCAGGAACAGATGTTCTATCAGTGGCCCTTTATATCTGACGTCAGCTAAAGTGCGCACTCAACAGAAGGTACTGACCGGCAGTTCGCGTGAAGAAGCTGCGACTTGCGAGCACGGCCTAGCCATTTCTCCGCATCTCTTGTCGGATTACCGCTCGTTCAGCGCTCCAAAGGGTGATACGCTCACTTTTATTGGGGGTATGATCAGTGCTGTCATGCCGGAATCGCTTTGCCGTGCAATGGGCGAGCCGATCGCTTATTTTCCTCAGAATTTCTTGTCAGATACCGATAGGGTAGAAACTTAGTCAGTTATAATAAAGCAAAATGACAAGTTAATACGAGGCATAAAACGAAAGGAAACGTAGTAGAATCCGGTTGCAACGAAGACGAAGGGACCCGGCGATTTCTTCCTTGAAACCGTCGTTTTGTTATAGCCTTAGGTGACTTTGGGCGCAAATATCGCTTGCTAACGGTCATATTTATCATTTTGTCGACAAATGACACCATACATAGGGTTTAGTCTGCAGTTGATGTGTGCTGACGTTGTTGTGGCCTGCTTGTTCATCTGTCCTTGTGTGAAACCATCCAAAACGGGTACTGGCAATAGAGTCGCCGCTGCTCGCCCGCTATTACCGCGGCCCTTATCAGCTTCGATATGTACAAAACGGGGCTAAATAGGCGTCTCTCCGTCGTCTACGGCACTAATACTCCAGGACTCGTTTCCAACGTGGTGAAACATAAGCGGGCCACGGAAAAAACGCCTACTCGCTGGCTAGGCCAACATATTCGGGCTGCTAACCCGTATTTGGAAGCGTGGGGGCGCTGTGTGCGCGCGTTTAATGCTCTCTTCGGGAAATTAGATTGCTGGTAACAGGGAGAGGTATTTAGCGAATATTTTACAGCGACTGCTTCAAGTCTCCCGTTACACAGAAAATCCACGGAGAAGCAACTTGGGTGGCCAACCTCGGTCACGTGACATTGTGACGTAATTCAAACCTGCCCACTGGTTTGTGAACAGACTGAACACCGGGGCATGTTTAAGTTAAATTAATGATGTATCGCAAGGCGTTGCCCAGGAGGAGCAACCTGAGTCGCACAAGCCCCACTGATGGCAGCACCTGACACTGCGGGGCCATCGATTAACTGCTGCACTACTGCGCCAGGAGTGCTCCGAGGCCTCCCAGGGGTCTATGAATGTAAAGTTGAGAATGACCAATTTTCAGAGATTGGCGTTAACCCACTAAAGCTATCCCGTCATACCCAAGCTCTGAGGCCGATACGGACCACGGTAAAAACGGGCGAGCGGGTGGCCGTCTCATCGCGAGTACCCGTTTTTTGATGGCTTCTCTGCATCATTAAAAAACACGCGGATAACAACAGCACCACTACAGGGCTTCAGCGCATGAGAGAACTCTGCAGACGAACAGGCTGCAGGCATCGCCTGCTTCTCACAAGAGTTATTTAACGAGCGCGTAAAGTACCGGCCAAATAACGGCAACATGCAAAGGAGAAACCGTGTTCGTATACGTACGAATACTTTTCTTCCTTGTGCGCGCAGATTGCAAAAGCAAAGACTGTGACTGGAGAAACCTCTTCCTTTGTTGTATTACGGTGGATTGTCACCGAAGGAGCAGGCGGCAGTTCTGAGGGTGCGTCACTCTGAAAGGAACTGTACCGCAGTGTCTCGATTTGTATGACGCTGCATGAGCCACAGCGTTCACTGGGAAACAATTTGTTGCGTTGAACTCGGTTTCTCAGTGACCACTGTATGTCTGTCTGGTTGATTTACCACCCTCATTCCCTCTTCTCTCGACTGTGCAGGCTGCTGCAGCTGGTGTTGGCATGCATTCTTGGCCTCCTGCGAGAGCTCTGAGCAGCCCCGGAGGAAGACGGCGAATATTTCGATTTTATTTTTTAAATATTTTTTCGTTTTTACTGAATTGGACACACTTAACAATTGTGTTATAATTTATCAAATCAAAATAACGCAATAACCGTCTCCTCTTTCCTTTAGCAGCCTTGAAGCGCTCTGTGAGCGTTTATCCATCGCTGTTCACTGAGGGGCTGCCCACTGTTAAAAAGCGGGCAAAACTGGAGAGAGAACCACGGCGGCCATTTTGGACAAGACGTTAGTTCAACCACCAGGGCGGCTCCACTTGTCCAGTCTGATTGAAGTTTTCCTCCTTTCTACGGAAGTTCTTCCATGCAATAAAGAAAAAAATAAAGAAAAGAAAGGCCCGTTGGTATAGGGGTTTGATTCTCGCTTTGGGTGCGTGAGGTCCCGGGTTCAAATCCCACACGAGCCCGTTGTTTTTTAAACCATGTTTATTTTTCAAACTGCGCCCATGTAGTCATGCAGCGTAGCGAAGTAGACTTTCTTTGCGGCAGCTGCTTTCCTTTTAGGGCTCCATCGAAGCATCCCACCTATTCCGCGCGCAAATCTACACCCTGCGCCAGGCTTAGCAGGCATTCATGGCAGTAATTAACCTTTTTTTAAATGCAATTACAGATATCTAAATATGTTTCTAGTCAATTCTAAATTAATGAAGTAATTTTCTGGTCTAGCAAGTTGCATGTAATGAATTACTTATGAGCAGTAATTTTAAAGCGAAAGTAATTAATTAGTGTAGAAATTACTTTTATTAACAATGCAGAGCTGCTTTTAGTGTCGGCAAAGATTTCGTCTCCCGTCTGCGGGGTCGGGCACCTCAACATCAGCAACAGTGCCCGAAAAGCCTCGGCCAGCAAGCAGGCTGAGTTCTACACGTGGGCGGATGGCGATGTGAGCGCGGACTTAGCCGCCACCTTGGAATCGAGAAACACGGAAAGCTACGCGCCTTCTGACGCATACCGACAACAGAACCTAGCGTTTTCTAGTTATACCCAAGGCTGGAAAAGCTTCTCGTTATGCAAAACATAGAGTAACACTGTAGTCAGGGTGGGCGCTGACTGCAAACTGTTTATTTTGAAGCTCCCCAGCTCATTATAAAGCCATAACACAGACCGCGTGTCACTCAGGGAGCCAAAAAAGAGAAAGAGAGAGGGTTAATGACGGGAAGGGCAGAGAGGTTGGCCGGAAAATGAATATCTGGCATGCTACTCTGCACTGGGGAACGGGAAGAGAAGAAGAGAGAGGGTCACGATGGGGGATCATGATGGTGGGAGGAGGCAGATGAATAAAGACAAGGCACACTTGCCAACATTACAAACGAGAATCACGAGAATCAAGACCCGTGTAGCTTAAAAAGCGTTGGAGCGCTCGCGTTCCCTGTACAGTTTTCGAACTATCTGCCCAGGCGCCGAGGAGCAGCTCGGAGAGGGACCTGAAACTAACAGCATGAAGGAACTGCGAGCCCAACCCTCTGCTCAAAATAAAAAAAACTTCACGGAATGCCAATTCTTTGAAAACTGAAAATCAATTTTGAATAACGAAAATGGCACAGTAGCTCTATCGCATCTTTGGCAGACATCTAAACCGCGTCATAAAGGCAATGACAAAGGAGGGAACTAGAGGAGAAGAGAAGAAGGAGGTGCTGTAGTGGAGGTCTCCGGTAATAATATTTCGACCAGCTGGGGATCCCTAACGTGACTGACATCGCCCAGCACACGCGGGCGCCTTTTTTCGTTTCGCGTCCATCGAAACGCGGCCGCCGCGGGACCGCTTTTTTGACCTAACTCGTTAACCTGCTTGAACCTCCCGCACTTTCTGATGTCAGACGAAGCGCTCGCTAAGCCTAGCAGCTGTGCAAACATGGGAGCAATCTGAAAATTTGGAGCGTTTCGTAGTAGCGGAGACCACGAATCGGTGGTGAAGTGAGAGGCCCCGCTTCGACGGGCGCCGCCATGTTGCCTGAGCGTAGAGCGGTGTTGGGGCTATTAAGATCGACGTCAGCGGGTCTCGTTTGGAGCCAGCCAGCACACCTGTTTCTACTGTGCATAGCTGCGAGCAACTTCAGCGTGATTACTTTCGGGCCTGCCGCCATGGACCGGACGCACAGAGAGGACCCAGGTGAAAGCTGACTTCAAGCCTCTCTTAGCCTTCCATAGAGCCTTTTTTGGAGCCTCACTTCAGTCTCTAACCATGTTGTAAAAAGATGTAAATAAACCCTCTTGTAATCTTCCTCCCATCACCTTAACTCTTTGACTTGGCGGCACTCCTGTCCTGGTGGTGGTGGGAACGGGTGTCGAAGCTTGACCACGGTTCCGTCAAGCGAGCAGCAGCAGCAGCGAGCTAGCAACGACGCCGAACCGACCCATCTTCGCCAACAACTGGTGGCAGCGTCAACAACTGGTGGCAGCGGTGGGATAGAAGCCGCAACTCCCCCCATAGTCAACAGGGCGCACGCTACATCGGCCAAATAGGGTGCAAGTCGCGCCTAGCGTTCTGCGCATGCGCACTTCGACGCCCCTAACTTCCCGAGGTCCCCAAAACGTGGGGCCCGCAGTTCTAAATCGCCCTATTATTGCGAGGCGATTGTTTACTTTCCTTGTCTCAATTTTTCTTCGAAAGTAACTCCTAAAACATCATCTTTGTCACAGAAAAATTAGTTCTTGAACCTCGGTTCGCAGTTTTTTCCTTTTCTCAGCTGGAAACGCAACAAACCCGGATGCCAGGTTGCACTGATAGCATATTAAATTTAGTATTAACTTCACACCGAGATTTTGTTTCAAACTTGACCTACATGCATAGCCTAAGTGACCACTTGCTCCTTTCGTTCAGCTTCAGCATTCAAACTAATAAAGCTGGCAATGAAGTCAAGCAAATCCGCGATTACAACAATTACAGCTTTCAGGCCATCAATGTAGCATTTTAAGATGTATTTCTACAAGATTTTGATAGCCGAGACCCTGAAACAAGCCTCAGCATTTTCACCGCTAAAATTTACGAACGGAAAAGCACGTGCCTTTGGGCACCATTACCCCACATAAAAAAGAATTATGGTACAACATGCACACAAAAAAGCTTCTTAATAGAAAAAAACGTTTCTAGAAGGCTCTCTTCTTACAGTATCCCTTGCCACCCATGCTCACAAACTGTCCCCACAAATTTAGGAGAGTCTTCAATCATTCAAATCATTCAATTCTACTCTTATTACAAACGGTTCAACTGTTCCTGATACTGAATGGGCAAAAAATACTTTGCGAAACATTTTGTAGCGATTTTGTCCTTTATTCCATCATCACGTCTTATACAACGGATAATTCACACTTTTCAATGATGGGCGCAATATTCGTTGGGCACTAAGGAATAGAAAAAATAATAGCAGATCTGAAAACTTATAGAAGGACTCGTACTGATTTAATTAATGCTAAGTTCCCGAAGAGTATTGAACTTTATTCCTCTACCATTCTGTACAAGGTATATAAGCAGTCGACTGTAACATCTGTGCTTCCTGCTGACCGCACCGTCGGGAAGGTGGTTTCGTTGCCCAAATCAGGCAGTACGAATTCCCCACTCAATTACCGCCCTATTATTCTGGCGGCGGTACCTTGCATTTCAACAATTAATGCTATCGTGTCCGGCAACAATGCAGTTTTCTTCTCCCTTTTTTTTACGTTTTTTTTTACAATCGTGCGTGTGCTTTTAAGCGGTGTTTTTCCCGTGGTGCCGCCACCTGTCCATTTCCTTTGTGCGGGAGCAGTCGTGGTGGGCGGTATACCTATCTCGCTTCCCGAGAGATTTTACAAAGCCAACGCAAGGAAGAGGAGGAGGACTAGGAGGAAAGCAGTTTCGAGAATTTTCATGTCCGTCCACTCCGTCTTCTTATCTCGCGGTCCATACACCGTTAACAACATGGTTAAAGGTATGTGCACTGCGCAAGCAAAATGAAGTCCCGCATTTCCGTGACCCTGACCAGTACCTATGTCTTCCAGTTGGATTATTCGCAAATCTGTTCCGTCCAACGTTTAAAAACGTTGGTTCCGTCAGCATCGTCCGCTTCTTCTTCTTCACCATATGAAAATGGCACATTTTATATCCATCTTCTTTTCCCTCAACCCCTGTTCTGAGTAGCATGCCAGAAAATCACAATTAAGGCCGATCTTCCTGGTACTCTTATCTTCCCTGTATACTCCGGCTTGGCCTAGTACTTCTTGCCCTTCTTAACCATTCTCCAAGGTTCCCTGAACAACTAGAAATTTGTGCTAGCAGTGACAACCACGGAATTCATCGCGAAGGTAAGCTATGAGCTGAAAGCACGCCGCATGTCCTCCGCTTTTTCCTCCTTCTTGCCGGAACACCCACTAACAACTGAATTGTTGTTGTTGTCCTTAAAACAAACCGCCCATGCCCACATTGGGGGTTCGGCCTTAAATTGGGAGGCATAGAAAGACTATTCTACTCTGCATTTCACGGCGGAACAAAAAGAGAAGGAAGAAAAACAGAAAGCCAAAAATGGAGAAGATAACGCGCGGGAGAGCAGCACCTGCGGGGCCTAGGATTATATTGTAAAACTTGATCAGGCAGTCAGTGAGATTCCCGTGAGAACATTTGAGCGCGCAACAGACAGACCTGTGGCTCAACTCATTATGGTGGCACAAATGACAGCAGCAGCGGAGAGCTGAAATTTAGAGCAAGCCTCTACAAGGGCTCCTCCTACAAAATTCCTCGCAAAGAGCAGCGGTGGAAAAAAAGTGGTAGGGTTTAAACGTAGTTCAACTAAGCAAACTTGCGAAAGCATGTGTTTAGCCTGGTTGGCTCACATGTTTTGCTTTGCTGGGTCGTCGGCTCGTCCGGCGACGATATTGCTCTCTGGTTAAGCTCTGATCGAGGTTAAGCGTATGTGATCTGTTCGCGCCGCAGATGCAAGACGACAATGTACAATGCACAGCGCGAGAGTAAGTTGCAGTTTAAAACCATGCAGTCGTGATCGGTGTGTCTTTCGTGGAGTTCGCGGGAAACTTTGTAAATAGTTCATGCAAATAGAACATAATTTAAGTGTAATAAATGCCATGTAAAAAAATTGCATACTGTCATTGTGTATATTGTGGACAGCGACGGTGATCTGTTCCCGCCGCGCCACTTGGGGTTCGAAACCCAATCTCAGCAATAATTTCTTTATTCCTGCACCCTGAAGATCAGGGATGTCAGAAGATTCTTGGTTGGGTTTGAACCCGTGAAGTAGTGCTTTTGCACTAATAAGCCAGAAATGTTCTATAGATTCAGGCTCAAGGCAAAATTTGCTCACGCGGGAGAAAGCGCCAAACCGGACAAGTGATGATGGAAATTCAGTGGCGAGACACGTCTGCGCAGCCTCATAAGAAAGACTTCAAGCTGCTGCGTAAGACAGATTTCCTTCTCTAGGATACCCTGAGATGTTTATAACCTACAGATGTTATAAAAGACCCGGTTTGCCTGCTTAATAGTGGATGTCACTGTTCTTTAGCTGCTGATATACGCGGCAGACAGGAGGATAGGTAACACGCAACCGCTGAGAGACGACTTTTACAGGTTATCAGCAGCCTCATTAATTTCGCTCATATGAAATATACTGAGCTCAAATGTGGAGGAAGCCATGAAAGGAATGTGCTTGAGATGGGTAGGTCAGCATTCGGAAAGAGGAGCGAGTAATATAATAAAGAATCAGTAATGACTGCCGCTGCGGAAGGAGATGGGTCCAGCTGGTGTAGAGTAAGCACTACTGCCAGAAGTTGCTTCAAAAATTTCCGAGTAATCCGGAAGACGCAGAGAAATGGACCAATATTGGCGCGGACAGAATATTCCAAGACATGGCCTTTCATCACATTGCGAGGCGTCAGTTACTATCATGATGCGAAACGGAAGGCTAAATGAATGATCTTCCGATAATCCATTCAGAATAAGAGGCGGCAAAATTGTTGCATTTTTGATAAGTATGAAGTCAAAGACTGGTTTTTCCTTCTTCTTCTTCACCTTTCTCTTAAAACACCCTTTCGTCCACGTCTTCATCTTTTTCGAAGCTCATCTACGTCTTCACCTTTTCAGAAGCTCCCTCATGAACGACATTCGAACTTCCCCACCTTCCATTGTGCACGTACTGAAGCCCACGGACGTGACGGACGCCCAGGTTCCGTGACTGTAGACGAGAAATGCATGTGTGCATTGAAATTAATCGCATGCTCAGGAATATTGGCGCTTCCTTCCGCACCCGCGAAACGAACGAGAAGGAGGAGAAAGAATCTCGCGAGGGGTTCTCGAGTCAGATGCTCGAGCTGCACGAGACATCGAACGGACGCCATCTTTTCTCTAGGCCCATTCGTTGTTGAGGCTTCGCCAGCTGGTGGGCGTCCATCCACTCCGACCCGACTTGTCCGCTGCTCAGCTCCATCCAGGTGCCCGCGGGCTTCAGGTCTCGATGCGCAATGATCTTGGACACAGAGCTGAGTGGTGCCGGCAGTGCTGCGGGCACAGCGCAGCCTATGGCACGCGCACACCTGGCCAGCCACCGGTCGCTGAGGTCGCCAAGCGCTTCGTCGCCTCGGGGCCACGCAGCTCCAATACCATCGGAGGAAGAACCCCAGACGACTGCCACCACCGTCGCGGTCGAGGCCAAGGGGCGCTTAAGCTGCGAGAAAGGCCTGCGCCCGAGTACACCCAGCTGGGAACAGCAGGCAGCCGTCACCCCACCGACCTGCGAGCTCGTGAGTCTACTTCTAAGCCTTCCCTGGTGGGTTGCTTTGGTGCACTAGCTGGATTTTCCTGTAAGGTTCTTCTCCGAACTTTGTATTCAAGGGAATCGGTTAATGCATGTGTTCGGAATGACTGAGCCAGCTGCTGCACAATTCGCACCTGTAGTAGCTGAGAATTTTCGGTATTGTAACGTAATTCGTATAGCGTTCATGGGCAACGCTTTATTTTCGCGACATGTGCTCGGAACCAGCACCTTGCTGCCAGTAAGTTTTTCAGAAGATAGCATGCCGAGGATAAGCTCGCAGCTGGTGGTTAGTTGCGGCGGGATGCTGGCGGTCGCAGCCGTCTCCTCAGTTCAAAGAGCAAGAGGTACTTCACCCGTTACTTGGCAGTGTACTTTCCAGGGTTTTCAAGCGAAAGCTGCAATAGCTTTGCTCAAGCCATGCACAAGATCGGAGGTACAAGGGCAGCCGTGTAATGCATCAGCATCACATACGCAAGGCGGTCCAGCCGGGGTAGCAGCACAAGAGGGAAACTTTTTTTTTGTTCGCACTGCGTGGTTCAAGAGACCACCTAATTAGTGAGCCAATCATGCGCCTCTCCTTTACTTAATAGCAGTGTAAGGAAGAGAGTTGGAGTTCGATGCCCCAGCAGCTAGCGCCGACGAAGGCGAGGAAGAAGATAGGCGATGCCGACGAAGTTCGGGTTTTGCGCTTGCGAACGCTGGCCTGCTGAGCGGCACCGCTGGGACAAGGACTGTGCCCATCCACGCTAACTGTGCGAGTTTCCACATTACAGCAGAAATGTTCAAAGTTCAAACCGCGAAAAAGATTAGGCAACCTAGTTCCCAGTCGAGCCTTTTTCGCACCCTATGCACTCCTGTAGATTTCAGGAATGGCATATAACTGGCATACTTTGCTGGTGGACACCTCAACCTCGCTTTGAGGGAAAACACGAACGCCAACTAAAAGCTTGTTTCCGGCTAACGTTGGTGTTTTCTTCTTGCAGCGTGGTTGAGGAGTGCATCTGCAAAGAGAGCCAATCATGCGGTTTCCCTTTCATCATATCTGGCGCTAGGTCTAAACCAATCTAGCACCGTGGACTAAACTACAGCAATCAGATAAACTGGACTGTCAAACTAGCTTCGTGCAGGTGGGCGCTGCACTAAGGCGGGAAGGAATTGACGAAAGGGGCAGTCCATGATGCAGAACAACGATATATTAATAAGGCGTACGTCCCTCGTAGTACACACCGCCATCTATTGGCGCCCTGCACTCCGCCAGGGCGCAGCGCTAGGTCAGTGCCGCGTTTTAGAGCGAAATGTCATCAAACTGACCTGCTTGCGCTTGTGCTGTCGGTGGAGCATACCTTAACTTTCCGAATTTTTTTTTTTTTTTTTTGAGAAAACTGGGCAGATGCTTTTCGCCGCTTTCTTCTTTTTGGGAAAGCAATGTTTTCCGGTAAGTTCCACGGTGAAGCCTATACGAGTGACGATTATCGGTGAAAAAATTCTCATGATTTACAAAATGGGTAATGAAGCAAGGAGCGGCAAATCTTTCCTCACAGGGGCTCAAGATGTTCACTGTTGGTTATAGTAGGCTCGCCGGTCTTGCTATGTTGACCGTAACATATCGAAAATATTCGTGCAATATTGCCACATTAGATATTAAAAGACGCTTAAGACAATAGTCTCTCGCTGGTAGTTACCAAAACAATGGAACGGTTACTGTAGGACTGACGTTATAAGTTCAAGTTTGGACCTCCGGCTGAAGGCCGGCAACCTTCAGGCAACCTCCGCCCTGTGCGTCTGCAGGCGCGTTCGTAGTGCTAGAATTCTTCTGGTAACTCAGTTTTCCAAAAGAGAGAGCCATTTGGACGTAGGTTTACAGGCTAACATTCAACTTCGTCATATTTCGTGATTAGAATATTGAAACGATTAAGTTATCCGAATATGTGCCCATCTGGGAAGACCAACGTGCATAAAAATTGTACAAGTTACAATATAATAAAAATATTATATAAATACAACAGCGCATGTACACATGAGCAACGCATTCATTGAAAGCGAGGAAAGCATTGGAGAATGCTCCTTTCTTTAATTGCTGTTTCATCATTGGGTTATTTAAGCGACAATTTTTTTGGCTAAAATATAGTTGATTAGAAAACGAAAAAAACAACTGCATGGGCACCGGTGGGATCCGAACTCACGGCCTCCGCCTGTCGCATGCGGTGTTCTACAAAATGAGCTATGACGGCGCCTGTCCATCTTCTCCCTTCATGGGTACTTATGTTTCAGTCTAACCTAACCTTGACGGACTGCTCATCGATGCGGCCCTCAACCTAGTATCCGCCAAAGTATTTCTTCACTACTATTATACTTGGTCCGGAGAAAGACCACAGCTTTTGCTTCTCTAATATTTGCATTTTAAACGAAATACTTTTTGCAATCACGACCGAGTTAAATATATTTAGTCCGCAGTCATTATTACATTAGTAACATAATAATACAATTAACGGCACTTAGAGGTGTCCTGAATTCGATAATAATTCCTCAGCGCTTGTTTTTAGCAGCTAGTAAATTTCACCGCATCGACTAGTTTCGTAACTCACAAATTCCATGTGCGCACACCTCCTTATCATCTGGTAATTGCTGACCCACATATGACGCCCGAATTGTCTGCGTGCGCGCGCGCGTGCGAGCGTGTGCGTGCGTGCGTGTGTGTGTGTGTGTGTGTGTGCGTGTGTGCGTGCGTGCGTGCGTGCGTGCGTGCATTCATTGGGTCTTTTCTTTTACGTCAATATTGTGCACGTCTTCTCGGGCGCAGGCAGCGACGCACTCCCACAATTTGGCGGCGACTCATAGGGCGGCGACGAAGACTGCCGTCAATTTCATCACGACGGCTGAGCCGCTGAGCCTGGATTGCGTCTTGCCGAGGGAGGACTGCCGCTCCTGCCAGCCGCTGCCGTAAGTGGCGTCACACAGACGCCCGCTTATTGCTCCTCGTTGCGGCGTTCCGCGCACAATCGTGCACAAAACTTACCTGCAGCAATCGATATCTGAAATGCTATGCAGCTGCAATGTCTGTGGAGATCAGCCTGGCTTCGTGGTAACACAATGGTAAGGCACTTCTCCTTCCCCGCAATGTGGTCGCGAGCTGATGTGAAATAACCAATCCACATATCACAGGATGAATGCGTAGACCTAAGGGCACTGGTATACGTGCGGAATACATGACGAACAGGGTTAAACAGAAACTGTAGATCCGGACCCCTGAGGCAAACAGGAGAATAACATTGGGCTGGAGTGGACTTGACAGACACCCACAGAGCATGAACAGCAGCTTGCCAGTACCCCTCAAAAGCAGAGCTCAAGAGGAAATATCTCAGTGTGGCTGTATCTTGTCATTACTCACCTATGGCAAGAAACATGCAGGCTAACGGAGAGTGCTGCCGGCAATGGAAAGGAACAAGATAGCGGAAATAAGTGGCAGAGAGAAGGCCGAATGTCCAAGGGGACAGATGCATGTTAATTATACCCTAGACGAGATCAAGGGGAAGTGGGCATGGCAAAGCATCTAGCATGGAGAGCTAAAATTCCCACGTGCCCTTAGTGTTCTAGATTCTCAGAGAAGCCGAACGTAGCTGGATGTGGCACAGCCATGGCGACAGATCAGGTTAGTAAGTTTGCGGAGGACAAGACGGGGTTAATTCTAGAATGCGAGAGGCCGTTCTGCTGAAGTGGACGTTGCTGGGGTGATGGTAGCGATGATGATGATGATCACTTCACTGCTGCCACCGAAACATTGCGGGGCTTTGACTATATTATATACCCGGTGTTTCATGAAAGACAGTTATGATTTTCGAGGTAAAATTATGTTTCTTTTCTGCACAGTTTTACCAGTGTTGGCGGACACCAGAAATCCTGTGAATCGGTTCAAGGAGTTAGCTGGTTAACTAATTTTTAACAACTAACTTTTAACTAAGAATTAGACGCCTAGTTGTAATTAGCTCTTTGTAGCCCCTAGTTAGTAACAGCCATATCAGTTTTTATAATTTTGAAAATGCGATAACGTTTGGCGCTGTGGCTCGACAAAATTTGGCTTTTTTGATTAGTTGCGTGCACTGGAAAGGTTGCTTTGCCTGCATGCTTTTCGAAAGCGCATGTATTTTGGAGCGATGCAGCCAAATTTTTTAAAGCCACAGCGCCGAGGATAATCGCATTTTTGAAATTCTAAAAACTGTTAAGGCTATCGCTAAAGACCGGCTGCAAATATTTAATTGCAACCAGTTGCCAAGCTGTGATAGTTTATTATCAGAAATTAGCTAATCAGCTTACAACTTAGGACACCTCAGCGTCTTTCCGGTGGCCGCCATCACTGGCAATACAATGCCGCAAAAGGCATATTTTAATCTCAAAAAGCCTATTTTTGCAACTTACATAGTCTTCCCTGAAACACCTGGCATATGGACACAAACAAAAAGTAAATTTCGCTGACCGACGCCGCCTATTGCGTTCATTAAACTTGGCACCACGGCGGCGTGGGCTTAGGTGACAAGAGTTCAAACCAAACATTAGATGTTATGTGTTGGGAAAAAAATGCCATGCCAGTAAGTTGGATGCTATAATTATGATAACACAGACTTTGTTGATAGTCCTATAGGCTTGTCTTGTGTTCGGTACGGGAGCAGTACATGTCCCAGTTCTTCTGCAACGTTCGACAGGACCTGTCGAACTTGAAAACAGTAGGAGCACGAATTCAAAAGCTATACAAAATCCAAACAATTTCGTACAGCTCTTTATTCCGCTTCAAGAGCAGGTGCTCTACCAGTGGTCCTTTGTATCTGACGTCAGATAAAGTGCGCACTCAACAGACAGTACTGACCGGCAATTCGCGCGAAGAAGCCCAGACTTGCGAACACGGCCTAGCCATTTCTCCGCATCTCTTGTTTGATTATCCCTCGTTCAACACTCCAAAGCGCAATACGCACACTTTGTTGGGGTATGATCGGTGGTGGCGTGCTGGAACCGCGTGCATTCGGCGAGCAGATCGCTTATTTTCTTCAGAATTTCTTGTGGGATACCGATGGGGTAGAAAGTTAGTCAGTTATAATAACGCAAAACGACAACTTATTATCAGACCTAAAACAGCAGGAAACGTCGTTGAACCTTGTTGTAACTAAGACGACGGGACCAGGCGAATTCTCCTTTGAAGCCGTTGTTTCTTTACAGCCGTAGGCGACTTTGGCCGCAGATATCGTGTGCAAACGGGCATTTTTATCATTTTTTAGACAAAGGACAACATACATGGGGTTTAGACTGCAGTTGATGTGTGCTGACGTTGTTGTGGCCTGCTTGTTCGTCTGTCCTTCTGTGAAATCATCCAAAACGGGTACTGGCAATAGAGTAGCCGCTGCTGGCCCGCTATTACCGCGGCCCTTATCAGCTTCAATATCTATAAATCGGGGTTAAATAAGCGTCTTGCCGTCGTCTGCGGCACTAATACTCCAGGACTCATTTTGCAGGTGTTGAAACCTACGCGGGCCACGGAAAAAAGGCTGCCCGCTGGCTAGGCTAACATATTCGGGGTGCTAATCCAAGCGTCGGGGGCGCTGTGTGCGCGCTTTTTAGGCTCTCTTCGGGAGATAAGATTGCTGGCAACAGGGAGAGGTGTTCAGGAAATTTTTTACTGCGTCTATGTTAAGTCTCCCCTTGTGCAGAAAATACCCGGAGAAGAAAGTTGAGTGGCCAACCTCAGTCACGTGACATTGTGATGTAATCCCAACCTGCCCGCCTGTTTGGGAACAAACAGAACATCGTGGCAGGTGGAAGTTAAATAATTAATGTATCGCGAGACGTTGCCCACGAGGAGCAACTTAAGTCGCACAAGCTCCACCGACAGCAGCACCTGCCATCCCAGGGCCATCGCTTAACTGCTGCGCCACTGCGCCAGGAGTGGTACGAGGACTCCCAGGGCAAGAGGACGCCGCGGGCGTGAACTGTCAGCGCGCTTTCCCTCTTCAATGTATTTCCTGTGTTCGCCTTTCATGTGTGCAAAACTCTTTTTTAACAGTAGGCTTAAGTCCAATGACCTTGGCAAATTATTCGAGCGCAGAGCGCCAAGTGCATCGCTCGCCATGCCTTCTTTCAGCGTGCCTCGTACCCAAACTGCCAGATGATCGGTGAAGATAGACCTGCTTTAGCCCAAGTGGGATTAGCTTGAGGCTCGTCTTATCCATCGTAAGTACATTTTACTCCGAAAAAACTAGATTTCATTACATGGGCATCTATAGCATCTATCCATAGTTTCGTTATAACGAGGTTTTACTGGAGGTACATTCGCAAAGACCGTAGGCATAACACTTGACAACTCACTCCGCCGCTCTCACATACACTGAAGCTTGGGCGCTCGTTCCCTCATGTGAGGAGCGGGCGCTCAAAGTGCCTCTCTCCGGACCCCGCTTCCACCGTGTGGCAAATAAACTTGAACGTCGCTTAAGCTTCGCCTGTAAGAGTACAACCAGAGCTTTATCTGACCGCCGCCATTAATCAGCAGCCGCTATATTCAGCGGCACGGAGGGTGAGGATGGCTCTGCTTTCTGTGCAGACGAACTAGCTGCAATCATCGCCTGCTTCTCACAGCCGTAATTTTATGGCCGCGTAAGGTACCGGCGAAAATGACGCCAACATGCAAAGGAAAAAGCGTGCTCGTATACCTGCGAATACTTTCCTTCCTTGTGGGCGAAGAGTGCAAAAGCAAAGACAGTGACTGGAGAAACGACTTCATTTGTCGCATGACGGTGGATTGTCGCTGAAGAAGCGGGCGGCATTTCTGAGGGTGAGTCACTCTGAAAGGAGCTGTACCTCAGTGTCTCGCTTTGTGTGACACCGCATGGGCCACAGCATTCACTGGGAATCAATTTGCTGCGTTGAACTGGGTTTCTCAGTGACCACTGTATGTCTCCCTGGTTCATTCACCACCCTCATTCCCTCTTCTCTCGAATACGCAGGCAGCGGCAGCTGGTGTTGGCATGCATTCTTGGCCTCCTGCGAGAGCTCTGAGCAGTCCCGGAGGAAGGCGGCGAATATTTCGATTTTATTTTTTAAATATTTTTTTGTTATTAATGAATTGGACACACTTAACAATAATGTTATAATTTATTAAATCAAAAGAACGCAATAGCCGTCTCCTCGTTCCTTTAGCAGCCTAGAAGCGCTCCGTGAGTGTTTATCCATCGCTGTTTTCTGAGGGGCTGTCCACTTTTAAGAAGCGGGTAAAACTGAAGACAGAACGGCACTTAAAGTGCTTTCACAAGCTATAAGAAAGCCTGAGTCCGTACCACACTCAGGATAAAAGATTAAATGGAAGCAAGTTCACAGGAGGAAGAGTCATTACTGACGGATAAGCTTTAATGCCTACTCCTAGGCCATATGTAACCATAGGCGGTACGGGCCCAGCAACGGCGACTTCCCGTTAAAACTCCCCTCAAGGGGAGGTCGAACGTGATAACACGTTATCCCTCAGCAAGGGAGTGCGTCACTTTTCGCTTAGGAAGAGCTACGCTAGCGGCACTAAATAGTCCTGGTTTGCAGTTGTGGCTGAAAAAGAAGCTACATATTAGATAAGATAAATGGCTGCGCGTGTGAATGCGACTGCGCTGGAATACCACGCCGAAATACATAACGCGTACTAATACGGTTGCCTAAGGACAGCTGCCGAAATAGCGCGGACCTGTTGAGACAGTTTCCGACCCTCTCGAATTGGGACAAGGAAACCTGCTGTTGAGGCGAAGAAATGATCCATTACATTTCGGACCTTTAATCAGTACTGTGATCATGGAGCTCCGAAGTCTATATTGAATGTAGTATTCAGTGCGCGTTGCAGAGTTCTGCCGAGCCGTTATTGTTCTACTTGAGATCCTCAATCCATATGTAAAGGCAGCATGTAGCCCACAATGCAAGGGTAGTGGATGTGAGAGAAGTACGGCAAAGCAATAAATGCAAGAGTGCTCAAAATAAAACCTACGATTTGTAATGAAGTGGGATCCATGGGAAACTGCGGGCGAAACCCATCTGCACTACACTTTCAAGAGAGACAGCGCAGATCTGTGTACAACTCTGGCTGGTTTTCCCCGCAACGGAAGCATATTTCCTCTTCATTGCATTTTGCCACCGCGGTGGCTCTGAAATTGCGCTCGGCTGCTGACCCGAAAGACGCGAGTTCGATACCTGGCGCGGCGGTCGAATTTCGATGGAGGCGAAATTCTAAATTCTGCAAAAATCTGTGCGATGTCAGTGCACGTCAAAGAACCCCAGGCGGTCGAAATTTCCGGAGCCCTTCACTACGGCGTCCCTCATAGCCTGAGTTGCTTTCGGACGTTAACTCCCACAAAACATAAGGATCACAGGAACAAGATTGCACACTGGACACAAAGGAACAGGTACCGTATCAGAAATCCTTATGGAGCGGATAGGGCGGTGCATCGCGTGGCCCAAGTGATGACTGAACCGTCCAGAAGCCGTGACATGACACTTCTTGGTGATGCTCGTTCATGACGTCGATTCGGCTGTGGATTGTAATGCAGCAAACATTGCCACCATCCTTACAGCCAGTGGAAGCGATGACAGTCAATGAATTGACGGTGTAATGACAGCAAACGAAGCTTGACCAGGTGGAGCAGTCTGCAAAGCCGTGTGTCGTATAACTTCGCGGAGCAAGGGCTGAGAATGAACAGCAGGAGTAATTTATCCAATGATCCCGTTGTCTTACCGCGCTGCTGGCTGCCATGCTTTGTTACTTTTTCTTGAGTCTGACTGCAGCTCGCACTCAATAGCTGGTAAGCAGTGGCGTACGTCTTAGAAGTACTGACCTTTTTCGGCTAAAACCGACTTAAAAAAAGTAACGTCGGCAAAGTGTTGTCGATTTTTGTTCGGTTTATACCGGAAAGTCCAACCCAGTTTATAATTAAATGACTGATGAGAGGAATCCTCCCTTGGACGACACCGTGACTACGATAGTGAACAGAATTTCAAAATGCGCGTAAACCACTAGAAGCGAAATGAGCGAAATGCTTTTTCTTATTTTTTTGCTACTTTGGGCAACATACAGGAGGCAAGACAAGAGGAGTTGCTAAACCTTCTGTCTGGGTCTCGACCTCGCGCAGGGTACAGCAGCAGGACAGCTTCAATCTAGGCATTACTTGAGTTCATCGTGAATTCCAGCCGACACTTGCTTTATGCACAGTAGCACGTATGCTCAGCTTGTTGTAAGCAGGCGTGTGAGGCAACAGTACTGTAGTTTAGAATATACTGACCCTGATAGTACATGTTGCATAAATTCTCTGTACTTGAAACAACGCACAATGCTCGGGAGGAAACACAGAAACGACGACGCTGACTCGCGACACATGAATTGACATCAAAAGCTATTCGCGTATTTAACGGGATATAGACAGCGCCACCAAGCGTGCATAATGGCGGACGACTGGATCATCATAATGGTACAGTCGGATGCAACGGATACAGCTCAAGAACGAAGCGGCAAGCACCGCTCAAAGGACGCCCTCAAGCTTATCCGACGAGCGATTGTTGTGACTTCGCTGTTAATCCTATTTCACGGAGACACCTGCCAGCCATCTACAATGTCACGCTTGTTGGAAGTATACAACTGCTGTATCTTGCCGCTACTCGCGTATGGAGTAGAAAGGCGAAGGCTAACGAAAAGCGTTCAGCCTGAGTTAGGGACAACGCAGGGAGGTATGAAAAGAAAAATGATAGGTGTAACGTTAAGAAACCGTTAGCTGGCGGAATGGGTGAGAGAACAAACGCGGGTTAATGACATCAGAGTCGAAATCAAGCGGAAGAAATTGTCTTGGGCAGGGCATGTAATGCGAAGTCAATATAACTGCTGGTCCTTAAGGGTAATGCAGTGGATTCGAAGAGGACGAGCGTGTAGCAGGGGGCGGCAGAAAGTTAGGTGGGCGGATGAGATTAAAATTTTGCGGGGATACGGTGGCTGCAGCTGGCAAAGGAAAAGGTTAATTGGAGAGACATGAGAGAGGTTCTTGCCCTGCAATGTGTGTAGTCAGGCTGATGATGATGATAATATCATAACGGCGACGCCGCTGGCTCGAAAAGTTTCTTTAAGGGTTTTAGCTGCTTTAGTAATGGGCTTTCTGAATCAGCATTACTAATTCAGGATTTGTTTTTCTTTCGTTTTTTGGGCGGCATATTGTAATCAATGATAGTGATAACTACAGCATCACGCCTTGAGATCACAACGAAAGTGCTTGAGCAACGTCAATGCGATGGCCAATGTCGATGGTGCTCATGGGATGCCTGCAAAACATTTTGCTACGGATCGGAAGAATGGACCATTACCTTCAGTTTCCATAACAGTAGCTTACAATATTGCAATATTTAAATTTTTTTTCAAGAATGCTCTATAGACTCTCTGTTATGCTGTACTGGGTCGTCGGCACGCCTGGCGACGATATTAGATCGATAGTAGCATTAACTCAGGAAGACCATGAGGTGCAACGCACAGCGCAAAAGTGAGTTGCAGTTCAGCACCAGGCGTGATCGACTGCGGCGTAAACCTATTGCTCTCAGTCTCTGTAGGATCATTGTAATGCGTTGCTGGATCGTCGGCACGCCTGGCCACGATATTAGTTCGATAGTAGCATTAACTGAAGAAGACTACGATGCGCAGGGCACAGCGCGCGAGAGTGTGCATATTATTTGGATTGCAGTGTTAGTAAAACACGACGATGAGCAATGGACATCTGTGAAGTTCGCGGTAATCCATCTATAAAAATTCACTTTGGAAGTCGATAAACACCTTACGATACCTGCACGGCCTACACATGCCGACGTGGTATGTAATAGTCACAGAAAGATGAAAAGCTAGTGCACTTTGAAGCCAGATTGTAAATAAAGGAAGTACTTTATAGGTTTACGTGGCATTTCTATGGAAAGCTCAATTTTTCACTATCCAAAGATGTAATTTGTAAGTTGTTAATTGCAATTGGGCTATTTTGAAGTGCCAACAAATAAGAGGAGGTATAGCGTACGCGTTTCTAGAGCCTTTAGGCTATCAATATTTTATCAGCCGTTGTCGTCACCAGCGCCACTACCGTCCCCACCTCCACCACAGCAACAACAACCCACCACCCCCAGCACTACAACTCCTGTGCAGTTACTATGTAGTTGCCAGATCATATCTCCCGAGACACCATAGAAGAGCCCTAGGATGGTGAATTCTTTGTCATGAGATTACCTCGCTGGAATTTTTGTTCGCTTCGTGAGTGAAGATACCAAAGGAGGCCTTCAAATCTTCCTCTACCGATATATGCTAAGATAGTGCTGTTTATTAAGGCGAAAGCCTTTAATGCCTCATACTGTCGTTAGCAGACGCGTCGGCAGGAGTGTCGACAGACGCGTCGGCAGCCGTGTCGACAGACGCGTCGGCAGATTCGTCCGCCTTTGGGCATCACTGCTTAAAAGGCTCAAGCTTCCAGCATGAATAAAGGCACACCTAGTGAATGCATGGGCTTCATAAATAAAATAAAAGGAGTAAAGTCAAGAAAAGGAAAATAAAAACAAAAATAAACAAATATAAAAACAAACTGAAAATGATTTGAATAAAAATAAAAAACAATAAAGCTAAGAAAAGGAGTAAAAATAAAAAATAATAAAAAGTAAATAAAAACAAATAGTGGCCAGGAAACGCTTTCGCCTTGCAGCACTTTAGAGAGCCAAAGTGCCCCCTGAATTTTTTATTGCCCGTGCAGAGGATGTGCAGTTTTCGTAACGCGAATATTCTGTCAGGGGTGCTGATATCTGCCTGGTCTGAATCTACTCTGCCCTTGATGAAAATCGAGCGAGTGTTCACCTGAGCGTTGATACAAGCGATTCTCACATATTTTTTCGAACATTTTGCTTATAGGATCGGCACAAGTAATACTCCCAAATGTTCGATAAAATTATTAGGATGCTTCTCGGTTTAGGTACTGGTGCCACCACTACTTTAATTTCTTGCATTTATAGTTCCCATCTATTGGAAGCTTCGTGATACAGCATAACAGGCCTTGTTTTAGTGCGCAGCTCTTTGCCGCCCGTTTCTGCGTTTCGCGGCGTCGCTGTCGCCGTGGTCTGGGGTAATCAGCGGTGGACACCTTACTTGGGCTTTAAGCTGCGAAACCAATGTAGCGGGAGCTTCGAAAGCAAAGGAACGGTGCATCACTGCCCTCTTGGAGCAGTGGACACTTCAATCGTGCTTTAAGCTGCGTGGCGGTAGGGACCGATGTGCGCTGCATGCGTTTGTATTGACAACGTTGTGCCATTTAAAAAAAAGGAAGTGCGGATAACTGGTTCCCTGGGTCACTGGACGCTTGAATTGCGCTTATAGGCACATACGTGGGGCGATGAGAGAGAGATAGAGGCTGCATGCGTTAGCACTGACAACAGTGAGCGAACTCTCGTGATCAACCATTAGCTGCCACCTGCCAGGGTGGCAGGGTGTGTGGGGACTTTAATATGCTTGTAAAGAAAAACAGGAATTAATTACCACTTATGCGGGAGAACATCCCGTTCCTCTCGCTCGTAACGCCTCCCACGGCTGTGAAACCTCGCGAAATACTTGCATAGACCTCGTCTTTGAGAACCAGGCATTGGTGGAGCAAAGGGAGCATGTATCTATCTATTTTTGAGACCACAAAGCTTCGTTCATGGCAATCAAGACCTGTCAGTAGAGTATTTCTTGTAAAACGAAAGTGTGTGAAAAATAACAAGTTGTCTGTAATTGTACATACATCTGTTGCTCGAAGTCTTAGCCTCAATCTATCGAAGAGCTGAAAAAGCTGATCAGCTACGCTCAGATGTCGCATTAGGAAGTAAGGTAATCATCGGCAATTTTTCTCGTGTCCCAGAACTCTCTGGATTATGGCTCAGGTCACCTCAACTTTTCTTGACATATCCTTAATGCGGATCTATACACGGGCAGTGGACTGCCTCGTAATTGTAAAAGGGGCTTCAATGCTCTTTGTGGCTTGTTCTTAACCAGGGCCTTCGTTGTAGGGTTGAAAACCCTGGTTAGCTGGAGGAAATATGGTTTGCCCGCAGGTAGGTTTATCTTCTTCGTAGGCCTATTTTTTAAGTTACAGCATGATCAATATCTCTACTTGTTTACTCCTACCCTCCAAGGCTCGGATAAAGCTGCACAACGTCCTAACAACTGTTTTTTTTTTTTTCAAATGAAGCACGGTGCTCATCTCACCTTATGCAAGTCATTTGTTCTTATTACCTTTGCGCTTGTATTGTTTTGTGTCCTTCGTCTCTTAGATGTGAATATCATTTATCTTGGATCACATAACTATCGGTAAGTTTTACAGAACTTTCTACCATCCTCTGGCAGGTGATCTTTGGGCTGTGGGAAGAGTGTGTGGGAGATTTGTGTTCCACATAATGTCGACAGCTGCTCCCCACAGCCCAATGCCGAACATGGCGCCACTCTTTGACCCCTCTGTGAAATGACTATACAGCAGGTGTTTAAGCGAAGCCGCCACAATTTTTTAGTGGTAGGCTTTCTATGGCCTAAACATTTGTTTATCGTCATTTCAAAACAGTGTTAGCGGAATCGAAGCACTGAACTGGGCTAGAGATTTGTGGCTGGCCATTAGTAATACTCTTATCGGCTTTTACAGTTCGAATACGCGACTGCCCACGGAGCTGTGGCTCAAAAATTTTAGGCCTAATGCGCCATTCCGAAAGCGCGCGTCGGTGTAGCGCGCTCAGCAACTGTCACCTGTACACGTGACACCAGGACACATGTGTCACTTGACCTTCTCTTCCCACCTGTGCTGGAGAAAAGCTCCAACATCAACCAAGGCCCTCATTACAGTACTTCAAAAGATAACTTCAATAAATTTCTTAACCAGTTTGCTAGTGAACGTGATTCATCTTTTTTCTGAGCTCCGTCAACACTGCTATTACTATGCCACAAAAGCCATCTCTTTGCCTCATAGAGACTATATTTAAAAAAAAATTACCGAAGACACTTTGCAAATTCTAAAGTGTGCTTGGCGAAAGCCTTGCGGTGAACCCACCGCCGCTTCCCTTAACCGCTTGGCGCGTGGCGGACTTCCCGCATGTGCGGTTTTTATTGTCTTTGGCGACTGCGGTCGCTTTTTTGATTGCAGTGTTTTAGAACCCAGCTCGTCAGCGCCCGTTTCGCGTTGTCACCGTTGCCGTTGTCCATTCGGCATTCATTGTGTTCATTGGCGTTGGCGTTTTACACTTCGATCATTTTAAGGAAAGGAAGCGCGCATAACTGGTTCCCTGGGTCAGTTGACGCCTGAATCGCGCTTTTTTGTGTTATTGTTGCGGGAGCTAGAGCCGTTGCTTAGCAACCCTCGCGGTGGACACCCGAACAGCACCGTACAGAAAGAGAGGAAGTGGGAGTGCATGAGAAGAAAGACAAAAAGGTGCCGTAGTGAAGAAAATGAAAATTGTATTTGAGGAAAGAAAATTACGCAGTAACTGTCTCGCATATCTCGGTGGACACCCGTCATCCATTTGTAGAGGAAGGGAGGAAGTGGGAGTGAAAGAAGAAACAGAAAGAGGGCCCGTAATGAAGAAAATGAATTTGAGGAAAGGAAATTACGTAGGAGGTTGCGCCGCTGTGCGGAGCAGAGGCCACAGTTGGCACGATTCCAGCGCAAGGACGGACGCCGCGAGCATGGACGGACACCCTGAGCATGAGTCATTAAAGGCTTTCGCCTTAATAAATGGCAGGCTTTGTCGACAAACCGGGTGTTGTGAACGTCAATGGTGTATTGCGCTAGTAATGACGCTAAGTCTCTAGATTATTAATCGGCAGCAGCAGCAGAGGGGTTTGACGATATGCAATCAGATTTCTGCCTGTTGACAAAAACTCTGTTGTGCCTTATGATCTGTTTATGTTGATGGGACTATTCAGTCTTTGGAAAAGCCGTATGATGGACAGACATGCCGAGCCACCAAGATCGTCCAAATCTGTGTTTCGAGAACAGTGTGCTTTGGTGAGGAGTGTATATGCTGCACGCGAAGAACCTCCAAGCTGGCTGCCGTGCCTAGATGCATGTGTGTGCCTCCCTGGATTTTGATGTTTTGATGGGGCTGCAGTGTTGAGTTAGGGCAATGGCGGGCTCCTATTAATCAGCCCGGCAACTTGAGACGCGATCCAGTCTGATTGAAGTTTTCCTCCTTTCTACGGATGTTCTTCCATGCAATAAAGAAAAAAAGCGGCCCGTTGGTCTAGGGGTATGATTCTCGCTTTGGGTGCGAGAGGTCCCGGGTTCAAATCCCGGACGGGCCCGCCGACTTTTTTTTTTCTTTGCACCTCTAGCCCGGATTCTTGGGATACTTTCGAGGGATTCACGCCTAACGCCTACACGCTCGCGCTTACGCCGGAGCTCGTTTGTGGGAGCGCTGCTGGATACGCGGGCGCTGTCGTGGCTGGCATTCACCAATCGGAGGACGCGGCTGCCGCGACTTCGGGATCGAGTCCTTGAGCTGAGTGCAGCTGCCACAGCAGCTCTTTTCTTCGCTGTGTGAAACGAGCGCCAGAAAGAGTGCGATACAGCACGAGGCACATGGAGATTCTTGTCTTAAGTTTGTAGTTTTCCAGCGCAACGCCGCTAGGCCAAAGAAAGGATGAAGAAGGACGGAAAGAAGGTCGTATACATAGCAGAGCTCGAAAACTATGAACTTCAATTTACAGTATCATCTATCCCAACAGCTTACTCCACTGGAGATGCGTCGCTCCCTATGCTATACTACGCCTCGCGCGGGATGCTCTGAGTGCGTATAGGCGCGTGGAGCTAGGCATGGCATGTGTAGGTGGCCCTGACATGTTCCGAATGCTAATGAGTCATTGAATCCATATAATGGCCGAATCAAGGAATTTTGCCAGCATATACGAAGTGAAATTTACCGCTCCTCATCTCCCTCTTGATGCAATATTTTTATGTAATTGTGAAATTCAACCGCTCAAAGCACAGGAGCTTTATGCCGAGGTTCTCCTGTGCAACAGTGTCACACGCTGAGACATGGCCCGGATTACCTCACTTGGCATCGATCGTGTCCACTACCCTCCCTCTGCTGGACGCCGCGAACAATGGGCGCAGATCGAGCGGCGCCTTCAGTATCTTCTCTCCAGAGCGCAACGACAGCAATGACAGGGCAGATTATTTTTCTAGTGGCGCTGAAATATAGAGTCGATTCCCGTGAACGAGCGAGCAGCCGTCTTGTGTACTAGTTTTTGCATCCATACTGAAATTTTGGCCTCAGCTATTGAAATAGATATAGTTTTGTAGTAGCGACATTTTGTTCTAGTGAGGAGTGTTCCTTCCCTCCTTATGAACAGTCGCTTTCGCTGTTTACACCGTTGCCCCTCCGAGAGGAGGGGTCACGTTTTCTTTTAACAGATTGTCGGGCCCCTTGTTCTCAGGCATTCCCTCAGAATGACTCTGTCGCACTGAGTGAGGCGCGCTGTATTTTAGGCCTTACTTACGCATGCAGTTTAAATATCTTTGTATTTGTGCCCTTGTACTCCTTGCTTTGTCCACATCCTTATGGTATTCCTTGTGCGATGTAATGGTTGCGCAATCTGCAAAAAACAAAAAAGGCACCTGAATACCACAGTCCTATAAAACAAAGGCAACGCCTATGGAATTTTAACTAGCTATAGCGGAGAGCTTCGTGAATACGAATATGACTCTCGGATGCGGAATAAAGCCGAACGAGATCTTTGAACCGGTATCCTCAGTATCTTACGCAAGGACGTGTTCCTATACCGATATCCCATGTGGCCCGTTCATCTAGGGGTATGATTTTCGCTTTGGGTGCGAGAGGTCGCGGGTTCAAATCCCGGACGGGCCCCTTACATTTGTAGTTATGTTGCTCTGACGCAGTAACAAATGGCAGGTAGTGAAGATTTACCTTTCAAGAGAACTTAGTATCATTCATCCATCGTTGTCGTTGCCACCAGCGTCACCACAGCCACCACTCCTCACTACCTTTCATTACTACCGCTCCAGTGAAGTTGCAGTATTGTAGCCAGATCGTGTTTTCAAGGCCTGATAGCCTAGGAGAGGATTTGGAACGGGAGCTTCCTTTTGTCAGGATGCGCTTGCTGGAATTATCGCTTCGTAAGTCAGGATACCAAGACAGCTTTCATATTTGCCACTACCGGTATGCTGAGATGGTGCTATTTATTATGGACCCTCTTGATAATGTGAAGTATTTGTAACACGAACGTAAAATCATGGATGCTCATATCTGGCAGTAATATACACTTGCCGTGCTGAAATCAGAGAGTTCTTTTAAGAGTTCAACTAGGTTACCCGCGTGCGCATTTTCGAAATTTTTTTTTTAGCATCCACTCAATTAATACCCCCAAATGTTCGATAAAAGGATTAGGACCTAGCTCACTTTCGACTGCATCGCCCTCAGCACGTGAGTAACTTGGTTTATTAGAGTTTCCTTGTACCGTAAGATTAGTGATGCAGTCTAACATCTGTGTTTTTCATCTCCAAAAACTCTTCTCGTCATCAAACAGGTTATACCAATTTTTCTGTGCGCATTGGTAATGTGGACTTGTTGAAGTGCAGTGGACACCTTTGTTATTGAGAAAAGTGCATCAATTTCCTGCTGAGGCGGGTTCTTAACCCGGGCTTTCTTAGTACAGACTGAAAACCTGGGTTGGCTGCCGAAAGTATAGTTGACTCGCGGCTATGCTTATCGTCTGCATTGTTCTGTTATTTAATCAATAGCGTGGACATTACCGCTACTTGTTTGCTCCTGCTTTCTATGGCTCGGATAAAGCTGCACAACTTCCTAACACCAATTTCTTTCGAAAAATGAAGTAGAGTGTAGATGTGACTTTACGCGTGTCAGGTGTTTTGATACCTCTGTGCCTGTGCCGTGACGCGTCCCTCGTTTACAAGATGTTTTAAAGACATTAAACTTACATGACATTATTTGTCGAAGTTCCATGGAACTCTCCGCAACCCTTGGGATGTAGGAATACTGTTTGGGAGCTTTCTGTTTCACAAGCAGATGTTAGCAGTCCTAAAGCCCTGTGCCGAATATGGTGGCACTGTTCAACATCTCTGGGAAAAGGCCTGCACACTTGGCCACTAAAATATTGTGGGAATCCTGGCTTTCCGCCGTCGCCTTTGCGCGGCAAGCCGGCCTCCCGCGTTGTTTCTCCTCTTTCCCTTGCTCCCGCCTCAGGCGGTGGAGAGGCGGCTGGGTGACTAATCACTGTCATTTAGCCACAGCTCCGCCCCGGATCCCCAAGGGCCTTTGCCATTGACGCCTTTTGGCGGGAATTTGGGACCCGCTTTGGGCGGCCGCGCACCCCGCGACCGTCCGAGCGGGGCCCAGAGAGAGAGATCCCTCCGAGACAGCGTAAGGTGCGTACGTTACTGTTTGTCCGTGCCGGCCTTTGCCGTTCGGACCAGTGCTTACTCGAGCTCGCTCGCACGTGTCCTCTGACCTGCAGCGGCTCGAGCCTGTCCAGCGGGGTCCAGCGACCTCCGACAGGCGTACCTTGCGTTGATTGCCCACTCTCTCTCGCAACCGGCCCAACGGTCGACACGAGAGAGAGATCACAGCACTGCCGCGGGGACATTCTCCTGCAGCGGCGTGTTAGCGGCGCGCATTGCTCGAGTCGCTTCGTGCGCGCAGCGGAGCCTTGCTCCTCGCGCGCGCCCCCGGGACGGGGTGACTATTGAGTGTGTGTGTATCTGCTGGAGGACGACGTGAATAAACGTCTCCTTTGTGAGATTGGAGGCCTATTTCTTTGCGGCGAATCGCTCTCCTCCCAGCGGAGGTTGAGAGCACCGCATCGGTGTCCCAGTGTGTGTGTGGTGACGGCTGATCGGGGCCCTTGGCTCGCGCGAAGCTCGAACCCGCGGTGGGTGGTGGCCTGTGTCCACTTAGAAACCCACAATATGCAAATCAGATTTTTTGCTGACGACTGTGTTTTGTATAGGAATGTAACTTGTTCTAATGATCATGTTGTCCTCGAAACAAATCTAAACAGCTTTATTACGTGGCGCAGTGAAAGGGGCATGCATATTAACAATCAGAAATCAGTATTTCTCTATATAAATCGTAAAAAACCTCGATTAATTTTTACCGCGCACTAGATTCTGCGCACAGTTTATCGTAGATCCACCGGGTTGCATCCATGCGTGCTTTTTCCATAGAAACGCTGATGCTGCGCCTGTCGCGTGGCGATAGTTGCGCCCACCTCACCGCGTTTTGCGACGCGTCGGCTCTGTTTGCCGGAGGGATGACTCCTATCCATAGCATTCTTCCAAATAAGACGCGACTCGGGGACTACGCCGATGGAGCTCTCGGGCTTTTTTTCGTGAAACAGCGTCCCTTGCAGTGATATCTTTATTTGCGTGCATCGACGTCTTTCTTGAGGCAAAACTTCAGCATAAGAATCACAATCACAATACGACGAGACATTCGCACAGACGACCGCGTCATTAACGCCTGGTTTATCGTAAAAGGGCATGATGATATAAGCGCTGCGTCCCACGTACCTGCACAGAATGCATAGAATGCACTAAGCCAAATGCAGAATTACTTGTTCTAGAACCAAAACTACAGCCCACAAACACGGTAAGAAAGGGTTTATATTGCGGAAACGAAATGGTCGCATTCCGATCTGTACATCCCATTTTAAGCATCACTTTCACAGCCATTGCCCGTTTTCCTTATGTGGCATGCTTCCAGCAGTTCATGTGCGGTTTGGCCTTTACGGAATTTTTATCCTGGGAACTGAAAGAAACAATTCGGAGCTGATATGTGTAATTGCAACGTATTTCAATAACAATCGTTTGTTTATCAGCATGCCGCAGCTCCGTTTACGGACCCAGGTAGGAGGAGAGGGGAGCAACAAGTTTAATGAACAAGAATGGAAGGAAACAACTTAACTACGCACTACATAGTTGCAGTGAGATTCTACACATTTATCGCATGCGGAAAGGAAATCTTAATGCAGTTAGTGAACCGGGATGACGCTGGTTACGCCTATCTCAAAGCGTTTTGCAACACGTCGCTTCGTTTTTCCGGTAAGTTGTTTCCTTTTGTCTGCAGAGATAATTCTGGTATTCCTTCAGCTAAGAACATTGTTAGCAAGTCGCTTCTTATGCTTCGTGAACCTATTTTGCGCATGTAGCATAGAAAATGAGCTGTAGCGCACATTTACCGTGCAACCAGCCGTTCGTTCTTGCGCCGTCTTTTCCGGACCAGCATTTCAGTTGTTTTTTATGGTGTCAAGGCCTTGATCAAAAATCGTAGTAATCTCTTTTTATCAAGGATGCAGGCGTACTGCTGTGATAATATGATGCGTTCAGTATGTTGTGTTTGGATTTCAGAACAGCATTTTGCTCAAGGCTGACGTACAGGAATTGCGCGCAGGCCGTAAGAGCCTTTTTTCCCCCTCTTGCTGGTGTCTAGCCGTTGACAACTCCTTTAGTGTTATTTTCGCGGGTGTTGTTTTTGAGGAAAAACACGCAGTGCGTACGCGCATTTTTTTTATTGTGTTCGGAACATGGTGCATCACCTTTACCAAAACTTAATTTTTGTTGCTCATTGCAATATGAAGTATTTGATAAACAGTGTGATTCAGTATTCTTTCAGTGCCATTAACCCTGCAAACAAGAAAAATATAAACATTTTCATGAAACCACTATCTCCTATTGTGTGCAACTGCGAAAAGCGTAAAACCGACCAATTAACGGCAGAAAATTGCAATAACAATAGCTTTGATCACATTATTCCAATATTCATAAACGAAATCAGCCATGCTTAGGTCCTTCGAGAAGCTTCGATGTATTTCCAGTAAAAAGGTTGCGATCCGCGACATTATTACGTCTGTATGCGCGGCATGCATAGAAATGACATAATAAAACCATTGCGCACCACTATAGATGATGTAGTAGAACACTTTAAAAACCAGAGGTAAATTAGAACCGAAAGCATGGCTATTGAAACCGGAACGGAGCTAAAGCACGCGTCTAAAATCTCGTAGGATGAAATCAGCGGTCTCACCAGCCGCTCCGGGCACTGGCGGCAGTGCAGAAGCTCAGCCGCAGGGATTTTACGGGAGTGTCTGCTCTTTACCGATATTTTTCTCGGTGCGCATTCTTCTACTTTTCCTACTAATTCTTCCCCTTGTTGTTTCTCCAAGCTCGATTAGAAAATTGGAGTTTTGTTGTACTGTAGAAAACGACTCAGCCCCTCGAAACGGTAACCTGGGACCTGAAAGCATATCCGCTTTCCATGATTTTCCCCTCCGCCTTACCTGAGCTCCCATTGAAAACTCTGCATTCTTTCGAACTGTTCATTTTTGTTCATCTCCGTCCTGATCATTCTGGAAACAAAGCATGATTCCCATCTTGACCTATTCACCTTCCATTTAGCCCGGTCAGAAACCCGCGGACGTGGCGGACTCAAATGCTTCGCGAAGGTCGACGTGAAATACAGTGTGGCCCTGGAAATAATCGCGTCCTCAGAGCTTCCAAGTATTGCCGACATCTCTCCCTGTAAACGCGGCGAATGAACGGAAAGGAAGAGAAAAAAGAAATTCCCGTGGTCTTCGTTCTTCTCGCGTCTTCTCCTCGAGCGGCGCGAGACATCGAATGGACGCCATCTTTTCTTTAGAACCGCCCCTTCTGCGGCATCGGAAAGCTATGTGCGTCCACCCAGCCTGTCCCTACCCGTCAGCTGCTAAGCTCCACAAGAGTGGTTCCGGACCCCAACGCGCAATGGCGAACGATCTGAGACAAGGAGCCCGCAGCTGCCGGGGGAGCTGTCGTAACATCGCAGCCCTTTCCATGCGGCCATCCTTGCGGCCGCTGGTCCCCCGGCTCGCCAAGCGCTTCGTCTTCTCGATCCGACGCCTCAGCTGCACCATCGGAGCAGGAGCCGTTGGTGCCTACAGACAGGCCTGCGGTCAAGGCGAGGAGGCGCTTGAGGTCCGAGAAGCGCCTGTGCAGAAATGCACACAGCTGGGCACAGCCTTCAGCCGTCACCAGAGCAACCTACTCGGTGAGTTTGCTCCTATCTCTTCTCACTAGCCTTAGTGCACTTGGTGCATTTCCCTGTCAGCTGCTTCCCCGAGTCCGGCGAGTGATCGGATGGTTCAGCCTGTCATTATGCAGGACCCACTAGCCGCAGTTGAGAAGTAGCCAGATGGTCTTCCTCTGCGAGAAGCATTACGGTCCAACGCACAGTTATGTTTTCACGCCTAGGGTTTGGAACCGGCTCCTCGCTACTCGTAAGCTTTCTCTGGACATAGTGACATGGGTGCAGCATGTCTTGAATTAGGAGGAAAAGCTAGCAGCTTGATGTTAGGCCTGGTGAGGGCCTGCTGATTGCAGCTGCCTCCCCGGATTAAAAAAAAAAAGAATGGAGCGTTTTTCGCGAGCGAAAAACGCGACGCGCGGCAAACGCCCGCGATGCCGCCGACGCGCGAGCACCCGCACGAGAAAAATGAGGCGGCGCTGTCGCACCGCGTTTTTTTTCGGGTTGCTAGACCACACAACTGCCAACGAGGTGAATTATCTGTTACCGCATATATAATATGCCCTTTAAATAACAGGACACTGCAATAAAAATAATCTTCATGTAATTATACCTCGTTAAAGGTTGTCTTGTGCATGTTTGCCGAATACTACGCGCGAAAGAACACGATGCGTGAATGCACGTGGCTCTTTGGACGTGCTCAACAGTAAAGCCAACTCCTCCGAGGAAAGAGCAAAGTTCCCCCTAAAAGGTACCGCCGAGATGCGTAGGTAAGCCAAGCGACAGCGACATGTAGGCTCCCTAGAGATGCGCGGAGAGCAGCGCCATCTGTTGGCAGACCGAAGAACCAAAATGACACGCGCCTGCACGCTGATTGGTGGATACCGGCCGTGACGTCAGTGGACGCGCAGCGCGAGGCGTTTTTTTCTACAAGCGTAGAACCACGCGGCGGGGCAATTTCGTGTTGGATTATGGTGGGCACGCGTAAGAATGACGCGCGCGTCCCACCATCCGCGCGGCAATCGCGCCCAAAAACGCGCCATTCGGTTCCAAACACGAGGAAAAAAAAAAAGAAATACCAGATGTTTACCCCTGCGGTGATGTGAACTTCAGTGGGCTGTGGGCAAACGCAGCTATAGTTTAATAATGCAGGGCATAGGTGCGTTTTTGCGAGCGTGTTCGAGTAGCCAGGTGCAGTCTTCAGTCGCGAGGTGTGGTTTTGGAGTTGGGGAGCTGCGTAGTGCGGAGGGTAGCGGTGCGTCGGCACGACATGCATGGTCACGAATGATCCCTATATAAGAGGGGTGTTCGGCTGGACAGATACTGTGAAGGAGAGAGAAAATGGGGCTGAGGAGGGAAGGGGAGGCCGCCGCTGTCTACGTTTGTGTTCGGACCAATCAGTGATCAGCATTCTGGCGCATCAGCGTGGCACTTTGCAATGAAGCATACGTGTCGTCAGCTCATGCGCGTTTGTGATGACAAGAACGACGTCGCATGAACGCAGCCATAGCCCTTACAGCTAGCACGGCAAGAGGAAAATTGGTTTGGAACCGCCGAGTTTGAAACGGCGATGCTAAAACCTAGATGACATGAAAAATGATGACATGCCCTCGCAATTCGCCACTCCAGATCATTCCTCGCCAACTAGTGGATTGAGCGAAAAACCGCCGCATCAAGTGCTATTTGGTGAAACCCACTACTTTATCTTAACTCGTGCGGTTCGAAACGGTGTCGCAATTCTCTTCTAGCTGCCGTCGTGCCAAGGAAAAAAAAAAGAATGAATAAGTAAACTTTGACGTTGTGTTTTTTCTTGCGATTTTGTGTGCCTTCTCGCTGGAAAGTGCTCACAATGCAAACTCGTTGCAACTCTAATTAACGAGACTATGCTCCCCTGAGAGCGGCAAAGATAAAAACCCTGAGCACAAGAAAAAATTTGGTTGCAGCCGTGGTCATTTTCTGGCCATGGCTACCCTAATTCCTTTCCGGTGGTCAGGTGGGTGAAATTTCCGGAGCTCTTCACTGCGGCATCCCCCATAACCGCAGTTTGTTTTGACGTTAAACACCTATAAACCATAAACCACACACTTAGCTTGTAAGCACTAATTTACTGATGCATAGTGCTGTGATCTTGGTTTCGTTTTGTAGACGTAGTGTCATTGATAACAGACGTTGTCATGGGGCACAATGTGTTATCTCTAGCTGCTTTTATGGTGCTCGAATTGATGCTTTCCCTCAACCAGCAATAGGCCATGAGGATTACATTTCAGTGTGATCGAGCTGCGACGCTGTCTTGCTGAGTGCAGCCAGACGTTACAGCGTCGGCGCACGTAGAAGAGTGCCTATGTAATTTAGTATCAGTAGATATTGAACACTACATCCAAGCCTCTCCGACCCCTCCCCCCGCTTGCCCGAGAGCTGCTCTTTGGGCGCAAGCCTTACTTGCCCCATTGAGAGAAAACCCGCCTCTGTGTGCGTGCGCGTTCCCGCGCGCGTGTGTGTTCACGACTGATCGGGAACGGTTGCTCGGGAAGAGCAACCTGGATCGCTCAAACCCAACGGTGGCAGCACCTGCCATCGTAGAGCAGTGATGAACCGCTTAACTGCTCCACCACTGCGCCAGGAGGGCTACGAGGACTCCCAGGGATCTATCAATGTCAAGTTCAGAATGACCTCACGGAGACGGTTGGCGCATCCGAATGCAACCTGATGCGGCAGCTCTTGGGGAGCAGGCGCGTGCCGAGGTATATAGGGCGGCGGCGCCCCCTTACGAACTTAGCGCGTAGATAAGGGGTGCGGCGGCATCGCGGCGGCGGCAACGAAGTGCAATCCCGAGGTAGAAGTGCCAGCTGCGTGGCATCTGGTTACATCACGCCCCAGCGCTGGGCGAATGCGTCCATGAAGTGAGCGGGCGGGCTTACGCTTTCGTACGCGAAAGCGTATTTGAATTGTGTAATTCCATTTGCCGCTTTCTTCAAAATGTGTTTTCGGTTGGAATCTGCAAAAAGAACACCTCAACATGTCCGTGCATTATGTTGCGGTGCTGCCTGCCCTTCTCAACCTCTCCGGACTCGCGCAGCTCGGAGCTGTTGTTCATCGGACACAAATGTCGGATCGGTATGCAAAGGTAGCTTGGTCCCGGTAAATCAGCTCGTGCGCGTAACTAGTCCTGAATAAGTTGTCAGAATAAATTTATAAGGACGATTTGTTCCACTGAGTACCTTTTGACTGAAAGACGACTTTTCTAGGCACTCACAGGAGACGACAAAGAGTGGTGTCAGAATTCTTGGAGTCAAAGTATTGTTTAGGGTACTGGAACTTTACAGCCTGCCCAGCCACTTCGCCGTTTCTCGGGCCATTATTTTATGCTGGTTTAAAGCGGCAACGGCAGAGAAATACATCCTTGTAAGAATCAAACGGTTCAGAAGAGTCGGCAGTCAACATTTATCTTTTCCTAGTCAGTTTGGTATAGGAACTAAAGCCACTTGCCCATAGCCGGGAGTAAATTCTTCCCAGCGGTGCTCGCGCCATTAATGGAGCAGCCAGCAGACCATGTGTAGTGGTCCCAGCACATCGGGCTCCCTGAAAAGGTATCATACCTTCACAAGGATATGCTGCTGCCCATACTGCCCGCAGGGCGAAAAGTCCAGCATGCTTGTCGGTGTAGTTGCTTAGTCCTGTTAGAATCAATTCTCGACACAGCTCCGAGAGTTCCCACCAGAATGCATAAGATACTGAAGCAGGGCACTATGCAAAAGTGACTCCGCGGACCCATAAAAGAAAATATTGACATCTCTGTGTTCCGCTGTTGTGCTAGACGAGTCAATTTTCCGTAATTGCTTTTAGGCTATATTGCCTCGTTGGGGCGGTGGTGTGGCATTATAAATACCTGCACATTTATGAATTGAGTAAAAATATTTTCTCCGTATTTGTGAAAGTTAATGAAAAATTGACAAAGATGAGGTAATGACCTAAACCAGTTGTGCGTACGACTTATTATAGACTTGAATTGTGATCAAGAATGCGACAAATCATTTTCTGTCTACTTTTATTCTTTTGCTGAGATAGCTGCTTTGCTTATTTACCATGTCAACTGAAGGGTTCAAGTGGTCAGGGCTTAGCTCTAAATCTTAACTGAAATTGGGATTGGTCTTGTGAGAGCAAATAAGATAGCACAGTTCAGGACAGATAAAGGTGCTCTAAATTCGCCAATATTCCGTCAGATCTTTCTTTTCCTTCCTCCTAACTTCACCCCATCGACCAGCAGTCTTCATAGTTCCCAATTTTCGTGTACGCTTTTGTTACTCTGACAGAAAGCTATGTATGAAGATGTGATTAAGAAGTTTGCGGGGACCAGGTGGCCGTGACTTCCACAGGACAGCGGTAATTGGAGAGCTATGGTAGAGGTGTTTGTCATGCAGTGGCCATAGTCAGGCTGATGACGGTGGTAATGATGAGCCATCATTGATGAGGATCCACTTTTGATGCACGAATGTTTTTTGTTTGTGCGTTTACGTAGCAAAATTCAGCGTGCCTTTTTGTTTATCGGAATATTATTGCGCGCGTCTTCTCGGGTGCAGCCAACGGCGCAGTCCTGGAAGCCGTTTCCATTGGAGCAAGGCATCGGGATTGCGCTCCATGCATCACCAGCGGGGCGGTGGACAGCCGGGCAGCACCTGGATTGCCATTGCCTTCGTCCTGACGGCCGAGCTCATCGAGCTTGTAGGCCGTCCGGCCGCGTCGCTGGTGCTGCTCCTGCCGGGTCCTCCCGTAAGTAGCGTCTCCCTAACGCCACCACACTGCTCCTTGTTCGGCGTTCCGCGTCTTCACGGGCAAAACTCGCTAGGAGGTGCCGAAGTTAGCCATGCAGACACGCCTAGTTTCAGAATGACACAGGAGAGGGAGCGGGCCGTACTTCCATGCAAAGCGTTCCCGACCCACTGGCAAATAACTGTGCTGTATGTCAGGGTGGCTGTTGAATGTAGATTTCATGCAGTGGTATACGAGCGGTTTATCCATGGACCAGGGCATGTAGTGACTGCAGATCATGACCATGAGAGGGAAACAGGAGACGAGAAGGGCTGCGGTTCATTTTGAAATACTCAAAAGGATTGAATAGCAGTTTTGAGTTTCCCTCATGAACTACTTATGCAATAGTTATATCTTGGCAGTAATGGCCCGTGGTGCGGAAACACAGAGCCTAACGAAAAGGCTTGAGGTTAAGGTCAGGAAAGCTCAGTATGCACATGCATGCATGCGTGCGTTAGGTCGGAGTATAAACGCACGTTCAGCGCGGGAACACAGGGCAACTAAAGAACGAGTGGATGAGCACTGAAAGATGGTGGCGACGATGGGCAGGTGGGAGGGTGGTGGTTTCTGTGTAACAGCCTTTATGTGAGCCGTTAACCACTATTCTTTAATAGTGGTTTTGTGATGGTATATTCCGCTCCCAAACACTATTGCATTTGACCCTGCTCGTCCGTCTCCCTACACACTTTGGCTGTTGACAGCAACTTTTGGAGGTATTTCTAGTGGGGCTTACGTTAAGTTCATTCGGACTGTCGTCCGAATACACACGTAAGAAGTCAAGTGCAGTCGATAAAGGAATGAGCGGTGCATTAAAGTTCGAGGGTCACCTGGCAGTTGAAAGCATTTTTTTTTTCTGATTCTGGCTCGAAGCTGCATAGAAGGCCTCGCCGTGCGGCTCGACTGCTTGTCCGGCTTTGCACAAAGCATGCTCTAATATCCCGCGGCTGCCCCGTAATATCGGTAGTAATCTTGTCGTGCACTGTGACAGGTTATCGCACGATATCTTAGGTAATGAAAGGTACAACATTCATGCAAAAAGCAAAAATGAGTCATCTCTAAGTGCCACTTCTCTCCTACTGGCGCTGTTATTCAAGCGGCAAATACCTCATGCACTGGGCGCATGCGTACCCTTGTTGCGAAATCTGCGACCACTGAGTACGTCAGCCCTGGGGTGCAGAGGAGTATTGATAAAGCGGCACTCGAGGCAAACTGATGTTGACCTTTATCGACAAATTAAAGAGCTATTATAAAATGCGGCTGAAATTGGTGAAAGCGAACCTTTTATCAGCAACAAATAGGAATAAAAATGGCTGGTGGTGCCACCCTCCGCTGTTTTAGCAAGGGAAGTGCGATGCTTTGCGACATATATTTACGCGCGCACCTTCCATTCACATCAAGAGGGTGGTGTCTTCTGCATTGACGTCATGAGTTTGAATCGAAGGGCGGCGAAATGTTTAGGCCCAATTTTCTTGGCAACAGCGACGTCTTTTGCTGCTGAACCAAGATCAATATAGCCAGGAAGAGCCGCAAAATCGGTTGTTAATAAGAACAAAAATGGCATGTAGGCGTGTTCAGTTTCCTTTTTATGTACGATGCGCTTATGCGAGGTCTCTTAAATATGATAGGTGTGCACAACAACGGCGCCACAGGAAATGTAATTTAATAACGGTGGAAAACATTTACCAGCGTCGCATCTACTTTCTGAAGAGCTGACTTGCCTTCCTTTAGGCTTAACGTGTCTGCAAGCTTAAATAACGACAACACGCAAAGGAGCAAAGGTGCATGCACAGCGGCAAATACTCTTGTTCCATGTGGGCATGAAATGCAATATCGAAGGCTTTGACTGGCGATAGCTCTTCAGTTGTCGCGTTACGATTCCGTGTGTCTGAAGATGCAGCCGGAATTTCTGAGGTTGCCTCACACTGTTAGGAACTATCTTTCAGTCCTTCCATTTGAGTAAAAACGCAGGTGCCCCAGAGTTCACTGGCGAGGAATTCGGTGCTTTAAGCATGACTTCCAAGTGTCTGCTATCTTTGTCTCCCATGATTCGCCACGCTCATTGTCTTTTCTCGCCTACGCAGACCCCTCGACCTGAAGATTTTGCGCGTCCTGGGCTTGTTCGGGCGGTCCTGAGAGCCATGGAGAACACCGGCAGGACTTTGAATTTTATTTTATATTACCTCGAAATCAGTGATTTGGATACATTTTCAATTGAATTGTGATACATTAAATGAAAAGAATGCCCGAGTGGTCTCTTAATTATTTTTAAGAACCTGCAAGCGCTGTGCGACCGCTCATGCACCCTTGTCTCGAGGGATTGTTTACTTGTAATAAGCGGGTAAAACTGGAGTTGAGTGGCGTTAAAACTAGTTCGACTCTGCAAAAGTGGATACAAGCGTGGTGGGCAAACATTTCTATGTAACGGAGGGCTGTTAATGACCGGAGTGCCCCGCTTGTCACCAGGCAGTTAAAAGCACTTTTTTTTTTATTCTTGCCGGAAGCTGCAGAGAATGCCTCGCCATATGGCTCGACTTCATGTCGCGCTTTGCACAAAGCATACTCTATCCCGTGGGTACCGCATAATATCCGGAATAATCTTCTCGTGCACTGTGACCTATTGTCATGCTCGTACGCTTTCTACAGCTGCCACTTCCCGCAAAACCGAGCGCCTTTTGGAGATGCCCAGAGGTAACATGCTATCGCTCAGCAAGGTACTGCTGAACGACAGGTTACGTGCTGAGGTTACGCTAAACGCCGGGCCAAGTATCCCGGAAACATTTCATTACTTCGGTTATTGTTCTAAGAGTTGTGTGGTAACCATTTCAAATAGCCAGCTGCCAAAATTGGGCTGTTGCGTTAGGCTACGATAAAGCACAGATCCTCACGACGCACGAAATCGCCGATTCGGGCGCGTACATCGCATCACGTGATTCGACGCCACCTTCGCCGAGTCGTCCACCAAGAACAATCTGACGGCGGTCTCCTGCGTTTCAAGAAGTGAAACAATTCTGTCTGGAAGCAATGATGGTTTCGTTTGATAATCTTCTATTTGCGAGCCCATTTCGTTAGCGGTTTTCCATTCTGCTGCTGGGGTTGCCGCGTGTGGTACTTGTTTCGCTGTTAGAGAAATCCTAGGAAGCTGCGGCGAAGACGGCTACGAGGACAGCAGTTTAGAGAATTTTCAGGTCGGTCCTTTCCTTCTCCTCCTATGCTTATCTTTAGCACGGTTAAATATATATGGAATCGACTTGAAGTGGTATCGCTCCCGCTGAATAAAACCGCACATTCCTATGACTACAACCAGCCGCTTCGTGAATCAACTGGTTGATTGGCGCATCTGTTCTGCCCCGAAGGTCACGCATTATCTCCTATTTTCTTCAGTAGCCCGGCAGAAAATTACATTTAAGGCTGACCTTCGTGCCTTTCTCGTTAAATAAATCTCTCTCCCCGCCTCACGCATGCCGACCGTATTCTTCTTCTTCGTCTACGAGTTCCGCAGATAAACTTGCATAGCTCTTCGCAACAGTAAGCAAGGAGCTGAAATCATGCCGCCTTTCCTCTGCTGTTAGCCTTCTTAATAAAGCTCACATGGAGACTCCTGTATTCTTTCAAGATTTTTTTGTTCGTATGCGTATGCATCTTATCGCAAACCTTGCTTTGATGACACAATATGTTCTTCTCCATCTTTCACTGTGCCCAGATGGAAGACCGGGGGCGTGAAGAGCTGCCAGGTTCCGCGAACGTAGACGTCCAGTGCATCCCTCCACTGAAATTATACGCGTGCAGAGGAACGTCCGAAATGTTAGAGCCATGGTTCCTTGTTCACGCACCAAACGAACGATAAAAAAGAAACGGCTGGACGCCTTCGTGGTTAAAAGCATCATCGACATCCAAAATCTGCTGCTGCAGCTGCGCGAGACATCGAACGCACGCCATCTTTTTAGAACCATCCCTTCATGAGTCAACGCCGAGCTATGTGCGTCAGCGCAGGATGTCTCAATCGGCCTTCTTCCCAGTTTCATCAGAGTGGTTCCCGATTCCAGTTTGCGATGCAGAACGATTTTGGACGTGGGGCTGGTTGTTGCCGTTACAGCTGCCCCAAGAGCGCAACCCATGACCCGCATTCCCCTGGTAGAGATATGAAAAGGGAACGGGGCAAGGAATGTGGCTTCGAAAGAAAGGAATGACCTAGTACAAAGACCATTCGGCGGTGTTACGAATGCAAGAGGAAAAAATGTGGTAGATTACTGCTCGGGATGTTGACGTTCTTGTCTTTTTTTTTTTCAAAGATAGCTCAAATTCGGTGTTTTACGGTTTTCACCGATTAAGGGAAAACAGCTGTTTCGGGGTTTGTTGGTACCCTCTTAGAAAATAAGGACTAACAGGGGGCGGGAGGTTAGTCCTTTTGGGGACTAACTGACCTGCCGCTGGCATTCGTCCTTTTTGGGGCTAACTGCAAAGGGTTGAACCGTTGGTCCCTTTAGAAAGGGTGCAACAGTTAGTCCCCTGCGCAGACTTTCATTGAAAAAATGCAAACGACGCGCGATTTCCAGCGTATTTTCGAGCGGGAAAGTTTCCGACAGAAATTCACACATATAACCACGACAGAAGAAACAGAAATAAATGCACATGAAAACACCAGGATCCAAACCGACAACCTTTAGATTACGAGCAGAGCACGGATATGACCAAGCCACGACAGACGACAGTCCGGGGCAGAAAATAAAAGCCTTATATATGGAACATACACACTGCCTGTCTGCCGGTCGCATTGATGTCACACGTATTGCTGTTTAGAGCACAGTATGGTGATATTTCTGTCATATGCTTTTGCAACCAGCTTCGTTAAGCTTTACTGCGCACGCACGGCGGTCTAAATTGCGTTTTGGCCAAAAAAGGAGTGCTGAACTCTGTGTACATGTTCCATTACTTCACAACCACAACAGTTCTTTTCTTTTCGTTTCTTTTTTGTGCGTATAGGTGGTCTTATATCTGGAAATTGGCAGCGGCCCATTACAGCCTGTTGAAAACAAATATAGAAGGTCATGGTTCACTTCGTTGTTGTTACTGGCAGACAGCGGTGACAGGGAATTGATTGCTTGCCACTCATCGTTTCGCTAAGTGTCGCCGATACTTATACAGCATCACATAAGCTCGTAAACGAATGGCAACGATATGAAACTACGCGTACTTGCTCAACCCTAATCTTTACAACTCACATTCCACACGTATTGAAGCTCGTAGTACTTGTTTATGCAGTTGCCAGCTGCCAGCCGTTGCGGTTGCACGAATCCTTTTTCTCACGCAAAAGAGTCTATCTGCTTCGTCACAGGCAGCGGCTGTGCTCTACTCTCACTGGACTCAGACGACGTCTTGCGCTTCAAAAACCGAGTACCATTGCAGTCGGGGTCTTCTCGCGCGAATTTCGCGTGCTGCTAAGCTGCGATTCCCCCCCCCCCCCCCCCCCCGTTAGTCTCTTTCTCTGTAGTTAGTCTGTTGAGTTTGCGCACGGCGCGCATTTGTGGCAAGAACAGTGCCGTGCGCAAATTTGGGGATTAACGAGCCGTTTTGAGGACTAAAGCTGTCTTTACTCCCCCAAGGGCCGGTTTTTTTTAGAGTATATATGTACCGAAAATACGGAACCCTAGATATAGTGCTCGAACAAAGCCTCTGGAATAGTAACTAGCAGCAGCAGAGGGCTTCGTGAAAACAACGATGAATAGAAGTTGAGCAATACAAAAATCTAATACCACCAGATTTAGGCAGCTACCAAGCACTTGAACCAACTATAGCTACTTCCCTCGCGCTGCTCTGCCTGCAATTTGAACTGCTTGTGCCGTTGCGTCATCCCTTACAAGTATTTTCCCACTTATTTAATTTCCGCACATTTTAATGTTTTATTTTATATTCTACTGCATTGTTTGTCACATATTTTTTTGTATTATTTGGATTACCTGACGTTGCTTTCACGTGAAACTTGTTTTTCGTGTTATTTTTGTTCTGCTTTTTTAATTCACATGCTTTTATATGATCGCATCACACCATTGTCTTTTCCCACGCCTTATGTAATGTGCCAGACGGGATCTTTAAAGGTACAATAGATGATGACGATGATGAAAAGGAATGTTAAAGCCGGATTTCGAGATTTATTATGTAAGTGTGCGCTTTTATGTGCGATAGGATGTGAAGCGCCAATGTGCATAATGGCTTGTATATAGTTCATGTACATAGAACATTACATCACTGTAATAAATATCATGTTGACGAAAAAAAAAAGGCCCGTTGGTCTAGGGGTATGATTCTCGCTTCGGGTGCGAGAGGTCCCGGGTTCAAATCCCGGACGGGCCCGCTCCTTTTTAGGCAGTTTTTTTTTTTGCATTTGCACCTCAAGTCCCGGCTCCTTAGACACTTTTGAGACGTACGCGCTCGCGCGTATGCCGGATCACGTTGCGTGCGCGCCAGGAGACGCAAGCACAGCGCGCTGGCGTGGCTGGGGTACACCAATCGGCGGGCACGGCTCTCGCGACTTCCGGACCGAGTCCTTGAGCTGATTACAGCTGCTACTGCTGCTCTTTTCTTCGCGATGAGAAATCAGCTCGTATCCGACGCTTGGCGCAGGGTGGCGCTGTGCGTTTAGCGGACACTGACGTATTCCGAGCACAGATGAAAATGAAATTCATGTCAAGGTCGAATCAAGCCATTTCTCCACCACTGGCGAAGTGAAATTAGAGCGCCCCCTCTCCCTTTTGGTACTATATTTTCATCGCAGTGAGAAATTCAAGCCCTCTTAGCACAGGAGCTTTATGCCGAGGCTCACGTGACCAGCACTGTCACACGCTGAGGCGTAGCGCGCATTTCCTCCATCCCCTCCCTCTGCTGGAAGCTGCGAACGATGGATGGATGGATGGATAGGAGCGCCCCCTTTGAAACGGGGTGGTGGCAATTGCCACCATGCTCAGCTTTTCTTTATTTATTATTTGTTTTTGTTTACTGTGGCGCAGGTCGCGAGGCGCCCTCTGGAATATTTTTCCAGAGTGCAGCGTTTTAAACGGCCGCTACAAGAGTGCGGATCGTTTAGAGTCGATCCTCCTGAACACGCGTTCAGCCGTCTTTCGCATTACTTTTCGCATTCTGCTCGGCTTTTGATGTCGGTTACTGAAATCCTAGTTCTCAAGTATCGATATTTTGTTCTCATGAGCAGTGTCCTTTTCGTTTGCATGAAAAAATAATGCTGGTATCATCTGTATAAACAAAAAAATATGCTTGATCACTAATGGCTAATAAATCATTAATGTAAAGATTAAATAAGATCGGTCCCAGAACAATGTCCTGCGGACCCCTTGCCTCCACAAGAAGCAAATCTGAATATTCGTCTTTAATAGCGAAGGACTGTTTTCTTCCTAGTAAATACGATTTTATAGATTCTAAAGGTCTTCCCCGAAATCCATTATGTGCTACTTTATGTAACAAAGTACTAAGATTAATCCTGTCGAAAGCCTTCGACAAATTCACGAAGAATCCCAAGGTTGACTTCTTTTCTTGAAATCGATTAAATATGTACTCTTTTGCGACAGGACAACCAGCTTAGTTGACATCTGTTTTTGAAAATCGCACTGTTTAGGAGTTATAAAAGAGTTACTATTACAAATAAAGTTTTGCGAACCTTTCGATATAACGGGCAGTATTGCTACTGGTTGGTAATTGAATAAATCATTCTTGTCTCCCGACTTAAACAACAGCGCGACCTTTGCAAGCTTCGGTTCGTCTGGGAAAATCTCTGTAGACAAGTAAATATTAAATAGCTAAGTTAAAACCCGTATAAGAATGTGGAGCATGAGCTTAATAGGTCCAGTCTGAAGGTCATTTATATCCCGTGCTTTACTATTTTTCCGCGACAAAAGCACTGAGAATATTTCTTCTGGACGTGCTGTCTCATAAAAAAAAGCACAATATTGTGTGTAGTGCCTAGAAAGCCCGCGGCAGTTTCATCGTCAACGCTTTCAAATAGATTAAAAAAATACTGATTAATCTTATTTTTCATTATTGCTAAACATTCAAGTTCTTTATTTTCGCGGCTTTCAGTTTTTAATAGTTTGTTCATTTTGCGCCATATGGCGTTACCACGAGAGCCTAGTTTGCTGAAAAATTTTCAAAATAATCGTTTTTAGCATCCCGCGGAAATCTCGCCACAAAATTTGTGTTTCTTATAAAGAAGAAGGTCTGTACGACTTTCTTCCGCAGAAGAAAGTAATATAGGAATTAGGAATAGAACAAGAAATATACATTTTTGTTGCTGTACAGATAAGTCTTCATAGCCTGGCGTTACTATCGAAAATTCAGTTAGTAAATTGCATGGCATGCGCTCAGACACAAGTTGTAATAGTCCCCAGCCACGGCGATTAGATCTGCTTAAGAAAAAGGTTCTAAAACTGGGCAGGAAAAATACTTCAGATTCCTATCAGGTTTCTGTGAATATAATTACTTTAAATTTAAAGCCGAATTCAGCAAGCAACACCCACAGCTCACCATGCTTCTTCCTAGCTGACTGCGCATTCCACTGCAAGAACGAGATATAAGTATCACCACTTGGACAGACAACGTCACGCGGTATGCTCATCGGAGTAAAAGAAACGAGAATGGCTGAACTGGTCAGTAGGAAAGAACTACATTATCTTTGAAAAGACGGCTTCGCATGTTACGTGTAGCGAATGAGAGGCTTCCATTTAACGTGCAAAAAGTTTGCCTCCTCTTGCCTCCTTTTTCTTTGATACAGTCCTTCCAAGTAGCTCCTTTACTTGAGAGGTCAGGTGCTCATTCACCAATAAAGGTTGCTAATCCAGTAGCTCAGTTGTGTAGAACCTCATCGTTTGTGCTTTTGCGTCTCGTTTGATCGGCAGTTAAAGACCACAACATTGTTCTGATTTTCCTCACCTGTAGCAGTACTCCGCACAGGTACACGGTGACAAACCTCAATGTCTTTTTCATTAATGGGCACACCCATCGTTTCACTAACCTTTCCAAGCTCGTCCACTGGGTTCTCATTTTTTTCAACGGGAATCCCTTTCGCTTCGACACTTTTTTTGTTTCTTGAGGACTAATGTTGAGCTGTTATCTTCAGAAATTTATAATGCACTTAGGCCTTCAGCTTTTCCACCTCTTGGGTCAAGAACTCATTGGAAAGCAGCGTTCTCTTCCTTGGCGCGAGCACATGCTCCTTTCATGGCTTCATAATGTTTGTTTACGAACTCCAAGGATTTTTCAGTTCCCTGAACTTCTTCCGGATGCGCCGCCGCGGTGGCTCAGTGGCTATGGTGCTCGGCTGCTGGCCCGAAAGACGCGGGTTCGATCCCGGCCGCGGCGGCTGAATTTCTTTGGAGGAGAAATTAGAGGCCCGTGTACTGTGCGATGTCAGTGCACGTTAAAGAACCGCAGGTGGTCGAAATTTCCGGAGCCCTCCACTACGGCGTCTCTCATAGCCTTAGTCGCTTTGGGACGTTAAACCCCATAAACCAAACCAAACCTCTTCCGGATGCCGCATTTTAAATCAGCGATCTCGGTTGCCATTGGGAAAGGTTAGCACGGAACGCAGGGCTATAAAAGTTAACAGTGCGCGGCAGAAGAGGCAACAGGGACAGCATGTACAAAATAGGAGAAACAAAGAGTTGAGACCTGTGAAATGCAATGTAAATAATCGTCTTGTGTTCCGTTCGCTGTCCCCGCTTCCAAATGGCTCCAGCGATGGACGCAGCGACATTTTAAGCGAAACCGAGCATGAGGTCCGTCACGTGGTTCCACCGGAGCTGACAGTATAACCGATGAAGCAGCAGTAGTACAACACGTGGTCAGCAGGGAACGTTTCACCTTCCAGACGTCTGTGAAACGCATGGTGGAAAAATAATGCGTTCCGTTCGCTTCACCCGCAGCCCGTCCATACAGTATCTAAATATTAGGGCGAAAACCTTTAATGCCTCATACTATCGTTAGCAAACGCTGTCGGCAGCCGTGTCGACAGACACTCTCAGCAGCCGTGTCGACAGACGCGTCGGCAGCGATGTCGATAGACGCTTCGGCAGATTTGTCCGCCTTTCGGGGTCACTGCTTAAAAAGAAACCACGCCGAGAGTGGAAATCAAACCAGAGCCTTTGGCATTTGAAGCGCGGACGCTAACACTCCGCCACGAAGGCTCAAGGTTCGAGGATGGATAGAGGCGCATCTATTGAAGGCATGGGTTTCATAAATAAAATAAAAGGAATAAAATGAAGCAAGGGAAAAATAAAAAATAAGAAAATAAACAAAAATAAAAACAAAATAAAAATAAGATATGGAAATAAAAATAAAAAAACAATAAAACTTAGAAAAAAAACAAAAAAAAAACAAGATATGAAAAATAAAGAAGTAAATAAAAACAAACAGTGCGCCAGGAAACGCTTTCGCCTTGCAGCCCTTCAGAGAGCCAAAGTGCCCCCTGAATTTTTTATCTAGAGCGAAAGGCGCCACAGTCTATGTGAGTTTTTTAAAGACCACTGCATCCTCCGTGAAAATACAGGAAGACGCGGTTTCGTGCTCGGCTTGGCTACTGTTACGTCTAAACTGCAGATTGTGCCTCGAACTTTGTAGTTGCGCCGCGATGCTTTCCTCTCGTGGTTTACTTCGAGGAGCGTCGTATTTTGGCGGCTAAATCCATGCTTTATGCCGAACAATAGCTAAGCCAAGTAAAAAAAAACTCGTATTCCCCGCATTGCTGCGCCTCATCAAGGTGGATGGAGTGTAGCGCCGCCACCTTTCCCTCTATGCTTACATCAAGAAACTCTATGGCCCCCGCTGCTCCCACTGTATAGTGCTCTAGAATACTGGTCACTATACCCACTGCCCGCTGCATGGAGGAGTTCTTTCCTTCCTCCATGGCCCGCTTTCAAAAGGTTGCCAGGCCCCTTGTTGAGGCATTCACTCAGAACGTCCCTGTCAATGCCGGGTGAGGCACGGTGTATTCTCCACCTTACGCTTGCCAATTTGAATATCACTGACTCTGTTGTTTTCACGCTTTGCTTCGACCACATCTTTATGGCATTCCTTGTGCGATGCAACGGTTGTGAAATTCTGAAAAAATAGAGGTAACCTGAATAGAATAGTGCGATAAAACAGATGCAATGCCTATAAAATTTTAACTAGCTGTAGCGGAAGGTTTCGTGAACACGAAAATGACTCTTTGCTCAAGAATAAAACCGATAGAAATCGTAAAACCGGATTTCCGGATATCTCACTCGAAAGTGGAATTCGATACTTGCATCGACCGTGGCCCGTTGGTCTAGGGGTATGATTCTCGCTTTGGGTGCGAAAGGTCGCGGGTTCAAATCCCGGACGGGCCCTTTTTTTTCCTTTTTACAATGTTGATTGTTTTGCCAAGTTTCTGCTAGAGGTCGAATTCAGGACGACTTTCGCGCTTATAAGAGCGGCTTTTGCCATGATGGATTGTGGGTACTTGATCAATCATGATATCCATCGCAGGGCGGCTTTACAGACTTTTGCTGCCCCTGGCAAAGTCAGGTTCCAGCGCGCCATCTTCCTTTCGGCATTACTACTCATCATATTGGCAACTTCAAACACTGTGTATTAAGTGTATATTCGCAAAACAAAATATAATGTGAATCAATCATTCCGGGAGAGCCACCGAACTGAAGCAATCAAAGAAAAACAGCCAGCAGACACACTTAATTCTGCTTCCGTGTGAAAAGGCGTAAGCCCATCCGCTCACTTCGTGAACGCCGTCGCCGCGCGCTGTGGCGTCATGTGACCCGATGCCACGCAGCTGGCAATTCTACCTCTGCATGGCTCTACGTAGCCGCCGCCTCGACGCCACTGCACCCCTTCTGATCTGCGCGCTAACTTCGTGAAGGAAGTCGCCACCAGACCGCGGCCTGCGCTCCGCCTGAGGGCATGACTAGATAGCTAATGGGTTAATGCCCATATATGTAGAATTGATTTTTTCTGCTTAACGTTCATAGATACATGGGAATTAAACAGCGCTACGTAATTAGACGAACACAGAGAAAGATATGACTGGACGGACGCTGTCAGAAAAGAAAATCCATCACCAACTAGCCCCGCAAGGTGTTTTATTAATATCCCTGGGAGTCCTCATACCAATCCTGGCGCAGTGGTGCACAGGTTAAGCGATGCGCCACTGCCTTGGGATGACAGGTGCTTCCATCGGTGGGACTTGCGGAATCGAAGTTGTCCAGAGCAACATCGCGCGACCATTCATTAATTTAACCGCCACTTGCCAGGCCGCATGAGGACGCCATCTCTTATGGGTGCTATCGAGTGTTCTCTCTCTCTCTCTCTCACACACACACACATGCACGCACGCACGCACGTACACACGTACACACGCACACACGCTCCCGCCTTTTTTTTTTACCTAACCTCCGAGAGTAGGAGGAGTCAACCGTCTGATGGAGTGCTTCTCAGCCAGTCGCGTAGCGTCTTGCCGCGCTACTAACGGCGGAGTGATACGTACTAATGCGCGGAATGATCTGCGAAAGTGGAGAGTCCACGTGTATTCTTATTTCTGTGGTCCTAATTTGCTGCCATGTTGTCTGCGTTAGTAACTATTTATTCATGGAAACATAAAAAAAAGCAAAATTAAAGCTAGAGCGACGCCGCCACGCAACTGGCTGAAAGGTATTCCACGCGTTGGTTCATTCCTCCTACTCTGGGAAGTCAGTAAAAAAAAGGGTGGAGCCGGGACGTTTGATCCGATTTAATAGGGAAATCTTCCGCACAGGGCAGTAATTAGGAGTTTCTAAAAGTGTTCGTTGCGGGTAGATCGAGTTCCTGCGTTAAAGAGACGAGCTCAGACTCATTTCTAAAAACGAGTTTTCGGAAAATCCAAATACGCGAAAAGAAATACGAGAAAAGCAGCACCCAAACTACGTTCATATAGATTTTTTTGTTTTTGAGGAGAGGAAATGACAGAGTAGCTGTTTCACATATCGGTGGACACCCGAACCGTTCCGTAAGAGGAGGGATAAAGGAGGGAGTGAAAGAAGAAAAGAAAAAGGAGGTGCTCTAGTGGAGGACTCCGGAATAATTTCGAGCACCTGGGGATCCTTAACTGCACTGACATCGCACAGCACACGGGCGCCTTTCTCGTCTCACTCCCATCTAAACGCGGCCGCTGCGGCCGGATTCGAGCCCTGGTACGCTGACTCAGTAGCCGCGCGTTCAAACCACTGAGGCCCCTCGGCTGGTGTACGCACATGTACACTTGACCTGCTTACGCATGTGGAACGCAGCAATTTTGTCTAGTCGCCTTCATGCCGGAATCGCTTTATCTGATCGTGACAAGGCAGTGGGGAGCAATATGGAGGGGTCAAACTTTTTTACACAAAACTGCGAATGTCCTGGTTACTTCCTCACTAAATAGCAGAATGACTTTTGGATATTATGCGCAAAGAGGAAAATTAGTCACACAACAGAAAACAACTGTGTTTGTCACACAAAATTCCAGAGTAATCAATTAATGAACGCTAAAACTTTGTTCCCGGTGATGTTGCTCACGGCTGGGGATGCCGCTTTCTTGACTGAGAATACCTGCTCACTGCTTCACTCATAGAAATGTGAAAGCAGCTAACGCAGATGCCGCCGCGGCGGCTAAGTGTTTATGACGCTCAGTTGCTGACCCGAAAGGCGCGGGTTCGATCCTGGCCTCGGCGGTCGAATTTCGATGGAGGCGAAACTCTAGAGCGCCGTGTACTGCTGCGATATCAGTGCACGTTAAAGAACCCCAGGTGGTCGAAATTTCTGGTGTCCTTCACTACGGCGTCTCTCATAGCCCGAGTCGCTTTGGGACGTTAAGCCTCCAAAACCATATGCTTCACAGGAACAAAATTGCTCACTGGACAGAAAGGAAAAGCTACCGTATCAGAAATCCTTAAGGAGCGGAGAGGGCGGCGCATCGCGTGGCCCGAGTGATGACTGAACAGTCCCAGAAGCCGCGACATGACACTTCTTGGTGACGCTCGTTCTTGGCGTCGTTTCGGTTGTGGCTCGTAAGGCAGCAAACGTTGCCACCGTCCTTACGGCCAGTGGAAGCGATGACAGTACATGAATTGACGGTGTTATGACAGCGGACGAAGCTTGACCAGGTGGAGTAGTCTGCAAAGCTGTGTGTCTATAACTTCCCGGAACAAGGGCTGAAAATGAACAGCACGACTAATTATTCCAATGACCCCTTTGTCTTACCGCGCTACTGGCTGTCATGCTTTGTTACTTTGTCTTGAGACTGAATGCAGCTCGCACTCAATAGCTGGCAAGCAATGACGTACGTCTTAAAAGTACTGACCTTTTTCGGTTAAAACCGAGTTTAAGAAAGTAACGTCGGCAAAGTGTTGTCAATTTTTTTTTAGGTTTGTACGGGAGAGTTGATAATTAAATGACGTATGAGAGGCCTCCTTCCTTGGACGACACCGTGAGTAGGACAGGGAACAGAATTTCAAAATGTGTCCCCTGGAAGCCAAATGAGCGAAATGTTTTTATTTATTTATTTACCCCTTGGGGAACATACAGGTATTACCCAGGAGGCAAGACAAGAGGAGTTGCTAAACCTGCAGTCTGGGTCTCGATCTCGCGCAGGATACAACACCAAAAGCGCTTCAAACTAAGTATTACTTGAGTTCATCGTGAACTCCAACCGACACTTGCTTTATGCACAGTAGCACGTATGCTCAGCTCGTTGGAAGCAGGTGTGTGAGGCAATGGTACAGTAGTTTAGAATATGCTGACATATAGCCTGATAGTACATGTTGCATAAATTCTCTCGACGTGAAACAGCGCGCAATGCACGAAAGGAAACACAGAAATGACGACGTTGACTCGCGACACATGTATTGACATTAAAAGCTATTCGCGTATTTCACGGCATATAGACAGCGCCACCAACCGCGCATAATGGCGGACAACTGGATCATCATAATCGTACAGTCGGATACACCGGATACAACTCAAGAACGAAGCGGCAAACACCGCTCAAAGGATGCCCTCAAGCTCATCCGACGACCGATTGTTGTGACTTCGCGGTTAATCCTATTTCACGGAGACACCTGCCAGCCACCTAAGATGTCACGCTTGTTGGAAGTATACAACAGCTGTATCCTGCCGGTACTCGCGTGTGGAGCAGAAAGGCGGAGGCTAACGAAAAGCGTTCAGCCTGAGTTAGGGACAACGCAGGGAAGTATGAAAAGTAAAATGATAGGTGTAACGTTAAGAGGCCGAAAGCGGGCGGAATGGGTGAGGGAACAAACGCGGGTCAATGACATCGTAGTCGAAATCAAGGGGAAGAAATTGTCTTGGGCAGGGCATGTAATGCGAAGTCAATATAACCGCTGGTCCTTAAGGGTAACGGAGTGGATTCGAAGAGAGGACGAGCGCGTAGCAGGGGGCGGCAGAAAGTTAGGTGGGCGGATGTGATTAAGGAGCTTGCGGGAATACAGTGGCCGCAGCTGGCAAAGGAAAGGGATAATTAGAGAGACATGAGAGAGGTTCTTCAACTGCAATGTGTATAGTCATGCTGATGATGATGATAATATCAAAATGGCGACGCCGCTGGCTCGAAGACATTCTTTGAGGGTTTTAGCTGCTTTAGTAATTTGCTTTCTGACTGAGTATTACTAATTCAGGGCTTGTTTTTCTTTCGTTTTTTGGGCGGCATATTGTAATCACTGATAGTGGTAACTACAGCGTCGCGCCTTGAGATCACAACGAAAGTGCTTGAGGATCGTCAGTGCGATGGCCAACGTCCATGGTGCTCATGGCATGCCTGCAATATATTTTGCTACGCATCGGAAGAATGGGCTATTACCTTCAGTATCTCCCTAACAGTAGCGTACAATATTGCAATATTTCAAATTTTTTTCAAGAATGCTCTATAGACTCACTGTTATGCTGTACAGGGTCGTCGGCACGCCTGGCGATGATATTAGATCGATAGTAGCATTAACTCAGGAAGACCATGAGGTGCAACGCACAGCGCAGAAGTGAGTTACAGTTCAGCACCAGGCGTGATCGACTGCGGCGTTAGCCTATTGCTCTCAGTCTCTGTAGGATCATTGTAATGCGTTGCTGGATCGTCGGCACGGCTGGCCACGATATTAGTTCGATAGTAGCATTAACTGAAGAAGACTACGACGCGCAGGGCACAGCGCGCGAGAGTGAGCATATTTTTTCGATTGCAGTGTTAGTAAAAGACGACGATGAGCAATCAACATCTGTGAAGTTCGCGGTAATCCATCTATAAAAATTCACTTTGGAAGCTGATTACCACATTCCGATACCTGCACGGCCTACACATGACGAGGTGGTATATAATAGTCACAGAAAGACCAAAAGGTAGTGTACTTTGAAGCCACATTGTAAATAAAGGAAGTACTTTACAGGTTTACATGGCATTTCTATGGAAAGCTCAATTTTTCACAATCCAAAGATGTAATTTGTAAGCTGTTAATTGCAATTGGGATATTTTGACATGCCAAGAAATAAGAGGAGGTATAGTACGCGTTTCTAGAGCCTTTATGCAATCAATATTTTATCAGCCGTTGTCGTCACCAGCGCCACTACCGTCCCCACCTCCACCACAGCAACAACCAACCACCACCCCCAGCACTACAACTCCTGTGCAGTTACTATGTAGTTGCCAGATCATATCTCCAGAGATACCATAGAAGAGCCCTATGATGGTGAATTCTTTCTCACGAGATTCCCTCGCTGGAATTTTTGTTCGCTTCGTGAGTGAAGATACCAAAGGAGGTCTTCAAATCTTCCTCTACAGATATATGCTAAGATAGTGCTGTTTATTATTGCCCCTCTGGAGAATGTGCAGTCATGGGTGCTGATATCTGCCTGGTCTGAATCTACTCTGCCCTTGATGAAAATCGAGCGAGTGTTCAGTTCAATTCAATTCAATTCTTTTTATTATCATTTCTTGAGCACAGTACATAACATCACTGTCTGGATCCTTAGCCAAAGGCTAGTTATGGATCCATGCAATAAAAGCAAAGATATTAGTGAGGACAAATGCTCTCTATATGCATGCCAAAATAATACACATAAGAATGGTGGAAAAATTCAAAGCGTACAAGCAAGAGCGTTCAAATTACAGAAATACAAGAGGGCTCACTACAAAAAAGATAGAAGAGTGTGCAAAAAAACATGAAGGCAGGAACAGCATTCTTTATACAAAATAAACGCAGTTGCCTTAGAAGTGATTATTCAATGACATATAATGGCAAACCCAACATAGACACTACAGAGAATAATAAGAAACAATCACAAAGCGATTTGCATTGTAAATCAGGTAATTATTTATGACAGAAAAAAGGTCTTCAGCGAAATATAAGGATTAGACGTTGCAAAGACTGCACAGGGGATTTTATTCCAAGTTTTTACCCCTTGATACTCGAAGCTGCGCTGGCCATAGTCATTGCGAGATGTAGGAACCAGAAATCTTCCCTGTGCTGCTGAACGGATGTTAGTTGGGGCTCTATGGAATGTGTTCAAAGGAAAGGGGGAGGTGCCGGAGAGGACTCTTAGTACGAGTAGTACAACGCGAAAATCTCGAAGCTGCAATGCCGGCATTATTTGGAGTCTAAAAAACAAAGGGCGAGAATGCGTATACGGTGTTTTAAGTCATTATTCTCAGTGCCCGCTTCTGCAGGCGTAAAACAGGTTCAATGTAAGTGATGTAAGTGAACCCCCATGATTCTATACAGTAAGTTAATTGGGATTGGAAAAAGCTAAAGTATATTGTTTTTATTGTGTGTATTTCGAAATGTCGCCGAGCTGTGGCCAGAACGAAACATGCATAAGATAGTTTGCTGCGCAATTTTTCGATATGCGGTTTCCAGTTTAATGCAGCGTCTAAGGTTACACCCAAGTACTGAATAGTACTTGAGCGTTGATATAAGCGATTCTCGCGTATTTTTTCGAACATTTTGCTTATAGGATCGGCACAAGTAATACTCCCAAATGTTCGGTAAAATTATTAGGATCCTTCTCGGTTTAGGTACTGGCGCCAGCGCTACTTTATTTTCTTGCTTTTATAGTTCCCATCTACCAGAAGCTCCGTGATGCAGCATACCAGGCCTTGTTTTTGTGCGCAGCCCTTTGGCGCCCGTTTCTGCGTTTCGCGGCGTCGCTGTCGCCGTGGTCTTGTGTAACCAGCAGTGGACACCTTACTTGGCCTTGAAGCTGCGAAACCAATGTAGCGGGAGCTTCGAAAGCAAAGGAATGGCGCAGGACTGAACTCTTGGAGCAGTGGACACCTCAATCGTGCTTTAAGCTGCGTGGCGGTAGTGACCGATGTGCGCTGCATGCGTTGGTATTGACAACGTTGTGCCATTTTAGCAAAAGGAAGTGCGCATAACTGGTTCCCTGGGTCAGTGGACGCTTGAATTGCGCTTATAGGTACGTGGGGCGATGAGAGAGAGATAGGGGCGTCATGCGTTAGCACTGACAAGAGTGAGCGAACTCTCGGGATCAACCATTAGCTGCCACCTACGGGGGTGGCAGGGTGGATGGGGACGTTAATATGCTTATAAAGACAAACAGGAATTAATTACCACTTATGCGGGAGAACATCCCGTTCCTCTCGCTCGTAACGCCTCCCACGGCTGTGACAACCTCACGAAATACTTGTATAGACCTCGTCTTTGAGAACCACGCATTGGTGCAGCAAAGAGAGCATATATCTATCTATTTCTGAGACCACAAAGCTTCCTTCAAGACAATCAAGACCTGTCAGTAGAGTATTTCTTGAAAAACGAAACAGTGTGAAAAATAACAAATTGTCTGTAATTGTACATACATCTGTTGCTCGAATTCTTAGCCCAATCTATCGAAGAGCTGAAACAGCTGATCAGCTACGCTCAGATGTCGCGTTAGGAAGTAGCGTAACATCGGCAATTTTTCCCAGAACTCTCCAGATCATGGCTCAGGTCACCTCAACTTTTCTTGACATATCCTTAATGCGGACCTATTGACGTGCAGTGGACTGCCTCGTAATTGTAAAAAGGGCTTCAATGCTCTTTTGTGGCTTGATATTAACCAGGGCCTTCGCTGTAGGGCTGAAAACCTGGGTCAGCTGGAGGAAATATGGTTGGCCCGCAGCTAGGTTTTATCTTATTCGTTGGCCTATTTTTTAATTTACAGCATGGTCAATATCTCTACTGTTTACTCCTACCCTCCAAGGCTCGGATAAAGCTGCACAACTTCCGAACAACTGTTTTTTTTTTTCAAATGAAGCAAGGTGTTCATATCACCTGATGCAAGTCATTTGTTTTTATTACCTTTGCGCTTGTATCGTTTTGTGTCCTTCGTCTACTAGATGTGAAAAGCATTTATCTTGCATCACATAACTATCGGTAAGTTTTACAGAACTTTCTACCACCCTCTGGCAGGTGATCTTTGGGCTGTGGGAAGAGTGTGTGGGAGATTTGTGTTCCACATAATGCAGACAGCTGCTCCCCACAGCCCAATGGCGAACATGGCGCCACTCTTCGACCCCTCTGTGAAATGACTATACAGCAGGGGTTTAAGCGAAGCCGCCAGTATTTTTTAGTGGTAGGCTTTCTATGGCCTAAACATTCTATGGCCTAAACATTTCTTTACCGGCATTTTAAAACAGTGTTAGCGGAATCGAAGCACTGAACTGTGCTATAGATTTGTGGCTGGCCATTAGTAATACTTTTATCGGCTTTTACAGTTCGAATACGCGACTGCCCTCGGAGCTGTGGCTCAACAAATTTAGACCTTCTAGTGCGCCATTCGAAAAGCGCGTGTCGGTGTAGCGCGCTCAGCAACTGTCACCTGTACACGTGACTCCAGGGCGCGTGAGTCACTTGTCCTTCTCTATCCCACCTGTGCTGGAGAAAAGCTCCAACATCAACCAAGGCCCTCATTACAGTACTTCAAAAGATAACTTCAATAAATTTCTTAACCAGTTTGCTAGTGAACATGATTCATCTTTTTTTCTGAGCTCCGTCAACACTGCTATTACTATGCCGCAAAAGCTATCTCTTTGTGCCTCATAGAGACTATATTTAAAAAAAAAATACCGAAGACACTTTGGAAATTTTAAAGTGTGCTTGGCGAAAGCCTTGCGGTGAACCCACCGCCGCTTCCCTTAACCGCTTGGTGCGTGGCGGGCTTCCCGCATGTGCGGTTTTTATTGTCTTTGGCCACTGAGGTCGCTTTTTTTTTTATTACACTGTTTTAGAGCCCAGCTCTTTGGCGCCCGTTTCGCGGTGTCGCAGTCGCCGTTGTCCATTCGGCTTTCATTGTGTTCATTGGCGTTGGCGTTGACGTTTTACACTTCGATCATTTTAAGGAAAGGAAGCGCGCATAACTGGCTCCCTGGGTCAGTAGACGCCTCAATCGCGCTTTTTTGTGTTGTAGTTGCTGGAGCTAGAGCCGTTGCCTAGCAACCCTCGCGGTGGACACCCGAACAGCACCGTACAGAAAGGGAGGAAGTGGGAGTGTATGAGAAGAAAGACAAAGGGGGGCCATAGTGAAGAAAATAACAATAGTATTTGAGGAAAGAAAATTGCCCAGTAACTGTTAAGGCGGAAGCCTTTAATGTCTCATCGTTGTAAGCAGCAGTTGTCGACAGAAAATGTCACGCTTTTCAATTGGTATAAACGGTCGTGACGTCACAGTGCGCGAATTTCAAACGGGGCCAATTGTACTTTGGCTACTATCCATGCAACCAATTGAAGGGATCGTATAGTGATGCTCCAAGTAAGTGGGACTGAGCTTAGTTAATTGCATAATTACCCAATTAGCCTAATTAGCTTTACTAGTCAGGCCATATAAATAAATAAAACCGATTAAGAAACTGGTCGAGCTCAGGAATCGAACCCCGGTCTTCGGCGTGAGTGACGAGCATGCTATCCACTCCGCCATGCCAGCTCGATGGTTTGGAATGAACAAAGGCGCGTCTAGTGAATACGGTGTCTTCACTCACTCTCATCCTCCTCCATTCCATTCCGGCGAGGTTTAGGTGTCCACCGACAAATGAAAGACAGATACATTTCCTTTCATCAAAAACCAATTTACCGACGAGCGAGGCGTAGAACCGAATGGGCGATGGCGTTCTATGGACTCCTTGGCAGCGTTGCAAGACGCTGTCGCGTTCCACTCTTAGGGGCGAAGCTTAACATCTTAACCACACATCAGTGACCACACTTTAGGTCAAAAAAGTGCCCCCCCCCCCCTGAATTTTGTGAGAAAGTTACAGTAAATTTTCAGGTTCTTCTACTCTCCTTGCACCAGGGGTGCCCCGTCGGAGACGGTTGGTTCCAACTGGAAGACTGAAGCTCTTCGCACCAGGGGTGCCCGTCGAGACGGTCTTGTGTTCTGTTCAGACGCAGGGGTAAGGCGAACACTTCAAATTTTATGTACAGTATTTACAATAGATGCAAGTTAAGGCACTCGAGACAAATTAAACGGCAAAAAAATACACAACAAAAAGGTGGAACTGGCTAATACTAGGGGAGGCCCCTATTCGGCATGGCCGAAGATGCATAGCATCTCACCTTAGCCCAGAACCCCGCTTCCAGCTCCGGGGCCCGGTTTTAAAGCCCTAAAGGCCCGGCTCACATTTCGTGGCTTCGAATCATGTTACAATGTTCACATGATTGGTTTAGGGAGAGCCTGACCAGCCCTCCAGCTCCCGTAAGGTGAAGAACCCTCTCCACCACAAAATAAAAACAAACACAAATACACATTCGTGCCAGCACGTGCGCTAATCGGTACCGCTGGGCGGGGGGACACCCGAATTTCCCGGCGCGTTCGCAAGCGGCCGCGTTCCGAGAAAGGAGACGCTCCGCTTTGAGCGCCCCCAGCCGCGTTCCAATGACCCCGCGTACACTACCGACCCTTTACAGTTACTGCGTAATTTCCTTTCCTCAAATACAATTTTCATTTTCTTCATTACGGCTCCTCTTTATCTATCTTCTTTCACTCCTACTTCCTCCCTTCCTCTACGGTGCGGTTCAGGTGTCCACCGAGATGATAGAGAATTACTGCGCCATTTCCTTTCCTCAAAAAGCGTTGCGTTCAAAGGGCAAGGCATCGCGCCGAACGGGTGGTGGCGTTCCGTGGACTCCCTGGCAGCGCTACAACGCGCTGTCGCGTTCCACTCCTAAAGGCGAAGCTTAAGCGTCATTAATTAGCAGTTATTAGTATTCAGGCATTAATCAGTAATTAACCATTGATTAGTGATTTGTCATCACTTAGTAATTAGTACTCAATTATATGTGACGCCACCAGTGCCACAAAAACAGCGAAGGTGGTGCGGAAAACGCTTCCGCCTCTACCCACTTTAGACAGTCAAAGTGCCCCCTGAATTTTTTCGCATATCTCGGTGGACACCCGTCATCCATTTGCAGAGGAAGGGAGGAAGTGGGAGGTAAAGAAGAAACAGAAAGAGGGCCCGTAATGGAGAAAATGAATTTGAGGAAAGGAAATTACTTAGGAGGTTGCGCCGGTGCGCAACGTGTGTGAGAAGGTTTAACCACTGAGGTGTGAAAGTGTACCCATGAAAATAAAGTTTGGCTGGTGTATGAAGCAGAATAAATTTATTTGGCGAAGCGTGCGAGTTTCACAAGTTTCAGTGGGCTTTTAGGATTTGGCTGCGGGCACCGTAGGAGGGCTCGTCCATGTGGTCTCCGGCGCCAGACATGGAGTATCGCTTGGAAGCCAGCCGGTTCCCGGGGATGTCCATGTGAGCAGGGATTCACCGAAGAGTCACCGGTCGTGGGCTCAGTGCTCTGAGTGGGGTATCTAAGGCCGACCCTGTAGGGAAGGGGAAGGGTCTTTCGTGAAAAGCACGCACGCTAAGGTCTGAATTTAAATACGTATGCGGGGGCCGGGGTAATTGTGGTCAAGAGTTTGATGGAATCTGCGATTCCTTGAACTTTAGGGTGATAGTGGTGGTTGGGGAGCTGTACGGGCCGGTTGAGTGAGTGCTGGTTGTTGAGAGGGAAGGGTGGAGGACGATACCTGCTGCGGATCCCGTGATTTTCGTGAGGCAGACATCTGTGTAGGCCACCGCCCCAGTGTCCAAAGGTGACTTGTGTTTTACGCATTTGGCCTGGCGGCAGCCTGGAAGTGTGTGTGAGGACTTGCTGCGCGGAATGAATGCTAGGCGAAAGTTAGGGGGGTAGATCGGAGACTGCGGTGCGTCTAGGAAGGAGATTGGTGCGTAAGGGGTCTGGGATAGTATCCACCGCCCAGCTGGGGAGCTGTACAGGAGGATGATTTTTCGCTCTCGTTGTAGTCTGAGGAGGGAGAATAGACCGCCTCGTGCCTGCTAAAATATTACGGCACTGCCTGCTATCAAGCGGAAACAAAACTCGTAAATCACGTGCAATGGCACACTCGAACCATGGATGATTTCTGGTCACTCGAGAATAGCAATACCCTTCTGGAAATTAGGATTGAAAGAAAAAATGGGTTTAAAAGATTTTCTACTTTATTATAGGAATCATTTAATGGAAGGAAATGGGTCGCTTGCGTCTGAAGTCCATGCAGCGTCGTCGGTTCCAATTTGCTTCATCCCGGCAGCGAAAGCCCACCTGCGCTTTTTTGTGCCACTAGTTTGTACGAGGAAAATTTTTACTCCCGCCTATTTGTGCCTATCGGGCACTATGAAGCGAACGTTGATGTCCGTGAAGCATTCGTAAAAAAACGCTTTTACGCTACACCACCGAGAAAAAAAAATTACTTTAGAATCTTCACCAAGCTTATAGCTGCAGAACTGCGTCCACGTTGCAGCTGAATATGCATTCAGTCATATCTTGTAGCAAAGTGCTGCGTAGGCGGGATATCTAGGAAGAAATAAAAAGTTATGTGAAGACTAAGAACCTGCAAACACCGTCCTCCTAACCACCGCAGTATCCGTCGTAACGATTTGCGTTGGGCATCTTCCTCACCAGATTTCGCTCTTTCTGCCAGAGAATACAGGAGGGCGCACACAGACGCCTGCGGTCGTCCTCCATAGTTGCTGCGCCCAATTGTTTAGTAGTGGTTTTGTGATGGTATATTCCGCTCCAAAACACTATTGCATTTGACCCTGCTCGTCTGTCTCCCTACACACTTTGGCTGTTGACAGCAACTTTTTGAGCTATTTCTGGTGCTGCTTATGTTGAGTTCATTCGGACTGCGGCCCGCATACAGGCGTAAGAAGTCAAGTGTAATCGATAAAGGAATGAACGGTGCATTAAAGTTCGAGGGTCGCCTGGCAGTTAAAAGGATTTTTTTTTTCTGATTCTGGCTCGAAGCTGCATAGAAGGCCTCGCCATGCGGCTCGACTGCTTGTCCGGCTTTGCACAAAGCATGCTCTAATATTCCGCGGCTACCCCGTAATATCGGGATTAATCTTGTCGAACGCTGTGACAGGTTATGGCACGATATCTTAGGTAATGAAAGGTACAACGTTCGTGCAAAAATGGAAAATGAGTGATTTTAAAGTGCCCCTTCTCTCTTATGGTGTTGTCATTTAAGCGGTAAATACCTCATGCACTGGGCGAACGCGTATCTTTGTTGCGAAATGTACGCCCACTGAACACGTAAGCCCTGGGGTGCAGAGGAGTATTGATAAAGTGACATTCGAGTCAAACTGATGTTGACCTTTATCGACAAATTAAAGTGCTATTATAAAAAGCGGCATAAATTGGTGATAGGCCCCGCCGCGGTGGCTCAGTGGTTATGGTGGTCGGCTGCTGACCCGAAAGACGAGGGTACGATCCCGGCCGCGGCGGCGGAATTTCTTTGGAGGAGAAATTCTAGAGGCCCGTGTACTGTGCGATGTCAGTGCACGTTAAAGAACCCCAGGTGGTCGAAATTTCCGGAGCCCTTCACTACGGCGTCTCTCATAGCCTGAGTCGCTTTGGGACGTTAAACCCCATAAACCAAACCAAACCAAATTGGTGAAAGCGCACCTTTTATCAGCAACAAATATTAACAAAAATGGCAGGTGGTGCCACCCTTCGCAGTTTTAGCAAGGAAAGTGCGATGCTTTTCGACATATATTTACGCGCGCACCTTCTATTCACATCAAGCGGGTGGTGTCTTCTGCGTTGACGTCATGAGTTTGAATCTAAGGGTGGCGAGATGTTTAGGCCCAATTTTCTTGGCAACAGAGGCGTCTTTTGCTGCTGAACGAAGATCAAAGTAACGAGAAAGGGCCGCAAAATCGGTTGTTACTAAGAACAGAAATGGCATGCACGCGTGTTGAGTTTCCTTTTCAAGTACAATGCGCTCATACAAGGTCTCTTAAATATGCTAGGAGTGCACACCAACGGGGCCACAGGAAATGGAATTTATACAAGGTTGAAAACATTTACCAGCGTCGCGTCCACTTTTTGCAGAGCTCACTCGCTTTTTTTTTACGTTTCTGCAAGCATAAGTAACGACAACATGCAAAGGAGCAAACGTGCGTGCACAGCGGCAAATACTCTTGTTCCATGTGGGCATGAAATGCAATATCGAAGACTGTGGCTAGCGATAATTCTTCAGTTGTCGCATTGCGATTGAGCGTCTCTGAAGATGCAGCCGGAATTTCTGAGGTTGCTCACATTGTCTTGAATTATCCATCCGTCCTTCGATTTGAGCAAGAACCCACGGGCCCCAGTGTTCACTGCCGAGGAATTCGGTGCTTTGAGCATGATTTCCTAGTGTCTGCTGTCTTTGTCCCTTGTGATTCGCCACGCTCATTGTCTTTTCTCGCCTACGCAGACCCGTGGACCTGAAGATTTTGCTCGTCCTGGGCTTTTTCGGGCGGTCCTGACAGCCATGGAGAACACCGGCAGGACTTTGAATTATATTTTATATTACCTCGAAATCAGTGATTTGGATGCAATTTCAATTGAATTGTAATACATTAAATGAAAAGAAGTCCCCAGTGGTCTCTTAATTATTTTTAAGAACCTGCGAGCGAAGCGCTGTTTGAGCGCTTATATGACCCACATTTAGACTGGCGGCCAAACATTAGAAGCATTGCGCTTAAAGGTGAGCGTGCCCTTGGCCGGTTGGGGAGGATCAGCAACAAAAAATTCGGTATGCGACGGGACACTCTACTCCTTCTTTATAAGGCTTATCTACGGCCAATACTTGAATTCGGCTCCGTTCTCTTTTCTGGGTGCCCAAAGTACAAGCGAGAACCCCTGTTTGTCCTGTTTGTTATGGAGCGACGCGCTCTGCGCCTTTTCTTAGGTCTGCCTAAATCAGTAGCTAATACTGTGTTGTGCTTGGAGGCGCGGATACCTGATCTCAATTCGCGGTTTGAGCTTATCACTGTGCGGACATTTTTAATGTCTTTGAAGCGTGTTCCTGGGTTGGCTAACCCTATATTTACAATGAACCCAACTCACTTCTTTGCTACTACCTGGCCTCGGTATAAGCTCCCTCAGGTGGTGTTCACTAATTCCCTGCTGTCAAATATTTGTGTCAATGAGATCATTAGTACTAGTCAACCACAGGCGGGCTGATACGGCAGTCATCTTTGACAACACCCTCCCAAGGAATGCTAAGAACCTGCCAGCCAATGTGTGAAATGGACTTATAGAGGAGTACCTAGACAATTTTCCTAACCATATTGCCGTCTATACAGATGCCTCCCAGCAAAATGAAAAGGCCGCTATTGGTATTTACTCAAGGGCTCTTGATTGGAGCTACTCATTTCGGGCCCCTGACTATACCCCTATTTTTGTAGCTGAGTTTCTGGCCATTGAGTTGGCCTTAATAAGGATTCCCTGCAGTATCACTCGGGTTATTATACTCTCAGACAACCTTTCTGTTTTGGCAGCGCTCGAAACCTCGAGAGATACTCCTATGAGCCGTTCCCTTCAATTTTTTATTCCTCCACATGTTACAGAAGTGCGCTTTCACTGGGTCCCTGGGCACTGTGGCATTGTTTCTAATGAGAGGGCTGATTTTTTAGCAAAGTCTGCCCTTGATGGACCTATTGTCCCTTCCGTCCCAAATACTGTTTACTTGACTCTAGCACGATTTCAGCGATTTCAGCGTCTCCACTCCTTGACCCATGAGCCTCTCCTTGCTGCAGCGCATTTTCAACACCTGGCATTTCCTTGGAATGTGCGGATGTGCACTTAGAGGCAATGTAAGGCGTCCATGATCCTTTTGCGCTGCAGGATACCGCGGCTAAAAATTTTTTTATTATGCCGATCGGGGTTTTCGATATCCAACCTTTGTGAGTCTTGTGGCGAAATGGAGTCTATAGAACATTTTTTCCTCTCCTGCCGGCGGCTCGCTGCTCTCCGTAGAACTTACTTGGAGATCCCCCTCGCTCGGCTCGGGCTTCCTCTATCTATTCCGATTCTCCTATCCTTCGGGGCAAGCACCAAGGGATATGTCCTGAAACCAGTGTGCGATTATATTCACGATTATAAAATTTCATCTGGTAGATTCCTCTGCTAGAATGTGAATTCACTACTTTTCCTTCTCCGTATTTGTTGTTTGGTACAAATTCTAGCTTTGTGTCCCAAAATTATTAAAATAATTCATTTACTGTACATGAGTGCGTTTGTAACCGCGAAGCAGCCTGGCCAATCCCCCGCCGTTGGTATGTGCCATTAAGCCTGAGGGCATCATCATCATCATCATCCACATTTTCGAGGATTTCTGGGATGCTGAAGGTTGGCTGGGATCACACCGTCCGTTAGATGTTTGGGAATGCCTTAATCACACCTTTACCACAGCCATCACAGCGTCCGCTAGATGTTTGGGAACGCCTTGGATCACACCTTTACCACTGCCTTCACAGCGTCCGCTAGATGTTTGGGAACGGCTTGGATCACAATTTTACCACTGCCATCCGGCGCGGCGACGTACGAAGTGATGGTCATGTCCTCGCCATAGGTGAGCAGCTCGACGCTTAGGTAGCGTTCCACTCGTGCCGCGGAAGGGGTGGCTACCGGTATGGTATGTTGCTTGAAATTCAGTAGTAAGCTGTCTTCAGAATATTCCTCCAAGGTGAAACCCAAGGTGGCGGTGAAAAACATTATTTAATACTCAAAGAGCGTTTGGGGGTCAGAAGACCCCGCTATACATGGTCGTTATCCTTAGCCCGGAACACCGCACGACGAGGCACCGTCTCGCGCCCGCTTTACTATAGTCCTTTGGGACTCCAGTGTAGAGCAGTTGAGGAGGGCAGTCTCCCATGCTCTCAGACTGTCCTCCACGCAGGAGGGCAGTCTCCCAGTGGGGGTGGGGGAAGAGGAAAGGTGAGGATTCTGAGTATATGCCACACAATGTGAAATATATCGCAGATCTCTCCACATTGCGGGCAGCGCCCATGTTCGGATCGAAGTGTTTGGTGATGGCAGCACAGAGAAGAGTTCCTGTCTGCAGGCGCCGCAGAGTTCGCTCCTCCGCTTTACTCAGCCCCTTGGCAGGTGCTGGGTAGAGGTGGTGACTCGCAGTAATGAATTAAGATTTCGCGGAACCGCAGAAGCAGTTTGTGAGCTTCTGAGCCAGGAGAGCTAAGATAATGAGCCCGGTGTGTGAGCGCTCGGGCGGCCGCATCAGCGGCCTCATTGCCTCGTAGACCCTGGTGGCCAGGAGCCCAGATCACTTTTGTGCGAGTTGGATCGACGGGAGCCCATCTTAGACTTCTGGAGGCAATAGGTGATAATTCCTCAGCATGATAGCGTTCACAGGCCCGGCGAAAGTCTGTGATAACCGTTCTCGATTTTAGATCGGCGGCAGCGAGAGATACTGCAACTTCCTCCCATCGCGTTAAATTTGGGGCCCGAAAAGATAGCCCATCGACATTCATTCCCCGGTGAACTACGGCAGCCGTGTACAATCCTGAGGACGAAGGCCCTGTAATGTCCACGTAGTAGACGCCCTGTTTACATCCATGTTGCCTCTGAAGCGTGCGAACCCGCGCTTGTAGTCTGCCTTCATGTGAAGCCGTGTCCATGTTACGCGGGAGTGGAGCGACCCAGAGCATATAGCGCCACTGCACCGGGATGTTCTCCGTCCCCTCTGATATGCATGCGTGTTGGGTGTGTAAGCGGTTTAGCAGGCGGCGCCCAGTAACCATCTGCGATAGCCGCGTATATTGGTTCACGAGGCGGGCCTCCCGCAATTCCTGATAGGAGTTTACCAGCCGCAACGCCTTCAGTTTGGCGTTGGAGGTAGCCGGCGGGAGGTCCAGTGCTCGCTTTGTTGCCTTCGTGCTGATGGCATCAGTGCGCTCGTCTTCCTGCTTGGTGGTGCGAAGGTATACGGCACGACGTAGAGGATCTAGGTGGTCACGAAGGCATGGGCGAGCCGTAGCGCGTCCCTGCCCCGCAGACCACCCCGCTTGTTGGAAACGCGGTGCATCATGGCCCCTACCTGTCCAGCTATGCTCTTGAGCTTCACTATAGTACAGTCCGGCCTAAGCCTGTTATTGATGAACAGACCCAGGATCCGGAGCTCAGCCACTTCTCTAATGGGACCGCGCGACAGAGATATGTGTAGGGACGTGTTGTCCATGTGATTTGCCCTGACATGCAGAAGCTCTGATTTGACGGGAGCCCATTGAAGACCACAGTCGGCATCATATGCATCGACTATGGAGGCGGCCTGCTGAAGGTGGTCCTTCACTTCCCCAAAGCTCCCCTCACGACGTCACTAGTGAGTTGAAAAATGTCGAGTTGGCCACAGCTCTCGAGTATACGGAGGCCACCCGATGGCCGGAGTATCACCTTGGTTACGCCCTTGGATAGGCGAGGTAGGTTCGCTCCCTGCAATTTTCCTTTCGTCACTGCGCAGTGGTTCCTCTAGTCGTCTTTTGGCCTCTACTTTGCGTACGTCCATTCGAGTAGCGGCCGGATGCATAGATTTGATAGTTTCCTTTTGTTGCGGATGCAACACTACGCGAGTCGCCGAGCCATTTCGCGGAGCTAACGAAAGGCCATACTACAGAGGCTAGAAGGTTTTCCTAGTGTCGCGACCGGGCCGGCGCAGCTGAAATAACTTGCTATGCTCAAGGCAGATGGCGCTGCCGCCCGCTGGCGTGCGGGCGGGCACAAGAAGCCCCTATGGGTAGTGCTCGCTGGTTCAGTCGGTTGATCGTGTGTGGGCTGCTATCACTGCTTTGACAAGGTGTTAAAGACGGTGCAAACACTGGCATAGGTTCTCTTCTCATTTAGATTCGACACGGACTAGCTGTAACTCCGGCAGTGTGCCGCGGCAGGAGCAAATGCAAGCGTCACGTCGGGCCTCACCTACTGCGCCGTAAAGAAGCGTAAAAACGCATTTTGTACATGATACCGAAATGAGAAAATGAAGCGGCACAAATTGCAGGGTGGAACGCCTTTATTACACAAGGTTCCATGACAACAATGTACTAATGACTTTTTTTGTGTGAAGTGCCCTGTGCGAGGCTACTGACAGCGCCTCATTTTCAGCAACTTTTTCTTTTCTCGCTGCCCGCCGCGCTCTTTGTTTACCGACTTTACAAGGAAATGCATCCTAGTCAAGGCGTAAAACTTGACCACATCTGTCGTAATTTGATGTCGATGCGCCGGGGAGCCCACACCTTGAAGCTCACGTCCCTGAAGAAAATGCAGAAAGCTGACCTTGCTATCTGCGTGTAGCTCATTGCGGCTGAAAAACACCGTAAATGCGTCCTCAAGCTTAGCTATGAGCTGTTCAATTGGCCTTGATGGATAAACTAAGCCTCCATGGTCAAAATTTCGAGTAAGTGAGGCATTGTTGTTTGACTCGGCTTGCAAAGGCGAAGTGCTGGAACAAGCTGCACATTCGGGGCAAGGAAATCTTTTAAGGATTTTTCTTACAACATACCCAGCTACATAAAAAAATTAGTCTGCTGTCACTTTTTTTGTCTACACAGCCCTGATGATCGCTCAGGCTGCTGTGCTCCTCGAGCAGCTCTGCAGCAGAAGCCAAGTTTCCGCCATCCAGTAAATTATCGACAAGTTCAGTTATTCGTTCATTTTTTTCTTTGGGAACATCAGATGGTTGCAAGAGGGCAGTCACAACTTCTGCAGGTACGTTTGCTCCTTTTGGAGGCTTTGCGAGGCTGTAGAAAGAAAGGTTATTGATAATTATCAAAAACTGCTCCACAGTTGGATGATCATTGCAACCGAAGCACTGGCGCACAATCCCAAATACATTCTCCATCCTGTCTTGGCTTAGGTTTGCAGTCAACAAGTACTTGTATTGCAGCGACGTGGTCAGGTATTTTACAAGCGACAGTGTGCTTTGCAGCGTTACACGCAGCCCAAGGGCAGTTCCTGCACTTCAAAAGCCGCCACCATACTGTGCAGCATGTTCCTCCCATTCCTTGAGAAAAACAATAAACTCATTCAAAAACTGTGCACTTCTTGAATCAGCACGAAGGCCTTTTGATGGGATTCTAGATGACATTATAAAAATTAGTCTTTCCATTAGTTTTACAAACCGTTTTGTCGGTTCGATGTTTCTGACGTTGTCCCTTTGCGAATGGTCCCGGTAAAAGAAAATACCCTTTAGTACCTCCTGACTGAACAGCTGAAATGCAAGGTTTACTCGCATTTTTTCGAATGCGTTTGGATGCACATGTGATTGCGTGATGTGTGGCATCACCTTCATCAACGCTGCGACGGCGTCCTCTTGACACTGCACATGAAATTCTTCAACTTTGATATTTCTGCAGTGCAATGTGCAGATGTACCCAGCTGCTTAGGCGCAAGCCGAAAACGTTACATGCTTGATCACGCGCACGTCACTTGGCTCCAAACTGAGCAACGATACTTTTTCTTTCAACGACTTGTAGCCACCTTTGCAGAGCGGCACGAAACACGCGCAACCTTTTTTTGTCGGGTATTATCACACGTGCTGCACAGTCGTCACTTTTTCTCAACACTACGAGGCATCGAGAGTCGCACGAACAAATCACGCCCAAATCGCCCGCGCGCACTTGCCAACTGGCTGGGCGAACGGCGCAGCTTGCATAGCGCGCCAAAAGCCGCACTCCTGGCAGCTGCAGCGCCACCTACGCTGTGCATCCAAACCGGTTTCACAGGGGCCCCTTGAAACGGCGGCCGTTCACGACACTAGGAAAACCTTCTAGCCTCTGTAGCCATACTGCGCATGCACGAGGAGGAGTGACGTCATACGGCGCACAGCTGGCGCGCCGCGTCCGTCGCTGCGCGGGTGACTAAGAGGTGCCGCCGCCGCGCTCGCCAGTTGCGCATGCGCAGTAGCGGCGCATAACTAGCGTGCCGCGGCCGCCGCCGCTGCCGCGTGCTCTCCATCGCCTCTCTCTCTCTCCTGATTGCTTTTGCAATCCTGGAGTTATAACGAGAGCTAAACCTCTCCCAATTTTTTTTTAGAGTGCTCAAAAATATTTTGCGAGATGGTCGGCAATGAACAAAAGTCCTGGACTCCGAAGATATGGCGGAAATAGCTTAACTTTAAAAGTTGACCAATGCGTGCAAGGCAAGCACCATGAAGAAGTACAGCATAAAAAGGTCTGATCAAGCTTTAAAGCATACCCGAAGCCTGAATGCAACCTAATTTTTCTCAATACCAATAAAAAAAACCGTACTGCTAAGAAGAGACGAGGAGACAGTGCTATCAGTGGGAGCGGCGGTACGGCATCGGTCATGTCGCTCAAACATGTGTGGATTACCTTGCAGATGCTGCCGCTTGTGATTGCCTATCAAGGAATGAGCTATAGACTACCCGCCTTGCCTGAATCATCGTTCATCATGCAAAGTGACGTCACCGAGGAAAGCTTTTGGAAACAACCCGCCAGGGGCACGTCGTCTGAAACTGGGCTTATAAAGGCGTCCCTGCATGGCTCCGTCTTCAGTGGGAGCGGCGGTACGGCATCGGTCATGTCGCTCAAACATGTGTGGATTACCTTGCAGGTTGGATATTATACTTCTGTATCACATTTTCGCACAAGTGATCCTTTTCTTGTAGTACTGCCGCTCCCAGTGAACGTTTTTGAAATGCTCAGTGTGGTGTTGTCGCATCTTTCTCATCTTTCTCTTTTGCTATCCGGGGACATCGAAACCAATCCGGGGCCAACAACAGAGGAGTTATTGCAGCTAATCCTGGATAAGCAGACGGATATGGAAGCTAGACTAACTGGAATTGAAAAAAACTGGAATCCTTTTCTGAGCTATGCGTTAAGCTAACTACTCTTGAAAGTACTGTTGAACACCTATACCGCACAGTCGACCAGCAACAACAAAGACTAATTGAATTGGAAGATAGAGCGCGTAGAAATAATCTGATAGTTTATGGTGTTCCGGAGGGAAATACGGAAACAAGACAGGATATTGAACATAAAGTGTTGAAAGGAATATTCTCTGACACTCTTGGTGTTACTGTTTCTTCGGTGGAGCGAATTCACAGGATTGGTCATAAGAAAAAAGATGAACACAGGCCCGTAATTATGAGGCTATATGACTATAATGAAAAAGCAGCTATATTTAAACAATGTAGCAAACTGAAAGGGTCCGGCTATAGTGTCTCTGACGACTACTCTCGCGAAACGTCACAAAAAAGGTCATTGCTTTGGCGTTCGGCAAAAAATGATAAGCGCGAAGGTGCGAAGATTAAGCTGGTCCATGATAAACTTTTTATCGATGGTACCGCTTACACGTGGGATTCGCGAACTAGCATGCGTGTCCGGCTCACGAACAACCAAGACGGTAAATCGCCCAGCCTTGAATGACGGGGGAAGGGCGAGCCGAGAATGCCGTATGCAAAATCCCGAAGCGAAGTACCTTGCATCACGGTTTTAAATGTGAATTCTCGCAGTTTACTGAACAAAATCGTTAACTTCAACTGGCTTATTGAAACGCACCACCCTTCCATTATTTGTGTGACAGAAACATGGCTCAACAACTCAATCTTAGACGAAGAATTTGTTCCGCCTGGTTATTGCGTCTTACGAAAAGACAGATCGTCCAGTCGCGGAGGCGGTGTGGCCTTATTTCTTAAAAGTAGCATCAACTTTTCCTCGCTACCCGATGTTCCAGAGACTGAGTCCGTCTGGTGCAAAATTCATACTTCCTTCTCGACGTTGGTTATAGGTGTTGTTTATCGTCCTCCAAATGCTGATTACAATGTGTTTCCAGCTCTGAATGATTATATTGCAACCCATAGATTACATAACCACAAAATGGTTTTGTGTGGTGACTTCAATTTGCCTTACATAAATTGGGCCTCACTTGTGTCGACTGGTCGGGACAAGGCACAATGTGACTCGCTCATCGACATAGCCGTATCTTTCGATTTGTCACAAGTTGTCCAATCTCCTACGCGTGGTGACTCTATACTCGATCTTGTGCTTTTGAACGAGCAGTTGTTACAGTGTGGGTTCAAATGCGAGGTCACTGATGGCCTTTCCGATCACAAAGCAGTCGTTCTTAATTTGAACATCGCACCTGAACCCAAAAGACCTGAATACAAGATGGTTACTGACTTCTCTCGTGCCGATGATAACATGATACTTGGCTCTTTGGCGTCAAATTTTGATGATTTTTTCTTTAGTAGTGATCAATGCAATGTTGATACGCTGGTGGAACAATTTTATAAAGTTGTGCATGACTGTCTGTGTAAGTTCGTCCCCAAGAAATGTGTCAAGAGAAACCCCACGCATATATGGTACAACAGGGAAATCATCCAACTTATACGCCGCATAAAGAGGCTTCGCAACCGGTGTAAATCACGGCATAAAAGTGATGCTGGGCTTCTTGTTTCCTTGAAAACGACTCTGCGAACTAAAATGCACGACGCTAAGAAATTTTATTATGAGAACACGCTAACAACATTTATGAAATCCAACCCATCCAAATTCTGGAAAACAATTACTCCGTCCGGTCGCTGTTCTTCATCATTTGTTGTTAATGATAAACCATGTTCTAACCCTTCAGTTATCTCCGAAGCTTTTAATAATTACTTTAGATCGGTATTTGAGAGTGACAATGGCACTACACCAACATTTAGTTTAGTCACTGAATTGCCGTCCTTCCCGAAGTTGGATATAACATACAATGGAGTTCTTAATCTACTGTTACAAATTGACGCGACGAAAAGCGCTGGAGCCGATGGTATACCCAATATGTTTCTAAAAAAGTATCCTGAGTGGTGTGCCCGCTACCTGACTGTGATTTTCCGAAAGTCCCTTCTATCCGAAACCGTTCCACAAGTCTGGAAAATAGCTAATGTAGTACCAGTATTTAAGTCCGGTAATAAACAATGCCTCTCCAATTATAGACCAATTTCCTTATTGTGTACTTGTTGCAAGGTATTAGAGCACATTATTCATAAACATATTGTGTCGTACTTGTCTAACAACAATCTTCTCTGTAATAATCAGCATGGTTTCCGGGCTGGGTTCTCCACACTAACGCAGTTAATTGAATTCTCACACGACATTGCATCATGCTTAAATAACCGCGGTCAGCTGGACGCCATTTTTATTGACTACTCCAAAGCTTTCGATTTGGTTTCTCATAGTAAACTCATTACTAAACTTGGCGCTTTTCTCAAAGGAACTCACGGCGTTCCACTACTAGGCTTGATCAAGGACTATTTACGGTTAAGATCCCAGTTTGTCACCTTCAATCACTCTCAATCAGCGTCTGTCTCTGTAACATCTGGCGTCCCGCAGGGATCAGTTCTAGGGCCACTTCTATTTCTCATCTACATTAATGACGTCGTCCAGATAACTGCTAACACACCTGTTAAAATTCGTCTATATGCAGATGACTGCGTTCTGTATTCAAACATAAGTAATGCATGCGACCAGCTAATTTTAAATAATGTGTTTTCTTCATTCTGTGCTTGGAGCAACACATGGCAGATGAAGATAAATTTCAGTAAAACTGTGTCGATGACATTCACTAACAAGAAGAATCCTTTGCGTTTTTCGTACACTAACAGCACTCATCAACTAACGCACGTAAACGAGTTCAAGTACCTAGGAGTAACCTTTTGTTCTAACTTAAATTGGTCAAAACACGTCGATTTAACTTGCTCCAAGGCACTGAAGAAACTCGGATTTTTAAAACGCACCTTAAAGGATTCGACTAAAAACTGTAAGTTGACGGCGTACAAATCTCTGGTAAGGCCTGTGCTTGAATACGCCTCGGCAGTCTGGTCACCGCACTTCGCTAAAGACATCACTAAACTAGAAAATGTGCAGAATAAAGCAATAAGATTTATATATAAACGTTATGACCGCCAGTTCTCTCCCACAGCTCATGCCCGCACCTTATCACTTGACACACTTCAACACAGACGCATATGTGATCGCCTTATCACTCTTCACAAGATCATCAACAAATGCATTTATGTTGACGCCCCGCTTTTCTTTTCTTTCGCCAGTTCTTCAGCACGTGTCACTCGCCGTACTAACCCGCTTAACATTGTGCCGTTTATGCCGTTTTTGGACTCTTTCAAATATTCATTTTTTCCTTCGACAGTGGAGCTATGGAATAATTTGGATATTACATTACGTCAGATGTCTGTTGACCGCTTTGCTCAAGAATTGTCTAATCATGTATTTTCTTATTAATAGCACACTTTTGTTTATGTTTGTTTGTTTGTTTATGTTTATGCACTATCCTACTGTTTTATCTGTTTTCCATCCTATGTACCACTCCTGCAATGTCCCAACTGGGATAGCAGTATTTGTAAATAAATAAATAAATAAATCAGCGAATTAGGTGATATAGTTAAACAGGAGCCGAATTACGTAAGGATTTATTTAGTAGCCGCCATTACCAGGATGCCAAAGGCTGAGGTGCAGCTCGGACGATAATTGGAAAATGCGGTGGTAACGCAGAAGATAGAAGAGAGAGCCTCGGAAGTACTGCACAGGGGAAGAGCAGCACGTGAGTATAAAGCTACTGCACACCAGTTAAAGGACGGTGCAGGCGTTGCGCTAGAATAATTTGCAACATTTATGAACATTGGCTTGTGGCATCAGTCGTACTAGACGAGGGGCTACATTGCAATAGGGCACAAGACATAGGGTGCCAGTTACTTTAAAAATCAGAGAAATTTGCCCATTACGCCTTGCTGCATAGTAACTGTACCTGGTCAGTTGCTAATCGAATCAGAGCTACGTTATAGGCCATTCTTCCAAGGGAACAAAATTGTTTTAGCAAACAGTACTCAACAAAAGACGATATTTGCAGAGCCAGTGAAGTTGTAGAAAATTGCGCAATATATAACCCAAAATATAAACTGATCAACAGAGCTCACGCGTGACGGAACTAAACCCTTGAACACCGACAACGTCTGCGATCCCGCTAACTTGGTCAGAGAGGAGCCTATACTGAAGCGACCTGTAATAATTACGGCGGAAGACAGCTTTTAACGCTAAGACTGCTGCGAAAAATTTCGCGAAATAGTTGGGTATGAAATCAGGAGTTACTTCCCGAAGACCAACCCTGTACAGAGAAAATATTTCCATGCACGCCTTTTTGTTACCCTGTCAGACGTCGATCGAAATTACTTCTGTGGAAATCTTAATTAATGATTTCGCAAAAGATCATAGATCCGTTTGGGGGCCACAAATTTTGATAATGAAGAATGTAGATGCAGTCAGTTTGAAACAAGTGCATTAATACGAGACACCGGGACGCAGTCTTGAATTCGACCTTTTAAGGCATCCACGGCCGCTTCAGCAGAGGCAGTCGGGACGCTTGGCGGCCAGTCCGCTGCCACCGAAAAAGTTGAAGCAAGGAAATTCAAAAACGTATTTTTGTTAACAGTACACATCTCGAAATTAGGACGGAATCTATCTTCATGGAGGAACACCGTATTGCCGACGAAAACTAGCTCTGAAGCAATGTCTCAAAGCCGCTTTCAAAAGGAGGAGGAAACCGCATCGTAGGCACCCTGGCGTACAAAACACAGCACGCCTAAAATTCAAGGGTTACGCAGCCTCGGTTCAGTCTTTGGGCCTGATAAGCTTAAGGGTCGTTTAGTGGGACATTCACGGCACTCCCGAAGCTAGACACCACTGGAGAGGGCAGAAATCGGTATCAGTCATTTATTCAGATATTCTCACGAATATATTAGAGACTTCCTCAGTGGCGGGACGGTCACTGAGCATCAAATGAAGTAAATGATGAAAAATTAGAATGCGCGCAAGAAGGACGCCACGTGTAGGAGCGATAATTTCTCATCTGCTCTTTAACGTCCCCATGCTCGAACTTCCAAGCGAATTTAACCGGATCCCAGGTGTTATACAGGCTGACTACGGCGATGACATCACGCCTAGGACAGGCGGGGGGGGCGGTGGAAAAGTATGCACGATAGCGCGGGTGATGATGCGCCCTACTAAAGTAACGACACCTGTTGCTGCTGAAGTAATCACGACAAGTAGCATGGTAGACTCACATCAATACCAAAATTAATCCTGATGAAAAGAGGCACAAGAGGTATGACTATAAGGGTACAAACGTCTAAATGAAGCCACGAAGCAGCTACTTAGACTCCTAAGACGAATAACCAGCAAATCTCACGAAATGAAAAAGGAGGAAACCATACGCTTATTACGGGCGTCTGTACTAAGCCGCGTAATTTACGTCACCTCATCTGTCGGCGTCAAGAAAGCTGAGAAAAAGGAAATAGCACCTTGATTAGGATGGCGTACAAAGGCATGGGGGGCACCATCAAAAACCTATACAAAAAAAGGCTTCTCGCGCTAGGGCTTCATAACACACTAGACGAACACACAGCTGCTCACTTATCGCCTCAATATGAACTACTATCAAGGAATAGATCCGGCAGAGGAGTGCTGCACAAGCTAGGCCTACATTACGTTCCTGTGCGCGGGTTGAGAGCTGGTATTAGTCAACATCTCAAAGAACTGATAATCATCAGCCAAATACAAAGAAATATGCATCTGGTGTTTAATAAAAAAAGATGGACGGAAGGATATAAAGCACTGCAGACAAAAATCGAAAGACTACCCGGCGTGGCCTTTGTTGACGCAAAAAATGCAGCTCGAAATTGCACCTTGGGTACAATTGCGCTAGCCGCACACCAAAACTTAATAACACACGCGACTAAAGCGACTATGATTGCTTGGGCTACGGCTAACAACTACTTGCAAGGTAAAAACAGCACACACGTTCCCGACGGACCGAGTGCTTAGTGGGAAGATGGCGATAACATGTTCATCGAATCACTTTCAGCGAATTATAACACAGCAACCTACAAAGAACGAGTTGTCCGGAGACACACAATACTTTCTCCAAGGCCAGGAAAGTGGCCTGCATACAGCTTCCTAATAATACCTTCGCGCACGCGTCACCTCTGAGCACGATATACCCGGCACTCCACGCAGCTCGTTGCAATACATGTAGAGAGAAACCATATATGTTATGATTTAGAGCCGCAGTGACTATTCAGTCTACAACCACACAGGAGCAGTGGCAGGCTATGCTTCTCCCTTCGGCACGGTCTCTTTGGTGGGCATGGTGTGCAGTCATAAGCTGGAAGTGGGCTCTGGGGAACACGTAGTGGCTCACACCGTTTGAAATTCGAACACCAGCGGTTCTTCAACGTTGTCACTTTGCGGTTGTCACTTTGGCGCTCGCGACAGCTGCTAAGGCCAGTGCAGCTGGAAACAACAGAAGGGCATTCTGGAAAACTATATAGCGAGCGCGGTAAGCTACGCATAAAGGTTCGGCGTATCCTGCATCGATGAGGGGCAGCAATAACTCGTGGAAGTCGAGTGCCAGGCTGCGAGGTTTCTTGCAACCAAGAGCGGAGCAGCGCTGAAAAATGGCAATAATAAGGGTGATCATTTTGGTCCTTGCTTCCGTCCCTCCAGTATGTATCACCTCTTGATATGCAGTCTGGTCAGGGCTGCAGAATAAATCACGAGTGAGCATGACCTCCTTTTATGGAATGGGGGGAATAAAAGGCTACGTATCTAAGAGGAGACAAATCCATCGCTTCCGCCGTGTAGTTGGCTTTCTCTGGACTATCGTCTTTGACGAGCACGCCGCTTAGAAATGGCGTTGCTGTTGGGAAAACTCCATCTGCATGGGATGTTGAGGTCCACGTAGTAGGAGTAGGTCAACCACATTGAGAAAATGCGGCCATTGGTTTCGCTGATAAAACTAGTTAGTCAGTGCACTCTTAGAGAAGAGAACAGGCCAAATTCATGCTATTCACTGACACTCGACTGACCTCCTGTCTCCATGCGTCAGGCTCTGCGCTGTCGAGCTAACCACGACTGCTGTGAAACATTCCGTCTCTTGGCGCTCGTTGCAGCCATTCTTTCATTCCACAGTTCTTCCTCCCTCCTCAACCGGCAGGAAAGGGCTTGATTTTTTTCATTCTAGACATGACATCCGTCTCACTTCCCCCGCGCACACTTCAGAATGCCCTATTCATCCTCGTTTTTGTTTTCCAGCAGCAGAAAAATTGATGGTACACTGATGGGAGCGAGCACAAAAAAATTGGCTTATTATTGTAAATTTTTTCCGTGGTGAGAATAAGGAATGGTCAGCTCGCGGTTTTAAGTAGAATTTAGAGTTCAAACTGCCAAATCAAGTTAGGTCAGAGCAGACGGTGACGCTATGTTGTGGTCAAACTCTGCAGCTTTGCGTTCCTCCGCTCGTAGCCAGCTTGGAGTGATATACGACTTGGAGACGGCTATTTTGATTGCTGGAATCTTCAGGCCCACACGGAAACAGGGCAAACTACACAAAGGACGCAGAAAGGGGAGACGTGACAAAGGCGCTGTGTCCAGCGCCTGTGTCTCGTCTCCCCTTTTTGCGTCCTTTGCGTAGTTTGCGCTATTTTCTTGCAAGGAAAGCCGACTAGCTCGTGATGTGTTCTTCAAGTTCATTTCTAGTACATCGAGCATCTTTTCTTTTGCCTTGTATGATCCACACCACCTGGTAACAGCGCCTGCGTCTCGTCTCCCCTTTCTGCGTCCTTTGTGTACTTTGCGCTGATTTCGTCTGATGGAAAACCAACTAGCTCGTGACGTGTTCTTCAAATCTTCAGGCGCCTTTACTTTTTTGTTTCTCTTGCGACTATAATCGGATACAACTCAAGTCTGCAGTGAAGTTCCACCCACATTCAGGATCGCCGAACAGAATTCCTCCGTGACAGAAAGTAAACCTTAGTTAAACCTATTCATGCTACCTAAACAAGACGCTAATCACCAGACGAAAATATAAGCTCTGTAATTTTGATAGCTCTAATTTGTTTGATACGGTCAAAGACTGAAAACTGATTTTGTTCACTGTTATGATTGGCAAGAGGAGTCATACAGCTATAAGGCCGCGGACCGTGGCCCACTGTTTCCAACTGTAGTTTTTTGGAAGTTCCATCCTACTATAGTGACCGTTTCTCGTAGTTTTTAACAGTGCTTTTCACTCATCTTGCAAGATGTTTGGTAAAGTCAGACTGCCACAATTCTAATAATGGCGCTGCAATCGTCAGTGCTGCTACCAGCGAAAAAATCGGGGCACGTATGTGTGAAAGGTACCATCAGTCTAACTTTGTGGATGGTTCTGAAAACCCCCAAAAGCTTCAAACTATATTATCAGGAAATCTATGGATACGATTTACCACGTTATTCTCTGCCCAGGCGGAGGGTAGTCCTTGTTGCGTCGTAAGTAGTAGTAGTAACAAACATCTTTATAGAAGGGGTTGTGAGAAAGAATGAGGAGGAATGTTGGAAACGAGTGAGAAATATTCTCGAATTATTGTTGTAGGGGGAGCGCATATGTAATGATAGGGTTAACAGACGCCAAATACTACGAAAAATGAAACACTCTTTTTTATAAAAAGTGCAATTTATATTGTTCTGTCGTGGTTCTGAGCCCGGTAGCCGAGTAGACGTTCATTTAGGGAAAGAACGTTCGATTACCGTAAAGAAAATGTGGCCGATAAAAGTCAATAGACTGACCCTTTGAAGCCTCCATGCCTTCTTTTGTTTGGTGAACACTCAGATTGTTGCTCGCGCCCTCTGCCTCTTTGATGCAGAAGGTTTTCAAATTACACAATTAAGCCAGTATCACAGGCGTTTCCTCAGGCATTAGGAAGGCGCTAGCCGGTGTAACTATCAGCGGCGAAGTAGCCCGACGTGAGTGTGTTTTCTTCTGCCCAATCGTCAGCGTCGGTGTAGCTAAGCAGAGTGTAGCACCAGTTCTCCTAGCGAGGCTTCGGTGTCAGGGATCTGTTGGTGCTGAACGTCTGAACTGTGCTAGAATTTCCCCGCACTCTGCACACTCCGTACAGACTCCTCATTTCAATGTTGTTCTGTCATTGCCTGTCGTGAGCAGCTGCCGGAAGTTCAGTGAAGTAGCGAGATTCGCGTAGCCCTTGAAGGTGGCCCGCGTGGTCCACCAGTTGCGGTTGCAATGCAGGAAGAAGAAGAAAAGAAAGCACGTTTCTCGGGACTCCTTCCGCCATGTCTTCCCCATCGTGGCTGTGGTCTGATTATCCATAAGTGGAAAATTGCTGAACCTGCATTTTCGTGGGTACAGAAAGAACAGCGCAAGCATTAAGCTAGGGCTTGGTCATTGTCAGGAAATTGGGCAAGCGCTTTTATTTCCCTTAGCTACCGCCTTGTGGCGCACGGGTAGTACGCATGGCCAGTAAGATAGTACGCTGGCATCATCCGTGAAGTAAGTAATATAGAGAATGATTTAGTGGCTTCCTAACAGCACTTGATAAGCTGAAAGCTTTAGCGGCGCTGCCTGTGCGCTGTCTCGACTTCCTGGTAATGAGTTTTACTCGAGACAAACTCAGACAGCGAAATTTGCTCAGGCGCATATGCAATCTTCGCGGGCGGTGACATCCTACAGGCCAGCTGTAGGAACCGCAGAAATGACGACAGTTGCATACAAAACGTTCCCTGCCTTGACGCCGGTCGAACGGCCTGCACGGATGGATCGCGACTGAGCGTTAGGTGTTTTCGTTTTTTTTTGTCCAATCCTGGCCTTTCTTCTTGCACAGAATTTTTCAGTGATACCGGCGCGTGAAGTGAGCAAGGAGGGAGAGGTTTATTCAGAGAGCACGGCGGAGACGTCAGCCGGTCGGATCATTATCTGGCCTGCTACTATGCACTGGTGAAGGGGAAGAAGAGAAGAACGAGGTCGTCGAACACTAAGGATGGACCTTTGTGCCATCGAATAATAGAGAGGACGGCGGTTTTCATTCGTTTCCGCTGAATCTCTGTTCTTCAGATGCCCGTAAAATCCATCCGAATATTATTCGCGGCTTCGGAACACATCTTGAGAGAGCCGATTTGCCACAGCATCATCTTCTCCGCACCCGAAGCCGAAAACCACGACGCCACTCGCTTTAACGTGGACTTGGCATATGTGCACATGTGCCTGATAGCTCGCAACTCAACTGGCCTACGTTGTCTTTGGGCTGAAGGTGAGTGAGAGGGATTCTTTGTCCAACCCTGCAGGCTGAAAACCTCGGGAAGCAGCAATTTATTTCGTTTTTCTTTAAAATATGGGCACTGACGGATAAATTGGACAGTAGCACACAGCCAAGCTTCATGCAGTCAGTGCGAATTAACTAGATCCACATTTATAAAACACTCTAACTGTGTAACCATGAAACGGAGCACTCCTGAGTTAAAGGGCCCCTTTTTTTTAACATATTGAGTCGATAACCACATCCAACTCCTCAGAGACCCCTCTATCTGCTTCATGAAACCGCTTTGAAATATCAGCTAGAAGTATTTTAAAACCGCAAAAACCAGGAAACCGAAACTGAGCTTCTACCAAACTATGACGTCATGACAGACTAGCCTATGACGTCACAGATACTGTGACAAATTTATAGTAAAACATTGATTGGCTAGACTGGCAACTGCGAGCGACAGCTTGAGTAATTATTTATCTGAAACGACGGAAAACATGCTCGAAATTTCATCTTCCAGCAGACGCAGTGGAGAACATCGACGACCGAACAAACTGTGACATCCCACGCGCAAAGCTGCCCGCAGAAATTGGCCCTACTGGGGCCACTAAATGGGAAATTTTAAAATAACTTTGCGCTGTGACGCAGCGCCGCCCGGCTGAAAAATTTGGCACAGGAGACTAGACGGCAGCGATGAACGTGCACTTAAAGCTTCAGTCAAATCCGTTGAGGTAGAAAACACTCCGGAGTTGCATTTGAAAGCCCTTGTTTGGGGAACAATGCGTAGAAGCAACGATTCAGATAGCTGTGAGAAAGAGAGCAAAGAGAGAGGAAGAAGAAAGAAAGGCGGTGAGGCTAAGCAGGGGAAGGTACCAGTTTGCGGCTCTTGAATGGGGACCGCGGGCTTTTTTAACGCGAACCGGTTTAACGGGAACACTAGAAATAGAGTTTTTATACTAACATCGAGCCAAGAAAGAAAGAACTCAGTTGAAAAGCACGGCAGAAAAGTTTGTCGTCACAACACATTTTTTGTAATGTTTTCGAGCTAAAAGTTTGTAGTAACAGACAATTGCGTAGTTGCTGCAGAAAATTACGACAGAATTATGGTCTGCAGGAACACATCGCAGGACAAATGCTGCAAAACAGTAAAATTTGTTGTTGCGACAAGGCTAAGATATTTAGAGGTATTTTTGACATGGTTTTTTACTTTTTTTCAATGGAAAAGATCAAGTAAAAAACAAGATATCGATTGTTGGTGCAAGTGGCGCGTCTCTTCCTTCGCATGCCGATAGCGTGTCATGATAAATTCAGCGAGGCACATTTAGTGTTGATCATTCCATTACATGTGAGGGTGTTTTCAGAAATTTTGACATTTTTTAGGGCACTTAGTGTCTTCAAACCACTCAGTGTCTTCAAACCACTTAGTCTCAAAACCAAGCCGACACTTCCGTCCAGACAAACACCGCAGTCCAGCTCATGTTTTGCAGCACTAAGCTGCAGAAACACAGCGGCCGTGCAAAGGTCTCCAAGCCAGCGAAGAGAAAAATAAAGAGGAAGCCTTTGCAAGGACAACTTGTTTCCAAAAAAACAACGAACACCTTCCGCCGACGATGAAGTGTGAGCATTCGACCCCCACGACAACCAGAGAGTTCACCTCCAGAATGCCACTCCTGACCGTGAAGTCGGGAACGACTTGACCGCACTTTGAATGTACGCCCATCCATCTGCTACTGGCCTTGGCGCTCCCCGTCGTCATCCCAATCTGGCTCTGGAATGTCCCCCAGCAGCAACGGTATCGGGTTTCCTTCCTGCACTCGGACGTACGGCTGTATGTCTCCGATAAGTTCCTCCATGCTGGAATTCTGCTTGTATGTAGCCCAAGGATAGGCATGCTCCCTGTCAGGGGAATAACGACGTGATGAATCCTCTAGAGGTGAACTCGCTGGAGAACTCATGTCCGAAACAAAGCCCATCGCTGAAAGTGGTCGGGGGCTCAGATTAGGTGACTCCGAGTCGTTGATGTCTCTCGTAGACGAAGATGGCACATCACTACAAGCAGCATGAGATTGGGAGGTGCCGCTTTGATCATGGATCTTCTTGCTCGAGCTTGGCGTTTTTGCTCCCGGCCGCGGCGTCACAGCAAGGTGAAATGGTGCGTCGGGACCATTCGGTTTTATTCCAGCGCAGGAATCGAAAGTTGTGTTCCCTAGAGGAGCTGATGCAATCGCCTTTGCCATGTAGCTTTCGTTCCTTGTTTCTTTTTTGAACCACACGCTGTTTTTGAACGGCTGGCTTTCGTACCCAACACCCGAGGCGCCAGGTGAGGCGTAGTTGAAAGCCGCTTCGTGTGGAAACGCCCGTTGTAGCGTTGACGTCGAGGGGGCGTTACAAGAGGTTGGTAGAATACTGACTATTATATCTCTTTCTTTCGCTTCCACTGACCAAGGCAAAGCCTTGGGTTTTTTGCGTTTCCCACAAGTCGCGGCAAACTCGCTGCCTCGAGGCTCTCCTTCGGATCTTCCTTCGATTTCTCTCCACTTCCTTTTTTTGGTTGACGAGTCGGGGGATGCGTACTTGAGGTTTGCTCTCTTGGTTTGAGGCTCGTCATCAGCGTCACTTTCTTCCTTAGCTGACTCTTGAGCAGGCTTCACGCATTCTGGGTTGCTGACTATCGGCCTACCACACTGGAAGCATGTTTTTCCGCCAATCAGATCAATATTTGTCAGTTGAGCCACTGGTTGAGTCTGCATCGTGTCACCTTCAATCTGCATGCTTCTGAATATACTCAGCAAATCGTCCTCGCCAGACACGCCGTCCAGCGCTGTAACGACGTCCCCAGGTACGAGACCTCCAGCAGAAACCACCGCAGCACATCGACTGCATCGCTCCCTAGGGGGTGTTGAATTGCTCCTTATTGCTAGCATTCCGCTACCCTCCTTGTACCCAGACTGGCCATGTTCTCGCGAGGCGGTCTGTCGCCGAATATCATTGCGTGTAGGCCAACGGCGCATGGAAATATGAACCTCCATTGGATGGACAGTTTGAGCTGGACCGGTAGCCTTGTTCTTCCAGGACAAAGGCCTTTCATCTGAGGCGGAACGACTCGCATCGCCTCCTGCCCAGCTGTCGACGCATGTTTGAGTTCCCTTGACATCAGACTGGCCTGTTGCAAAGCGAAGAATGTGGGAGTTACAATCAGACACAGTAGCTTGTTTTGCGGCATGCGCAGAAAGCCAGATAATTTCAGACGCACCTCTCATAGTTTCGGGCCGTGGACTTTCTTCTGGATGATGCATGCGCAGAGTCGGTGATGGCTGAGCTGAAATTCCGCCAGTTGTTGAACCCGCTGTCTCCAGGCAAGGTTCAGCTGCAGTGGAAGACTTAGTGCTCGAAGCAGGCAAAACACCTCCGGCGTTGGCAGCAGGAGTCTTGGAAATCCCGGCGAACACGGAGGAGCTGGCTAGTGCCTGAGCACCTGAGTCATTCGCGTGTTCTGTAGGCTGCTGGGAGATATCCCCTTGGCTCATGGCGCTGGAGGATGGCCCATGGAATAAGCTCCTTCCTGGTACGGCATATATGGCGCCCTCACCTTGAGAACGCCTGCTTCGCTTCGTTACAGCCAGTTCATCATCGTTTGGAAGCTCCTCGAGGGGCCGCTTCCGGTTTTCCTCGGTCGAAGGGGTCAGAAGTTCAGTTGTGTTGCCCGGCTGTGCTGGCCCCGACGGGGTGGGCAAGCCTCGCGACATCGAGCTTCGAGCTAGGCACGCAGCGGACGAAACATCGCCGCCGGGGCCCTTCGCCGAAGCTGCAGCCTCACAGCATGAGCGGATAGCTTGGGAAGTCTGAGGCGCGGGAGTCGCATCAACGTAGCTTTGTGCAGGATCAGATCAAGGCTGCTCTGCCATCGCAGCTGGCGCGTGGCAGTCTGTAGTCCTCCTTTTCTTAAGTCGCCTTCTTCTTCTTCTTCTTCTTCTCCTTCTTCTTCTTCCTCTTGCACGTCCTTCTCGAAAATACCATACCGTATGGTGGGACAAGAAATCTGAAAAAAACTGAAGAAAGAGAAAGTAAAATCAAAGGTAGAAAATTGGTTTATGGTGCTTTGAGGTCCCAAAGCGACTCAGGCTATGGGAGACGCCGTAGTGAAGGGCTCCGGAAATTTTTACCCACTGGGGTTCTTTAACCTGTACTGACGTTGCACAGTACACGGGCCTCCATCTTTTGAAGCTTTTTTGTGGCATAGACGACTCTCAGATTATGGAACTTGGAACTAGGTGTGTTAGCTAGCCCTTTCAATTCCTATCTCAAAACAAGAACACGAGTATTTGGTTTCTTCAGGATCAAATTCTGATTATATTTGTCTGTGAATAATCAATAGGTGTTGCCTTCTTGACCATGTGCAGTTCTTGTTTTTTCGGCTCTTCGGTGATGCCCGCGAACACTTAAGAAATTGCATCCTGATGATGATGACGGTGAATTTTTATGGCGCAAGGGCATCTGGGTCCGATGAGTGTCATGGCACAATGTATTTTTCTTCTACTCAAGGTGGGGTCGAAGACCCATTTCCAAAGCACTTCACCCTAAATAAGCCGAGCACCAGAGCATGGGCAAGCTTGTGGCCATTACAAGTAGAAAACCAGCGGAAAGGACGCGTTCACAAGGAGGACACAGGACAACGCTAGAAACCACTGAAAATTCTTTACTTGGTGAATCGCTAACATCAGAACAGGGCGAAAATGCGCGAGAGCATCCACAAACATATACAAAACTACAAACAGAGAATTGATTAAGCGACCGAAGATTGCATGTGGCAACATATGTCCCATTCATCGAACTGTACCCATTTGCCGTGAGCCTAATGCAGCTGTCGCTGACGCACGTCTGCTGGAGCTACTCTCTACGGACTAAGAAAAGCCTGCTGCCCTACTCCTCCTCATACTCTAAACTTGTGAAGAGAGGCATTGCCTACCTTTGCCTCGGTAATGCTCTACGCAGCTATTGTACACACAATATGCAGAAGAGTTTCTTAGGGCAGCTTAACCGCTTGAGGTCAGCGGGCTACCCTGAGGACGTCCTCGTTTCTATTGCGGAGACCTTGACCAGTAAGTTTAGGTCACAGTACAAAAAAATGAAATGGTTAGTGAAGAATCCAGACATGCTGCAATGCCATACCTGCGAAAATTCTCACATAACGTTTAAAGGGTAGCCATGAAATACGGTGTTGAGGTTGTCTTTTGTGCGCCCACCAAACTGTCGTCGCTTTGTTCACGTATCTCTAAAATTAGCACAAAAAAGAAATCTAATGTCAGGCACCAGAGCATATTCACCAAATGCATAACCGGTGTTGTTTACTCGCTTCTACTGTCCTGTATCAAGGCCTACATAGGTCAAACAGGTCAATGCGTCAACGACTTTGAAGCCTTCAAAATCAAGCAGTTAGCAACTGAATGCGACAGTGACAGCTCTGTTAGGCTCACGGCATAAGAGTACAGTGTCATGAATGGGACATAGGTTGCCACATGCAATCTTCGGTCGCTTAATCAATTTTGTGTTTGTAGTTTTGCTAACATTTGTGTTTGCTCTCGCGCATTTGCGCCCTGTTCTGATGTTGGTGATTCACCAAGTAGAGAATTTTCAGTTGTTTTTCCAGCGTTGTCCTGTGTACTGCTCCTTGTGAACGCGTCCTTGCCCGTGGTTTTCTACTTACCATGCACAAACTGGCCCAACAAGCTACGCTTCTTCAATACTTGTACCCATTGTATCATCAGTGGGTACCCTGTGGCACTGGGGATCGAACCGCGCATCTCCTGCACACGAGGCGGATGCTCAGACCACTAGGCCACCGCTGCCGTCGAATGGCATTCTGTATAAATCTGTCAGTTGTAAGTCAGCACTATGTCTTATCGGTTATTTCCTGATCCTTGTGGTGTTCCACTATGTCACCTTGACAAATACATAACTCAGCATGGCGACGACAGGATGACGTTTTGAGAACTACTCATCGCTCTTCCCGAAAAGGCGTTTTTGCAGTCGCTCCCAAGTGGCTAAAACTGTCTTGAACTAAAAGTCATTTAAATACTCAGTCCGTCAGATGAACACTGTTATCAGGCATGCGCACTCCCATTGCTTACAGTATGCTGCTTCTATGTTGCAGAGGTGTTTATACCGACTCATCGACCACAGTTCAAGAAAATAAAACGTTTCGCAGGGAAAAATAGGCGGTAACGAAGACGTGACCGCCTATTTCGAATTGGATGTTGAGAGTCATTCTCAACTCCCCGTCTTTTCATTCATGAAGGTATAATAAGCAACCGCTTTAATTCTCAGATGTAATTCCATGCCTAGAACTAAATATGATTCGAACTGAAATTGCCTTGTGCGGCAAAATATGCCACGGGCTTTCGTGAATTGCAGAACAAAGGTCTCTACTAGAGATTTCCAGTCAGCCTGCGCTGCGCGATTCAGACCGCAATATTCCAATGAATTTTTAAATTATATATCTCAATACAAAGAATTAGACCTCATCAACTTAAGTTTTCTTCGTAATGCAACTTGTGGAAACGGTGCGCGACCTCGCCAAAGCAATAGACGACTTAACAAGAGTAAATACGTTTTTCCTGAACTTTTCAGAGGTTTTCAATTGTGTCTGCCATCACAAATTGCTAGAGAAGGTTGTATTAGGATGGCCCAATTTTGTCAGTTCATCGCGAATTATGTACGTGGCCGTCGCCAGTTTGCACAATTCGGCAGCGAACCCTTCTGCTATAGCCGCGGTCCTGTATGCTGTACCGCAGGTTGTTTTATACCGTATTTTGTTCCCTCTGATTGTGAGCGACTTATCAAACCAAGTAGAAGCCAAAATTAGGCAGTTCGCACGTGATTGCGTGCTGTACCGAAAAGTTAAAAGCAGACAGGATGAAATCAGTATAAACAAGAATGTTGGTCCGTTAGCTGAACGCTGCACGAAGCGGCAATTGTCAACTGTGACGAAACAGCTTCAATTAAGGTATACCCAAAAAGAAACGTAAAATCAGTTTCCTGCATGGCGACGACGGCATCACCCTTAAGAATGGTACCAAGCATAAATACATAGGCCTCATTGTGTCAGCAAACAACGGATGGACTGCTCCGAAACGTGCTGCTCCTGAAAGCAGCCCTGGAGTATTCTACCAAGGACGGAAGCTTTTCTTTTCTGGAATTATCATACAGTTCTTTTTAGAAGACGGGAGCATCACCTGGTTCTCGTTTACCGAGGATAAATGGCTGCGGCCGAGAATGTCCAGCAAAAAGCTGCGCCCTTTATCTTGTAGGAACATGTCATGCACCATCTCGCCCATTAAGTTGCTCTTTTTTTGTCGCGCGCCGCTTCACCATCTGAAGTCACAGCTTCTTTTCGCGCACGACAAGCTCAAAGTAGACTCTTCCCGCTCGACATACGCGTACCGCGGATTCACGCACCCCCTGGCCTTGGAACTTCAAGCCATTTACAATGCCATTGCTTTCCTTCCGCTCGTTTCCACATTCAAAGCAGGTCATCTTTACACCGACTCCCTCGCCGCCGTTAAACAGCTTAAGGCATTTCGACGCACATTCCATACTACACTATCAATTCATCTGCTCTGCGTAAAGTACCCATATCCTGCACGCATACACTAGATTCGCGGCCATGCTCACGATCCACATAATATTCAAGCCGATAATATGACTCACACTGACACATCAGACGACGCACCACCTTCCCCTCTTCTCTCAGATCCGTTCCTGTCCCATGTCTTCGATTCACAAGTTCTGCGCCAGCGAACACGCGCTCTAAGACCTCCGTGTCCGCACCCTCTTCCCCGTAGTCTTACACGGCAGGAGGAGGTATCAGTGTGCCGGATTCGGGAAGGGGCGGCTCTGACCCCATCTGTCCGTCATCGGTGGCGTGATAAAGATCTGGCTACAACTGACAGGCGCTCTTACTGCGGCGCTGCACCAAACATTTCTGATGTGCGGCACCTGTTGTGGAGTTGCCCAGCGACGGCCTCTATTAGAAATGGGCTCGTCAGGAAGGTCGGGCTGCGCTAGAAAGGCGAAAGAGACTACGTGAAGTGGACTATGAACAATCAGTTCACCAGCAGCCTATGCCACTGCCTCGCAGAAACTGGTCTCAACCCCTTCTTTGAACTTTCTATATCTTACATTCCACTCCCCCTTTCTCAACTTATGCCTCATGGCAGACTTCTCGAATAAGAAAAAAAAAGGATACTCTGCCACACATGCCCAAGATTCTTGGTCAAAAATTTCGAATATTGAAAAAGTCTACAGTAGTGGTATAGAAATATTGAAAGTAATGATCTATTCTTCGGTTATGCAGAAAAATAATTCTTGAATAGTGTTTCCCTCGCTCGCATCGAGCAGTTAGGACTGGCGTATTAAATCAATGGTGAACGCTTTTGACGATAGCAAACACGTTAACAGGAAAAAAAATGCGAGCCTTTAGACGAGAGATTTGCGAATATACTCATTGTTATGATGAAATCATAGATTATGCGAAAAAGCTTTGTTCATAAAATCTTTTCTGCTAAAAAATGCCTTTGTCCAGGATTGTTAGTATGTGCGTTATTTTCGACCTTTCCAGAGCAACTCGTCATGAGCAAAGCTCGCACATGAGGGATGTTTGCGTGCAAATATTATGTTTAGTTCTTCCCCTTTTCCGGGAGCCGTGTGAAAGTGGAACGCTTTAGACCTGTCGATGCTTGCAAAGCCTACTATCGAGAAATTCTTGTAAGTGCTCGCAAAATTGTTTTGTCAACAAACAAAGCGTGATGTAAATTTTTCACGTATTAAAAATTTTCCTCCTACTTTTAAAAATTTCGAACTTTTCTTACGGGATATACTATGTGAAACTTGACCCTCATTACGCGTTATCATTTTGTTTCTTTCAATGGATTCTACACTTTGAACTTTGAGCGCCTGCATCACATCGTGTTTTAAACCCAGAACTGCAAGCCCACTTCGTGTAGGTAAACCTATAGTTCTTGTAAAAATTCCCGAAGGGATTTACAGTGTCATGAAATAAATAAATAATTCATGAAGAAAAGTAAATTGACACCACTACTTCCATTATCATATTTTCTTCCCTGCAATTTTCCTTTCCTCACTGCGCAGTGGTTCCTCTAGTCGTCTTTTGGCATCGATGTTGCGTCCGTCCGTGCGAGTAGTGGCCGAATTCATAGATTTGATAGTTTCCTTTTGTTGCGAAAGCAACACTACGCGAGTCGGCGAGACATTTCGCGGAGCTCATGGAAGGCCATACTGCGCAAGCGCGAGGAGCAGTGACGTCATACGGCGCACAGCTGGCGCGCCGCCGCCGTCGCTGCGCTGGTGACTAAGAGGTGCCGCCACCGCGCTCGCCAGTTGCGCATGCGCAGTAGCGGCGCATAACTAGCGTGCCGCGGCCGCCGCCGCTGACGCGTTTTCTCCATCGCCGCTCTATCTCTCATCATTGCTTTAGCAATCCTGAAGTTATAACCAGAGCTATACCACAGCCAATTATTTTAAAGAGTGCTCAAAAATATTTTGCGAAATGGTCGGCAAGTAACAAAACTCCCGGACTCCGAAGATATGACGGAAATAGCTGAACTTTAAAAGTTGACCAATACCTGCAAGGCAAGCAACATGAAGAAGTACAGCATGAAAAGGTCTGATCAAGCTTGAAAGCCTACGCGAAGGCTGAATGCAGCCTAATTTTTGTCAACATCAATAAAAAAAAGTACTGCTATGAAGAGACGAGGAGACAGTTCTATCAGCGAATTAGGTGATATAGTTAAACAGGAGCCGAATTACGTAAGGATTTATTTAGTAGCCCGAATTACCAATATGCTAAGGGCTGAGGTATAGCTCGGACGATAATAGAAAATTGCGGTGGCAACACATGAGGAAGAAGAGAGAGCCTCGGAAATACTGCAGAGGGGAAGCGCAGCAGTTGAGTATCAAGCTACTGCACACCAGTTAAAGTACGATGCAGGTGTTGCGCTAGAATAATTTGCCACCATTTATGCAGATTGGCTTATGGCATAGGTCGTACTAGACGAGGCGTTACATTGATATAGGGCACAAGGAATGGGGTGCCAGTTACTTTAAAAATCAGAGAGATTTGGTCATTACGCCTTGCTCCATAGTAACGTTACCTGGTCAGTTGCTAATAGAATCAGAGCTACGTTAGAGGTCCTTCTTCCAAGGGAACAAAATTGTTTTAGCAAAGAGTACTCAACAAAAGACGATATTTGCAGAACCAGTGATGTTGTAGAGAATTGCACATTACATAACCCAAAATATAAACTGATCAACGGACCTCACGCGTGACGGAACTAAACCCTTGAACAGCCACAATGTCTGCGATCCCGCTAACTTGGTTACAGAGGAGCATACACTGAAGCGACCTGCAATAATTACGGCCGAAGAGAGCGTTTAACGCTAAGACTGCTGGGAAAATTTTTGCGAAAGAGTTGGGTATGAAATCAGCAGTTACCGCCCGAAGGCCAACCCTGTACAGAGAAAATATTTCCATGCACGCCTTTTTGTTACACTGTGAGACGTCGATCGAAATTACTTATGTCGAAGTGTTAATTAATGATTTCGCAAAAGTTCATTGATCCGATTGGGGGCCACAAACTTTTTATAAGGAAGAATGTAAATGCAGTCAGTTTGAAACAAGTGTATTAATACGAGACATCGGGACGCTGTCTTGAATTCGACCTTTTAAGGCATCCACGACCGCTTCAGCAGAGGCAGTCGGGGCGCATGGAGGCCAGACCACTGCCACCAAAAAAGTTGAAGCAAGGAAATTTAACAACGTATTTTTGTTAACAGTACACATCTCGAAATTAGGACGGAATCTATCTTCGTGGAGGAATACCGTGTTGCCGAAGAAAACTAGCTCTGATTGGTTGACTGTAAAACGTTTTATTCGCCGGAAAGAGCTTGGTAACAGGACGCGTTAAGTGAGGCAATATCTGAAAACCGCTTTCAAAAGGAGGAGGGGAGCGCATCGTAGGCACCCTGGCGTACAAAACACAGCACACCTAAAATTGAAGGGTTACACAGCTTCGGTTCAATCTTTAGACCTGATATGCTTAAGGGTCGTGTAGTGGGACATCCACGGCACTCCCAAAGCTAGACACCACTGGAGAGGGCGGAAATCGGTATCAGTCATTTATTCAGATATTCTCACGAATATATTAGAGACTTCCTCAGTGGCGGGACGGTCACTGAGCATCAAAGGAAGTAAATGATGAAAAATTAGAATGCGCGCAAGACGGACGCCACGTGCAGGCGCGATAATTTCTCATCTGTTCTTTAACGTTACTACGCTCGAACCTCCAACAGAATTTAGCCGGATCCCAGGTGTTATACAGGCTGCGACGACATCACGCCTAGGGCAGGTGGCGGGGGCGTTGGAAAAGTATGCACGATAGCGTGGGTGAAGATGCGCGCCACTAAAGTCACGGCACCTGTTGCTGCTGAAGCAATCAAGACAGGTAGCAAGGTAGACTCGCATCAATACCAAAACCAATCCTGATGAAAAGAGGCACAAGAGGTAGACTAAAAGGGTACAAACCTCTAAATTAAGCCACGAATCAGCTACTTAGACTCCTAAGGCGAATTACCAGCAAATCTCACGAAATGAAAGAGGAGGAAACCATCCGCTTCATACGGGCGCCTGTACTAAGACGCGTAATTTACGTCAACCCATGTCTCGGGGTGACAAAAGCAGAGAAGAAGGAAATAACACCTTTATCAGGACGGCGTACAAAGGCATGGGGGTACCATCAAAAACCTATGCAAAAAAAAGGCTTCTCGCACTAATGCTTCATAACACACTAGAAGCACACACAGCTGCTCACTTATCGCCTCAATATGAACGACTATCAAGCAAGAGGTCCGGCAGAGGAGTGTTGTAGAAGCCGGGTCTACATTACGTTCCTGTTCGCGGGTTGAGAGCTGGAATTAATCAACCTCTGAAAGAACAGATAATCATCAGCCAAATAGAAAGAAATATGCATCAGGTCTTTAATAAAAAAAGACGGACTGAAGGATCTAACGCATTGCAGACAAAATTCGAAAGACTACCCGGCGTGGCCTCTGTTGACGCAAAAAATGCAGCTCGAAATTATGCATTGAGTACAATTGCGCTGCCCGCACACCAAAACTTAATAACACACGCGACTGAAGCGACTAAGATTGCTTGGGCTCCGGCTAACATCTACTTCAAAGGTAAAAACAGGACACACGCTCCCGGTCGAGGTTCGACGGACCGAGTACTTGGTGGGGAAGATGGCGGTAGCATGTTCACCTAATCACTTTCAGGGAATTATAACACTGCAACCTACAAAAAACGGAATCTCCGGAGGCACACAATACTTCATCCAAGGCCAGGAAAGTGGCCTGGAGGCAGCTTCATCCTAATACCTACGCACACACGTCACTTCTGAGCACGATATACCCGACACTCCACGAAGCTCGCCGCAGTACAGGTGGATAGAGACCTTCTTCCTTATGATTTAGATACGCAGGGACTATTCAGTCTACAACCACACTGGAGCAGTGGGAGGCTATGCTTCTCCCTTCGGCACGGTCTCTTTGGTGCGCATGGTGTGCAGTCATAAGCTGGAAGTGCGCTCTGGGGAACGCGTAGTGGCTCACACCGTTTGAAATTCGAACACCAGCGGTTCTTCAGCGTGCAAGACCGTCGCACTACAGACAGACGATTTTAGATGTCATATCCACGCATAAGCGGCCACCGCTACATGGATTCGATTCTACAAACTTGGCTTTGGAGCTAAGCGACATAAGCCCACAGCGACTGGTTTCTAATCGTATACCCTACAGGCGCATTCACAGAATTGTGGAAGCCGTTGTTTAAAGAACCTTTTTACAGTGCACTCAAAACTTCTGCTGAGTCACATTCATTGCACCTGCGTTCGAATTCCTCCAAAGATCTTAGGTTAGGGATGACAATGAGCAATATTGTGCGTTTGAGCGTCTTTTATGCGAAGCATACTTTTTTAGCTACCACTTCAGCCCTTCACCGTGGTTATGCGCCTCCAAATCACGTGATACAAGACGTCACACCACGTGACACGATGACGTCACGACAGTGGAGAAACGGGGGCCCACCTCGCGCCGTCGCTGTGGTTGTGCGCCTCGAAATCACGTGACACGATGATGCCACACCACGTGACACGATGACGTCACGACAGTGGAGAAACGGGGGCCCACCTCGCGCCGTCGCTGTGGTTGTGCGCCTCCAAATTACGCGATACGATGATGCTTCGCATCCTCCAGGCTTAACCAAGTTAAGCCTCAGCCATTTTTTAAATCATTTCACCATGAAGCTTAACCATATATTCGAAGTCGTCTTGGAGATTAGAATCTCCAATATCAGAAACGACGCTGCCTTTCCCTTATTGTTCCGGAACACATATTCCGGAGCGTCGCATACGCTGCAGTGCAGAGATGGTTTTGGGCGGAGTGTACTCCCCTCCAGGGTGTGCGCGGAACGTCTATTGGGCACGGTCGCTTTAGTACGCATCATATGCAGAACTAAACTGCACTTGGGCTCTGATGGATGCGTGCGTAGTGGTTGACTCCGTTTGAAATTCGAGCACCTGCAGTTCTTTAATGTGCAAGACCATCGCACTGTACACGGACGTATGAGGATTTCGCATCCACCGATACACAGCCGGAGAGTAAGAGCGGTTTGAGAAAACGGTCGCGTGCACGAGACAACTTTTTACGCGAGGGAGATTGCCCTTGTTAGATGCACAGTTATTCTAGGCTGTGTTGGTGGAGCGCAATAAAGGTGCAAAAATAATGAAGCTGCCTCGGAAAGGACCATATATTGATAAAAAGTAGATACTCTGACATCTCTAGGAACGTTCTATGGAACGACGAGGCAGACTTTTGCCGTAATAAGGAGAGAAATACGTACAATTCCTGCTAGTGATATGATCACAACCAGCACTTGCTCCGAGAACCCAACCACCAAGCCCAGTAGTCAGTGATTGTCTCGTGTGGCATTTAGTGCGATCCAATAGTGGGGCAACACTTAATAGACGGAAATCTAACAGCAAAATCATTCACGCAATTTATTCTAAGTGGTGTGGTTAGGGATTTCATGTATTATAGCCGCTTAAGTCAAGTCCATGGCCAGTGGTTTAACCACGGTGGGGCGCCTGCGCACTTCTCGCCGCGTGTAAGGGGCTGGCTTGACTGGAACTTCACCGGTGAGTGGATAGGGTGCACTGGACCCATGTTCTTGCCACCTAGAGTACCCCAGCTAACTGCATTAGATTTTTTTCCTTGGGTGTACGTCAAGAACGAAGTCTTCGTAGCTGAACCCGAAGGTCTACCAGACCTGAACGGAAGAACCAACACGACATGTGCCACTCTATCCCCGAAGGTCGGGAAACGAATGCTAGAGCTCAGAAAGGAGAGATTCCTGGCATGCGTGGCGGATGAAGGCACTCACTTTGATCATTGCAGGTGAATAAAACTTAGCACCGAGATACCACAGGGCAGCATTCGTCAGTTGACTTCTTTTGGAGTTATTTTGGGAGAAAATCATAAATCGCTAGCCAACAGCACGCACACCACTCCTTTCTTGCCTGATAAAGAGCAGAAACAGAACATTTGTGCGTTATCTACGAGCTGCTTATTCGGGGCCGTTGGCGGCAGAAGACGTGCCGCCAATTTAAATGCTAATCACGAAAGAAGGGCGCGTGCTCTCCACGGCAGCAGGGAGAATGCACTTATCTCGAACGCCTCTCTCGTTCACTGGCGTGGATGCCCTCCAGGCACGCAACCACAAAAGGGTGTCGCCACCATTACTTCAGTCCCTTCAACAGTATTGTGGATGGCTTTCTAGCGCACTCTGAGCATGCAGTTTCCATATCGGATTCGAAAGGGTTGGAAACTCATGCGTGAATATATTAATAACAGTTGCACTTACGAATATGCTGCAAATTGTCATCTTTGTCATGGCAGTCTTCAAAACTCTGATGAAAATATGCGGCATAAAACAAAGAATTAAAGTAATAATTAACGAAATTCGGATAATTTATTCGCTCCTTGAACTATGTCCTTATCTTGTGTCCGCCAAGCCGAATACACATTCAGTGAAGGCGGCATTCACGATACGATCATACTATGCACTTAGTGCTCTTTATACTGCAACTGGCAGAAGCGAACTGTCAACGAAACCAAAGAGCATAGGAATTTTTCGGAAATTTTTGTAGTTTTATCAATGGAAGAATAACAAAAGCAGAAGAAAAAAAGATTGCCTACGATTACGTTACTTCCTAATGCGAAATTTGAGCGCAACATATCAGCTGTTTCAGCTTTTGGATAGACTGAGGCAAAGAATTCGAGCAAGACATATATCCACAATTACAGACAACTTGTTATTTTTCACACATATTCCTTCTTCAAGAAACACTCCACTAACAGTTCTTGATTGTCATAAAGCAAGCTTTATGGACGGAGAAATAGATGGATATTTACTCCACTTGCTGCACCAATGTGTGGTTCTCAAGGACGAGCTCTGCGCAAGCATTTCACGAGGTTGTCACAGCTGGGGGAGCCGTTACGAGCCAGAGGAACGGGATGTTCTCCCGCCTAAGTGGAGAGAAATTCGCGCTTGTCTTTTAATCTACAATAATGTCCTCACCTACCCCGCCACTCTGGCAGGTGGCAGCGTTTCGTGCACAAACGTGTCAATGCCAAAGCATGCAGCGCACATTTGTCACTACCGCCACGTAGCTTAAAGCACGATTGAGGTGTCCACTGTTCCAAGAGGGCGCCTCCCTCTGGTTTTCACCGAGATGGGTGAGACAGATACTGTGCATTTCCTTGCCTCAAAAACCATTGTAAAAAATCTTACCCTCTGCTTTCCAAGCCCCCCTCTATTGGTTTCGCAACTGTGGGAGACAGATACTGCGCATTTCCTTTCCTAAAAAAATACCGAAGACACTTTGAAAATTCTAAAGTCTGCGTGGCGAAAGCCTTGTGGTCACCCCACTGCCGCTTCCCCGAACCTCTTGGAGCGGAATCACTGGGCCATTTCGGAGCGATGCGTCTCACTCACTCGACTGCAACGAGACGTGTAGCGAAGGAGCGGCGGTGAGCTGCCACCGCCGATGCGGGAGCGCTCGGTATAATGCGATTGTGTGACTCACCGTTGCTATGCCCAGCTGCGCCCTCACTGGCGCGCCGGTCGCTAAGGAGGGGAGGAGGTTCCGCTTTTTGTTTGGTTTATTGTGGTTTAACGTCCGAAAGCTACTCAGGCTAAATGAGACGCCGTAGTGAAGGGCTCCGGAAATTTCGATCACCTGGGGTTTTTTAACGTGCACTGATATCGCACAGTACACGGGCCTCTAAAATTTCGCCTTCATCGAAATTCAGCCGCAGCGGCCTGTATCGAACCCGCGTCTTTCGGGACAGCAGCCGAGCGCCGTAACCACTGAGCCACCGTGGCGGGGCAGGTGTCGCTTTTACCTTCTCCTTTCCAAGCTCCCGTTCCATCACTGCTGGTTACAACGGACAGCGGCGGCGGCGGAGACGCGAAACGCAGGAACGGGCGCCTAACAGCTGCGTTCTAAAACGACCACATTTTACCGGTTGGATGTGGTTCTCTATCTGCGCGAAATTAGGAGGCTGTGGATATCGCCCACTGATAAAACTACATAGATAAAAAAATCCCCATGCTGCTTGGTTTCTGTGACGCCTTGGCTTCAGTCATTTCTGTCATCACGAGCCTCTTTAACCTGTCCCTTCTGGAGAACGCCCTATACGGTTAATTCTCACCGTCTGGCCCCAAGTTTCGAATCTCCACTCTTTCTAGTGATGTATTTGATGCCACTGATATATTGTAGTTCAGAGTATACGTCTGAATTGCGCCTTTAAACAGTGGTAGTTCGCCGCAGGATGTCTCGAAATAAAAGAAAATTGTTTTTTTTTCTGAAAGAAAAATCTCCAGTGGGCGGCATGAAAGCGGTGGCAGACGAAGAAGAAAAAATTGTGGGGCTTCGCCAGCGAAGCTCACGTGCGACCATTCGAAGCCGAGCCTGGAACTGAACGCAAACGTCCTGCGGCAAGGGGCAGCCACGTCTACGAGGACTTCGTTCCGGACATCCTGCTGAGCGACGTGGACGCCACTGCGCTGTTCGTGTCCGCCGAGCTGGGAACCAGGTGTGGAACTCGTTGCGCTCGCCTTCTGCTCTGCGAAGGTAAGGTATCATTCATGCTGCAGCGCTCATTCTAAGCGCTGAACGGCAAGGCCGGATCTGAAAATTTGTTCGGCTAGGCATGCCGTTCGAGCCACCGGGATGACGCTTGTAGAATAATATGACGCTTACCACGCAGCACCTCACATAAAGCTTTGTGAAGTGAAGTTACTTTCGATGTGATCAACTTCAGCCAAGTCTAGCTCTACCTTCTCTTCGGCGCGCTTCTCGATTCACAGCATGGATTTATTGTCCACGACCATGCGAGCTTGTTCACATTTGGTGTGCTCGGAGAGATCGCACAGATCGCCATGCTAGAGGAGGAAATATGAAGTCCAGGACGGCAGGAAGTACGCATTGCCTTTTTTATTTTGCCGCAGGTGTCTGCTGTATCTTGTTTACCTCGAACTGCTCCGTTTCTCTTACGTGGCTTTAATTAGCTTCAACTAAGAAGACGAGTGAACGCCTCTTGCAGCGTAGTTGCAGGCGGTTGCGTTTCAGTAGCAGCCCTTTCAGTTGCTCCCGTATTTCGCTTTCGGGAGACAACTAACGGGGAATAATGACGAAATGCTGCGTTATCCTTTCCTGCCTGCACCAACGCTCGCCTCCACCGCCTCACTTTCTCGCCTCGCTACCCATCTAGTGGAGCTCATACTTTCAACCTTACTCGGGTAGGAAACATGAAAGTGTCATCTACACCAACAGGCCTCCGTATTACCTGCTACTGTCGTGACCTATGCAGCAAAATCAAGCGCCTAGAAGGGAATTGCCGTTAGCGTCAGGCACTGCCATCTCCACATCTGAGCGATGCAAGATGAATCGGAAGGGAGCTAGCGCCTCTGCAGGGATTTGCTCTTACTCGGCAGCTTAAGGCCGCTGGAGTCTGTGAAAGTTTGTGTCAGTAGTTCCCGGCGAAATAGCACAATCGGGAGCCGAAATTTGGTGTTCATTTCAGAAACTCCATAAGATTGCCTTCGCAATAATAAAAATGCCTTACGTCGAATACACTGTAACAAGACGGAACGTGTTGCGTAAGCCGCGAAAGCACAGCCCATATTGAAAGTTTTTTGCTGCGAGTTGTTTCTTAATTTCTTAGAAATCACGTTGACTGCGTAAGGTGTTCCATGCAGTCTATTTCATGAACGAGCTCGAAGAACTGGAGCTACATTTTAAGTGCGAAGATTTCTTGAGCAAAGACGGTAGCATCATAAGCTTTTACATAGCCGAGATCAGAACCTTTTGCCACGCTTCCGAGATGAAGTTGGTTCGGACGCAGCCCTGTGGGTGTTTTATATGTGGGTTGGTTTCAGTATAATAGATCGCCTTGTGTCTTGCCTTTGAAGATGTGTATTTTGTAATTTGCTATACGTCTTATGTAACTAAAGGTTGTAAATACTTATTGCCCTCGTCGAATGAAGGGCATGTGGCGTACCACTCGACCATTAAAATGCCGAACATTGGGATGAGACTGTACATAATTTTCGGGCTACCCCTTGAAAGTTTGTGGTTTGGAATCGTGCTTCATGTATACACTTGCACCTTCATGAAATTTATCTCGCAAGCTGGTTAAATTTATCTACGTTTATGGCTTTCGACAATATGGGACGGCACCGGGTTCACACCGGGTTCGCACGATGCCAACTAAGGCAACTTAGGCAACTTGAATAAAACTTGGGCAGCGACATCGAAACGAGGAACGCAGATTACTTACTTATTTATTTATTTATTAAATAAATAAATAAATAAATAAATAAATAAATAAATAAATAATCTGCGTAAGTAAAGATGAAGATGAAGGATAAATAAAGATGAAGGACCTGCCAGCATAAATCGCAACATCATTGTAGGTACTCACTGTGTTCCGTGCAGGCGGCTGACGCTCGGTGCGAGCAAAAAATGGGAAAGAATAAAAGGACTCACAGGTGTTGGAGAAGAGATGCCTACGGAGCTTGAATAGACGTCCGAAGCGTACGGAAGTATTGTATGAAAGAAGCCAACAGCCACAGAAACCAAGGGGCACAGGGGATTTTTTTTTTTTATAATTCATTTATTTATTTTGTGGAGTTGATCAATTTAGAATATTACTGAATATGTTATCGGTTAAAGCGAATTGATTAGAAAAGCAGAAGAAAAAACAACCACTGCCGCCGGTGGGATCCGAACCCACGACCTCCGAATTACGCGTCCGGTGCTCTACCTCTGAGCTACGACGACGGCTGTCAAATCTTCTGCTTTCGGGGGTATTTATGTTTACAAGTAACCTAACTTTGAGAGTGTTCATCAGCGCCACCCACGTTCATAAGCGGCGGACGTAGAACGTCCTGAGTTACCGCAGGTGTGACGTAGAACGTCATCGAACGGGGATTGTGGAAGCTGCGTGAGAACCCTCTTATGCTTCCTATGGCGTCAAGGCTGCCAGAACCGAGACCCTCGCTAAGCAATTAAGCAAACAAGGGAAGGGGAATTAAGGGGCTCGTTATAAATATGAAAGAAGCCAACAGCCACAGAAACCAAGGGGCACAGGGGATTTTTTTTTTTTATAATTCATTTATTTATTTTGTGGAGTTGATCAATTTAGAATATTACTGAATATGTTATCGGTTAAAGCGAATTGATTAGAAAAGCAGAAGAAAAAACAACCACTGCCGCCGGTGGGATCCGAACCCACGACCTCCGAATTACGCGTCCGGTGCTCTACCTCTGAGCTACGACGACGGCTGTCAAATCTTCTGCTTTCGGGGGTATTTATGTTTACAAGTAACCTAACTTTGAGAGTGTTCATCAGCGCCACCCACGTTCATAAGCGGCGGACGTAGAACGTCCTGAGTTACCGCAGGTGTGACGTAGAACGTCATCGAACGGGGATTGTGGAAGCTGCGTGAGAACCCTCTTATGCTTCCTATGGCGTCAAGGCTGCCAGAACCGAGACCCTCGCTAAGCAATTAAGCAAACAAGGGAAGGGGAATTAAGGGGCTCGTTATAAATATGAAAGAAGCCAACAGCCACAGAAACCAAGGGGCACAGGAGATTTTTTTTTTTATAATTCATTTATTTATTTTGTGGAGTTACCATATTTACCATATTTACCATATTTTTCAACGCATTGTGTCGTGCCGCCTGCTTATGAAACTGGGGACCCATGTCGTGCAGCCATTAACGCAGGCCTAATCAGCACGTAAGCATCATCACCGATGTGGTGAGGGCGAAGGCCGCGAAGAAATGGAGAGGAGGCAAAGTAGTTGAGTGGTAGATGAAAGACCCTCTATTTGACAGACACTGACATTTATAGCCTTTTGTCACATTTACACTTTATAGCCAATTTCCAAATGTACATCCACGAAGACAAATCACAAGACAATCCTCTAAAATGAAACCATAAGCATATGCGCATATATAGCAGTGAGCCCAAGGCCTCGACTTCTTACTTCGCCTCACTCGCAAAATAATGGTAGGCACCTACGTTAGTAGCGCCGAATCCAGCGCAAAATACACGGAAATGAACGTGCTAATGCCGTCAACTTTGTAGGGTCAGCATACTCATTCAAATCTAAAAAAAGAGAGCGTCTAATTATTGAACATTTGCTCATGTTTTGGTAAAGCAATCCTGTGAAAATTAATTTTAGGCATAAACATTTAATTTCTTGATGTTCTTCCCTGAAAAATTATAATAACAATTTGCTGATATGCTGCACTCGTAAAATTTATTACACCAGGTCGCATCTTGCCCTCACAACACACGTGTTTTTCTGGTTTTGTATAGCAGGGCGGGGAGGCCTCGAAGGCTGAGCTAGTAAGTATCGCGCCGCCGTGACGGCAAGAAGACCGATTTCCCCTTAAATTTTTGAGTCATTGAATGTATCCTCACTAGTTAACGCTCGAAGTATTCGAACCGTTTACCTACCTAACAGCTCTTGCGGAGCGTTATACCTGCTTTAAACAGGCGCACGTGGATTGAAGCGTGATTTAAAAGCGGGCATGTGGTGCGGGATATATATGCACAGTAAAGAACCCGGATTAGTAAAAACTGAGGAGGAACCCTCAAATTCTCAAGGCCAGGTCCACGGGTACGTTCGGGGCCTAACCCAATATCCCATACCTTAGTGTACTGCGGCATACCTAAGCGAGCCTCCTACCGCACGTAGGGGAACGAGCAGGATTCTTGTTTCATGCGACCCTACCTGCGCAGGATATGCTGGACCCGCTCGGAGCGGGCTCCCTCCTTGGTGATCGTAGGCGTCAGCTTGGAGTTGGCCTGGTGTTCCGACACCGACTGGCATGGTGGCTCCCGCGAGGACGAGTTCGTTATGTTCCGGTTCTACGACACACACCCGTATGCGAAGGCAGCGCCTGAAGCAAAACGAACACCAGAACTCTTCGCCAGAGAGCACTGACCCTTGGTAAGCATTTGCAAACCTGCCGGGTTACTTCTTACAGTGCCCGGTGGCACTATTCAGACCGTTCCTTCCTAATCACCCTGCCTTTCCTGGAGTGCCTGGTTAGCGTCGGCACAATTGGATAACCGGGTGATCTTGGTGCCTCATGCCGCGTACATTTTGCGCACCTAATATATCATTGATTACGTGCTTTCTCTCTCTCTTAAAAGACAGCCGGCGTATAAGCCTATCGGTTAAGCACTGAAGTCCTAGTTTTCTCTAAGCTTCGCGCCATTTATATCTGCCTTTGTCGAGGGTAAATGAGACGCAATCTCGGGCAGCATGAACGGCTGCGATTAATCGCCGGCGCCTTCGTACGCCATCCGGCTGCAAGTTGTAATCGAGGCAGCTGGCCTTCCATCACATCCATCGGGCCATCTACGGGCCATCCATCGTAAATGTCCCGAGTTCCGCAGCCAAATTAGCACAGTGCTGTCACGGATCGGCCATGTGACGAAGGAGTATTCTTAAATTAGTGCCACACATGTATTTGCATAAAAAAATAAAATGGTTTGGTTTGGTTTATTGGGGTTTAACGTGCCAAAGCGACGTAGGCTATGAGAAGTGCCGTAGTGAAGGGCTCCGGACATTTCGACCACCTGGGGTTCTTTAACGTGCACTGACATTGCACAGCACACGGGCCTCTAGAATTTCGCCTTCAAGAAATTCAGTCGCCGCGGCCGGGATCGAACCCGCGTTTTTCGGGTCAGCAGCCGAGCGCCGTAACCACTCAGCCACCGCGGCGGGGAAAAATAAAATAAATAAAATAACTTAGAATCGCGGAGGACCGTGAAAAAGACTCGCATGGATTTTTGTTATCTTTGACGGCAAATAAATCGCAACGATAGTCACACAGCACCGACGTGCTCTCGCCGCTTTAATGGGATCGCAGAGTCTAGTTGAAAGAAAACGTGACAGACCACCTCTATCGAAGAACTACTCTGCATAAACTTTAGAATCTGAACCCACTGGTCCACATCGACAAGGTTCTTTGACAACAAGGAGTTAGGCTTAATTTAAGATATACCACAACGCACTATGCCGTAGTGATTTTGGTCCAAGTCCCTTTGCAGATATTGCTGTATTAGTGTCGTTCCCCGGCATGATATCTTTATTCTTGGTATTTTTATTTTTGTATTCTGATGGGGATGTGGGCAGGCAGAAGGGATCAAGAAGGGCTATTATGGTTGGTTCTTTTTAGATCCTAATAAATATCTAAGTTTTGTTTTTTCATTTATCTCTTGAAGTTTCCTAAATAATTACGCCTATGCCACTATTAAATAAATATACCCCACGTCCACTACCTGTCCTCCAAGGGTACTGCGAGCATCTGATGAACGGTGTTGGTGCTAGATTGGTTTCCACCTTTAAAATATCACAAGAAAGCGAGAACAATGCAAGACTCAAATACAAACAAGACGCGCATTGCTACGACTGGCGCTCTGTCGACCTCGTTTTGTGCGCTGTTTCTAAACTTTGATCAGAAACCAAGTAGCGCAAGGCAAACTTTGTTTGGTAGATTTGTGCTGGCGCCGTTGGTTCAGACCCCACACAGGGCACCGCCGATTTATAGACCGTTTACAGTGAGCAGTTCTTCCGTTCTAAACCAGATGGCTCCGCAGGAGCGCTCAGAACACGGCGCCATTGCGGGCCTCGTAAGTCGCCGGCGTGTACGCCCCGACGCAGGAGTAAAAATATTGCAGGTGGCTGCCGAATGTGTTCTTTCCCTAGAGGTGTGAAAAGCAGAGGAAATACGTACTGTACTGTGAATTTTAAGAACTGAGACAGGCAGTTAAAGGCTCGGGTTGGGATCATTTGCGAGCTTCACGGTATCGAACTGCACCGGGAAGTACTGCCCCGGTTCGAGCTCGTTCGCCATGCACCCTTTCCCAACAGGCGAACGCAGCAAACATGTTCGCCAGAGTTAGATAGCTAATATGGAAACAAGGGTTTCGATCTTGGAAAATCTTAGAGGGTAAGTGCACAACACAGCCGCATGAACAAGTTGTGCCGCCACGGAAACCATCACTTCGGGATTTCAGTTGCTGTGCAGTTGCGTCTGCGTGTGCAGCGAGACCGCATTGCTCGCAAGTTAAGCCGTGTGCAGCCATTAGTTAAAGGAGCGCCCCAGGCTGATTTAGGAGCGGAAAACAAGGACGACTTACGCTCATATAGTATACTGCAACTGCATACATTATGCTATGCAGCGCCGTGCGAGCCGACAACGCTACCGCCAGTCCGTGTATTACATGCCATCTTGGTGCTAATTCTGAACTTCACCGCAAGTAGCGCACTTTTCGTCGATCTTATTCGAAATAAAGGATTTGCGTTAGGGCTGCTGTGCTGGATAGTTGTTACTTCATCGTGGTATATGCGAGACAGTCACTAAAAGTGACTCCGTAGGCCAGCGCTCAGAGTGAAGCTTATTTGACACCAACGAGACCTCGAGCATTTTCGTGTCCACATATCGAGCGTGCAGCGTACCCCAATTTCATACCTGAGGCTGACCCATGCGCACGTGATAACAATTATATCACGGAATCCTTCGAAACTTTTTCACACCAGCTCGAAGGCTGCTTGATACATATATGGTACAGCTACCATGATAGTTAACATTTGTCTGTCTATTCACTTTTGTCGCATTTCTGTGTTTAACAAAATTGTATTCAATATTTTAGGTTTCCTAAGCAACGTTAACAGGTTCTAAACAAATGCATACGATGTGCCTGTGAGCATCTTAGAGCGGTTTCTGCATGCATGTACAAAATACGACAATGACCTGCTCTGTCGCAGGAGCATTAAACCTTGCTGTTTTAGACAATAACAATAAAAAAAACATGCAGCAAAGGCTTAAGCTCTTGCAAAGACAAGCATTCAGGCGATCCATCGGTTGGCTCGAAGCGGCAGAGCTGAGCGGCTCGGCACGACATGAAGCATGATCATGTTTTTACACCTCAAGTGATCAAATTAGGGCTCTCACTTGTCCTTCGAAGCTTTGGCCAAACCACAGTGCCGTCTTCCCACTGCTTTGAAACCGTATCAGCCAGAACACTGCCTGTCGGAACCGAACCATCAGACGCAGCAGCCTTCGCGACGAGGCACGCGCCGAGCAGTCAGGAGTAGTCCACTGTAGAGCTGTGCACGGGCCGCAAATTTCAGCCCGCGCCCGGCCCGAGCCCTGCACTACTGACGAAGGCCCGGCCCGGCCCGACACTGAAGAAACCTAAGCCCGCCCGGGCCGGGCCCGAGTTAAGGCTCGGCCCGGACCCGGCCCGACCTGCAAAACTCAAATTGAAGTGACGAAGAAACAGAAAGAGATAATTTAAGGAAAATCAGTTTATTTCAATGTTTTTAAAATGCTTGGCTCTCATGGTCTAGAAGAAAATTAGTGAGTATATGCAAACACGGCGCATGTAGAGAGTTATCACTCCAAGTTATTATGTAAAAACAACAAATCGTCGATTGATGACGGCTTGAGGCAAGTGCGGCGCTCCTGCATAATGAACCCGGCATCGCTGAAATTTCTCTCGCTGCTTGAACTGGTAGTCGGAATGGCTAACACTTTCTTGGCAAGAAGAGAAAGCTTTGGGTACGTCGCTGCCTTGCTTCTCCAAAACTGTGATCGCTCAAACTCTGAGCAAGGGGGCTGGAGCCACGCAGGAGCAATCGCGATCGTGAATCCCGGCCGGCCCGTCCGAGACAAATATACCGTGGCCCGAGCCCGGCCCGGGCCCGGGTGAATAGACTTCCGCAAGGCCCGAGCCCGGCTCGCGGGCCGGACCGGGTACGGGCTTCCGGGCCGGCCCGAGCCCGTGCACAGCTCTAGTGCACTGCACGGGCTCGGGCCAGCCCGGAAGCCCGGGCCCGGCCCGGCCCGCGGGCCGGGCCGGGCCGGGACATGATTTATTTTGCCGGGCCTGGGCCGGGCCCGGGCCTGAAGTTGCAGGCCCGGGCCGGGCTCGGGCTTAAAGCTGCGGGCCCGAGCCAGGCTTCGGTCCGTACAGAAACGGCTGGTGTCCGACTTTTCATTCAATATTGCAAAGTGAAGTGCAGAACTGCGGCATTGCAGCAGTGACACGGATGAGCTATGAGTTATAGTACGCGCTGAGAAAAAAACTAAGCTTTATTCATTGACTTACTTATTTCCTTATTTCCATGCCGTGGTGCAGTAAGAGTAAAATTCAACCAGCCTTAATTGGCCATTGATCATTCGCGTTCCCAAAACATACCTATACACTATTAGAAATGCATTAGGGAAGAACATATTAGTTTTGGACGCTTATGGTCTTCAAGCACATGCCATGAAATACTCAAGCCTTTTAGCTTTTCGTTTCTGCTGAAAGGTGACCAGTTAGGCTATGAACTCAACCTGTGAGATCGCGTTCAGTAAAAAAAATGTCATCCTACTGCTTGCTAGGCAGCTTTAATATTTATACTTCACAGGCGGCAGAATATAACTGATTACAATCATGGGGGAACGCAGAGTAGACTAATACGCGTGTATTCAGCTCTTTTTATTTGGCTCTCGGAACTTCCGAGTTTATCTTTGACCACCTACACGAGATCAGTCTCCAAAAGACGGGCCTGGCGAGAACTACTCTTCATCACTTCCTTCTGGGTTAAAAAGAACCAACTTTGTTTAAGCCAAACTGCGGCTTCAGTACTTTTGTCGGCCACTTCCTTACCGGTGTAGTAGCAGTCTACTTGCTCAGATAATGTGAAACGGGCCGTGCCGGGCCCGGGCTGGGCTTCACTCCGGGATTCACGGGCCGGGCCGGGCTCACTAGAGCGATAATTTAGCGGGCCCGGGCCGGGCCCGGGCTTGAAGTCGCGGGCCTGGGCCGGGCCCGGGCTTGAAGTCGCGGGCCTGGGCCGGGCTCGGGCTTCAGGTCGCGGGCCCGGGCCGGGCTCGGGCTTCAGGTCGCGGGCCCGGGCCGGGCTCGGGCCTCAAATTCAGGCCCGTGCAGTGCTCTAGTCAGGAGGCGTGTAATGACGGAGTGAACACGTGATCAAGGATGGCAGCTCGTATGATACGGCGCTGTAAAGCTCTTACATGCAATGTGGCTCACAAACGAGACTTGCATATTTTTCAAACGGCAATACTCTCGTATAAACTGCAAGGGAATGTACTTACCGAATGTAGTCAGATTTTTTACTTCGAAAGAAGTACTCGTGACAGGTTTTGGCCCACACACCACTCTACGACAGAAACTTGAGAATTCTGCGATGAGATGCGTTTTCATACACTTTCTTGAAGAGTTATAAAGGTTTGGAAATATCCACTGACGCTATTTGGCTAAAATAAGAAGTTATTCTACCAGCGCAAGGTTTTCACACCTAGGAGCATGAGCAATTTTATCCAACATTTTCATTCCGCCTACCCACGTACCTGCTGTCACAATACGAGGAGTCCTTCAAAACCGGATAATAATCCATTCGCCCTTCCCTTTTTCCTATGCAAAGCCACCCCCCCCCCCCCCCCGCGAGCACTACATATGGTCATTAGGAATCTTTGGTAATGCCGAAGGCATTGACATCTTATTTATCAAAGTTGGTGTTTAACCTCCGCGTGCTAATGTGTACAAGGCGGACGCTGCGTATGTCAAGAATAGGAGACAGTGTGCTTTAAAGTCTTAGGACTCACGGTGTCAGTGCCGACGGCGGCACCATTTGCCTCCCAGAAACAGCCGCATAAGAGCAGTACAGCTAGCGGTGTAAAGAATAAGGTATGTTTATTCGGTTAGTTCTCCAAAAAGATTATTATTAGAGACATTACAAACTCGCTACAGTTAAGATTTTGTGTAGAGTGCGCAAGCTGGGGCCGAGCGACCCTATCTTTTGAGCTTGAGGTTAACTGCTGCTGAGGGTCCCGAGTAGACCTTCAAATCACAGCAAAGAGGCTTTGCTTTCTTCTAGGCTTGACACTCTTTCCCATCGCACACTCAGGACAGCCTCTGCCCCTTTGCCTTTATAGCATGCAAGAATGGGAGGAAGTGTGGCAATGGTCACAGTTAATTATTTAGCCTCAAGAGTGCGCTTTATGAGACAGTAAATGCTGCTCTTCCTTTGGATTGATTTAGGTGTAAGGGGGTTCAACATTCCAAAACGACTCAGGCTATGAGGGACGCCGTAGTGAAGGACTCCGGAAATTTCGACCACTTGGGGTTCTTGAACGTGCAGTGACATCGCACAGCACACGGGCCTCTGGAATTTTGCCTCCGTCAAAATTCGACCACCACGTGCGGGATCGAACCCGCGTCTTTCGGGTCAGCAGCCGAGCGCCTCAACCACTGAGCCACCGCGGCGGCGCTCTTACTTTGTGCGCACGTCCAATTACCCGCGAGAAATAGCTGGGATCTGCTTGTATATGTTTCCCGTGTGATTAAGCGATGACTGCCATTCCGCCTCAACAGTTGCAGCCCGTCGTCGTCCACGGTGGGTCAGAAGTTGGTGCAGCAACCCAGCTACCAAGAGGTGTCCACGCCGTAGCCTTCTCTTCCCCATGCATCGGCTGCTCTCCCAGTGCCAGTCGCAGCCACCGGTGGAGCAGACCGTAGAGATGGTCTGGGATCGATGGGAGAACAGGCTTCAGCCTGTTCTCCCATCGGTGCGTACCGGCGCTGACGCGGCTGTTCATGACGTGCCCTCGGATGGCCTCTGGTCTCAGGCGCCGAAGCCTGGAAGCTGCAATCCGGTGCTTCTTCCCTCGGCGGGAATGCCATTACAATCATTATACAGGTAACACCACATCATAGATTGAGAGCCATGCTTTCCCATTCTAAGCTTTCTAGTGAAAGGAATATTGCGTTGTTCTCCACGGAAGATGTGCCAACTTTCCGCTCCCTCTTGCCGAGGTATGGTATTTAATTATTGCACTCCGAGAAGAGCATAGTATAAAATGAAGCTTCTTAAATTATACTGTAGTAACGCTGCCTAAGTTTCTGGTATCAGCCATGGCGACAATCTCAGCAGACTAAGTAATTTTAACGACGTCACTCATATCCTAAGCGACAGCCGATGATCTAGAAACTTTTACTTTCCCTGAACCCATGTCACACCCGTCACCAACGTCGGAGCGCGGCCAACATGAAAAGAAATGATGTAAACGTCGCGCCAGTTCAGGGCGTTTACCACTTCTCTCGCACGGGAACACAGCTTCAGTGATGCTTCTTTAATAACTTAAGCACTAAGCAAGATACCAGAAACATTCTGAATGCTTTCAGGTTGCAACTCAAGCTGGACACTATAAAAGTAGTGCGGTGCGCAGTGGAGAATGCGGACTCTGTACCGCGCGGCTGAGCGAATGACTGTGTTTCTTTGAGCAGGAAAGGACAATTGGGCTGGTTGGTTTGCGTTCTTCCTAAAAAGCAGCGCAAAGTACGGGACTGCTCCCAATTTCTCTCGCACTCCGAGCTAGTAAAGCGAGCCATATCCATCTCTGCCATGAATAATGCATTCTAGTGGTAATGCCCGCACCGGGATTCTATAAGCTTTCTCCCACAAGTAAGCTGACTTACATCGGCAAGATTTCTCGAGGGCCTCCTTTTGCAAAACTGTTTTGCAAAACTACTAATAGACGGTCGCAACACTAGACAATAGAGTGTCGCACCACGCGTTCATCGAGGAGCGATTCCTCAGCGTTTCTCCGAGACTTCTCAGCTTTTACCCTGTTTGTCATTGCTTGTAAATAACTTTGTAAATATGTGAATACAGTTTTTCCTTTGCTTCCCCTACTCCCTGTCTCCGGCCCACGTTCCTTCCTCCGTCTGCACAGCGGCGGTGCTCCTGGACCCGATGCCTGGTGGAACACGCTACTAGCCCGGCAAAACATATCAGTCCCGCTGTTTTGGAAAAGGCGAGCGCTGACGGTGTATGAACGCTTCATGTTCTTTAGATTGATTACCTGCTCTGATCCTACTCACTGGAGGTATTTTTTATGTTTATTTAATATTAACGCTGAACAGAACACGAGAGGTTCTGCAATAAACTAAGGTCTTTTTCGTATCAGTTGAGTGTCTGACATCGCAAGTCATCCGTGTGCGCTAACAAAAAAGTGGCGAGTGCCAATCCTGCAGGGGTGCAGCGCAGGCGCAGAAATTGATGAACGCATTGGTTTCGAACATAACTACTACTATAATTAGAAATGGGTGGAAAACGGAATCACTGTGCGCACTATAGTGTCTCACTGTTCCTATGCAGCTGTGGGTATTAGCAATGGTGGGGTCGCTATTGGATCTAAAATTCAGAATTCTAATTAACCTTGTCAGATTGGCCGCGAGTGCGCTGGCATTTCTGTAGGATGTAGTTAGCGGAGTTCCCTTCGCAACGCTTTGGCAGCCTGAGACTAACATTTAACTTCCGAACCTCGCTTAACTCGAAGCCCATGGGCCGGCGTTGTATTCCTTTTCGTACTAATTGCAAGATCATCATCGGTTCAAAAAACGTTTGAACAGGCACTGATTAAAGGTGCTTTGAGCTTAACCATTGTACAGTGTAAGGAAGTAAATTCAATTTTGGTGTACTAATTGATTTAACGAGATGTGAATGCTTTCATAACTGAAATTTTGCAGGACATCAAACTATGTGATTAATAAGAACGGTAAACTGGGCTAGTTGGTAGGAATTCATACTGAAAACTGCGCAAAAAACGAAGACACAGAACGAGAAGGCACGACACGGGCGCAGACTATCAACTGAATTTTTATTCAATTAAGAGGCCTATATATGTATCTTCTACCCACAGTGAGAAAGCACAAAAACACAACAACCGCGATAATAAATAAATGAATAAAAATTCAGTTGATAGTCTGCGCCCGTGTCGTGCCTTCTCGTTCTGTGTCTTCGTTTTTTGCGCAGTTTTCAGTATGAAACTATGTGAATTCTCTTGCGAGGACAAGTTGGAGGATCGCCGACAGATTTTCTCTAGAATATATGCGCTCTTCCAATACGCGAAATTCGTTATGGTGCATGGGCCAGCTCTAAGGATTCTATGGTTCAAAATGCAACGACTTATCCTTCACCTCTGCAAAAATGGATCAAAATTGTTTATTTCCTTTGCCGTCCGATTCGCGACAGTACATTGCAAATAATATCTGCGTTCCCTCCCTTTCCACACGAGCTCATCTCTTTCCCTTTGTTCACTTCTCTAGAATGCGTACTGTAGAATTCTCCTTGTCGAATCCTTTTGCCCGCTATATTGTCAATTGTTTTGTTTTCGCACAGTGATCACCGCCAGCGGGGAACGGCGAAGCGCACATACACGACGTGACACCAGAGTCAACAACAAGACATTTCTCGCCATCAGAGGCGCAGAGTCCTTTCATCCCCGCCTTCCCTGTGAGACAGTGTGCCTGCAGAGCAAGCGGTGAGGCGCGGGCACACATGGATTCGACCGAGCTCCGCTACCCCGAAGAAACCTAGCGGTGTTGAATGGGGTCGATTGGTCACACCGCTACGACAATCGCTAATATCTGAGCGACTGGCTAAGCGGGTTCTAACAATTACAACAGCTTGGGAGATGAGGTTGGTATAGTCCCTGTACAATAGCAAACAGTCTCAAGAGGCACCGGTGTTTGCGCCAAGGCATTTCAGAATGCCTGGCCCTACGGAAAATTGAGCCCTTCTTGCGTTGCCTAATACTCCCCGTCCGTGGAGTAATTACAAGGACAATGAACAAATGTGAAATCTGTAGCATTTCACGATGTAGCTCGAGCAGCCGGCAGTATCGCAGATGCGAGTTGTCGCGCAATTGCCTGTACATAATATCATCAACAATGTCTTAAAAAAGCGGAACATCTGAAGCGATAGCCATTATAGACCAATGACGCAGATGGAGGCATTAAACATGTTTAAAATATCAATCTTTTCCGTTTCTTTTTATGAAATCACTCACCGCAGTAACGTCACCTTTGACATGTCCGATCAAGCGTCACCGTAAGTGTTAAGCTTAAAAGATACCTTTTTTCAGGCAAGAAGACATGGCTGCTACTAGCAAATATATTAGGAACGCAACGAAGCCCAATAGCTACTCAATTTTACTTTCGCAAAATTTACCTGTTAAACGAAGTTGTTACCGCAAGTTTTCGGACCGCGGAGAAGTTCATTTCTTCTCCCCGACGCTGCACGTGGCTTCAAAATTCATGGATTATCGCAAACAACCAAAAATAGGGCTGCAAGCACTTCCTCTCTGGACCTTTTCTCTTAAGCGTCAAAGATTTAAACCACTGAGATACGGCGCGACGAATGAGGTATGTGTGGACGCTTTGGCTTGTAACATCACAACAATTGCTTAAAGCACAACGAGAGATTGAACAAACATGCTCTTAACACTGACCTTTTTGTTTCGACAAACGTGGTCTTGACCTCTGGAAAGCACAATTCCTGCTCAGTTTGCAGGTCCTAGAAAATGCAATTACGACTGGAGATTCTTTGCACGGAAATGCCCCAATCCTCCCCCAGTACTACCTACACCTCACTTCTCCCCGTATCAGGGGGAAGCCACTCTTTGTAGCTCAGCCCCGGACGGCCATCTTCACCTAATCGCCCTGGCCACCTAGACAGCTGTGGCAAATATAGCCATCGACTAAGGGCTCCACACTCTGGGGGAATCGCTCCAATATTTCCTCATAAGAAAAGTTCTTTCCCTCTCACAATGAGTTGTCTGTTGGCCATCCCAGATTTTTATTACTTGTTGCCGCTTGCACAGACTCCCATTTCTTAATGTTTGAATACTTTTAGAACATGTGCTCGGCAATGAATCGCGCCGCTGCTGCTTTTGGTGTCTGCTGGACACCATCTGTAACTTTAATCCTGGGAGAAAATTCTGTCCTTGGTGTCTTCGACTAGTTATTGAAAAACGCGCGACTTTTTCAGCTAAAAAAAAAACACCACAGATCGGAAGGTTTACTAGCGCTGGTTAGTACCTGCCCCTAGTTCCAGCTATCGGGAGCGGAGAAGCCGGAGCTCACCCGCATAGCACTGGAAAAGCACTTGTGCGAAGAGAACTGGTGCGAAGAGCACTGGCGAGCACAACTGAAGGAGGTTCCGGTCCCCAGTGTTTCGGGTGGGATCGCAGGACCCTATAGGCAGTCACATTATACTGTATGGCATGGTTGCAATGAACTAATCAACGCGAAAAGTCTTTGTCGGGCTGAGTCGCTTAGCAGTCGAAAGTTGGAAGGCCCACCTGGCGCATGTAGTAAATCTAGCCAGCCATTTAGCTTATGGAGTGGTTGACGGGCAGCTGTCGTAGCTATTCGACGCGAAGCATAGTCCGGAAAGTCAACCCGTAGAACACAATGAATACTCTATACGTGGAATGCAATAGAGATAGCGGTATGGGGACATTGTTTTTCTCGAGCCACCCTAGCAGTCGGGTTTCGATCCAGCCTTGGAAGGTTGCCACGCTGAATTTGCGGATCAGGCTATATTCTTTGAGCAGTGTTAAATGTGGCTCTGGCAAAGAGGCCGTTATCGCATAATCACAAGAAGTGCACAGTAATACACAGGAACTCCTTCATATTGGCTGCATTTTAAGGAGTTCGTTCGCTTGAAGGCCGCACTTATTCAGGACCAACTTCCACCCATCATATTTTAGTTTTCAGCATCCTAAGAAGGCAGTTCCAATACGCGCTGAAACAAAAAAAAAATATATACAGTAACGTTCTCAGCTCTCCTTCGGTTTGTTTCGATTGTTTTAAATAGAAAAATGGCTGAGGCTTAACTTGGTTAAGCCTGTAGAATGCGAAGCATCATCGTGTCGCGTAATTTGGAGGCGCACAACCACAGCGACGGCGTGAGGTGGGCCCCCGTTTCTCCATTGTCGTGACGCCATCAAGTCACGTGGTGTGACGTCATGTATCACGTGATTTGGAGGCGCACAACCACAGCGACGGCGCGAGGTGGGCCCTCGTTTCTCCACTGCCGTGTCGTCATCGTGTCAGGTGGTGTGGCATCATCGTGTCACGTGATTTGGAGGCGCACAACCACAGCGACGGCGCGAGGTGGGCCCTCGTTTCTCCACTGTCGTGACGTCATCGTGTCACGTGGTGTGACGTCATGCATCACGTGATTTGGAGGCGCATAACCACGGTGAAGGGCTGAAGTGGTAGCTAAAGTAGTATGCTTCGCATAAAAGTTGTATAGCGCCCGGCGAAGCTATAAAGCGCAGGCGCTGAGATCGGCGTTCCCGCGATAGAAGAAAATAAAGATGGACAGCGCGTGCTCGGAGCGCACGCCCGGCACGAGCTGTTCGGAACTAGAAGCCTGGCACGCTGGTCGTCTTGCTCTGGTGCTCCGCTGCGACTCCGCAAAATCCTCAACAGTGGTGACCCGGCGAACCGTGCCTTCTATCCCAGCGGCGTCCTAGCATGGCGTACAAGCAGGACCCAAGTTTCGACCCGCCGCTCCCAGAGTTCCGGCCTGCAGGCGTCGGCGGGTGGTTCGCCCAACTGGTGCTGCGATGTACCTGAACGGCATTACCATCCAGCCGTTTAAACACGCAGTCCTTTGCGAAATCCTCCCGCCCGACCTCCTGTGTCGGCTCACCTACTCTGCCATCGGCTTCCACATCACTGCAGCGTAAAGAAGACGAGCACAAAGGAAGAAAACACTTACGACACGGACAAACGCTGCAGCGTTTGTCCGTGTCGTAAGTGTTTTCTTCCTTTGTGCTCGTCTTCTTTACGCTGCAGTGATGTGGAAGCAAAGTAACCAACTTGCCCAGAAGCTCGTTTTGCCATCGGCTGCCGGCCATACGATGAGCTGCGTGCGGCCGTCTTGGCGGACTTCGGCGCCTACTTTTTTCTGCCGCCGCTCTACGACGCAGCGGACCCATTTTCGCCGCCGCCGGCCTCTGGCCCTGCACCGGCATCGCTCGCGCCCACGCAGCCTTCATCAGAACCCGGCCCGCGTCAGCAGCCCCTCGCCGTCACTCCAGTCCAGCGTCTCCGGCCCAGCTTCTTTAGCACCGACCGCACCAGACGCTGCCGCATCGCTTCCGTTGGAACACCCCACATTGCACGCTGTCGACAGAAAACCACTGCTTTTCCTCGAAGCACCTGATGCTCACCAGGCGTTAATACTGAAGCGAAAGATTTACTACGGGACCTCGGGGAAGAAATTGTGGACAGTGTAAATTTGACCATCAGATGAGTTAGAGGTGAAATCATTAAAAAGGGAAAAAATAAATTGAAGTGATATCCATGACTGTTTTAAGATCACTTTTAAGGGCCGCTCAGCGAGACCACTAGGCTGTCGCCGCGGCCAATACGCTGTGTGTTGAACCTCTGACACTGTCGTTGTTGTTGCCTCAAAAACGATGGCCGATTGCACATACCAACGATGGAAGATTGGCCATGTTTTGGTGCAGACCAAACGGGAAAAAACACATACCGGAATATCTCAGGCGGCTCGTAAATACAAATACAGGATTGTGTGCAAAAACAAAACACCAATTTTGAGAGATCTTGAGGAAATCGGAATGAAAATCGAGGAAACAAAGCGGTGTGGGTTGAATGACTAAAGTTCCGAGCAATTACCAGAAATAAAATAATTTTGGGAGAACAGTAAAGCCGTCGATTAGTTAACAAAACAATCTCCCGGTTTCAATAATATACTCGTAACGACGCGGACACACCTTCTTAAGGGCATGCCCTTCGACGGTTGAAGCGTAGAAGAGGAGGACGGGAAGAGTAAACAGCAGCCATAACTGAGCGCGAGGATTTGCAAAAAACTGAATTCCGTGCCGTGCAAACCGCCAGCAGTACAGGGTGAAATGCTCTGTTTCAACGTCCCAGCATGATGCACAGAGATTCGACGGCGTAAACCCAGAACGGCATAAATATAAATTAAGGCTACCCTACTGAAAAATCCGGTATAAATATTAAACCGGAACCGCATACCGGGTTATTGTACAGGATTTGCGATACCGGATTACCGGAGTATCCTGCATAATACAGGACAGTCCTGTATTATACAGGATACTCCGGTATCGCAAATCCTGTTTGCGATACCGGATTACCGGAGTATCCTGCATAATACAGGACAGTCCTGTATTATACAGGATACTCCGGTATCGCAAATCCTGTACAATAACCCGGTATGCGGTTCCGGTTTAAAATTCATACCGGATTACAGGACAGTTCTATATCATACAGGACAGTCCTGTATTGTACAGGCTAGCCCCGTAATATACAGGAGGGCCCTGTTTCACAGGACAAAGGCAGGAATAAAATGCTTCAAATATATCCCACTTAGACTAAATCTGCACAAAAACTGGGGCAATTCTCCAACGAATGCCATAAGTGTAGTACATGCCAAATGCTGCAATTACAGAGCCTCGGAAACTGGTTATCTGCGATTATCAGCGACTCGCATTGCAGTCGATGTGCAATTGTGTTATTTGCTCCCAGCTTTCACCAAGTATTGGCAGCTTGGTGAATATTATAATGCATCAAAAAATTCGAACGATGTTTATTTTTTTCGCATGTCTTGAACCAGCTCACTGAGGTAATAATTTAACTCTTTGCGACGATCTACCGGCGATGGGGTCTCCACAGGGTGCTGGCCAATGAAGTAGTGAAAAGCACCTGCAGAAAAGAAAATATGAATGCTAGTACATAAGGCCCTCAGCTGATCATTTAATTGGGCACTGACACACAACATAATGCATTGAGCACTTTGACATGCAACTTACGGCCAATGGCTTGTAGCTTTTCAGGGGTCATTGGCTTTCTGCCCACTTTGGAGGCTTCTGACTTCAGGTACCGATGACAAGCTTGCCCTGTCACGCTCCTTTCCAGGAGTTGTGGAGTCGTCCAAAGGCTGCGGGCTGCGTCCTTGCAGAAACGCGAATCTTTGGGTGCCACCGTAGCTGCTGCCCACTTTGCCGGAGGAATAAAAATTCTATTCCCGAGGTGGACCTGTCTGCAATAATTACAAATGCATACCCCAGTAGCACAAACGGGGCTCGGAATTGCAGGCCCTCGTGGGCCCAGACAAGCCACAGAGAAGCCAGGCGTCTCATGATGCCTGGCCCTGGGCATTGGCAATGCTCAGTATCGTGAATGCACCTCACGCTTTTCGTATTTGAATCAATAATGTATTGCAAATCTGCGTCGTAACATTGTTGGTGTGTAAACAGGTTGCTCGGACGATTCCAATGCTTGCGTGGTCATCCTCCATTATTTACAGCACATACCGCAGCATCGATGCGATGCGTGATGTTTGTTCAACGTCTTGAGCCGCTCCCCCTCAGGACGCTTATCGCTGATTGCTCTATGCCATATGCCTCTGTAAAGAAAGAATACAAGCCATAAAACTAATTTTATTCGTGTTATCATGAAGGACAAGTAATTTCGGTATGTAGCTGAAAGAAAATTTTGCACTATTTCGTCCATCTATGCTACAAATTGCTAGTTAGAAAGACACTGGACAGTTAGAACGTTTTTGTTGACGCCGAGCATATAACCGAGACGGAGGCAGTACTTAAAGAACAGAGTGATTTGAAATGCGTACTTACGTCCTAGCAGCACGACGTCGCCGTCATAAAATCCGCCTTCACCGCCGTGGCCTCCACCGGTCAAATGTCAGTAAATGTCACTGTTCACCACTCACGTCTTTCGGAGCGAAGTCATTCAACACTCTGAGAAGGACGATAGGGTTCCACCATATTTTCACTGGACGTACGCATGGAAGGCGATGTCATCTTCGGTCGTGGATTGATCAAGCAACACGAGGAAAGGCACAAAAAACTGCATAACAGAAATTCAACGAGGACTAGCGAGTGCCAGCGTGTATTCGCAGCTACCTTCATCGCTTCACACTCAACCGAACCGCAGGAGAGAAGAAAAACCTGTTCCAGACGAACGCAGGAAAGGCGGGGGAGCACTTCTGCATACGTCACCGCGCAGCGACCGGACGCAGTGAACAAGTAGAATCGAGGCCCCTCTCCACTTCATGGAAGCGCCGCAGGGAGTGTGGTCGGGAGGGCGGCTTAAGGCGGGGGTACCACGGCGGCCATCTTGGACAAGATGTTAGTTCGACCACCAGGGCGGCTCCACTTGTCCGTGGAAGCGAAAAAGCGCTCCTCCGAGACGGTCTGATCCTCCTCTCTGCGTTACCTTGACCTCCTCTCGCTCGCATGGTGGCAGAAGGAGGCGGTTAGTCACGGAGGGGGGATAGACGCCCCGACAATGACGACCGACCGCGCTCGAACGTGTTTGGCACACTCGTACTGCTTCTTTCGCCCCCACGCACCCCTTTGCGGCCCTGCAATGGTGCCTGGCGATTCTTTTTTAGGAGGTACTATTTCGTATGTGACCTTTTGCGGGGCTAGTTGATGTGACATTGTGTTCAGTTGGAGTCAGCGCCCGTCCTGTCCGTCTTTCTGTGTGTTTTGTGTAGAATTTAGCGCTGTGTTTACTTTCCTGAACACGAAGTCTCTATATCTTTGACATTTACAGAAATTATATTTTGTTTCCATTTTTTCCAGAGTTGTACACGTTGTTTTGTAGTTATTCTTTTCTCACGACCCTGAAAAATATTTTGATGACTAGCAGCGGCAGCCACGGCAAACAATATTACAAAATAAAGCTTCGTAGGTTCCACTGGCATCCATAACAAAGGGCCACAAGACATCTATGGGCTATGGCCTTCGTAAAACTATGGATGATGTCGAAATGAATGCAGCGGAATAGTAGATGACCTCTTGGTTTCAAAGGGCGGTTGCCATGTGTGTTGTCACAGCCTTTTCTGCCGTCAAAGGCGCGTGGCGCGTAGCTTGTGTGCTATTGATTCCCGTTCGCCATGCAAACGTTTATTTCGCAATTCCAGGAAAAACACCTGGAGGGAAACATCAACCCGAGATTTCGAAGCATGGCGAGTGTTTTTATTGTTTACTCACACACTGCCAGTGCTATGTAGAATTCTAAGAGAAAGCTGATATGGTAACAGTAAATAAGAGAAAAGTGGCAGAATAAGGTGTATCAGAAAGGTACAAACATATTGCGTTCAAGTCGTTGGGTCAGTACCTGCGGAGAGGAAAAGAAAGCAATATCACAGTGTGTTAGCCCCCTTCATCTCCCACCCGTTCCCGATAATAGCTTGGGAGAGGTAGTCTGTGACGTTGAGATGCGTTTCAAGTAATGCTGAATTTTTTTTTTCCGCCCGCGCATCCATGCATGATAACAAAAATCCCGAAAGCGCTTACGGCCGCAGCCGGCAACATTCTTTTCGTTCACTTTTTATTGTCAAATAAACTACTACTACCACCAAGGTTCGAAAAACGGAAAGGAAACACTGCCTGTGAAACTTCGACTGGAGACTGCGGGACATAGCTGGCAAGAGCGAATAAGTACTCATTACAATCGCGTCGAGTTTCTCTCTACTCTGGCCTTAGCATAGCATTTCCATCCATTCATTGGAACTGCATTTTGTTGCCACACGAGGCAACGTTCCTGCTTTTCTGATATCGTTAGTGATCAGCACGAACTTCTGATAATTCCAACAGTTCTGATTCCCTGCTGTCTTGTGAACACGGATGTGAGCGTGCGGCAGCATCTGTCTAGAAAATAAGCGATCGAATGTGAATATTGCACTACCCCCCAACCCCCTCCCATCTTTTTGTACTGGCACTGTTTGTGTATTAAATTTGTATATTAAAAGGCTCATTTTTTCTCCATTCCGGGGAATGCGGGAAGTCAGAGCTATACGCACCGTGGTAGTCCTCTAGCTGATGTCCGCAAAATCAGTGGACTTTTGCTTTCACGTCACTTTTCAACTGAAATCGCTTCTGCTGCTCTGTTTCGTGTTTGCTCTAGCATAAGAAAACATTTTGTGCTCACGCTGAGGTCTGGGGCAAATCGATCCTTGCACAATAAGTGAATTTCGCTGATAGGTAGCGGAAATTCGCAGATCTGGCCTCCCAGTGGTCTGCATTGTCCAGGAGCCGATGCGAAATATATGGCGGCGTTTCAGGATAGCGCTTCTCAACCGATGAGCTATAGCGCGAGGCAGGGGTGCAAGATCGTGTCTTCGCCCTAGGATAATCATCTCTGGCCGCCTCCTCTCTCGCTACTCACAGCGTTCCCTGTGCTCCTTCTAACACGGAGCGCCCGGCAGCTCTCTCGCTGAAAAAAAAAAATTCTTTTAGAATAGCTGTGGAAACTGCGCAACGGAACCAGTTGTCAGAGCGTCAGCCAACGCAGGGTATTCGTCCCGTGGATACATGAGCCGGACAGAAGTCGAGTTGAGTCCGCATTTTGAGGGAATGTGAAAAAGAAATCGAGGAAGAGAGTAGAGGAGTCTTGGTTTTCCTTCTCAAAAGTTGCTCTTTCGAATACTCAGCTCGACCTGCGCTCTGATCGCATTTCTTTTGATCGTGATAGTCCGTTCAAAAAGCGCTTGAGTAAGAGGCCTCAAGGGTCCAACTGCAGTCCAACTGCAAATTTTGCAGTAACACTTATTTCGTCTATCGTGTTCAAAAAACTGCGCGAAAAAATACCCTAGAAGCGAGAAATAAATACGCCAACTGGCAGTATGGTTTTATTTTTTTACTTTTTCGCGAAGTGTTGCAGTCACCTGATGCGCTAACCCCTGCGCCTTGGCAGCGACACGCGGTACGCCGGAGTCTCTAACGTCATGTGCGAGCCATCTTGGGCCGGCAGACCAGCATACTCGACATTCGTAGCGGCAACTATTTTTCTGAAGAAACATGCCTGTTCCAAAAGAAACAACAGTGGAGCGAAGGCATAAGTCTAAACAGATCATATCAACATTTTGAAAAAAATAACATAATCTACCAACCACGCGCACAGATGTCGAACCTGCTTCTTCAGCCACACCTGACTATAGTTGTTATAAAGGTTATTCACGTGACAAAAGCGTGATAAGCCACTTGCCCAGAAAATTTGATAATGGCATCCACTCCAGAGGCACACGAGGGGCATAGTTTGTCAGTACCCTCCAGTTGATGCCTTATGAGCACTGTTAGGGCACCCCTGTTGGCACCCTCATTTTTTGTACGATGTGCACGTTGATCGGCTACCGGGATACAGGGTTGCCACAAACGAGCCTCCTAGAGCCCTCAAATCCTCAATAGTCCTGGAAGCCAGGCTAGTCGAGGAAGACTGCATACTACATGTCTACTCGAAACGCAAAGCTCAACTTAGCAACTAATTTCTCATGATGAGAGCTGTGCCCGCTTCAGCACTCCTGCGTAACACAAAAACTGCAGCAACTAAAACTCTTTATTATGAGAAATAAATAACCATCCAAAAATATAAAAACCGGAAAAGAGAAACAGACAATAAAGTGGCTGGACTACCAATTGTTTATTCGCAAGTCTGGGGCTCAAATATATACAGGGCACTCAGTCACTGTCACAAAGTGCGCGCATGCCTTATCTTTCTTTTTTCTTCTCCGACCAAATTGACCACGGCTGGCCACGGCGCCGGTAGTATGCGGGCATGTCGGGACGCAGCGGCGATGACTTTGCCTCCCCCCGCATGGGCGTTGACCCCTCGCGACGCTGGGGGGTCAAGACTACGCCGTCCCCCTCCTCAGGATTATCGCCGGGAAGCGAGTGCTTTCGCGAGGGGGGGGACGGGAAGCGGCCGGTGAATGCCCTAGCACCCGTCCCAACCTTGGGAAGTTAACATCGCTCCTCGTTAGGACCATACCTTTCCTACGCGTCCCCTTCAGTTTATTCATGTTTCTTCTCCCCCCTTTTCAACATCTGTAAATCGTTGGTGTACGGGGCCGAGAGGATTCGTTTGCTTTTATTTGTTTTTTTGTGGTTTGTCACGTGAACACGGTGGCGGGAAAATCACGACCGAGTTAGTTGGCTTAGAGATTTCGGTGCGTGCCGACGTGTGTGGGGTCAGCCAGGGCAGTGGTCGGGAAGCGAGCCTAGGCGGTGTCTGACGCGTAGAGCGCGGTGACGGCGGCCCCGAAAGACGCGTGGAAGACGCGTAACTTGTGGCCCAAGTTCGCCCGTATCCGCAACCCCCCATCAGCACCGCGCGCTTCCGCAGCCCGACGCTCCCTGCGACCGGACCTTGCCACTACGCAGCTAAGCCACCGTTTCTCACCACTCGCTCCACTCTTTTCTTTGTTCTGTCGCTGTTCTCGTCCTATTCTTTTGTACATTGCTTTAATCGTGTAACCTTGTTGTATAGTTCCCGCCCTGCTGTTTTCCTTCTTATTGTTAATAGTTGTTTGTGTGCTTCTGATTTTGTGCTTGTAATTCGTGTCGCGTCTCTGTATTGCCGCTGTTTTGCTGGGTTTGTTTTGTACCCTTTTGGTTGCGGTTGTTTGCTCGAGTAAAGGGCTTTCTAAAGAAACTTGCCTACGCCTCATGCCTCCGGTCAACGGCTAATCAGGCGTGGCCCCTATCGCCGGTCAGCAGTCTAACCTCATCTTCCGCACGCGGGGTGGAGAGGTTTGTCGCTCTACCCCCTCCTAACTTACGGAGAGTGCAGTGGTGGGCAGGTTGGCCCGATTAATTATAACTTCGGCGCCAATCAAACATCTAGCCGCCCACCATATCGTGACAATTGGCGTCCGCGACAGGACTTGCTGACCACGATTGGCCTTGACCGCGAGGCATAGCATCCAGGCAATAATCTCAGGCATTGCGAGAACTGAGTACCAGAGCCTTGGCGCAATGGCAGATTTGGAGGAGATAATTGCTCTCGGGAGACAGCTGGGCTTCGAGGGGGTAGCCCTTCAGGAATTCATCAGAAACGAGCGCGCGAAACGGCGCGAGCGTCGTCGCGAAGAGGATGAGCGCCGTCGTCAGGAGGACGAGCTAGACAAAGCGCGCTCAGCGCGCAGGCTGCTGGAGATGCAGAAAGAACTTGAGGCTCTTCGAGCAAGGAGCAATCTTAGCAGGAGCGAAGGCTCTGATTACGCTTCAGACGGAAGCGAAGTGCCAGGTGAGGCAGCACGTAAGGTGCTTGAGGCCGGAGAACGGAAGTACCTGCAAGGCGACTGCAGGGTGGTTGCAGAAATGACACCGGCAGCAGACCAGGTGGTTTTACGGACACCTCCCGAACATGGTGAGCAGACGTTCAAAGGGGGGGAACTTTGTATCGTCAAAGGACGAGCTGGTGAGCTCGACCATGCGATCGGGGTAGAGGTGAGTCCGGAAACACCTGACGCGAATACGCTGGAAGAGCGGTTCTGCCGAGTGCCGGCACCACCATCAGACGTCACATTTGAGGCAATAGTGTCGCCTGACCTAGAGAATGGGACACTGGGGCGGTCTTTCGGGAACAAAGATCCCGGCGATGTCGCGGCTCCCGAGCGACTGACCGAGAAACGGGCTGTGAAATGCCCCGGTCCTCATGATGATGAGGAAAGAAGGGCCGAGCTCGACGGTGCGGTCCGAGTAGAGGTGAGTGCGGAAACAGCTGAAGCGAATACGCTGGAAGAGCGGTTCAGCCGAGTGCGGGCACCACCCTCAGGCGTCACAAAGGCGGCGACAGCACCGCCTGATCTAGCGAATGGAGCACGGGTGCAGCCTTTCGAGATACGAGAGGATCCTGGGGCTGTCTCGGTTCCTGAGAGGCTGACAGAGCCGCAAGGAGGGGAGTGTGACGACCTTGATGTCGTCGAAGAACCCGAGGCCGAGCTCGACGGAGCGGTCAGAGTCGACGAGCATTGCTCGGACGCGTCGGCTGTAGAGCCGGACCGGGAGCATGGAGCACAGTTGTGGTCCGTAGGGGAACCAGCGGGTCGCGATGATGCCGCAGTTTCCGCGCGGCTTGAACCGCTTCATGCTTTTACGGAAGAACCATTTTGCGAGGAGCCAGCGGTACAGGTGGGAGTACAGGTCTGCGTGGGGGTAGGGCGAGCCGGTTGCTGCGAGAGTGCCGTTTCCGCACAGCCAAGCGCACAACCAGCAAATGACGTAAAGTCATTAGGTACCCGCCAAGGGGACTATTCCCACGAAAGACCAGGTTACCGCACTGGGGATATGTGCAGCTCGACAAAAGCGGGCTCGCAAGTAAGCCCTGTCGGGCAGTGCCCGTCTTCCACGGCTGCCTATCAGGAAAGGGAGAAAGAAGAGCCTGCAGTGCTTCATAGCAGCCTGCAAAGTATAGGGCACGTGATTTGCATGGCTCCTACCGGACTCGTGAAACGCTCAAACGGCAAGAGCCGTTTTCACGCCGCGGTGAAGAGTTGGCACGACGCTCGAACGATCCCTCGCATCGACGGTCTCAGCGTCGAAGTAGGCGGGAGAAAGTTTTTGGGCGGAAAGTTCCGCACCAAGAGGTACGGTGAAGTCCCACTCAGCGCCGCAGTAAAGGGAGACGCGAGGCCGGCACTGATTATCTTTGCCGGAACCTAGATGGTCATGAGAGATCAACGCTCCACCCTTTCTGGGCAGACATTCCTTTTCCTTCCTTCATACTTTGTGGCTTGTCTTCCTATGTTTTGGGAATGCTGTGCTGCGCAAGATGTTTGTGTATGTTGCTTAACATTTCAGTGTCGACCTCTTTCGATGTAATGTGCGTATGTTGTGTGCAGTGTTGAACTGTTTCGACTCCAAGTGCAGTGTGGAACAGTCTGCAGTGACTGTGACGTGACTGCGTGAAGTGTGCAGTGCGCGATCCGGCGAGCCGTCGGGGAAAACTGATGAGGCGACGAGATGGTGCGCCCTGGTGACTGTGAAGTGCGCGTATTTTATCTGTGTTTCCTTGCTCGGCAAGACGCATTTGTGCATGCACGACATTTGTGCATTTGATTTTGAAATGTTATTAAGAATAACATTCTTTTCGTGGGGGTTGTGTCACAAAGTGCGCGCATGCCTTATCTTTCTTTTTTCTTCTCCGACCAAATTGACCACGGCTGGCCACGGCGCCGGTAGTATGCGGGCATGTCGGGACGCAGCGGCGATGACTTTGCCTCCCCCCGCATGGGCGTTGACCCCTCGCGACGCTGGGGGGTCAAGACTACGCCGTCCCCCTCCTCAGGATTATCGCCGGGAAGCGAGTGCTTTCGCGAGGGGGGGGGACGGGAAGCGGCCGGTGAATGCCCTAGCACCCGTCCCAACCTTGGGAAGTTAACATCGCTCCTCGTTAGGACCATACCTTTCCTACGCGTCCCCTTCAGTTTATTCATGTTTCTTCTCCCCCCTTTTCAACATCTGTAAATCGTTGGTGTACGGGGCCGAGAGGATTCGTTTGCTTTTATTTGTTTTTTTGTGGTTTGTCACGTGAACACGGTGGCGGGAAAATCACGACCGAGTTAGTTGGCTTAGAGATTTCGGTGCGTGCCGACGTGTGTGGGGTCAGCCAGGGCAGTGGTCGGGAAGCGAGCCTAGGCGGTGTCTGACGCGTAGAGCGCGGCGACGGCGGCCCCGAAAGACGCGTGGAAGACGCGTAACTTGTGGCCCAAGTTCGCCCGTATCCGCAACCCCCCATCAGCACCGCGCGCTTCCGCAGCCCGACGCTCCCTGCGACCGGACCTTGCCACTACGCAGCTAAGCCACCGTTTCTCACCACTCGCTCCACTCTTTTCTTTGTTCTGTCGCTGTTCTCGTCCTATTCTTTTGTACATTGCTTTAATCGTGTAACCTTGTTGTATAGTTCTCGCCCTGTTGTTTTCCTTCTTATTGTTAATAGTTGTTTGTGTGCTTCTGATTTTGTGCTTGTAATTCGTGTCGCGTCTCTGTATTGCCGCTGTTTTGCTGGGTTTGTTTTGTACCCTTTTGGTTGCGGTTGTTTGCTCGAGTAAAGGGCTTTCTAAAGAAACTTGCCTACGCCTCATGCCTCCGGTCAACGGCTAATCAGGCGTGGCCCCTATCGCCGGTCAGCAGTCTAACCTCATCTTCCGCACGCGGGGTGGAGAGGTTTGTCGCTCCACCCCCTCCTAACTTACGGAGAGTGCAGTGGTGGGCAGGTTGGCCCGATTAATTATAACTTCGGCGCCAATCAAACATCTAGCCGCCCACCATATCGTGACAGTCACACGATCCGCGCACAACTGCTATCACATCAACCCTCCTTCGTGGAATCACAGTTTGCAACGACTTCAGCATCTTCAATCTGACCATCGATCTCCAAGTTCCGGTTTCCTGCTTATTGTACAAAAGTATCTTTGCAGAAGCAGCGTCAGAAAATCATGGCAAAATACAGTGATATACAATAAATCGCCAAAAAGAACAACAAACAAGAAACAACAAAAGCGACAGAACGCTTTCAGCGCATAACAATAAATCCATAACACGCAGAAAGGACTTCTTTATTAGAACTCATTTGCTATCAAGGCCTGGTGATTACGAAAAAAACATATAATGAATGCGGGTTACTTATTTCGAAGAGCAGCAGAACAATCACTACAACATGCGGCTCCTTTGCAATGAGAAAAGCCCCAAAGAACCTGGCGCGCTGTCTTATTCGCGACTCCTGCCAAGAACCTTGATGCTGTCAAGCGCCGGCTCTCATTTCCACTCTGCGCAGTGAAGAGGTAAGTTAGATCCAGTTCCCTTTTCTAGCGATTTTGAGTGCTCTCATGCTGCGAATTTCATACACCACACCAATTGCACAATCCGCAAAGCATTCACCATGCCTCTTTTCGCACTGGTGCTTTTTCTACGCCCATTACGTGTTCACAAACCGCTGAGCTGTCTCGTGGCCGAGAAAGGTTGCAAGCCGGCACGAAGGTACGGAAGTAGTCTGCATGAAAAATAAGCGGAGGCGTTCTACTCCAAGACTATTCTGTGGCGGAGCGACAGCGTGTCGTCAGCAATGTACCATGTATTGAAGGAGACTGATCTTTGTCACTGCGCAGTGGCAAGTGGGCTGGTCATTGTTCGGGCTCTGGTACGAAGTGGCGAAGGAAAGCAGTCGGGGCGACGGTCAGTCAAGAAAGCTTTTTATGCGCTGATTATGGGGTAAACCACTCCTGCCGTCACGAGCGCAAAGCCAGTTTCTTTTCATTTCCTGCCTAGCCTCTGCTGCCTTGCTACAGAAGGTCGGCTGCGAACCCCTAAATTGTACTATTGTACTTTCTCTATAGCTCCCTAGGAGTACTCTCGAAGTTACATGGCGACATTTCAAAGGTTTTTCATCAGCGGAAACATGGCTCTGTTCGTTTAGCAATTACATTTGCTATGAAATATTCTCCAAGTATTTGCGAAAACAAACTAATTTTCACAATGTGCTGCAGCACCGATCGTCACTACCTGCAACACCCATCGTCACTATCATGATTTTCAAATAGCACCTATTTTGCCATGTGACAGCGCAATGGAAGTGCCATTCGTTCATGGGGAGTGCACTTCGTGAAAGTATCACTAAAGTTGCCCGTGTGACAGGGGTATAAATCCCCGCACGCACGCGCACAAACACGGAAAATGGCACGGTTTCAAAAACAGCTTTGACTTGTGTGATCATACACGGTAAACCATTTTTGAAAAGTCACTAAATTGCATTTGAAAACTATCAAAATGTAGCAATTACTACTCAAACATGATGCCACTTCATTTTCAGAAATTATGGTTTAAAACCGTTAATTATCGTCACGTATATACAAGTACGCTGGACGAAGTTCCTACGGTAAACTCATATTTCTGGATTTCCTGCAGCGCAAACACACCCCCTACCCCGGCGGCGCAACATGTAGGCTCTCAGCCGTCATTTCTCTTCACTGCTGCCGAAAAAAAAAAAATCGACAACACGCCTTTCCGGGTGGACGGTCGCTTTTAGATAATGGGACTCTGACAGCTAGGGAGATAGGGGAAATGAACAATAACGCCCCTGCACACTGCTTTGTTTTCTTTCTCCACATGGACTCAACAAACGCACTCGCGCAAGGCTCGCAAGGCCTCGCGTATTTGTGTGTGTGTAGCTATTTTCGTCTTGTTATATGTCCGCAGCTGCATCCATGAGCAGGCATACCGGGCAGTGTACATTCCCCCCACCCCCGCAGTTGTTGACCGAGCAAGCGTCGTTCCTGGAAAGAAACGCGCAACGCACCGCTTCACCACGACGGTGAGAGCAAGGGTTCGGTGCCGCGCTAAAGATTTTTATTACAAACACCACTGCAATGCCTACTCCCGTAATATCTTAGAATTTCATGAAATATTCAGGAAAATAGATGTCTGTGTAAATGATGGCAGATTTTTTTCACGTTCCATGATCATGCACACAAAAGCAACCGCTGTGGCAAATGCTATTTCAAGGCCGGAATGCGAAGACAATGCAAGCATGCTGCTGCTGTATGCTTTTTTGTAAACAAGCATGAGGAACCGTCCTGAGCAAGAGGCTGAAGCGTTCGTCAGATCTGGTGAAATGTAGAGTTCCGGCCCCTTCCAGTTAGGTTTTTTTTATAACCACGCTAATGAAAATCTGGCCGTAAATGTTTATCAGGTAGACAAGCACCATTTTTAAAATATTTATAGTCTTTCTTCTAATTTATGAATACGGATCGACACTAACGTCATTTTATGTTCCCCGCTTTGTAAACCAGGTCAAAAAACAATTTGCCATGTAAAACCTGCTTCCCGCATAACCTTGCTGAATTATCCTGAAGTCCTTGATGGTGTTGGTGAGAGGGCTTCGAAATCTGCTGAAAAATAGCTCTTAGACGAAATGTTTTCACCAATGTCATCCACAGACCACGCGGCCAAAGGACTTCACACCGGTTTCCAAGAAATTTCACCGGAAGCTCTCGGCCCCTCGTGTTCACGGAACTATCCTGAGTAGTAGTAGTAAGTGGCTTTTATTGTAAATGAAAAGGAAGGTAAAAGGATTCTTGCGAGCACCGGCATCTGCTATCATGTCTAGAAGCACCTGAGCTGGGGCTGGGGGAAGGAAATGGAAAGCGAGATGAGAGTGAGGGGGAAAACAAAGGGTACAGAGAGAGGGGAAGAGGAGGGAATACCTTCCCACCTGCTTGTATTTCCATTACGCGAGGCGATACAGCCAGTGGGGAGGACCGTGAAAGGTTTCAGCAGCCTCGCGTTGCAGGCGACCTGACACGTGAGGCGCGCACTTCGGGAGAGGGCGAGCGCGCTCTCTCTCTCTCTCTCTCACACACACACACCACAGACACTATGCTCGCCCGCTCCGCAAGCTCCCCCTCTCACTCGCATGCACCAAGCTGCCCCGCATGCCCGCAGCACAATTTTCTCCATTCTTGACCGGAGCGGAATTCCAGCCATGACTAACAACGAGGGACACCACCCCTTTTGAGCACCCGCGAGCAGGTTGGCACGTGCACATAGAGGAAGTGCCAGCGGTGCGAGCAGCAAGCGCACCATAGCAGACTTCCATATTTATGCAACTCACCTACTCCTATCTAGACACTACACGCGCATTCGTGCAGCGCCATGCGCAGTAAATGTCGCTGTACTATTGCGGAGCAGCTCTTCCGGAAACCGCGCCATTTACAAGAGCTAGTTTTGAATCATAATACCCTGTAGCCGAGACTGACAACTAATTGCATTTCTAACGATTTCGGTATCCGTGGTTTGCACACCACTGAGGGAAGGTACTGGTATTTCATGCAGTGCGAACAATGGCAAGAGATGCTGGCATTGTTTTTGCTGCATTGTGCGCGTGCATATCACCAGCTACGCTCCCATATACCTTTCAAGAATGTTATCCGTGCATTCTTTTTTTCTTGCAGTGTGTGATTGACATATAATTTTGGGGGCATGATTTTGCATTCACTACAATGCTAGTGAAATCGCACTGTCCACACATGCACTTCGCCACTGGTAGAGGCAAAAGCGGAAGGCTTCATTCACTTCCATTGATGTGCATTTTCAAAAGACAAACGCATGTTCCTTATAAAAACAGGACCATTTTATTGCAACATCTGCTAAGCACGTTCAGATGCCTTGCACAACTCCCCCGCACATCATGGTGGCTGCCTGAAAGCAAACAATCCATACCAATGTCATATGAATAAATAAATAAATAAATATGCGAGTCTATTTTCAGGAAGTGACAGGAAATGTCAGTGCTCAAAAGCAACACAAGTTTTGCTCTCTGGCCCCTTTTCAACACTACAGACAATAAAAAATGAGAAGTTGGGCTTCTTCGACATCCCTAAATTGTACTTCACGATCGCAATAAACCGGGATGATTAACTGAAGAGGTATACACCCAAGCAACTTATTCTTGCAGCGAAGTAGGAGAAGAAAAATTTACTTGCAGTGAATACGATACAGAAGCATGCACTGACTAGCGCATTTCTCTAGCCACAGTTATGCAGTGAATTTCACGAGCACAATTATATTTCTTTAAAAGCACCGCCCTCCTAGCACGAAACTAGAAGATAATCAGCATCATAGGCGCGTGCTAGGTGCATGAATGAAGAAAATTGAACGTCCTCAGCAAAAAATTTCACCGGTACTAAGGTATCTGCAGTAGCTACGGCTCGCAGTGCGCTTGTACGATTTTTCATCACGCTTTGCCCCTCCCTCATCATAATCTACACATAAGCTGCCAAATGCCACCCGCATAGAAAGGTGTCCAACCCCCACAACGCAAACTGCCGCTTCCACGCACTGCGAGCTCCTAACGAGCTCAGGAGGAATGCAAAACGCAAACGCGAAATATTTTGCGCAATGCAGAATCAGCAGGTGATTTTATCGTCCTAGATAAGCTGGAGTAGATTTTTTAGAAATTCCAACAGTTTATAGACTTCAGAGCGGAATGAAGAAAAAAATTCCATCTGCCACATCTGGATCCAACCCGCGACGTGCGCATGCTCAGGACGAGAGTCGTCATATACATAAAATATCTCTCAATGCCCTCTGTGTCTTTTAAAACTCATCGCTTATTTCTAAACACAAGCCCCTCAACTCTCCAATTTAGAGCCACTTCTACAGGCCCCCAGCTAAGGAACAAATAATTATGCAGCAGATTTCTGCTCTCGCCTTACGAAATATCACAGTGCCGTGACACTGGTAATCTTGCACACGCGTTCATTAAAAACCGCACTCGATAACACACACTACGAGGTAGCTCACGCACGCGACACAGGTACAGTTGGTACTTCAATGCACATACTAATAACAAAATTGCGGTCCGAATGGCTCACCTGCGTTTGGCCCTGTCATCAGCCATGCGCGTACGAAGCTTTGTCATCGTCGACCTTTTGCGCTGAAGGTGTTTCCGCCGATTCCCCATTTGACACTTTTACACACAAAAAACTGGCAAGATAAAGTGATAAAAAACGGCGCTGCACACAAATACAAAAGCACAGTAAAAAAACACCAACAAGCAAAACAGCACGATACGCCGATGACAGCCTGCTGAGCAGCCGAAGAAACGACCGAAAGGCAGGACAGGTTTCAGCGAAGTCAGTCGTCTGTCTCATAAGTCTTGCTTCAAAATGTTTGACAGCGCCACTGTCCTTGACCGGCGGAACTCCATTGTTGAGTCAAAACGCCCGCGAGATTCAAATGCAGCAGCCCCGTCGACCAACAAAGGGGCGAGTGAGAGCTAACATGAGTCGTTTACCATATCCAAATTTACATCACTGGTAGTATTAAGACCAGCGACTTCAGTTCCTGTCAAAAAAGCCTGGAATATAACAGTGATCTTTCGCGCTGGATGTATTTTGCGGAGGTTACGGCGCACCAAAAAATGGCGCAATTGAATAGCGCAGTAATACCGTTCTGTTTGTCGTAGCGACATTCCGCCTTGAGCAGGTCCTTGAATGTTTCCTAAATATTTCGCGTGCCAAATTTGTTCTCTATACGACGTTTACTTGCTTCTAAAACTCAGATCAAAAAAGCGCAGTTTCTAGGTTACGACCAACTTTGAACAATGAAAACTAAACAATTATGACATGCAGCTCAATGAAATTTTCAAGAATTAACAACATGGGTACTATCTACAATCCTGCTAAATATGTTTGTGATTTATGAATTGGACTAGGAGTTATTAATGCGTCATTCTTTTAAATTTCACTCTTTTTTATGGCACCAGTTCTAAATAACTACCCAATATAACTCAATAACTTGCCTGTAAGGTCCTCGAGTCACACTTCATCTAAAAGCTGCAGAAGCAGTTTTCTTTTCGGAGCAGTAGTTTTCGTAAACAGCAAGGCAAACGCAGGCAAGTCGAGCAAAAATATCGTTTTATGCCCCTCACTCTGTTGCTCACTGCTATTATACTAACGTGAATAGCTTTTAGCGACACATACCATCGCAAAGAAGATACAATTATCTTTACAATGCGCTCAATATCATTTTTCTAGCGCAAACGGATGAGCCACACCGCTCACACAAACATGACGAAAAACGGCTGCTGACCGCCGCTAGCGTGGTACCGCCGCCTTAAAATGTTCGATAGTGGGTTGTAGACTGAGCGCCTCCGCGCCATTTCGGGGTAGGGGGCTCGGAGGGACAGGACAGACACAGAGGGGTCCTCGGGGAAGGAACAAAGGCAGACAGAAATACCAGGGTTGAGGAGGTTTGTTGTTGCGAGCGGACCCAGGAAAAGCAGGGAAGGCGGTGGTGAGAGGAAAGAAAAAAACTCGAAAAAAGAAAATTTACGCAAAGACAGGTTACTTGTGTGACGTTTCTACACGAGTTTGTTTTTATTTTGTTCTCTCTAGCACTGTACCTTTTCGCTAGCCCGAATTGTCGCCCTTTAGGGAACACCCCAAGCTGCCGACTCCATTGAGTTAAGCTTTTCTTGTTCGTCGACAGAAATGTTCTGGGCGATTTGTGGTTAGTATCTCTTCCTGATAGGGTGAATGGCGGGGCCGCTCGCGATGGCGCTTGGACAAGTTGCGTTATCAATGTGCGATCACTTGACGAAGAAGAAGCGCAAACAATGCCTGCACAGAAACCAAGAATTTTGTGTCTTGATCGATGCATCGCTACAGACTGCTGCTAATGGACATTAAGAAAGCTGCTGCAATGAACGCGACAGTAACAAACATTTTTTTACTAAACTGAACCTTTGTCCAGCGCATATATAAGTTTGCCGGGAGAGAATGCAGAACGAATTTGGAATGCAGGCGATTAGGAAGCTGCTAAAAAACTGCTGTCCGACTCGGCGGCTTCAAATTTTCTCAAGTTGCCTTGGATGGAACACGAAGAACAAGAAAATTGTATTAAGCCATGCGCAACTCTGGCGAAGCTCGCGCGCCACTCTGATGCTTAGCTTGAACCTTAATTTACGCGTCCTTGTGAGCAGGCTGGCGGTGCTCGACTCAGACAGTCCCTGTGGGCGGATAGCGAGACTTGCGGATGAGGCCGGCTTCGTCGACACTGTCCTTCTATCCCGGGCACTAGTGAACGGTCTCCTATGCGGCGGAGAAAACCGGATGTACCGCTAGCTGGGGGCATCCTGTTAGCAGCACAAGAACGTCATCATTGTCGGCTTCTGCTGTGCGCAGGTGAGGATGGGGTTCTATTCATGTATTTGAGAGGGCGTCACTAACCTCTTCCTCTGCTTCACAGCGCCAGAAAGTGCATTGAAGCCTTTCTAAAGAGCGGTGAAATCCAACAGCGTCCTGCGTCCTTGACACAGACACAAAATACATATACTACACATGGTATTTAGCGTTCACCTTCCTTAGGATCGGTACCGTTTATTCTACTGCTGAGCGTCAAGATAAAAATTCAGGGGGGCACTTTGTTGACCTAAAAAGCGGTGAGGCGAAAGCCTTCAGCGCGGTGTTGCTGTTTGTGTCACTGATGCGTTGTCAAGATGTTAGGCTTCGCCTCCAAGACTGAAACGCGACAGCGTCTTGCAACGCTGCCAGGGAGTCCACAGAATGTTATCGCCCGTTCGGTTGTATGCCTTGCTCGTCGTTAAATTGGCTTTTGAGGAAAAGGAATGTATCGGTCTTGCATATCTGGGTGGACACCTTAAACTCGCCATACCGAGTAGGAAGGAAGATGGGAGTGAACGAAGACACCGTATTCACTAGACGCGCCTTTGTTCATTCCAAACCATCGAGCTGGCAAGGCGGAGTGGTCAGCATGCTCGTCTCGCACTCCGGAGACCTGAAATCCAATGCCGAACTCGACCAATTTCCTACTCGGTTTTGTTCATTTATCTGGCCTGACTAGAAAGGTTAATTAGGGTAATTGCCTAATTAAGCGTTTAACAGAACTCAGTCCCACTTACTTAGAGCATAATTATACATCCCTTTAATTGGTTGCATGGTTACTACACAAAGTACAATTGGCCCCGTTTGAAATTCGCGCACTGTGACGTCACGACCGTTTCGACCAATTGAAAACCGCGACATTTCTGTCGGCAAATCCTGCTTGAAACGATGAGGCATTAAAGGCTTCCGCCTTAAAGATTAGATTTATATGCTCTGTGCCCCTAATCATGAACAGGAATAGCCTTGCCCTCATGTGACATTTCTTACGCATCAGCATAGGGAGAAAGAAAAGCCCCGATGTGTTAGCGATAGTTTCAGATGATATTCAAATAAAATATTTTGCTGTTAATTAGGATGCATGATAGGCGCACAGGTATTACAATGCTTGTAACCACAGAGTAGGTCGAACGTTTGTTTTAAGGGTAGTAGCAACGCAATCCGATGAAATATTTTTCTTTTGTGTGCAGCTGCTCGAGCCTAGAAATTCCTGGGTAGTCAGTGCCTCTTTTGTGCCTACTATTAGGATCGGGTGAGCGTGGTCGGGCCGGAGAAGGGACGAGGAAGGCGGGAGACGGGGTTACGAGTAGGTAAACAAAGAAGGAAGAACTTTATGCAGGAATATTTACATTATTTACAACAAAGGGTAACTGAGAGGGTCTCTCAGTGTAAGGGAGAACTTCTTCAGGAGTCAACAGGAGTGCTCTGGAGTCCTCAAAACAACACCCGTTAAAAACACACGGATTTCCCAGATCCCTGTCTGGGGAAATAGTTCAAAGAATGACGTGTCCAATCAGATGGACCGTTGTGGATACTGTTGATACCGCCCACGGCAGGGCGGCGCTGGGCGGTGAGGCTCTCCCGCAGCTCGGTTGATGGGAGAGGGTAGAGGCTCAGTAATTAAACACTGCTGTCTTTCACTCAGCACACCACCACTCTGTTCGTTGACCCGAGGGTCGACTCGGCCACGGAACGCCGCCATCGTCGCCGCATCTTCGGCCTTCGGTGGTCTTTGACCTTCGCCGCTGCCACCATGGTCCCACGGTCCTGGAAGGTCGCTGCCTTAATCCACTTAGGCAGGAGGGGAGCGCGAGCTGCCTTAATCCACACAGGCAAGAGGGGGGGGGGGGCATCCCAAACCCAACACTACACAACTGCGGGACTGAGGGGCAGGCCTGCATGGAACTTGGAAAATGGGATTGCCAGGCCGTGCCAGTTTTCATTTTCCCAACCATGCATTTGAAAGGGTCCGTAAGCTACAACTGTGTTTTCTCTTTTATTCCGTGGAAGAAACAATATATGTGCAGCCGGACCTCAAGGGAAACTAAAGATGTCTGATCGGGGATCATAATCATTATACTCAAGAGGTGCTGAACTCAGCACCAGATGTTTATGCTCTACTATGGCGGTCGTTCTTTCTAACGACAACTAGGAATTATGTGCATGCGTTCAAAGCACCGCTTCTATTCTTGTGTGCTCGTGTACGCAGGTGTTCATAAGGCTGCTGGTTTCGGAGAAGCTGCCCAGCATGCGGCGGAAAACAGGCGCCGAGTCCTGCACCTGCAAGGCTACACGGTTCCGCTCCGTCGTTCACATCGCCAGCATGCGGCCTTCGGTCGTCTTCCTCATTTGCAACCTCCTCGGCGGCGGCATCACGTGTGCGCCGTTTAACGATCGGGACGTAATTAGTGTAAACGTGACTCTGAGCCAGATTCACAAATACTAGTAATATTAAATGGTAACTAGGAAAAGAAAGGCGTGTTGTAGGGGAAGTGGTTTTTGGGGCTATGAGGTTGGTCCGAAAAGTGGATGATTGTTTAGGAAATGTTCGTAAGTGTCCAGTAGTTGAATTGAACCTGATGTTCCAGCGGAGCAATATGAAAAGAACTACAGCAGGGGGAGACAGTGCCCACTTCATCCTCCTTCACTTATCGTTTGTATTGGGCTATCTCGCTACAACAATATGCTGAATGATCACCAACTCAAGGCATTCTTCGTACTGCTGACCATGAACAAGATCGCTTAGGTGGAGTACCTAAAGTTCAAATTTTAGCACTCTAATATAGGTGTGTAGAGGGGATTACGTTCAATATTTGAGTTCTTTTCTAGATCGTCAGTTAATCAATCATATCTTTTGCGGCATAACTTCATATCGAATAGTGCAGACTATGACTCACATTAATCCATTACGCAGAAGTCTTGACTTCCCGGATATCTGAAATCTTGTTTTCAATAGTCATTCATAGTGCATGCGGAATGCGCGGGTTGAAACATACGACGACGGCAGACACAGAAGTACAAAGAAGGGCGACAGGGACTGCACAAGGCACCCGCCCATACCATTCTATCGTTTTCGCCTCTTTTGGGGAGTTCAGAAAACATGAACGTTCAACAACTAGTCCGAACGACCTTTCTCATTCTTAGCGCGTCTCTATACACAACTTAGATGTCACGCATTGGAAGACCTATGCTGTATTTTATTTGCATTGCACGCTAAGCCTGATCGTGCCTTTGGCTTTACAACGTAACTGATTGTAGCGTTGTCGCATTTATGAACTCCTGGTAAGACGTCGCCCATTGGCATTAGCACGCTGGTAGTGCCTCGTCAACGCCTGTACACTTGTTGCAATCTTAGTGCTTAAGTGCACAGAGTAGGGACTATGCTTCCCATGTTTTTCAGGGCCTCCTTAAGACACGTTTTCTCAACAACTATTACACATACCTCATTCGGGTTCACTTGATTTTATTCCCAAATTTTGTCTAATATTCTCTTAAGTGAAGGAGACATTGTTTTCCAGGGGATACTCACAGCAGTGGAATCGATTTCTGAAACCGATTCTTTTATCCGCATTTGGAGAGCAAAACTAATTTGAGCAAACCCACTATCTTCAGCAAAAAAAAAAACGTAAATCAATCGTGACACGACAGGATGGTGCAGACAAAAATAGAAGAGAAGATAAAAGGATGCGGGTCAAATTGCCACGAACCGCGTGTCTTGTACTTGAAAACATTTAAATGGGACAGAAATGATAATCGGAAAAAAGTAGAAGACGCATAACAACATTAGGTATCCAGAAACACCCATCGTTTAGTTGTTGCTCGCTATTTCAGTTGTTAGTCGCACTCATTTTCCCTCTTGTGTTTTGGTTCGCTGTGTCCCGTTTGCCGTATACGCTGAGTATCGCCGTGACTAGATTGCTATCTTGTCAATATTTTTTATTGTTACGAATCGTAAAGTGTCATATTTTTAATCTGTTTTCACCTCTTGATAATAATGTTACAGAACATGAAGCGCCGGTTTTGGCGTTCAGATAAGTTTGTTGACTCTCCAGCCATCTGAAAAGTAGCAGATAAAAAAAAACAGCGGAAAACAAGGAATTTCAACTTCATGAAGCCTTTCAGCAGTTTAAGTCTTGCTGGCGAATTAGTGGGCGTAGAAGATGTTACCTTGCAGGTGCTCCATTGAACTACAGGGCGAGGACGTTGTAAAAGCTATTCAGTTTAGCTCCAACCGCATCCACAAAAATGTCGGATTGCGTGCTCAAATTCCGCTTTCGCAACTGCGGCTTCCTGAGAGCATTGCTGCTGTGCCAAATGCCTAGATGGCGCTCGAATCAGTATTTTCGCGTTTCATCTTGGGATTGCTGGTCCTGCAGACGATGTGTGCGACGAAGTCTCACAAGGGGTCACCTTGGACCATGTCTTGGTTCGCAGCCGCACATGCCTGAACGCGCCAGCCCGTGAACGCCGCACCAGTCTTCGCCGCGACCAGCAGCAGCCGCAGGAAAGCACGAAGCAAGGTGAACAAGCCCAAACTGTAAACTCCTGGGCGTTGGCAAAATGAATGAGCCGTTATGAACCGCAAAGAAAGGCTTTTGTTAGTGTGAGCGTGAATGCATGGTTGTTACGTTTGAGCAAAAAAAAAACAAGAAAATAATAATTGAGATGCGGAGGGGGAGCAAGGCAGAAGTGAAGCGAGAATTTCCTTTTTTCTGAGACTAATTTAGCCAGAAAATATTTGAACACGTGACAGTGCTAACGCTACAGCGCTTCGGGTAAATTTTGGTTTAGAGACTGGCGGTGCTTCGATGCGCCAAGGAATGCAGCTCGACGTCACTTTGCCAGCTAGATACACCTACTGAAAAGAAACTTTTGTGTGAATGAATGCTAAGTTTAAACAACACCTACACTTGGACGAATAGGTAAAAATTCACCTCAGAGCAAAAAGGCGCACAAAGCGAAGCGATCTAAGAGGCCATTGCTTATAACGGAAAGTTTCATTTTGAGAACACAAAAAAACGTTTCTAGTCTGCAGCTGGTGCATCACAGCAGAACACCACTTTTGCGGTCCTCAAAACTGCTGTCATCGTTACTAAAAAAATTTCAAAGAGCGAAGTTTGACGTCTCGGAGCGAGTCATGAGCTTGGAGGGATTTCGTAGTGGAGTACTCCGTGATAAGTTATCACACCTGGGGTTCTGTAAGATGCGCTGATATGGTGCTCATGTTCTTGTTTTTCACACCATTGTATGTTACCTACTCATATTTGGTTTTAAAGAGACCCCAGCAATCTTCCTAGTTCTTGCCCGTACTTCAGCAGTCGCGGATTTTGCACCATCTGTGATGCTTGGCACGTCGACTAGGGGAGTCGATAAAGTAATATAAATCTCGAAGAACACAAGTGCGTTTTCCTCGTTTTCCTCTTTGCTCACAGTTAGTTTCGAATGTCTGGCGCACCCTTGTTAGGTTCTCACAAAGATTTTCACACTCTTTCTTGCTTAAGACACTCATCAATCAAGCTTTATAGGAACCAGCTGGCGTTCCTTGGCCGCATGTAAGTGCGCACCTATAACTTGATGCTCTTCCGGTTGCCCTCGCGCTGTAGCCTTATTATTAGTGCATTTTTATTATAGCGCGCTTTTTGCGATGTGTATATCTTTCTTTCACCAGAAAATGTAACCCTCCGTTCGGTGTCGTCACTCGTGTGCTATCTTTCTGAATGTCCATCTTTATTTTATAGTTATAATTGCTTCATTATGAAAACTGAAGCATTTGGTATGTAAACTCGAGCAACCTTGTCACAGAGATACACCAATATTTTCTTACACCTCCCCCCTCCCCTTCCTTCTGAACTTACTCGAAAATGAGTTCCGACAGAACAGTGAGATCATTCTACTACTTACGCAAATAGCAACACTTCGAAAGAATGCTGCGGTACCTACTAAGTTTTGATTTTAACGAACTTTCTTGAACTTGGAACCAATGTACCACACCTTTGTTAGAACCTTAGCAGAGAAATTATTCTGAGAAATCATTAGTTTTTGGCTGCGCATGAACTCCTTATCCGTAATCTTGCGGTCCCAGTCACGAAGATCTTCATCCTGATGACGACAATGTGCCCGGGTTCCCCAGCCGTCCTGGTCATTCCTCCCGTCACACCCAACGGCATGAGCCGTGGCTAAGGCGGCAAACCATGAACTGGTAGCGGCAGAAGCGGCAGTCCCGCTTGCTCTGCTCGCCTCCCGTCGGGGAACAACGAGGAAAGCATGGAATTCCTCAGCATGCTGCCCAGACGGCCCCTGTTGCCGCTTTCTTCATCAACGACGAGGCCAAACGGGCGAGAGCGAAAGTAATTCTAAATAAAGAAGTGTAGCCAGCATCGCTTCTCGGTATTGTATATTATGCTTAACGTTCCACTGCTGCACACGGGTTGTGGGAGACGCCATAGTGGATTGATTCAGACCACATGCGTTCTTTAATGTGCACTAAAATCTTTCACCACACGACTGTCTTGATTCTGGCTGCGCAGAAATTGGTTGCCATGGCATGAATTCGATCCCTTGTCCTCGGGCTCAGTGGCCAAAATCTATAGCTACTAAGCCACCGCGCCAATGCTTCTCAGCCACCCGATTCGTCTTGTGTGAGGAACTCGGGAAGGAATATGAAAGCCTCGAATCCTGGCCTCAAGAACAGAACAACAACATTGGGCTCAAATTATTTTCTGTTTCGTTGGAGGCATCATTGTGTAATATTGCATATAATGGACGGCCTCTCGGTGCTTCTGTACATTGGTCGTCCGGCACGTAACTGACAGAGCTGAGGGGTGACGAGTGCGCTTCGACTGAAAATCAATGAGAGGAAGCCGCGCCGCGTAGTCTAACCGGTTGCCTACTGCAGGGGGTGTAGGCAGCGAATACAAGCAGGCAGCGTTGAACTTGCCGCATCAGGCAAGTCCATCTACAATAAGGTACGCGGACGGGTTAGTTGCATGGTTATTTTACAGACCTCCACGCACTTGCCTAATCGCTTGAATTGCGCAATAGACCTTAGACAGAGATATTGTAGATTGAAACACCCAATGAATAAGAAAAAAGAAGCCTCTCGCGCCTCTAAAATATCGGGCGCATGATCTCATTTGTAATATAAAAGCTGTGGCCTCCCTTACAAAAATGTTTCAGACAGTCTATAGAGTGTCTATAAACTTTTGTCTATAAAGCGTACCAGGGAGCGGCAGAAAGTTAGGTGGGCGGATGAGATTAAGAAGTTTGCGGAGATACGGTGGCCGCAACTGGCGAAGGACAGGGTTAATTGGAGAGACGTGGGAGAGGCCTTTACCCTGCAGTGGGAGTAGTCAGGCTGATGATGATGATGAATGTTCGAAATGTTCCCAGTAGTAGGCAAGCACTTTTCTTTAATAGTATTTATTGATGCGAACCACATTTTGAATTAGTGAATATAAAAAAAATATTTGAAAGCTAGTTCTTTCGCTACCTAACCGATGAAAACAAATATCCCTCCAACCACGCGAAAAATAAATGCTGACAAAAAAAGACGCCTTCTGGCATTTACTGTTTATAGTAGGTTTATGTTACAGAACTTTTGTTGGATTTGTGATTCAAATATTCAGCAACCTTGTTTTCTTTTTTTCAGTCATGGCCACACTCAGTGAAGCACAGCATGTAAGTGTTACTTTTTTCATTTGTTATAGGGAGAAGCTTACAGGCATTGCTGGGATGAGCCATGTTAGACGTTGGCCTTTAATATTCTAAACCTGCAAGTTGGATACGACGGACGTCGTATTTTAGGGTTTCCGGTTAATTTCGATCCTTCTAGATTCGTGAACGCGCTCTTACGTCGGACCACCGACTGGTGTTTCAGGGCATTCACCTTCCATCGCTATGCGGGCTGCCCCGGTGAGGTTCGATTCCGCGGACCTGGGGTTATCAGCCGAACGCCAAATCCTCTGAGCCACCACGCCGGGTACATTGGCCCAGCAAAAATGTTCACTGAGGGTGCATGCCGGGTCAAGTAACGCGAGAAAAAATACAAGAAACATGTAAGGAAGACACAGAGGGCAGTCACGTGCGTTTGTCCTGTGCGTCTTCCTTATGTGTCTCGTCTTTTTCAGCTAGTGTGCGAAAATTTTAGTCGTGGTTAAACGAGTGCTGTTGACTTCAGAAAGACAGGAGTGATGAATTAGCAAAATGCCATGTTTTCGTTTTCTATAAGCATCATATATGAGTAGAAATACGCCAAGGACTCTCAAAGCTTAATTTTTTGCCCGAAATCAACGGAACGACGAGATTCCAAACAGACTGTGGATTAAACTTCTCCTTTCGACTGCTTTGTCTTTGGAGACAGATGGCCGAAGCTAACACCCCGATCTTTTTTAGAGCCGTGACACGATCCGAGTACCCCCAACTCGTATTCAGCTGCCGAAACTTCCACCGCCGCGGAGGGTATGTATCCACTGAGTGAAGTGGTGTTCAGTCAATACTGCCTGTGCACATTCGCTATCTGAGGCAGACATAAACCCGAAAAACACTATGCGAGTTACGGATTAAATTGAAAAATATTATTATTGACCCAGAGGGAACACAGACGTGTTCACCTTTCACTAACGACGTGCTGTGATCGCTTGTGGTAAACTAAAGAAATTACTAGATTTTAGCTTTTGGAAATAACAACCTCCCCGCTTTTGCATTCATATTTGTTGTGCCCCATCCTATATACGTTTGCCGGCAGATTTGCTTGTTTCCTAGGATGTGAAGGTTGCACGATTTCGTTTAACGGTTAACCTTGAACAAGAAGATTGGAGAAGAAACCTCGTGGAACAATTCTTAAGGCCGATTTTGATGATACATGTCTGGGTGCGGCCAATGTAAGGCTATCGCACAAGTCGAGTTTGCTCTGCAGAAGATGTTGAGCACTCGAAACATTTGTACAAAAGAAAAGGCCCCAGAATTGTTTCCTAGCTTTATACTTCGACGCAGTGAACACAGCCATCGAGCACGGTTAACAGCGCCCCATTATTTAGAACCGGCAGTGTAGTGTAGCATGGAGCGGACAAGTTTTAGATGCAGCTATGGTGACCCTCTACATCGCTTCTCATAATATTCCATAAAAATTCGCAAAGAAAAAATGACATGGCATGTATCCAAAAAAAGCAACAATAATCTGAGCAGATTTTGCTTTTTTTCTTTCTGTAAGCATTCAAGACCTTAGCAGTTACGCGCACGGTAATTTTAACGGCCAATACGCACTTCCAATACGCAATTATCCCAGTTGCATTTTGTCATATAGGTTTCATTCATGCCGACGATTTTGAATATTTTTTGCACTTATGAAATCTTGTGATTTCGCTTATTACGTAGGAAAAAAATCAGTTTAATTTGATTGACGTGGCTCAGTCTTCAGGTTCGCTTCAAATATTGTCGCAGCTGATATCTTACAGGCTTAAATGCCACATGTCACCTCATGTGTTCAACTAGGGAAACGAATCCAAACAGCCTGATACTGACAGACGCTAGTATCAGGCCATTCATAAGGGCCGTATATTATTTCAATGAACCCAGCAAGTGCTGCTACTGAGCCCATATTTTAACGTGAATGAGATGCATTAATATGCACTGCAAATGGAAACTGCCTTCTAGCTCTCAATAAATCTCTTACCGAGAATCTTGGAGACCAATATTTGAACACTGACTCCCAAGCCTTACCAAATCGTTTTCCTAACTGCCCATTTCTATGTTTTAAGTAGCGGAATGCTAACACCTGGCATGAAGAATGGGCAAGACAAAACGGCTAATGAATCCATGGGCAGAATGTGTACAACGGCTTCATGACCACTGTGTCATTGGACGCTCCCACAGACGCGGATTGACGTGCAAGGCGGCGGATCCGGGTCCCAGCACAGTGTGAGCGGCAGCATCCAGCACGTCATATACCGGCCCGCACGCGGCCCCACCATCTCCGTCTGGGGTCGGGGCTCGCACCAGCGACACGCCGCCACGGGCAGCCACGGCCAGGGACAGGTCGGGGTGGGTGTCCGGTTTCCCATTGGAAAGCGCTGACGGCCCCGCAGGAACACCCTCGTCCACTTCTGCATGCCATCCACGGAATAAACAACTTATACTCGGTTACGCTGTTTCAGTTTGTCCATTTCCGTTGGGGAGCGACAACGTCAACGTGCCAGCCTCAAACGGGTGTACAAAATAATTCACGCTGAGCTTGAGCTGGCTGTTTCATGTATCAATATCAGCTAACAGACTAAAAATAGCTCGGAAGCAAGTTCACAATCATTAACTGAGTAAATATGTTTTTTTTTTTTTTGCAGAAGCTTTGCATCGTAGGTAACTTTCATTCCTGTAACCTTGAGTCTGCAGGAGCTCGCGATTGTTCTGTTCATTCCCCCAAAGCATTCAACCGAGACCATGTGAGGCAAACAAGAAAAATAGGTTGCGATAATAGAAGGCCGATAAAAAAAAAAAGAAAGCCTGCAACCCAATATTAAGCAGTTTGCAGGAAGTGATTTCAGCCGTATAGAAGCTGAAATTTCGTATTTTCGCTGTAAAAAAAGCTTAACGCCAAAATGAGTGCAGTCTAATTTTTCTTCATTAAACTGGGCAAGGTGCGCAGGCTTTTTTTCTATTTTTGTTCTGTCATTCTCACAGCCCTTAAGATAGATCAAATAGAAACGCAACAAATAACAAAAAATATGGAAAAGAAGGAGCGCAGCCGGAAGTCTTTTTCAGTCAATAGTTTGATAGAAGCTAAACCTTGTTAGTTATGGGGTTGGATGAAAAGCATCAAAAGAGTGCCCAAACCGGCTTTTATTCACCCTCAAACTAAGGCTGATTCAGAAAACAATGTTCTGTTCTTCGCGCGCTCTAAAACAAAAGCCATATCTAAACTGATCAAGTGTTATTTGCTGCCCTATGAAAGCTCTACGTTGGGAACTTCTGCGTTCCTTTGATAGAATTTTGCAGAAATAATACTTTATACTTTCGATTTCTATATGGATATTACTGAGGAAACATATAATCATGTCAGAAATTTTTCTTATAATTCTGAATTTTTGATGTAAAATTCTCAAACAGATATAATATTGAGTTCATAAAACGTAACAATTGACACTTCTTTTGGGTCTTAAAACTTGTGTATGCGGTCTTGAGAAATTGTAGTTCTCGGTAAAATGACACATGTGGTGCGAGATAAGAGCCGACGTGAAATGCGCTTTGTTCGCTGTAGCTGTGCCCATATCTGCGACCTGTTCGTGCGTCTGGAAGAGATAACAGTTGGCGATTTAGACATGCTATCGGCGGTGAGATAAGCGGGCAACCTGACGTTTTTAGCCCCCCGGTGCATTGCTTCTCTTCTGTCTCCGTTTTCTCCTCGCATATATTAAGAAAGCCTTTACTGGCTCATACTGTCGTCCGTTAACAGAGGGTGTCACACATTCGGCAGCGTTTAACTCGTGTTAACTCCGGAACTGAAAAAGATAGCAGAAAACGAAACTTTGCTTCAGTAGAGTAGTTATTTAATTAATTATAGCAAAAAATGTCAAAATTACGTCGAAATAACGCAGACGTTGGTATAGCCACACCAACAGTGACGTCACATCCATCGGAAGTCGTCATGACATAGAGAAAATTATCACAGAATGGTGGGGAAAACGTAGGATTTGTGTCAGATTAGATGGAAAAATGGGTAATTAAGCGTAATTAGCACTTAAGATCCCCGAAAAATGTACAATTTTGGGTATCGATATAGCCATGGGAACGGTGTGACGTCACATCCACCGCAAGTCGTCACGGCATAGTATTCTCGGCTTTCGCCTCTCAACACTTTAGTTGCCAAAGTGTCCTCGCAATTTTTTGAAAGAAAGAAAACGTAATGGCCCAAGAAACGAGGACACGGAAGGCACACAAAAGACAGGACAGACGCCATCCTGCCTTTTGTGTGCGCCAATCCTGTCTTTAGTGTGCCTTCCGTGTCCTCGTTTCTTGCGCCATTACCAGTGTTTTCTTTTAACATCAACCAACTCGCCCAAAGCAGTATTTTACTCGCAATTGTTTGTTAGCATTTTGGGAGCAGGTTTCTATTCAGCACATGCTTGCGAAAATAGCCATTTTGCTGCTGTCAGCTTTGGAGCCTCTTTCAGTGGCTCAGTCACGTATGCACTTGCACCATTCTGGAAAGAAAAATAAATCTGAAAGAACTATCAAATCAAAACGCCGTAAGCGATGTCATGTCGTGCGATGACTATCGGTTCTACTGCGTTACTAGACGCTATGAATGCAGCTTGTCGGTTTTGAACTATCCTCGACCGGCATCTATGAACAGCTACTCGAGAGTAGGGAATTGCACTCCCAAAAGACCGAACACCAAACACACGCCAAAGCTGCCTCACTTCCTTCCTGGCTAATATATACTACTGTCAAGGAGAAAATTAGCTGGATGCGGGTTCGCGAAAAGAAATTTATTCCTACCTTGCCCCGCTAGCCAGTCAGTATTTGTTCCCATATCCAACATTCTTTGGCAACCATTTTGAAGATTGGAAAATTGTAAATAGAGACGGTAATGGTCCATTCTTCTGATATGTAGCAAAAATCTTTCTTTTAAAGTGTTTCCATCTATCGCATTGAGCATTTAAAACTGCCACGGGGGACCAACAGGGAACGCTTTTGGCGATAGAAAAAAGGTGATTAAAAAAAACACAAGACTGCCTTCGGGTGATCTGCGGATATATTGACTGTTATAGTGAAATCTTACATTATATGAACAAATTGGGTTCATGAACGGTTTCCCACTCTAAACTGCTTTCGTCCAGAATTGTTGGGTATGAACGGACAAACCACACATGCCCACTCATGCCTCTACGCTCTTTATGGACTTCTATTGCCTGATTATGCAGGCGTTCTTCTCCCCATGAACCTGCATCCCGCAAGCCTTCATTCATGACTTATAAGTTTGTATTTTCTTGCAGGCGCTTAGATTCCGTACTGCACTACGGTAAAAGCGTTCCGCTCCACGTAACACAAGTCTGACCCTTGCCTGCTGGCTGCCTTCGGCGAGCGGTGACTTAAGATTTCTTCGCGCACCAGCGTTAACGAGTGAGAGGTTGACAGCGGAGCGTTCACTCGCCAGTGCAGATCCGAGACAGCGGTGGTCAGCGTCTTTTGCGTTCTCGGGCCACGGGCAACGCGGCGACTGTCGATCGTAAGAGCGCTGCCGCAAGGAGGAAAGCTCCGGTGGTGTGCGTCCGCTCCCGCCTCCGTGTTTTCCCGTTTTGCAACGCGAGCGCAGGAGGGGCCGAGTGCCATACGCCCGTGCAGCGCAGGCTGACGGCTCTCTTCCTTCCGGCTCGGAGAGGAGACCACGCACTGCGTCCGCTCGCCCAAGGTCTTCGAAATGAATCTTAGTTCCGCTCTCCTCTCATCTGACGAGGCCCCTCTCACCCTCTCTCTTGCTCATTCTTTCTCTCTGCAAGCCTTCGTTCCAGCGCCGTTTTAATAAGGTTTACTCCCTCACTTTCTCTCTCTGAAGCCGGCAACAGAGAGTATGTACAAAACGGTCTTCAGATGCTGCGTGGCGGTAAGGCGCACCAATGGTGGTCGGCTCAAGCAGCATATCTATCATATGGGTGATGTTTACCTCAAGGAGTGTGTAATTGTTGCGGTCCTATGCCATCGTAATTTTTGTGTTAGCTATGCTGAACCAGTTAATACTGCGGCATGGACTTTGCGAAAGAACTCACTGCTCGCAAGCATCCAGTTTTAAATGCGTGATGAGAGATTTATCTTGGCACCACACGTATTTCGAGACGTCCTTGGGTTTCAGAGACTTTTCCATATGCTACGTTTATAATACGGACATAGTAAGTGCCTACTACGCCTTTACTACATGAAGGGTTCCTTTTGGCTAAACCGCTTTCTGATGTCACTCGATACGCCTACAACGACGATGATGTTGCCAGTTAACGGTGATCTTAGCTTCATACCCCGCTGAAAGAACATTAGACTTAAAACCATTAATTAAGAGTCAATTAACAAGATTGTTTTAATTGACGAAAAGATTGCTCCCTGCCTTGAATGACGGCCGACCATAAGGTGGACTGACTGATTTTTGCTCTCTTGTAGAGGGCTTCAAATTTAACGTGCAGAGAAGTCCAAGTAAAGAAGAGTGTTTGAATTTCGTTTCCAACGAAATAAGTGACGTTACATTGGTCCATGGACCGTGAAGCGTTGTTCTTACAATCTGAAATGGCGAAGTGCTTATTAACATTGTCTGGGCAGGCAGACTAACCGATTCGATAAGCTTGGAGTCAGTGCTCGCAAAGAAGGGTGACGTTGGTTATAGCTATTAGCCGCCGCATATTTTCAACTACTGATGTTTCAAGTCCCACATCCAGTTCAGTTTGATACCTTCCAAACTATTAAGTAGTACCTCTGGAGCGTTCCACCGAAATGCAGGCTTCATAGATAGCTATTATCAGGCCCCAATAGAAAATTAACAAGACCTGGAAGTCAAATGGATATCTGGAAATGGAGAAACCGAAATGCTAACTTTTAGGCATCAGTGTTTTATTTATTTACTGGCGTTTTGAAAAGCTTTGTATGAAAATGATTGCGTAAAACTAAGTGATCGAAAAAATATGTGCAAGCGAAAAATTGTGACCTCTATGCGCGATGAAAGGGAGGGCCGTGGGATGAATATCGGATGGTTGCTCACCATCTTTGTGAGCATATCTGAAAAACACTTGCGAGCAAAACGGCAAAACGTCTGCTATGTTCGACGAAACGCACAGGTGTTTCTAGTTATTCTACATAGAGTTTTCTTTAGCTGTGAAAGATGCTTTGAAGTTTTCTGTGAATCTTGACTGGGCTTCAAAGCGGTCATTATTTACGCGTTAAAGGGCAACTCCGGCGATTTTTCGATGTGCATCAATTGAAATGAAATTTAAGTCTGTATTCGTTATGATAGTCTGATGCCTCATGTAAAATTTCGCACCTGAAACCGGCGTAGTTTTTCCGCAAGTGAATTTTAAAAACAAGCGCTCCTCGACGCGAGCGGTACCCACTGATCGAGCAACTTCTACAGGCCACCCTGGTCTTTGACGTCACTGGCGGGGCGGCGCGTCAAGCTGGTTGGGCGCGCGCTGGCGCTGGCAGTGGAGGGGAAAACTGAAAATTGGTTTTGAGGAAAGTAAATGACGCAGTAATTGACACCCGAACCGCGACGTAAGGGAGGAGTGAAAGAAGAAAGGAAGAAAGAGGTCCGTAGTGGAGCTGTCTGGAATTATTTCGACCACCTGTGCAATTTCACGCCATCTCAACGGGCCTGATGTGATGTGCACGCCTTAGTGATGGGTCACAGCAACTTCTGTTGTGCTGTGGGGTGCAGAAATTCTTGATCTGTGACAATGGGCGTGATCTAGCGTAGGTTTCCTAGCGATAAGAACCTTCGCGACAACTTGGTGAGAGCTGTCCGCCGTGTAAACTGGTCTCCGAGGAAGCATTCCCGCTTGTGGTCGGAACATTTGGCGCCAGATTGCTATGAAGACAGCGTGTACTTCAAAGAGCTTTGGACTCGCTAAGGCTTCGTTCAACTGGCGCTTGAAGGCATATTCTGTGCTAACGGTATTCTAGTACAACCGTCTATCGCAGCGGCCAGCTGAACGAAGCGCGGCCGTCAAGAAGAAGCGGTATGTTGGATTGAAGAACTGTAGCTGGCGTGAACTCACTTCCAAAAGCTCGCCGTCGAGATAAAGCTTCGCAGAGAGGACTGTAGGTGATGCATGCCCCTGTAAGGACGTTGTGCACCGCGGCAACGTTCCGGCAGCAGATTCTTTCATTAGGCTGGGTTGGCCGGCAGTGGCCACATGAACAGCTGTCGGCGGGAGCATCTCATTAACTTTTGTTCTGACGACTCTGTCACACATACATGCACGAGAAATGACTCAAGTAATCACTTCTCTGAGTTCAGACCGTCTCCGTGCTGCAGGTGATGCGGCCTGTGGTGTGACTCGGCTGGCTCGCGCGGCGGTGGATCATACCTGAAAGGCGACTCGTGCAGACAAAATCGTTGAATGAGTCGTTTTCTAAAGACTCGCTGGTCTCGGAAAAGCTGTCCTCCGTGCTTTCAGTCATTTCGACAGCGCGGCTCAGGGTAGTTGTGATATCTTCGGGGACTTCACAGCGCGGCGAACCCGCTCGTGACGTCACAGTCAATACCGCACGAAGGCACCTCCCCGGTTTCGGTTTTGCGGTTTCGGTTTCGAGTTTTGCGTTTTTTGCTGTTTAAAAATTATTTTGCGGTTGCTTTTGAAAACTTTGTATCGTACACATTACAGGAGGTTCTTAGGAACACAAAACAGCCATTAACTTAAAATGGCTGAAAAATCGCCGGAGTTGCCCTTTAAAGGGCACTTAAATGCTGACCAATTAACAAAGTTAACTATTTAACTCGAAAATGTTTGCTATTAGGGCACATGTTTACTTTGCGAATTTAAAGGCAGGCAACATCGAAAGCGTTTGGAAATGTCGAAATCCGTATTGTGGCCTAAGATATTGAACGTGAAAAACGCTCTATTGAAAGCACGTTAGGTTGGCTTTGCACGCTACCCACTGCTCAAATGGGGTCACTGGAATAATTGATGCAGCAAATACTTACCTATTTGAGGTGTCTTAAAACGTAGAAGGTGCTTACGCTGTTTCCGGGATGACACTCAGAGCAGCGATGTCTTTAATCAATGTGCAACGTTAGAAACCCAACTTAAAGAGCATTCAACGACATCTTATTCACGTTCGAAATCTTAAATCACGATGCCGATTCAAAAATTCTGGCCTTGATCTTCACAACTGCGGCGTAAAAACAAAACTGAAAACCTTGATAAGGTAACTTTAACGGATTATTCGTCTTTGATGTTGTTGGGATTTCTGGTGATAAGGTGGGAGCCTCGGTCCCAACTGTGTTGACAGGGTGGCATTGCGCACGCCACCCTGTCACCACTGTTGGGACCGGGGCTCCCACCTTGTCACCACTATTGCGACTGGGTCATCTCATCTTGCTGCCGCTGTTGCTCAGAGCGAAGCCGTGAAGGTCAAGGCGACTGGGAGTCAACAAAACGTTTATGTACCGTATACGTAAGGGGGTTACATAATCGGCACAGGAGCCGATAGCACAACGGGCTCTCACGAAGGAGCGCAGCGATATGCCCAGGGAGAGCGCCTCTCTCGCTTGATGTCTCCATCTGCTCCCCTTCCGCTGCTCGCATTCAACACCGCTCGGATTTTATAATCCCCGGGAAGCTGCAGCAGTCAGCCGCTCGAACCTTCCAATCAGGTCACACCACTGGTCACCGTTCGAATTGGTCAAGACGGCAAGGCTGTTCAGAGTGTGTAGTCGTGAAATGGCTGCTGCTGAAGAGTCGGCTTAGACTCGAGTCGATGCTAGCGAGTGGGGATTCCGCGAAAATTAGGTGCGCCCGTGCACAGCTTTACAGAATGCCCTGTGCGCTTGCCCATTGCGCCCATTTTCTACTTCGCTGGGCACTTGGCTCCGGAGGTGTCACTGTTTCTCAACTTCAGGTGCTCTAGCTGCTTTCTAGCGCTTTCTTCAAGTCTCGCCTTCACTGCAGCACTCACAAGTCTAAGATGTCGGTTCATCTGATGCGACTTGGACAAGGTGGAATCTCTCAATCCGACAACAAAGCGGTCACGATTCAACCGCTCTGTCAAATCGCCCAAGTCGTATCTGGCGGCCAACGTGAGCTGCACCGTTAAGGGCGTGTTTACTCTGTCCCCTGTTTCCTGGTTTCCCCGGTTGAGAAAGGAGCTCTCGTAGAAGACGTTTCTTGAGTGGACGAAGTACGCGTCGAACTATGGCTTTACGAGCGCATAGTCCTTGATTTCGTCATCGTCAAGGTTGAATGTCTACAAAATCTCTCGAGTCTTCCTTCCTATGCAATCAGAAGAGTTGTTATTTGAGATTCCTCACTTGTCTGGCCCCGTATAGAGGTGCAGTGGTAATACTCAAAAGTCGGTCTGCAGTAGCTGCTGGATCCCAGACGGGGTGAGACCTTCAAGTCAAACGGCGATGGCCAACGCCTTAGTGATGAGCCTCAAGTGCAGGCGCAGCTACTTCTCACACCGTGTCGCATGGGTGCAACGATGCGATGGGTGCCGCGATGGAATTACCGATGCAGATGCGGCAGTGTCCAGTGCAGGAAGATAACATTTATTGTGTCCAACACCCTCTACAGTAAAGGCGTGCCACAGATTCTCGCGCACAAAGAATGAGTTCAATAGCAAGTGGCGTCACTAACAGTAAGTATTGAAGCTCCGCTATATACACCGTGTCCTTAAAGAAAAACGACGATTGTAGAGCCGGCGTGTACAAAATATTTTTTGGCTTGCGAAACCGAAAGGATCGTCCTCGCTGCATTCACAGCAGGCGCGGAAAAAAGTATACACGATCGATGCGATTAACGCGGCAAAGCATGCTTTAGCTTTAGTGTTTCACCCGGACGGAGCAGCCGCTGCAGCAGACAGGTTCAGACCGCGCGAGCCGGTGACGTGAACCAGTCCGTCAACCATGCACCATGTGACACGTCGTAGCCCCAATCCACTTTACAAATCCAATACAGCAATCACAGTGCGACACGCAGGACTCTATCTTCACTTTCGCTACCTGCCACCAATCACCTACTACCCTCTCTTCGTCTTCCTTCTCCCCTTTCCATCTTCCTCCTTTCCCATCAAAGAGGAGAGGAGGACTTCTATACCTCAAATTTGCCACCCGTTACCTCCCACCCTCTCCCCCTACACCCATTTCTTTTTCTCCCTCCTTCCATTTCCCATTTCCTCTTATCGTCGCAATGGCGCTATAGACTTGTGGCTGCCGAATCCTGGCGGACGCGACGCTCTCTATGGTGTGATCCGTTGCGTCAATGCAGACCCCTACTTCGTATCATCCGCAATTGTGACTTTCGCATGCCGCGCAATTTAAGCGGAGGCGTGAGCATTACTGGCTGCACCGAATTCGCTCGGATGTTTCCTTACACAGTATACTTCATTCATAAAATTGGTGCATCAAGCAGCTCCCTGTGCCCGACAAGTGATTTTCGAGAAAATCTTGAACACGGTCTGCTGCTGCCAGATTTTCAGTGCACACCGCAATGCATTGCTAAGTACTTTAGGCCTTTGTCAGGACGGCGTCCTGTGCCTGGAGCATGTCATTGGCCCTTGGAGTTTCGACATGAGTGAAGACAGCGTGAAAGAAATCCGAAGGCGAAACGAAGAAGGGACAGGATAGAGCGCAGAACTGACAACTTTCCTGTCTTTCCTGTCCCTTCTTCGTTTCGCCTTCGGGCTTCTTTCGGGCTGTTTTCACTCATGTCGCAATGAACCAACTAGCCACGGAAAAAGTTCTGCTTGATTACCCTTGGAGGTATTCGACTTCGGCTGCGCGTGGTACAAAAACCATACTAGTTTATCTTAGAGACACGGGTTTAATGACACCGTTTGATTCTCCTGTGTGTTTGTGAGTGCGCGAGTGTCGTGTATGCTTGATTTTACCTTTCACCTTTTCTTTTTTCCCCCTCTTATTTCCCTCTTCTTCACCCTCATCTGGAGTAACATTCGAGGTTAACTACCAGGCACTTCTCTGCTGCAATCATTAACCTCTCTCTCTCTCCCCTCTTCCCTATAAGGTGAAGAGGGGATTGCCGTCTCTCCGCTTTGCCCCCAGCCAACTGTTGGAGGTGGCAGGTGAAAAGGGGCAGGTGGCCCTGCGGAGGGTGAAGACAGCGCGAAAGTGGGAACGAGCTAATAAGAACTAACGCTCTATAACTGACAGGACAATCACCAAACCTGGCGCCATGTTCTATGTCCATTTTAAAATGGCCATGTCGCGTCCATCTGGTCCTCTGTCATTGGTCACTTAATTATACCCTCGGGTTTCAAGCGTCTGTGGGAACCGACCCTTTGGGATATGCAGCGATTGTTAGCTGCATATCACAATAAATGGCAGCCACTCGACTGGACCGGCCGTTGTGATATGCAGCGATGTAGTTCAGCAAGGTTACGTATGTAGTTTGTATTCCTACGTGTTTTGAGTTTAAACGGGATACTCAAGCGATATTTATACAAGTTGTGAATTTTTGGCACACTACTTTCTAGAAAGAGGTGCGCTCTTGTCATGTTATAGGGGACATGTAAACGAGATGAAGTAACTTTTTATGAAGAATATAGATACGCTGAAGACAGCGAACCGTGATCTGTACCCACATGTACCGTACACTCAGTGGCAATGGTTGAAATAGGAGTTGAAAATGAAATTATAGAGGAGTATATATATAGCTTTACTTGTCTTCAAATAACATATCTCAGCCGATTTATGACCGCGGTTATTCGTTGCTTCGTTGCTCCAGGGAGCACGTGATGTTCCCAAGACATGCATGGGGGGAAAAATACTCCTAGGCATTTAAATTGTTCGAGAAATTCTATGAGTCGCGAGTTTAGTTTAGCCTCGAGGGAGGAAGGAAGTACTTTGTTTTTAGGGCGAAATTTAGCAGGTTTTGTTTTCTTATCATTTATATGAATATATTTAAATTTAGGCTATTTATGTAACTCACTCATGGTGTCATTGCATTTGCCAACAAGGAGATAAAGATCATTTCCAGTAGAAAAATACGGTAGTATCATTAGCGTAGACAATATATTTAGCGGCAGAGTTAATCGCAGTCAATGCGAGCCAAATGTGAGGTCTATTCGCCGACCACGCAATGACCGGTCGCTTTCCACAGACACCTGAAAGCCACGGATATATCTCAGTGCCCAATAGGAGAGGAGCAGACGGAGACGAAACGGCCATTTTAAAATGAACAGCTTATAGAATACGGGCCCTGATGCGAGTAAGGTGCGAGAGCAGTTAGATTTACCCTGGATGGTAACTCTGATGCTTTAATTCTAATGAATCCTTTACCTGGCAGGTTGGAAGGTTGCGTAGGGAGGTGGCTGATGGGTAGTGATTCTGGAGGGCTGCTGGCCTTCCCACTGCGGCTTTTAATTTAATTTATTTGTCGCGTTTACGTTCTGCTGCTGCCTGGGCAAGCAATCAGATGGAGTGGCGAGGTGGCTAGTGGGTGGCGCTTCTGGAGCGTGGCGGCTTAAGACAGGAGAAAATTACTGTCTTCACACCGATAACGCCGGCATTTTCGACAAGTGCGACTATTGATGAAGAATGAAATTAAAGAGAGTTAGGTTGGGCTTACACAGTTGCTGGTACACCTCGTCACGGGTGGGAGGCCAAGCTAGGCCTTCATTCCGGGAAGCCTGGAGCCGAGGACTTGATCGCTGCGTGTGTTGCATCGGCCAGACTTCCGAGCAGTTTTGATGAATGTACGCACCCTTCGTAGTCTCGAAAGCAGCGCTCGCGTGGGCCTGTGGGTGAAAGAAACGGTAAAGGCTCGTGATAGAAAGTCTTCCTAGGCGATAATTTTAACCTTTGTTGTTATCAGCACTGGAAATTAGCTCCCGGTGCATCCGCTTCAGTTTGTGTGTGGCTAAGGTATTCTATAAGATCACACGGGCTCCATTTCTAAGCGAGCCGTACGTCTTTCAATGGGTGCGAAACCTCAGTCCCCCAGCCTGTGCGCATTCATTCGTGGAGGGCGAAGACTCTAGTGACATGCAAACCACGGACAGCTCACATCGCCCACTCAGAAGACCGCACCTGCTTGCACCAACTACATGGATCGCATGAAGCAGGGAAGTCTCGAGAGCGGCTTTGCGCAGGCCAGCGTTGATAGCGGTTGTCACTAGTTAGCCACGAAATATCGTGGTTTCCCGTGACCACAGGAATTAATACGAATGCTGTCCACTGTAGATATAGTACCACACCCTTCTGATGGTCCATATTGCCCAGGTACGGCTATTTCTAGGTAGGGCAATGATTTCCAGGTAGCGAAATTATGCTTAGTCCTCACCTCTGCAAATCCATGCGTCATGGTGCACCGTAAAGGCACCTACCATATGGATTTGAAAACGAAGTATAATAAGTGCGCGCAGAAGGCACAGTTGGTGGAGCCCTTCCTTGTTATCAGCGTTGTTACGAAACATAAATTCAACAAATTTCCTTTTGAAGGACTAAGATTACAATCAAAGGCGTTTTAAACGTAGCCAACGTACTCGAATTTATCACTGTTACTTATTGAAAATCCGCTAAGTACTTTGGTTTAACGGAGACGTCACAGCAGTACTTGCAGCAGATGTCCGCGTACATTCCCTTCCGATTAAATAAATTGATGTACGCTTTTACCATTGGTTTAAAAGTAGGAATAGCTAATTAAGTTACTATCTAAACTCAAGAAATCATAATAGGTAGGTTATGAAAAAGGGCACGAAAACTTGAATTTAATCGACGTACCGCCCTGAGAATACCTCTCTAATGCAAACCGGATTGAGAGCCAACTACTACCTAAAAGTTGAAACACTTGAAATGAAAAACTTGGCGGGGGTAGGGATGGCGAGGAGGTCATAAAGACATGCCTCACATATAAAAGAAATGAAGTGTCATAACTCACGGACTGCGGCACGGGTCGACTGCGTTATATGAACGAGCTGCAGACGAACATTGGACTCAAAAGAACAGACGAGGACATCGGTTACGCAGGAGAGACGGGGGGCGCTTCGTGTTGTGTACTCGTTTCTCTCGTGTGCGCAATGATCTTTTTCGCTAAATTTGCAGTGCGGTTCACTCGCTTTTTCAGTGAAGACGCAGGCTAGGCGTCGCATGATCGCTGTTTCCCTTGCTTTCTTCACCCTTTGCTAGCGAATTGCCCCCCTCGGAGCCTTGTTCTCGCGATCCACGAGGACAATTTTTTACTTCCGCTCGTGATATTCGTGCTGCATTCATGGGTGCTCTTTATGCCGTCTGTGTCGTCGCCGCCTGCGGAGTTCCTTGCACACTCTGCTGCTGCATCACAGGGTTCGCGTCGTCATCTCAACGCACCGGAAGCATTCGTCCAGTTTGTCACTTTGCCACTCGCGACAGCTGCTAAGGCCAGTGCAGTTGGAAACAACAGAAGGGCAGCAATAACTCGGGGCAGTCCAGTGGCAGGCTGCGAAGTTTCTTGCAACCAAGGGCGGAACAGCGCTGAAAAATGGCAATAATAAGGGTGATTACTTTGATCCTTGCTTCCGTCCCTCCAGTATGTATCACTTCTTGGCATGCAGCCTGGGCGGGGCTGCTGAAGAAATCACGAGTGAGCATGACCTCATTTTAAAGAATGGGGGGGAATAAAAGGCTACGTATCTAAGAGGAGACAAATCCATCGCTTCCGTCGCGCTGTTGGCGTTTTCTGGATTATCGTTTTTGATGAGCACGCCGCTTATAAATTGCGTTGCTGTTGGAAAAACTTCGGCTGCATGGGATGTTGATGTCCACATAGTAGGACTAGGTCAACCACATGGAAAAAATGCGGCCATTGGTTTCGCTGATAAAAGTAGTTAGTAAGTGCACTCTTCAAGGAGAGAACAGCAGAAATTCATGCTATTCACTGACACTCGACTCACCTCCGGTCTCCATGCGTCAGGCTCTGCGCTGCCTAGCTAACCACGACTCCTGTGAAACATCCCGTCTCTTGGCTCTCGTTGCCGCCGTTCTTTCATTCCAGAGGATTCTTCCTTCCTCCTCAACCGGCAGGAAAGGGCTTCGTTTTTTCTCATTCTAGACATGACATCAGTCTCACTTCCCCCGCGCAAACTTCAGAATGCCTATTCTTCTTCGTTTTTGTTTTCAAGCCGCAGAAAAATTGATAGTACATAGATAGGAGAGAGCACAAAAAATTGGCTTGTTATAGTAGATTTTTTCCAAGGTGAAAATAACGAGTGGTCAACTCGCGGTTTCAACTAGAATTTAGAGTTCAAACTGCCAAATCAAGTTAGGTCAGAGCAGACGGTGACGCCATGTTGTGGTCAAACTCTGCAGCTTTGTGTGCCTCCGCTCGTAGCCAGCTTGGAGTGATATACGAATTGAAGACGGCTATTTTGATTGCTGGAATCTTCAGGCCCACACGAAAACAGGGCAAACTACACAAAGGACGCAGAAAGCGGAGACGAGACAGAGGCGCTGTACACAGCGCCTGTGTCTCGTCTCCGCTTTCTGCGTCCTTTCCGCAGTTTGCGCTGTTTTCTTGCAAAGGAAAACCGACTAGCTCGTGATGTGTTCTTCAAGTTCATTTCTAGTACATCGAGCATCTTTTCTTTTGCCTTGTATGATCCACACCACCTGGTAACAGCGCCCGTGTCTCGTCTCCCCTTTCTGGGTCCTTTGTGTAGTTTGAGCTGATTTCGTGTCATGGAAAACGAACTAGCTCGTGATGTGTTCTTCAAATCTTCAGGCGCGTTTACCTTTTTATTTCTCTTGGAACTATAATCGGATAAAACTCAAGTCTGCAGTGAAGTTCCACCCACATTCAGGATCGCCGAATAGAATTCCTCCGTGACAGAAAGTAAACCTTAGTTAAACCTATTCATGCTACCTAAACAAGACGCTAATCACCAGACGAAAATATAAGCTCAGTAGTTTTGAGACCTCTAATTTGTTTGATGCGGTCATAGACTGAAAACCGATTTTGTTCACTGTTATGATTGGCAAGAGGAGTCATACAGCTAAAAGGCCGCGGACCGTGGCCCATTGTTTCCAACTACAGTTTTTTGTAAGTTCTTTCCTACTATAGTCACCGTTTCTCGCAGTTTTTAAGTGTTTTTCATTCATTTGCGCGATGTTTGGTAAATTCAGACTGCCACTATTCTAATAATGGCGCTGCAATCGTCAGTGCTCCTACTAGCGAAAAAATCGGGGTTTGTATGTGTGATAGGTACCATCAGTTTTACTTTGCGGATGGTTCTAACAACCCCCAAAAGCTTCAAACTATATTTTGAGGAAATCTATGCATACGCTTTATCCCGTTATTCTCTGCCCAGGCGGAGGGTAGTCCTTGTTGAGTCGTTAGTAGAAGTAGTAATAAACATCTTTACAGAAAGGGTTGTGAGAAAGAATGAGGAGGAATGTTGGAAACGAGTGAGACATATTCAGGAATTGTTGTTGTAGGGGGAGCGCATAGCTAATGATAGGGATTACAGACGCGAAATACCACGAAAATTGAAACACTCTTATTGATAAAAAGTACATTTTAAAATTGTTCTGTCGAGTTTCTGAGCCCCGTAGCCGGGTAGACGTTCATTTAGGCAAAGAACGTTCGATTAGCGCAAAGAAAATGTGGCCGATAAATGTCGATAGACTGACCCTTTGAAGCCTCCATGCCTTCTTTTTTTTTGAACACACAGATTATTGTTGCTGGCGCCCTCTGCCTCTTTGATGCGGAAGTTTTTCGACTTCCACAATTAATCCAGTATCACTGGGGTCCCCTCAGGCATAAGGAAGGTGCCAGCCGGTGCAACTATCTGTGACGAAGCAGCCCGAAGTGAGCGTGTTCTCTTCTACCCAATCGACATCGTCGGTCTACCAAAGCAAAGTGTAGCACCAGTTCTCCCAGCGAGACTTCAGTGTCGGGGATCTGTTGGTGCTGAACGTCTGAACTGTGCTAGAATTTCCTCGCACTCTGCAGACTGCGTTAGACTCCTCATTGGCATGTTGTTCTGTCATTGCCTGTCGTGAGCAGCTGCCGGAAGTTCAGTGCAGGAGCGAGATTCGTGCTGCCCTTAAAGGTGGCCTGCGATGTCTACCAGGTGCGGTTGCAATGCAGGAAGAAGAAGAAAAGAAAACACGTTTGTCGGGACTCCTTGCGCCATGCCTTCCCAATCGTGGCTGTGGTCTGATTATCCATAAGTGGGAAATTGCTGAGCCTGCATTTTCGTGGGTACAGAAAGAACAGTGCAAGCATTAAGCTAGGGCTTGGTCATTGCCAGGAAATTGGGCAAGCGCTTTTATTTCCCTTGGCTTCCGCCTTGTGGCGTACGGGTAGTACGCATGGCCAGTAAGATAGTATGCTAGCATCATCCGTGAAGTAATTTATAAAGAGAATGATTTAGTGGCTTCGGAACAGCACGTGATAAGCTGCTAGCTTTAGCGGCGCTGCCTGTGCGCTGCCTCGACTTCCTGGTAATCAGTTGCACCCGAGACGAACGCAGACAGCGACGTTTGCTCAGGCGCATATGCAATCTTTGCGGGCGGTGACATCACTAAACTTTTCAGAGGCCCAAGCCTCTGGGCCAGCTGTAGGAACCGCAGAAGTCACGACAGTTGCATACAAAAGGTTCCCTGCCTTGACGCCGGTCGAACGGCCTGCACGGATGGATCGCGATTGAGGGTTGGGTGTTTTCTTTTTTTTTTCCAAGCCTGGCCTTTCTTCTTGCACAACATTCCTCAGTGATACCGGCGCGTGAAGTGAGCCAGGAGGGAGAGGTTTATTTAGAGAGGACGGCGGAGGCGTCAGCCGGTCGGATCATTATCTGGCCTGCTACTATGCACTGGTGAAGGGGAAGAAGAGAAGAATGAGGTCGTCGAACACTAAGGATGAACCTTTGCACCATCAAATAATAGAGAGGACTGCAGTTTTCATTCGTTTCCGCTGAATCTCTGTTCTTGAGATGCCCGTAAAATCCATCGGAAAAATTCAGCGGGCATTTCGGCTCTTTAAAATGCTGCAATGCTAAAGCGTTTCCTGGCGCACTGTTTGTTTTTATTTAATTTTTATGTTTCATATTTTTTTGCTCTTTTTGTTATCTTTATTGTTTTTTATTTTTATTTTCTTATCTTATTTTCATTTTGTTTTTATTTTTGTTTATTTTCTTATTTTTATTTTTTATTTTGCCTTCGTTTCGCTGTATTCATTTTATTTTATTTATGAAACCCATGCATTCACCAGATCCGCCTTTATTGCTCGAACCTTGAGCCTTCGTGGGGGAGTGGTAGCGTCTCCGCCTCAAATGCCAAAGGCTCTGGTTCTATTCCCATCCTCGGCGCAGTTTATTTTTAAGCAGTGCCGCCTGAAGGCGGACAAATCTGCCGACGCGTCCATCGACGCGGCTGCCAGCGCCTCTGTCGACACGGTTGCCGACAGCGTCTGTCGACACTGCTGCCGACAGTGTGTGTCGACACGTCTGCCGACAGCGTCTGCTAACGACAGTATGAGGCATTAGTCTTTCGCCTTAATATTATTCGTGGCTTCGGAATACATCTTGAGAAAGCGGATTCGCGACAGCAACATCTTCTCCGCACCAGAATCCGAAAACCAAGATGCCACTCGCTTTACCGTGGACTTGGCAAAGGAGCACAAGTGCCTGGTAGCTCAGGACTAAACTGGCCTACGTTGTCTCTGGGGTGAAAGTGAGCGAGAGGGATTCTTTGTCCATCCCTGCAGACTGATAACCTCGGAAGCAGCCATTTAATTCATTTTTCTTTAAAATATGGGTACTGACAGATAAACTCGACAGTGGCACAGGGCCAAGCTTCATGCAGTCAGTGGGAATTAACCACATCCACATTTATAAATGACTCTAGCTGTGTGACCATGAAACGGAGCACTCCGCAGTTAAAAGGGCCACTTTTTTAACATATTGAGTCGATAACCACATCTAACTCCTCAGAGACCCCTTCAATATGCGACATGAAACAGCTTTTAAATATCAGCTAGAAGTATTTTGTCCCTTTGTTTGAACTGGAAATGATCAAAACAGGATATCAATTGTTGGTGCCAGTGGCGCGTCTCTTCCTTCGCATACCGATAGCGTGTCATGACAAATTTAGCGAGGCACATTGATTGCTGATCATGACATTACATCTGAAGGTGTTTTCAGAAATTTTGACATTTTTAAGGGCACTTAGTTTCTTCAACCCACTTAGTCTATAAACCAAGATGGCACTTCTGTCCCGACCAACATCGCTGTCCAGCTCATGTTTTGCAGCACTAAGCTATAGATACTCAGCGGCCGTGCAAAGGTCTCCAAGCCAGCGAAGAAAAAAATAATGAGGCAGCCTTTGCAAGGATAACTTGTTTATTAAAAAAAAACGACGAACATGTTCCGCCGACGATGAAGTCTGAGCATTCGACACCAATGACAACCAGAGCGTTCACCAACAGAATGCCACTCCGGACAGTGAAGTCGGGAACGACTTGACCGCACTTTGACTTTACGGCCATCCATCCGCTACAGGCCTAGGCGCTCCCCATCGTCATCCCAATCTGGCTCTGGGATGTCCCCCAGAAGAAACGGTATGGGGTAACCTTCCTGCAGTCGGATGTACGGCTCTAGGTCTGGGATAAACTCCTCCGTGCTGGAATTCTGCTCGAATGGAGCCCGAGGATTGACATGCTCCCTGTCAGAGGAATAACGACGTGATGAATCCTCTAGAGGTGAACTGGCTGGAGAAGTCATGTCCGAAACAAAGTCCATCGCTGAAAGTGGTCGGGGGCTCAGATTAGGCGACTCCGAGTCGATGATGTCTCTTGTAGACGAAGATGGCACATCACTACAAGCAGCATGAGATTGGGAGGTGCCGCTTTGATCATGCATCTTCTTGCTCGAGTTTGGCGTTTTTGCTCCCGGCCGCGGCGTCACAGCAAGGTGAAATGATGCGTCGGGTTCATTTGGTTTTCTTCCAGCGTTGGAATCGAAAGTGCTGTTCCCAATAGGCGCTGATGCCATCGCCTTTGCCATGTAGCTTGCGTTCCGTGTTGTTTCTTTTCTGGACCACACGCTGTTTTTAAACGGCTGGCTTTCGTACACAACACCCGATGCGCCAGTTGAGTCGTAGTTGAAAGCCGCTTCGTGTGGAAACGCCCGTTGTAGCGTTGAAGTCGAGGGGGCGATACTAGAGGTGGGTATAATACTGACTGTTATATCTCTTTCTTTCGCTTCCACTGACCAAGGGAAAGCCTTGGGTTTTTGGCGTTTCCCACAAGTCACGGGAAACTCGCTGCCTCGCGGCTCTCCTTCGCATCTTCGTTCGATTTCTCTCCACTTCCTTTTTTTGGTTGACGAGTCGGACGATGCGTACTTGCGGTTTGCTTTTTTGCTTTGAGGCTCGTCATTAGCGTCACTTCCTTCCTTCGCGGACCCTTGAGCAGGCTCCCCGCATTCTGTTGGGTTGACTATCGGCCTACCACACTGGAAGCATGTTTTTCCGCCAGGCATATGAATACTTGTCAGTTGAGCCACTGCCTGATTCTGCATCGTGTCATCTTCAATCTGCATGCTTCTAAATGTGGTCAGCAAATCGTCCTCCCCAGACACACCGTCCAGCGCTGTAACGACGTCACCGTTTACGAGACCTCCAGCAGAAACCATCGCCGCACATCGAATGCATCGCTCCCTAGGGGGTGCTGAACTGGTCCTTAGGGCTAGCATTTCGCTGCCCGCCTTGCGCTCACACTCGCCATGTTCTCGCGAGGAGGTCTGTCGCCGAGTATCGTTGCGCGCAGGGAAACGGCGCATGGAAATGTGATCCTGCATTGGATGGACTGTTTGCACGGGACCGGTAGCCCTGTTCTTCCAGGACAAAGGCCTTTCATCTGTTGCGGAACGACTCGCATCGCCTCCTGCCCAGCTGTCGACGCCTGCTTGAGTTCTGTTGACACGAGACTGCCCTGTTGCAAAGCGAAGAATGTGGGAGTTGGAATCTGACACAGTAGCTTGTTTTGTGGCATGCGCAGAAAGCGAGATATCTTGAGACGCACCTCTCGTATTTTCGATCCCTGGACTTTCTTCTGGACGATGCATGCGCACAGTTGGTGATGGCTGAGCTGAAATGCCGCCAGTGGTTGAACCCGCTGTCTCCAGGCAAGGTGTAAGTGCAGTAGAAGACTTAGTGCTCGACGCAGGCAAAGCACCTCCTGCGTTGACTGCAGGAGTCTTGGAAATCCCGGCAAACACGGAGGAGCTGGCAAGTGCGTGAGCAGCTACGTCATTCGTGTGTTCTGTAGGCTGCTCGGAGATATTCCCTTGGCTCCTGGCGCTGAAGGATGGCCCATGGAATAAGTTCTTCCCTGCCACGGCAGCTATGACGCCCTCACCTTGAGAACGCCTACTTCGCTTCGTTACAGCCAGTCCAGCATCGTTTGGAAGCTCCTCCAGGTGCCGCTTCCGGTTTTCCTCGGTGGAAGGGGTCAGAAGTTCACTTGGGTTGCCCGGATGTGCTGGCCCCGACGGGGCGGCCGAGCCTCGCGACATCGTGCTTCGAGCTATGCACGCAGCGGACGAAACTTCGCCGCCAGTGCTCTTCGCAGCCACTGCAGCCTCACAGCATGAGCGGTTAGCTTGGAAAGTCTCAGGTGAGGGAGTCGCACCAACCTAGCTTTGTGCAGGATCAAATCAAAGCTGCTCTGCCATCGCAGCTGGCGCGTGGCAGTCTGTGGTCCTCCTTTTCTTTCGTCGCCTACACCTACACCTTCTTATTCCTCTTGCACGTCCTTCTCGAAAATACCATAGCGTATGGTGGGACAAGAAACAGGAAAAAAACGGAAGAAAGAGAAAGTAAGGTCAAAGGTAGAAAATTGGTTTATGGTGCTTTGAAGTCGCAAAGCGACTCAGGCTATTACAGACGCCGTAGTGAGGGGATCCGGAAATTTTTACCCACTGGGGTTCTTTAACGTGTATTGACGTTGCGCAGTACACGGACCTCCATCTTTTGAAGCCTTTTTGTTGCATAGACGACTCTCAGATAATGAAACTTGGCAGCAGGTGTGTTAGCTAGCCCTTTCAATTGCTATCTGAAAACAAGAACACGAGTATTTGGTTTCTTCGGGATCAAATTCTGATTATATTTATCTGCGAATAATCAATTGGTGTTCCCTTCTTGAACGTGTGCAGTTCTTGTTTTTTCGGCTCTTCGGTCATGCCCTCGTACACTAAAGAAATTGCATCCTAATGATGATGACGATGAATTTTTATGGCGCAAGGGCATCTGAGGCCAATGAGTCTCATGGCACAATGTATTTTTGTTCTACTCAATGTGGGGTCGAAGACCCATTTCCAAAGCATGTGACCCTAAATAAGCCGAGCACCAGACCATGGGAAAGCTTGTGGCCATTATAAGTAGACAACCAGCGGAAAGGACGCGTTCACAAGGAGAAGAAGGACACAGGACAACACTGCAAACACAACTGAAAATTCTTTACTTGTTGAATCTCTAACATCAGAACAGGGCGAAAATGCGCGAGAGCATCCACAAACATTAACAAAACAACAAACAGAGAATTGATTAAGCCACTGCAGACTGCATGTGGCAACCTATGTCCCATTCATGAAACTGCACTCTTTTGCCGTGAGCCTAACAGAGCTGTCGCTGACGAACGTTTGCTGGAGCTACTCTCCCCGGACTAAGAAATGCCTGCTGCCCTACTCCTCCTCATATTCTAATCTTGTGAAGAGAGGCATTGCCTACCTTTGCCTCGGCAATGCTCTGCGCAGGTATTGTGCACACAATATGCAGAAAAGTTTCTTAGGGCAGCTTGACCGCTTGAGGTCAGCGGGATAGCCTGAGGACGTCCTCGTTTCTATTGCTGAGACCTTGACCAGTAAGTTTAAGTCACAGTACAAAAACAGACGAAATGCCTAGTGAAGAATCCAGACCGGCTGTAATGTCATACCTGCATAAAGTCTCACATAAAGTTTAAAAGGTAGCCATGAAATACGGTGCTAAGGTTGTCTTTTATGCGCAGAGCAAACTTGCGTCGCTTTGTTCACGTATCTCTAAAATTAGCACAAAAAAGAAATGTAATGTCAAGCACCAGAGCAGGTTCACCAAATGCACAACCGGTGTTGTTTACTCGCTTCCACTGTCCTGTATCAAGGTCTACATAGGTCAAACAGGTCAATGCGTCAACGACTTTGAAGCCTTCAAAATCAAGCAGTCAGGAACTGAATGCGTGAGAGACAGCTCTGTTAGGCTCACGGCAAAAGAGTACAGTATCATGAATGGGATATAGGTTGCCACATGGAATCTTCTGTCGGTAATCAATTTTGAGTTTGTTGTTTTGCTAACATTTGTGTTTGATCTCGCGCATTTGCGCCCTGTTCTGATGTTGGTGATTCACTAAGTAGAGAATTTTCAGTTGTTTTTCCAGCGTTGTCCTGTGTACTTCTTCTTGTGAACGCGCCCTTGCCGCTGGTTTTCTACTTACCATGCACCAACTGGTCCAACAAGCTACGCTTCTTCAATACTTGTACCCATTGTATTGTCAGTGGGTACCCTGTGGCACTGGGGATCGAACCGCGCACCTCCCGCACACGAGGGGGATGCTCAGACCACTAGGCCACCGCTGCCGTCGAATGGCATTCTGTATAAATCTGTGAGTTGTAGGTCAGCACTATGTCTCATCGGTTATTTCCTCATCCTTCTGCTGTTCCACTGTTTCACCTTGACAAATACAAATCTAAGAATGGCGACGAGAGGATGACGTTTTGAGAACTATTCATCGCTTTTCCCGAAAAGGCCTTTTTGCAGTCGCTCCCAAGTGGCTCAAGCTGTCTTGAACTAAAAGTGATTTGAATATTCAGTCCGTCAGATGTATACTATTATAAGTCATGCGCACTCCCATTGCTTACAGTATACTGCTTCTATGTTGCAGAGGTGTTTATACCGACTCATCGACCAAAGTTCAAGGAAATAAATGTTTCGCATTGAAAAATATGCGGTAACGAAGACGTGACCGCCTCTTTCGAATTGGGTGCTGAGAGTCAATCTCAACTCCCCGTCTTTTCATTCATGAAGGTGCAGTAAGCAACCGTTTTACGCTTAGATGTAATTCCGTGTTTAGATCTAAGTATAATTCGAACTGAAATTAGCTTGTGCGGCAAAATATGCCACGAGCTTTCGTGAATTGCAGAACAAAGGTCTGCACTATAGAATTCCAATTAGCCTGCGCTGCGCGTTCCAGACCGCCCTATCCCAAGGAATTCTTAAATTATATATCTCAATACAAGGAATAAGACCTCATCAACTTAAGTTTCCTCCGTAATCCAACTTGTGGAAACGCTGCACGGCCTCGCCAAAGCAATAGACGACTAAACAGGAGGAAATACGTTTTTCCTGAACTTTTCAGAGGTTTTCAGTTGTGTCTGCTATCACAAATTGCTAGAGAAGGTTGTATTAGGGTGGCCCTTTTTTGTCAGTGCATTGCGGATTATTTACGTGGCCGTAGAGAGTTAGCACAATTCGGCAACAAACCCTTGTGCTATTGCGTCGGTCCTGTATGGTATACCGCAGGTAGTTTTATTCAGTATTCTGTTCCCTCTGGTTGTGAGCGACTTATCAAACCAACTAGAAGCCAAAATAAGGCAGTTCGCACATGACTGCGTGCTGTAAAGAAAAGTCAAAAGCAAACAAGATGAAATAAGTATAAACAAGGGTGTTGATCCGTTAGCTGAACGGTGCACGACGAGGCAGTTGTGAACTGGGACGAAACAGCTTCAATTAAGGTATACCGAAAAAGAAACGTAAAATCAGTTTCCTGTACAGCGACGACGGCATCACCCTTAAGATTGTTACCAAGCATAAATACATAGGCGTCACTGTGCCAGCAAACAACGGATGGACTGCTCTCGTGGCAAACAAAGAGATGTGAAAACTGTTGGTCCTGTTAGCAGCGCTGGAGTATTCTACCAAGCAAGCCAAGGTTTTCGTTTCTCTAATTATCATACATACAGTCCTTTTTAAAAGACGCGACCATCACCTGGTTCCCGTTTACCGAGGATAAATGGCTGTGGCCGAGAATGTCTCGCAAGAAGCTGCGCCGTTTATCTTGAACAAACAGAGAATGCACCGGCTCTCCGATTACATTGCTCTTGTTTTTTTTTTCGTGCGTCGCTTGCCCATCTGAAATTGCAGCCTCTTTTTGCGCATGAAAAGCTTCAAGTAGACTCTTCTCGCGCGACATACGCGCACCGCGGATACATGCATTACCGTGGCATTGGAACTTCAAGCCATTTACAATGCCATCGCTTTCCTTGCGCTCGTTTCCACATTCAATGCAGTTCATCTTTACACCGACACCCTCGCCGCCCTTACTTAAAGCATTTCGACGTACATTCCATATAACACAATCTATTCATCTCCTCTGCGCAAAGTACCCATGTCCTGTACGCAAAGACTGGATTTTGGGTGGAAAAAACAGCGCGATAGGGACGGAAGACAAAGATGAAGGAAAACACACGGACGAGCGCTGACTCACAACTAAAAATGAACGTATACCAACTCGCCCAACTTTCCATTCTACTGCAAAGACTGGATTCGCGGCCATGCTCACGATCCACATAACATTCAAGCGGATGCTATGACTCGCACTGACACATCAGACGACCCGCCACCTTCCCCTCTTCCCCCAGATCCGGTCCAGTCCCATGTCTCCGGTTGACAAGCTATGCGCCAGTGAACACGCGCTCTAATACCTCCGTGTTCGCTCCCTCTTCCCCGTAGTCTTACACGGCACGAGGAGGTATCAGTGCGCCGGATTCGGCCAGGGGCGGCTCTGACTCCATCTGTCCGTCATCGGTGGCGTGATAAAGATCTCCCAACAACTGACAGGCGCCCTTACTCCGGCGCTACACCGGACATTTCTAATGTGCGGCACCTGTTGTGAAGTTGCCCAACGACGGCCTCTATCAGAAAACGGTTCCTCAGGGAGGTCGGCCTGCGGTAGAACCGCGAAAGAGACTACGCGAAGAGGACTATGAACAATCAGTTCACCAGCAGCCTATGCGACTGCCTCGCAGAAACTGGTCTCCACCCCTTCTTTTAACTTTCTATATCCGACATTCCGCTCCCCCTTTCTCAACTTATGCCTCATGGCAGACTTCTAGAATAAAAAAAAGTAGACTCTGCCACACATGCCCAACATTCTTGTCAAAAATTACGAATATTGGAAAAATGTACAGTAGTGGTATAGAATTATTGAAAGTAATGATCCATTCTTCGGTTATGCAGCAAAATCTGTCTTCTATAGCGTTTCCCTCGCTCGCATCGAGCAGTTAACACTGGCGTATTAAATCAATGGTGAACGCTTCTGACGATAGCAAACACGTTAACAGGAAAAAAAATGCGAGCCTCTAGACGAGATATTTGCGGATATATTGATTGTTATGACGAAATCATAGAATATGCGAAAGTGCTGCGTTGATAAAATCATTTCTGCTTCAAAATGCCTTCGTCCAGGATTGTTAAGTATGTGCGTTATTTTCGACCATTCCGGAGCAACTCGTCATAAGCATAAGCTCACACAGGAGGGATGTTTGCGTGCAAATATTACGTTTAGTTCTTCCCGTTTTCCGGGAGCCGTGCGAAAGTGGAACGCTTTAGACCTGTCGATGGTTCCAAAGCCTACTCATATCGGGTTATCATTTTATGTTTCTATCAATGCACGCTACACTTTCAACTTTGAGCGCCTGCATTAACTCGTGTTTTAAACCCAGAACTGCAAACCCACATCGTCTAGGTAAACCTATGGTTCCTGTAAAAATCCCCGAAGGGATTTACAATGTCATGAAATAAATGAATAATTAATGAACAAAAGTAAATTGGCGCCACTTACTTTTAGTATTATATTGTGTTCCCTGAAACTTTGCTTTCCTCACTGCACAGTGGTTCCTTTAGTCGTCCTTTGGCCTCGAAGTTGCGTCCGTCCATGCGTGTAGTGGCCGGATGCATAGATTTGATAGTTTCCTTTTGTTGCGGAAGCAACACTACGCTAGTGGCCGAGCCATTTTGCGGAGCTGACGAAAGGCCATACTGCGCATGCACGAGGAGGAGTGACGTCATGCGGCGCACAGCCGGCGCGCCGCCGCAGTCGCTGCGCGGGCGAATCAGAGGTGCCGCCGTCGCACTCGCCAGTTGCGCATGCGCAGTAGCGGCGCATAGCTAGCGTGCCGGTGCCGCCGCCGATTCCGCGTGCTCTCCATCGCTTCTCTCTCTCCCTCTCCTCATTGCTTTTGCATTCCTAAAGTTATAACCAGAGCTAAGCCACTGGCAATTTTTTTTAAAGAGGGCTCAAAAATATTTTGCGAGATGGTCGGCAATGAACAAAACTCCCGGACTCCGAAGATATGACGGAAATAGCTGAACTTTTAAAGTTGACCAATGCGTGCAAGGCAAGCAGCATGAAGAAGAATAGCATGAAAAGGTCTGATCAAGCTTTAAAGCATACGCGAAGGCTGAATGCAACCTAATTTTCCTCAACACCACGAAAAAAAAAGTACTGCTAAGAAGAGACGAGGAGACAGTGCTATCAGCGAATTAGGTGATATGGTTAAAGAGGAGCCGAATTACATGAGGATTTATTTAGTAGCAGCCATTACCAGGATGCCAAGGGCTGAGGTGTAGCGCGGACGATATTTGAGAATTGCTGTGGCAACGCAGGAGGAAGAAGAGAGAGCCCGTGAAGTACTGCAGAGGGGAAGAGCAGCAGGTGAGTATCAAGCTACTGCCCACCAGTTAAAGGACGGCGCTAAAATAATTTACCACCATTCATGAACATTGGCTTGTGGCATCAGTCGTACTAGACGAGGGGCTACATTGCAATAGGGCACAAGAAATGGGGTGCAAGTTACTTTAAAAATCAGAGAGATTTGGCCATTACGCCTTGCTCCATAGTAACTTTACCTGGTCAGTTGCTTATAGAATCAGAGCTACGTTAGAGGTCCTTCTTCCAAGGGAACAAAATTGTTTTAGCAAACAGTATTCAACAAGAGGCGATATTTGCAGAGCCAGTGAAGATGTAGAAAATTGCGCACTATATAACCCAAATATTCAGGGGGCACTTTGACTGTCTAAAGTGGGTAGAGGCGGAAGCGTTTTCTGCACCACCTTCGCTGTTTCTGTGGCACCGGTGGCGTCACATATAATTGAGTACTAATTACAAAATGATGACAAATCAGTAATTAATGGTTAATTACTGATTAATACCTGAATACTAATTAACTGCTAATTAATGACGCTTAAGCTTCGCCTTTAGCAGTGGAACGCGACAGCGCGTTGTAGCGCTGCCAGGGAGTCCACGGAACACCACCCGTTCAGCGCGATTCCTTGCCCTTTGAACGCAACGCTTTTTGAGGAAAGGAAATGGCGCAGTAATTCTCTCTCATCTCGGTGGACACCTTAACCGCACCGTAGAGGAAGGGAGGAAGTGGGAGTGAAAGAAGATAGATAAAGAGGAGCCGTAATGAAGAAAATTAAAATTGTATTTGAGGAAAGGAAATTACGCACTAACTGTCTCACAAAATTCAGGGGGGCACTTTTTTGACCTAAAGTGTGGTCACTGATGCCCCTAAGAGTGGAACGCGACAGCGTCTTGCACGCTGCTAAGGAGTCCATAGAACGCCATCGCCCATTCGGTTCTACGCCTCGCTCGTCAGTAAATTGGTTTTTGAGGCAAGGAAATATATCTGTCTCTCATTTGTCAGTGGACACCTAATCCTCGCGGGAAGGGAATGGAGGAGGATGAGAGAGAGTGAAGACACCGTATTCACTAGACGCGCCTTTGTTCATTCCAAACCATCGAGCTGGCATGGCGGAGTGGATAGCATGCTCGTCTCTCACGCCGAAGACCGGGGTTCGATTCCTGAGCTCGACCAATTTGTTAATCGGTTTTATTTATTTATATGGCCTGACTAGTAAAGCTAATTAGGCTAATTGGGTAATTAAGCGATTAACTGAGCTCAGTCCCACTTACTTGGAGCATCACTATACGATCCCTTCAATTGGTTGCATGGTTACTAGCCAAAGTACAATTGGCCCCGTTTGAAATTCGCGCACTGTGACGTCACGACCGTTTCCACCAATTGAAAAGCGTGACATTTTCTGTCGACAACTGCTGCTTACAACGATGAGACATTAAAGGCTTCCGCCTTAAAATATAAACTGATCAACGGAGCTCACGCGTGACGGAAGCAAACCCTTCAACACCCACAATGTCTGCGATGCCGCTAACTTTGTTACAGAGAAGTATATACTGCAGCGATCTGTAATAATATCGGCTGAAGAGAGCGTTTAACGCTAAGACTGCGGCTAAATATTTCGCGAAATTGTTTGGTATGAAATCAGCAGTTAGCGCCTGAAGGTCAAAAATATTTATATGCACGCAATTTGTTACACTCTGAGACGTCGATCGAAATTAGCTCTGTCGAAATGTTAATAATTTATTTCGCAAAAGATGATAGATCCGACTAGGGGCCAAAAACTGCTTATAATGAAGAATGTAGATGCAGTCACTTTGAAACAAATGCATTCATACGAGACAGCGGGACGCCGTCTTGAATTCGACCTTTTAAGGCATCCACGACCGCTTCAGCAGAGGCAGTCGGGACGCATGGCGGCCAGTACCACTGCCACCAAAAAAGTTGAAGCAAGGAAATTCAAAAATGTATTTTTGTTAACAGTACACATCTCGAAATTAGGACGGAATCTATCTTCGTGGAGCAATACCGTATTGCGGACGAAAACTAGTTCTGAGGCAATGTCTCAAAGCCGCTTTCAAAACGAGGAGGAGAGTGCATCGTTGGCACCCTGGCGTACAAAACACAGCACTCCTAAAATTCAAGGGTTACGCAGCCTCGGTACAGTCTTTGGGCCTGATATTCTTAAGGGTCGTGTAGTGGGACATTCACGGCACTCCCAAAGCTGGACACCCCCGGAGAGGGCGAAAATCGGCATCACTCATTTATTCAGGTATTCTCACGAATATATTAGAGACTTCCTCAGGGGCGGGGCGGTCACTGAGCATCAAATGAATTTAATGATGAAAAATTAGGATGGGCACCAGAAGGACGCCACGTGTAGGAGCGATAATTTCTCATCTGTTCTTTAACGTTACCATGCTCGAACTTCCAAGCAACTTTCACCGGATCCCAGGTGTTACACAGGCTGGCTACGGCGACGACATCACGCCTAGGACAGGCAGCGGAGGCGGTGGAAAAGTATGCACGATAGCGTGGGTAAAGATGCGCCCCACTAAAGTCACGACACCTGTTGCTACAGAAGCAATCAAGACAAGTGGCAAGGTAGACTTACATCAATACCAAAATCAATCCTGATGAAAAGAGGCACAAGAGGCAGACTAAAAGGGTACAAACCTCTAAATGAAGCCACGAAGCAGCTACTTAGACTCCCAAGACGAATATCCAGCAAATCTCACGAAATGAAAGAGGAGGAAACCATGCGCTTAATACGAGCGTCTGTACTAAGCCGCGTAATTTACGTCACCCCATCTCTCGGTGTCAAAAAAGCTGAGAAGAAGGAAACAACACCTTGATCAGGATGGCGTACAAAGGCATGGGGGGAACTTCAAAAATTTATGCAAAAAAAGGCTTCTGGCCCTAGGGCTTCATAACACACTAGAAGAACACACAGCTGCTCACCTATCGCCCCAATATGAACGACTATCAAGCAAGAGTTCCGGCAGAGGAGTGCTGTACAAGCTAGGTCTACATTATCTTCCTGTGCGCGGGTTGAGAGCTGGTAGTAGTAAACCTCTCAAAGAACAGATAATCATCAGCCAAATACAAAGAAATATGCATCCGGTCTTTAGTAAAAGAAAGACGGACGGAAGGATATAAAGCACTGCAGACAAAAATCGAAAGACTACCCGGCGTGGCCTTTGTTGACGCAAAAAATGCAGCTCGAAATTACGCCTGGGGTACAATTGCGCTGACCGCACACCAGAGCTTAATAACACACGCGACTAAAGCGACTAAGATTGCTTGGGCTACGGCTAACAACTGCTTGCAAGGTAAAAACAGCACACACGTTCCCGACGGACCGAGTGCTTGGTGTGGAAGATGGCGATAACATGTTCATCGATTCACTTTCAGCGAATTATAACACTGCAACCTACAAAAAACGGATTCTCCGGAGACACACAAAACTTTCTCCAAGGCCAGGAAATTGGCCTTGAGGCAGCTTCCTCCTAATACCTTCGCACACGCGTCACTTCTGAGCACGATATACCCGGCACTCCACGCAGCTCCTTGCAATACATGTAGAGAGAAACCTTATATCTTACGATTTAGAACCGCAGTGACCATTCAGTCTACAACAACACTGGAGCAGTGGGAGGCTATGCTTCTCCGTTCGGCACGGTCTCTTTGGTGCACATGGTGTGCAGTCATAAGCTGGAAGTGGGCTCTGGGGAACACGTAGTGGCTTACACCGTTTGAAATTCGAATACCAGTGGTTCTTGAACGTTGTCACTTTGCGGTTGTCACTTTGCCGCTTGCGAGAGTGTCTAAGACCAGTGTAGTTGGAAACAACAGAAGGGCATTCTGGGCGCCTATATATCGAGCGCGGTAAGCTATGCATAAAGTTTCGGCGTATCCTGCATCGATGAGGGGCAGCAATAACTCGTGGAAGTCGAGTGCCAGGCTGCGAGGTTTCTTGCAACCAAGAGCGGAACAGCGCTGAAAAATGGTAATAATAAGGGTGATCACTTTTATCCTTGCTTTCTTCCCTCCAGTATGTATCACTTCTTGGCATGCAGCTTGGGCGGGGCTGCTGAAGAAATCACGAGTAAGCATGACCTTATTTTAGGTAATGGGGGGAATAGAAGGCTACGTATCTAAGAGGAGACAAATCCATCGCTTCCGTCGCACAGTTGGCTTTTTCTGGACCATCGTTTTTGATGAGCACGCTGCTTAGAAATGGCGTTGCTGTTGGAAAAACTCCGGCTGCATGGGATGTTGAAGTACAAATAGTAGGAATAGGTCAACCACATAGAGAAAATGCGGCCATTGGTTTCGCTGATAAAACTAGTTAGTTAGTGCGCTCGTCACGAAGAGAACAGCCCAAATTCATGCTATTAACTGACACTCGACTCACCTCCGATCTCCATGCGTCAGGCTCAGCGCTGTCTAGCGAACCACCACTCCCGTGAAACATTCCGTCTCCTGGCTCTCGTTGCCGCCGTTCTTTCATTCCACAGGAACCTTCCTTCCTCCTCAACCGGCAGGAAAGGGCTTCGTTTTTTTCTCATTCTAGACATGAAATCAGTCTCACTTCCCCCGCGCACACTTCAGAATGCCCTATTCTTCCTGGCTTTTGTTTTCTAGCCGCAGAAAAATTGACATTAGACTGATGGGACCGAGCAGAAAAAAATTGGCTTATTTTTGCAGATTTTTTCCATGGTGAAAATGACGAGTGGTCAACTCGCGGTCTAAACTAGAATTTAGAGTTCAAACTGCCAAATCAAGTTAGGTCCGATCAGACGGTGACGCCATGTTGTGGTCAAACTCTGCAGCTTTGCTTGCCTCCGATCTTAGCCAGCTTGGAGTGATATACAACTTGAAGACGGCTATTTTGGTTGCAGGAATCTTCAGGCCCACACGAAAACACGGCACACTACACGAAGGATGCAGAAAGGGTAGACGTACCTTACTGGGTCCTTTGTGTATTTTGCGCTGTTTTCTTGCAATGGAAAACCGACTAGATCATGATATGTTCTTCAAGTTCATTTCTAGTACATCGAGCCTATCTTCTTTTCCCTTGTATGATCCACACCACCTGGTAACAGCGCCTGTGAGTCGTCTCCCCTTTCTGCGTCCTTTGTGTAGTTTGCGCTGATTTCGTCTGATGGAAAACCAACTAGCTCGTGATGTGTTGTTCAAATCTTCAGGCGCCTTTACTTTTTTTTTTTCTCTTGCAACTATAATCGGATACAACTCAAGTCTGCAGTGAAGTTCCACCCACATTCAGGACCGCCGAACAGAATTCCTCCGTGACAGAAAGCAAACCTTAGTTAAACCTATTCATGCTTCCTAAACAAGACCCTAATCTCCAGAAAAAAATATAAGCTCAGTAATTTTGAGAGCTCTTATTTGTTTGATACGGTCAAAGACTGAAAACTGATTTTGTTGACTGTTGTGATTGGCAAGAGGAGTCATACAGCTAAAAGGCCGCGGACCGTGGCCCACTGTTTCCAACTACAGTTTTTTGTAAATAGTATCCTACTATAGTCACCGTTTCTCGCAGTTTTTAACAGTGCCTTTCACTCATCTTGCAAGATGTTTGGTAAAATCAGACTGCCTCAATTTTAATAATGGCACTGCAATAATCAGTGCTCCTGCCAGCGGAAAAATCGGGGCGGGTATGTATGATAGGTACCATCAGTCTTACTTTGTGGATGGTTCTGAGAACCCCCAAAAGCTTCAAACTATATTTTGAGGAAATCTATGCATACGCTTTATCCCGTTATTCTCTGCCCAGGCGGAGGGTAGTCCTTGTTGCGTCGTTAGTAGAAGTAGTAATAAACATCTTTACAGAAAGGGTTGTGAGAGAGAATGAGGAGGAATGTTGGAAACGAGTGAGACATATTCAGGAATTGTTGTTGTAGGGGGAGCGCATAGCTAATGATAGGGATTACAGACGCCAAATACCACGAAAATTGAAACACTCTTATTTATAAAAAGTACATTTTAAAATTGTTCTGTCGTGTTTCTGAGCACCGTAGCCGGGTAGACGTTCATTTAGGCAAAGAACGTTCGATTACCGAAAAGAAAATGTGGCCGATGAAAGTCAATAGACTGACCCTTTGAAGCCTCCATGCCTTCTTTTGTTTGGTGAACATGCAGAAGGTTTTCATGCAGAAGGTTTCATGCACAAGGTTTTCAACTTACACAATTATGCCAGTATCACCGGGGTCCCCTCAGGCATTAGGAAGGTGTCAGCCGGTGTAAAAGCGACGAAGCCGCCCGACGTGAGCGTGTTTTCTTTTGCCCAATCGACAGCGTCGGTCTAGCAAAGGAAAGTGTAGCAGCAGTTTTCCTAGCGAGACTACGGTGTCAGGGATCTGTTGGTGCTGAACGTCTGAACTGTGCTAGAATTCTCCCGCACTCTGCAGACTGCGTACAGACTCCTCATTTCAATGTTGTTCTGTCATTGCCTGTCGTGAGCAGCTGCCGGAAGTTCAGTGCAGTAGCGAGATTCGTGCAGCCCTTGAAGGTGGCCAGCGAGGTCCGCCAGGTGCGGTTGCAATGCAGGAAGAAGAAAAGAAAGCACGTTTGTCGGCACTCCTTCCGCCATGCCTTCACCATCGTGGCTGTGGTCTGATTATCCATAAGTGGAAAATTGCTGAGCCTGCATTTTCCTGGGTACAGAAAGAACAGCGCAAGCATTAAGCAAGTGCTTGGTCATTGCCAGAAATTTGGGCAAACGCTTTTATTTCCGTTGGCTCCCGCCTTGTGGCGCACGGCTAGTACGCATGGCTAGTAAGATATTACGCTGACATCATCCGTGAAGTAAGTGATGCATACAATGACTCAGTGGCTTCCGAACAGCACGTGATAAGCTGCTAGCTTTAGCGGCGCTGTCTGTGCTCTATGTCGTCTTACTGGTAATGACTTGCACCTGAGACAAACGCAGACAGCGAAATTTGCTCATGCGCATATGCAATCTTTGCGGGCGGTGACATCACTAAACTTTTCAGAGGCCCAAGCCTCTGGGCCAGCTGTAGGAACCGCAGAAGTCACGACAGTTGCATACAAAAGGTTCCCTGCCTTGACGCCGGTCGAACGGCCTGCACGGATGGATCGCGATTGAGGGTTGGCTGTTTTCTTTTTTTTTCCAAGCCTGGCCTTTCTTCTTGCACAGCATTTTTCAGTGATAGCGGCGCGTGAAGTGAGCCAGGAGGGAGAGGTTTATTTAGAGAGGACGGCGGAGACGTCAGCCGGTCGGATCATTATCTGGCCTGCTACTATGCACTGGTGAAGGGGTAGAAGAGAAGAACGAGGTCATCGAACACTAAGGATGCACCTTTGCACCATCAAATAATAGAGAGGACTGCAGTTTTCATTCGTTTCCGCTGAATCTCTGTTCTTCAGGTGCCCGTAAAATCCATCCGAAAAAATCAGGGGGCATTTTGGCTCTTTAAAATGCTGCAAGGCGAAAGCGTTTCCTGGCGCAATATTTGTTTCTATATAATTTTTATATTTCATATTTGTTTGCTCTTTCTGTTATTTTTATTGTTTTTTATTTTTATTTCCATATCTTATTTTGATTTTGTTTTTTTGTTTATTTTCTTATTTTTATTTTTCCTTTCCTTCGTTGTATTCGTTTTATTTTTTTTTATGAAACCCATGCATTCACTAGATGCGCCTTTATTCTTGCTCGAACCTTGAGCCTTCCTGGCGGAGTGGTAGCGTCTCCGCTTCAAATGCCGAAGGCTCTGGTTCGATTCCCATCCTCGGCGCAGTTTCTTTTTAAGCAGTGACGCCGAAAGGCGTACAAATCTGCCGACGCGTCTATCGACACGGCTGCCGACAGCGTCTGTCGACACCGTTGCCGACAGCGTGTGTCGACACGTCTACTGACAGTGTCTGCTAACGACAGTAAGAGGCATTAAAGGCTTTCGCCTAAATTAAATATTATTAGTGGCTTCGGAATACATCTTGAGACAGCGGATTCGCGACAGCAGCATCATCTGCGCACCAGAATAAGAAAACCCACGACGCCACTCGCTTTAACGTGGACTTGGCAAAGGTGCACAAGTGCCTGGTAGCTCAGGACTGAACTGGCCTACGCTGTCTCTGGGCTGAAGGTGAGTGGCTCACTGGTTATCGTGCTCGGCTGCTGACCCGAAAGACGCGGGTTCAATCTCGGCCGCGGCGGTTGAATTTCTTTGGAGAAATTCTAGAGGCCCGTGTACTAGCGATGTCAGTGCACGTTAAAGAACCCCAGGTGGTCGAAATTTCCGGAGCCCTCCACTACGGCGTCTCTCATAGCCTTAGTCGCTTTGGGACGTTAAACCCCATAAACCAACCAACCAACCAACCATTCTATGTCCAACGCTGCAGACTGAAAACCTCGGGAAGGAGCCATTTAATTCATTTTTCTTTAAAATATGGGCACTGACAGATAAATTCGACACAGGCACAGAGCCAAGCTTCATGCAGGCAGTGGGAATTGACCACATCCACATTTATAAATGACTCTAGCAGTGTGACCATGAAACGGAGCACTCCGCAGTTAAAGGGCCACTTTTTTTAACATATTGAGTCGATAACCACATCCAACTCCTCAGAGACCCCTGAATCTGCCACATGAAACAGCTTTTAAATGTCAGCTAGAAGTATTTTGTCCCTTTTGTCCCTTTGTTTGAACTGGAAAAGATCAAGTAAAAAACAGGTTATCAATTGTTGGTGCAAGTGGCGCGTCTCTTCCTTCCCATGCCGGTAGCGTGTCATGACAAATTTAGCGAGGCACATTGATTGCTGATCATGACATTACATCTGAAGGTGTTTTCAGATATTTTGACATTTTTTAGGGCACTTAGCGGCTTCAAGCCACTCGGTGTCTTCACACCACTTAGTCTCTAAACCAAGCTGACACTTCTGTCCCGACCAAGATCGCTGTCCAGCTCATGTTTTGCAGCACTCAGCTACAGATACACAGCGGCCGTGGAAAGGTCTCCAAGCCAGCGAAGAGAAAAATAAAGAGGCAGCCTTTGCAAGCATAACTTGTTTCCAAAAAAAAGACTAACACGTTCCGCCGACGATGAAGTCTGGGTATTCGACACCCATGTCAACCAGAGCGTTCACCAACAGAATGCCACTCCGGACAGTGAAGTTGGGAACGACTTGACCGCACTTTGCCTTTACGGCCATCCATCCGCTACAGGTCTAGGCGCTCCCCATCGTCATCCAAATCTGGCTCTGGGATGTCCCCCAGAAGAAGAGGTATCGGGTAACCTTCCTGCAGTCGGATGTACGGCTCTATGTCTCGGATAAACTCCTCCATGGTGGAATTCTGCTCGAATGGAGCCCGAGGATTGGCATGCTCCCTGTCAGAGGAAAAACGACGTGATGAATCCTCTATAGGTGAATTCGCTGGAGAAGTGATGTCGGAAACAAATCCCATCGCTGAAAGTGGTCTGGGGCTCAGATTAGGCGACTCCGAGTCGTTGGTGTCTCTTGTAGACGAAGATGGCACATCACTACAAGCAGCATGAGATTGGGAGGTGCCGCTTTGATCATGCATCTTCTTGCTCGAGCTTGGCGTGTTTGCTCCAGGCCGCGGCGTCGCAGCAAGGTGAAATGATGCGTCGGGTTCATTTGGTTTTCTTCCAGCGTTGGAATCGAAAGTGTTGTTCCCCATAGGAGCTGATGCCATCGCCTTTGCCATGCAGCTTTCGTTCCGTTTTGTTTCTTTTTTGGTCCACACGCTGTTTTTAAACGGCCGGCTTTCGTACACAACTCCCGAGGCGCCAGTTGAGTCGTAGTTGAAAGCCGCTTCGTGTGGAAACGCCCGTTGTAGCGTTGAAATCGAGGTGGCGTTACTAGAGGTTGGTATAATGGTGACTTTTATATTTGCTTCATTCGCCTCCGCTGACCAAGGCGAACACTTGGGTTTTTTGCGTTGCCCACAAGTCACGGGAAACTCGCTGTCTCGCGGCTCTCCTTCACATCTTCCTTCGATTTTGCTCCACTTCCGTTTTTTGGTCGATGGGTCGGGCGATGCGTAGTTGAGGTTTGCTCTTTTGCTCTGAGGCTCGTCATTAGCGTCGCTTCCTTCCTTCGCGGACCCTTGAGCAGGCTCCACACATTCTGGTTGGTTGAGTATCGGCCTACCACACTGAAAGCATGTTTTTCCGCGAGGCTGATGTATACTTGTCAGTTCAGCCACTGGCTGATTCTGCATCGTGTCATCTTCGATCTCTATGCTTCCAAATATGGTCAGAAAATCGTCCTCCCCAGACACACCGTCCAGCGCTGTGACGACGTCACCCGGTACGAGACCTCCAGCAGAAACCATCGCAGCACATTGACGGCATCGCTCCCTAGGGGGTGTTGAACTGGTCGTTAGGGCTAGCGTTTCGCTGCCCTCGTTGTACTCAGAGTGGCCATGTTCTCGCGCAGCGGTCTGTTGCCGAATATCGTTGCGTGTAGGGAAACGGCGCATGGAAATGGGATCCTGCATTGGATGGACTATTTGCACTGGACCGGTAGCCCTGTTCTTCCAAGACAAAGGCCTTTCATTTGTGGAGGAACGACTCGCATCGCCTCCTGCGGAGCTGTCGACGACTGTTTTAGTTCCATTTACATGAGACTGGCCTGTTGCAAAGCGAAGAATGTGGGACTTGGATTTAGACACAGTAGCGTGTTTTGCGGCATGCGCAGAAAGCGAGATAATTTCAGGCCCAGTACTCGTATTTTCGAGCCGTCGACTTTCTTCTGGATGATGCATGCGCCCAGTTGGTGATGGCTGAGCTGAAATGCCGACAGTGGTTGAAGCCGCTGTCTCCAGGCAAGGTTTAGCTGCAGTGGAAGACGTAGTGATCGACGCAGGCAAAGCACCTCCTGCGTTGGCAGCAGGAGTCTTTAAAATCCCGGGGAACACGGAGGAGCTGGCAAGTGCCTCAGCACCTGAGTCATTCGTGTTTTCTGTAGGCTGCTGCGAGATGTTACCTTGGCTCATGGCGCTGGAGGTTGGCCCACGGAATATGCTCCTTCCTGGTGCGGCAGCTATGGCACCCTCACCTTGAGAACGCCTACTTCGTTTCGTTAGAGCCAGTGCAGCATCGTTTGGAGGCTCCTTTAGGGGCCGCTTCCGGTTTTCCTCGGTGGAAGGGGTCAGAAGTCCTCTTTTGGGGCCAGGATGTGCTGGCCCTGACGGGGTGGACGAGCCTCGCGACATCGAGCTTCGAGCTAGGCACACAGCAGACGAAACTTGGCCGCCAGTGCCCTTCGCAGCCACTGCAGCCTCACAGCATGAGCGGATAGCTTGGGAAGTCTCAGTTGAGGGAGTCGCACCAAAGTAGCTTTGTGCAGGATCAGGTCAAAGCTGCTCGGCCATCGCAGCTGGCGCGTGGGAGTCTGTGGTCCTCCTTTTCTTTCGTCGCCTACAGCTGCACCTTCTTCTTCCTCTTGCACGTCCTTCTCGAAAATACCATAGCGTATGGTGGGACAAGAAACCGAAAAAAAAACGGAAGAAAGAGAAAGTAAGGTCAAAGGTAGAAAATTGGTTTATGGTGCTTTGAGGTCGCAAAGCGACTCAGGCTATGAGAGACGCCGTAGTGAAGGGCTCCGGAAATTTTTACCAACTGGGGTTCTTTAACGTGTACTGACGTTGCACAGTACACGGGCCTCCATCATGTGAAGCTTTTTTGTGGCATAGACAACTCTCAGATTATGGAACTTGGCACTAGGTGTGTTAGCTAGCCCTTTCAATTGGTATCTGAAAACAAGAACACGAGTATTTCGTTTCTTCGGGATCAAGTTCTGATTATATTTGTCTGTGAATAATCAATACGTTTTGCCTTCTTGAACGTGTGCAGTTCTTGTTTTTGCGGCTCTTCGGTCATGCCCGCGTAAAGAAATTGCATTCTAATGATGATGACGATGAATTTTTATGGCGCAAGGGCATCTGGGGCCGATGATTGTCATGGCACAATGTATTTTTCTTCTACTCAAGGTGGGGTCGAAGACCCATTTCCAAAGCATGTGACCCTAAATAAGCCGAGCACCAGACCATGGGAATGCTTGTGGCCATTATAAGTAGAAAACCAGCGGAAAGGACGGGTTCACAAGGAGAAGAAGGACACAGGACAACACTGGAAACACAACTCAAAATTCTTTACTTTGTGAATCGCTAACATCAGAACAGGGCGAAAATGCGCAACAGCATCCACAAACATTAAGAAAACAACAAACAGAGAATTGATTAAGCGACCGAAGATTGCATGTGGCAACCTATGTCCCATTCATGAAACTGTACTCTTTTGCCGTGAGCCTAACAGAGCTGCCGCTGACGCAAGTTTGCTGGCGCTACTCTCCACGGACTAAGAAAAGCCTGCTGCCCTACTCTTCCTCATATTCTAAACTTGTGAAGAGAGGCATTGCCTACCTTTCCCTCTGTAATGCTCTGCGCAGGTATTGTACACACAATATGCAGAAGTTTCTTAGGGCAGCTTGACCGCTTGAGGACAGCGGGCTACCCTGAGGACGTCCTCGTTTCTATTGCTGAGACCTTGACCAGTAAGTTAAAGTCACAGTACAAAAAAAGATGAAATGCCTAGTGAAGAATCCAGACCGGCTGTAATGCCATACGTGCATGAAGTCTTACATAACGTTTAAAAGGTAGCCATGAAATACGGTGTTAAAGGTTTCTTTTATGCGCCCACCAAACTGTCGTCGCTTTGTTCACGTATCTCTAAAATTAGCGCAAAAAGAAATGTAATGTCAAGCACCAGAGCATGTTCACCAAATCCACAACCGGTGTTGTTTACTCGCTTCCACTGTCCTGTATCGAGGCCTACATAGGTGAAACAGGTCAATGCGTCAACGACTTTGAAGCCTTCCAAATCAAGCAGTTAGGAACTGAATGCGTCAGAGACAGCTCTGTTAGGCTCACGGTAAAAGAGTACAGTTTCATGAATGGGATATAGGTTGCCACATGCAATCTTCTGTCGCTTAATCAATTTTGTGTTTGTTGTTTTGCTAACATTTGTGTCTGCTCTCGCGCATTTGCGCCCTGTTCTGATGTTGGTGATTCAACAAGTAGACAATTTTGAGTTGTTTTTCCAGCGTTGTCCTGTGTACTTCTCCTCCTGAACGCGTCCTTGCACCTGGTTTTCTACTTACCGTGCACCAACTGGCCCAACAAGCTACGCTTCTTCAATACTTGTACCCATTGTATCATCAGTGGGTACCCTGTGGCACTGGGGATCGAACCGCGCATCTCCTGCACACGAGGCGGATGCTCAGACCACTAGGCCACCGCTGCCGTCGAATGGCATTCTGTATAAATCTGTCAGTTGTAAGTCAGCACTATGTCTCATCGGTTATTTCCTCATCCTTGTGGTGTTCCACTATGTCACCTTGACAAATACACATCTGAGTATGGCGACGACAGGATGACGTATTGAGAACTATTCATCGCTCTTCCCGAAAAGGCGTTTTTGCAGTCGCTCCCAAGTGGCTAAAGCTGTCTTGAACTAAAAGTGATTTAAATATTCAGTCCGTCAGATGTATACTACTATCAGGCATGCGCACTCCCATTGCTTACAGTATACTGCTTCTATGTTGAAGAGGTGTTTATACCGACTCATCGACCACAGTTCAAGGAAATAAAACGTTTCGCAAGGAAAAATAAGCGGGATTGGAGACGTGACCGCCTCTTTCGAACTGGGTGTTGAGAGGCAACCTCAACTCCCCGTCTTTTCATTCATGAAGGTATAGTAAGCAACCGCTTTAATGCTTAGATGTAATTCCATGCTTTGATCTAAGTATAATTCAAACTGAAATTAGCTTGTGCGGCAAAATATGCCACGGGCTTTCGTGAATTGCTGAACAAAGGTCTCTTCTATAGATTTCCCATCAGCCTGCGCTGCGCGATCCAGACCGCCCTATCCCAAGGAATTTTTAAATTATGTATCTCAATGCAAGGAATAAGACCTCATCAACCTAAGTTTTCTCCGAAATCCAACTTGTGGAAACGCTGCACGGCCTCGCCAAAGCAATAGACGACTAAACAGGAGGAAACACGTTTTTCCTGAACTTTTCAGACGTTTTCAGTTGTGTCTGCTATCACAAATTGCTAGAGAGGGTTGTCTTAAGGTGGCCCATTTTTGTCAGTTCATTGCGGATTATTTACGTGGCCGTCGCCAGTTTGCACAATTCGGCAAGAAACCCTTCTGCTATTGCCTCGGTCCTGTATGGTATACCGCAGGTTGTTTTATTCCGTATTCTGTTCCCTCTGGTTGTGATCGACTTATCAAACCAACTAGAAGCCAAAATTAGGCAGTTCGCACATGACTGCGTGCTGTACCGAAAAGTCAAAAGCAAACAAGCTGAAATAAGCATAAACAAGAATGTTGGTCCGTTAGCTGAACGGTGCACGAAGCGGCAATTGTCAACTGTGACGAAAGAGCTTCAATTAAGGTATACCCAAAAAGAAACGTAAAATCAGTTTCCTGCATGGCGATGCCGGCATCACCCTTAAGATTGTTGCCAAACATAAATACATAGGCGTCACTTTGTCAGCAAAGAACGGATGGACTGCTCTCGTGGCAAATAAAGAGATCCGAGAACTATTACTCCTGAAAGCAGCCCTGGAGTATTCTACCAAGGACGGCAAGCTTTTCGTTTCTGTAATTATCATACAGCTCTCTTTAGAAGACGCGTGCTTGACCTGGTTCTCGTTTACCGAGGATAAACTGCTGCGGCCGAGAATGTCCTGCAAAAAGCTGAGCGGTTTATCTTGAACAAACATGTCATACACCGGCTCGTCGTTTAAGTTGCCTTCTACCTTATGAGGCCTTCTACCTTATGATTTGATACGCAGGGACTATTCAGGTTGGTTTGGTTTGGTTTATGGGGTTTAACGTCCCAAAGCGACTAAGGCTATGAGAGACGCCGTAGTGGAGGGCTCCGGAAATTTCGACCACCTGGGGTTCTTTAACGTGCACTGACATCGCACAGGGACTATTCAGTCTACATCCCCACTGGAGCAGTGGGAGGCTATGCTTCTCCCTTCGGCACAGTCTCTTTGGTGCGCGTGGTGTGCAGTCATAAGCTGGAAGTGGGCTCTGGGGAACGCGTAGTGGCTCACACCGTTTGAAATTCGAACACAGACGGTTCTTCAGCGTGCAAGACCGTCGCACTGCACACAGGCGATTTTAGATGTAGTATCCACGCATAAGCGGCCCCCGCTACATGGATTCAATTCTTAAAACTTGGCTTTGGAGCTGAGCAACATAAGCCCAGAGCCACTGGTTTCTAGGCGTATGCCCTATAGGCGTATCCGAAGAATTGTGGAAGCCGTTGTTTAAAGAACCTTTTTACAGTGGACTCAAAACTTGTGCTGGATCACATTCATTGCACTTGCGTTCGAATTCCTCCGAAGATCTTAGGTTAGGGATGACAATGAGCAATATTTTGTGTTTGAGCGCCTTTTTAAATCATTTCACCATGAAGCTTAACCATATATTCGAAGTCATCTTGGAAGATTCGAATCTCCAATATCAGAAACTTCGCTGCCTTTCGCTTATTTTTCCGGAACACATATTCCGGAGCGTCGCATGCGCTGCAGTGCAGAGATGGTTTTGGCGGAGTGTACTCCCCTCCAGAGTGTGCGCAGAACGTCTATTGGGCACGGTCGCTTTAGTACGCATCATATGCAGAAGTAAACTGCACTTGGCCTCTGATGGATGCGTGCGTAGTGGTTGACTCCGTTTGAAATTGGAGCACCTGCAGTTCTTTAACGTGCAAGACCATCGCACTGTACACGGACGTATGAAGATTTCGTATCCACCGCTACACCGTCGGAGAGTAAGAGCGGTTTGAGAAAACGGTCGCGTGCACGAGACAACTTTTTACGCGAGGGAGATTGCCCTTGTTAGATGCACAGTTATTCTAGGCTGTGTTGGTGGAGCGCAATAAAAGTGCAAGAATAATGAAGCTGCCTCGGAAAGGACCATATATTGATAAAAAAGTGGACACTCTGACACCTCTAGGAACGTTCTATGGATGGACGAGGCAGACTTTTGCCGTAATAAGGATATAAATAGGTACAATTCCCACTACTGATATGATCACAACCAGCACTTGCTCCGAGAACCCCACCACCAAGACCAGTAGTCAGTGATTGTCTCGTGTGTCTCGTGTGTCAATCGTTCACAGCTCGTTGCATTAGGTAAATTTAGAAGTGGCCTGCTGCAGATTAAATCCGGCGTTCCTCAAGGATCTATATTTGCACCTATTTGTTTTTATTTATATGTCAATGACTTGAGCTCTGTCTGCAAACTGTGCCGTGTTTTGCAATATGCTGATGATACACTCTTAGTTGCTAGACATAATGACTTTAAGACAGCATTATCTCTAATCCAACACGACAGCGAGCTACTTATGGAATGGTTCAGCAATAACTTAATTAATGTTAACAATAAAAAAATTCAATTAGTATTTTTTCACAATTATTTAAAGAGAATTCCTAATGATTTGTCTCTTCGTTTGCACAAACCAAATTGTGCCCCGTGCAAATGCCCTTCAATCATACCTGTAACAACGGTGAAATATTTAGGTGTATTCTTTGATTCTGACATCACTTGGAATACTCATTTGTCGTTCGTTTGTTGCCAGCTTCGCAAAATTGCATGTTTGCTGCACTCTATAAAGTCCCTTTGCCCTATGTATGTACGCAAGCAAATTGTATTCGCCTTAGCCTACAGTGTATTACGTTATGGTATTCGCTGCTTTTATTTCTGCTCCGCCTTTTGACGAAAGAAGGTTAATAGCATACTGAAATCCATCCTCAAATCAGTTTTATATGGTAAGGCACGAAATGAAGGTAGTGGTGTTTTTGATCTGTTACACATGCCTGACTTCTCTCACCTTTTTCCGAATCAGTAGTGTTTAAGCATATCTGGACAAGCGATTTTTGTACACAATATATTCCGGTCAAAGATCTGAGAACTCGTGATCGTTTTCTCGTCCCTAGAGTCCGAACTCGATACGGCCAGCGTCTGCGAAAACATTATGTTCCTTCTGTGCTCAACCGGTTACCTAAAGAAATGTTTTCTGCTAACTCCAAAAAAATAGTGAAAGCTTTTCTTCAGAAACTTTGTTGTTAGTTCCAGCATTCTGTTATGATTCTATGATTTTACGTGTTCTTTAATTTTCCGTGTGTTGCATTTTTTACTCCGCTCTTTGAAATTATTTTACTTTTCGTATCCCCCACTTTTTCTTTCTGTTTTTTGGCACTTTGTGTGTTCGGTGCATGAGTTGTGTGCCGTCTGCTGCCGGGCGCTGCCACTCAAGCCTTCTAAGGCTTTGGCAGGCCCGCATTTGTATTGGAATGAATGAATAAAAATATTATTATTATTATTCTTAGTGAGATCCAAGAGTGGGACAACACTTTCTAGACGGAAATCTAACAGTAAAATCATACACGCTAATTATTCTAAGTGGTGTTGTTAGCGATTTCATGTATTATAGCTGCTTAAGTTAAGTCCATGGCTCGTGGATTAAACACGGTGGGGCGCCTGCGCATTTCTCGCCGCGTGTAAGGGGCTGGCTTGAATAGAACTTCACCGGTCAGTGGACAGGGCGCACTGGACCTATATTCTTGCCACTTAGATCACCCGACTTAGCTGCATTAGATTTTTTTTCTTGGGTCTCCGTCAAGAACGAAGTCTTTGTAGCTGAAACCGAAGGTCTACGAGACCACAACTGAAGAACCAAGACGACCTGTGCCCCTCTATCCCCAATGGTCGGGAAACGAATGCTAGAGTTCAGAAAGGAGAGATTCATGGCATGCGTCGCGGATGAAGGCACTCACTTTGATCATTGCAGTTGAATAAATCTTAGCCCCGAGATACGACAGGGCAGCATTCGTCAGCTTACTTTTTTTGCAATTATTTTGGGTGAAAATAATAAATCGCAAGCCAGCAGCGCGCACAGCCTCCTTTCTTGCCTGATCCAGAGCGGAAACAGAGCATTTGTGCGTTATCTACGAGCTGTTTATTCGAGGCCGATGACAGCAGAAGACGTGCCGCCAATTTCAATGCTAATCACGAAAGAAGGGCGCGTGCGGCCCACGGCAGCAGGGACAATGCACTTATCTCGAACGCCTCTCTGGTCCAGTGGGCCCGGTGCCGTGTAGGCACGCAACTACAAACAGGTGTCGCCACCATTACTTCAGTCCCTTCAACAGTATTGTGGATGGGTTTCTAGCGCACTCTGAGCATCCAGTTTACGAATCCGATTCGAAAGGGCTGGAAACTCATGCGTGAATATCTTAATAACAGTTGCACTTACGAATGTGCTGCAAATTGTCATCTTTGTCATCTTTGTCTTCAAGACTGTGATGAAAATATGCGGCATAAAACAAAGAATTCAAGTGATAATTAAAGAAATTCCGATAATTTATTGACTCCTTGAACTATGTCCTTATCTTTTGTCCGCCAAGCCAAATACACATTCAGTGAAGGCGGCATTCACGATACGATCATACTATGCACTTTGTGGTCTTTATACTGCAACTGGGCCGCCACGGTGGCTCAGCGGTTACGGTGCTCGGCTGCTGTCCCGAAAGACGCGGGTTCGATCCCGGCCGCGGCGGCTAGAATTTGTTTGGAGGAGAAATTCTAGAGGCCCGTGTACTGTGCGATGTCAGTGCACGTTAAAGAACCCCAGGTGGTCCAAATTTCCGGAGCCCTCCACTACGGCGTCTCTCGTACCCTTAGTCGCTTTGGGAAATTAAACCCTATAACCAACCAACTATACTACAACTGGCGGAAGCGCACTGTCAACGAAACCAAAGAGCATAGGGATTTTTTGGAAATTTTTTGTAGTTTTATCAATGGCAGAATAACAAAAGCAGAACAAAAAAATTGCCTACGATTACGTTACTTCCTAATGCGAAATTTGAGCGCAGCTTATCTGCTGTTTCAGCTTTTGGATAGACTGAGGCAAAAAATTCGAGCATGACATGTACGCACAATTACAGACAACTTGTTATATTTCACACATATTCCTTTTTAAGAAACACTGTACTAACAGTTCTTGATTGTCAAAAAGGAAGCTTTTGTGACGGAGAAATAGATGGATATATGCTCCACTTCCTGCACCAATGCCTGGTTTTCAAGGACGAGCTGTGCGCAAGTATTTCACGAGGTTGTCACAGCTCGGGGAGCCGTTACGAGCGTGCGGAACGGGATGTTCTCCCGCATAAGTGTTGCGAAATTCGCGCTTGTCTTTTAACCTACATTAATGTCCCCACCTACCCCGCCACTCTGGCAGGTGGCAGCGTTTCTGGCACAAGCTTGTCAATGCCAAAGCATGCAGCGCACATCTGTCACTCCCGCCACGTAGCTTACAGCACGGTTGAGATGTCCACTGTTCCAAGAGGGCAGTTATGCGCCTCCCTGTGGTTTCCACCGAGATGTGTGAGACAGATGTGTCTCATTCACTCGACTGCAACGGGACGTGTGGCGAAGGAGCGGCGGTGAGCTGCCACCGCCGATGCGCGAGCGCTGGGTATACAGCTACTGTGTGACTAACCGTTGCTATGCCCAGCTGCGCCCGCACTGGCGCGCCGGTCGCTGAGGAGGGGAGGAGATTCCGGTTTTAGTTTGGTTTATTGGGGTTTAACGTCCCAAAGCTACTCAGGCTATGTGAGACGCCGTAGTGAAGGGCTCCGGAAATTTCGATCACCTGGGGTTCTTTAACGTGCACTGATATCGCACAGTACACGGGCCTCTAGAATTTCGCCTTCATCGAAATTCAGCCGCAGCGGCCGGGATCGAAGCCGCGTCTTTCGGGACAGTAGGCGAGCGCCGTAACCACTGAGCCGCCGCGGCGGGGCAGGTTGCGCTTTGACCTTCTCCTTTCCAACCTCCCGCTCCATCACTGCTGGTTAGAACGGACATCGGCGGCGGCGACGCGCGAAACGAAGGAACGGGCGCCTAACAGCTGTGTTCTAAAACGACCACATATTAGCGGCGGGATGTGGTTCTCTATCTGCTCGAAATTAGGAGGCCGTGGATAGCACCCACTGATAAAACTACATAGATAAAAAAATCCGCATGCTGCTTGGTCTCGGTGACGCCTTGGCTTCATTCATTTCTGTCATCACGAACCTCTTTAAACTGTCCTTTCTGGAGAACGCCCTATACGGTTAATTCTCACCGTCTGGCCCCAAGTTTCGAATCTCCACTCTTTCTAGTGATGTATTTGATGCCACTGATATATTGTAGTTCAGAGTATACGTCTGAATTGCGCCTTTAAACAGTGGTAGTTCGCCGCAGGATGTCTCGAAATAAAAGAAAATTGTTTTTTTTTCTGAAAGAAAAATCTCCAGTGGGCGGCATGAAAGCGGTGGCAGACGAAGCAGAAAAAACTGTGGGGCTTCGCCAGCGAAGCTCACGTGCGGCCATTCGAAGCCGAGCCTGGAATGTTCCGTCAACTCGCCGCTTGGTGAAGGCTGTCTAGATCTGAACGCAAACGACCTGCGGCAAGCGGCAGCCACGCTTACGAGGACTTCGCGCTGGACATCCTGCTGAGCGATGTGGACGCCACTGGCTGTTCCTGTCCGCCGAGCTGGGAACCAGGTGTGGAACCCGTTGCGGTCGCCTTCTGCTCTGCGAAGGTAAGGTGCCATTCATGCCGCCAGTGCTCTATCCTAGCGCTCAACGGCAAGGCCGGCTCTGAAAATTTGTTCGGCTAGGCCTGCCGTTAGAGCCACCGGGATGACGCTTGTATAATAAGATGACGCTTACCACGCAGCACCTTATCTTAAGCTTTGTGAAGTGAAGCTGCTTTCGGGGCGATCACCTTCAGCCATGTCTAGCTCTACCTTTCCTTCGGCGCGCAACTCGATTCCTAGCATGGATTTATTGTCCACGACACTGCGAGCTTGTTCACATTTGGTGTCCTCAGAGACATCGCACCGATGTACATGCTAGGGGAGGAAATAGGAAGTCCAGGACGCAAGGAAGTGTGCATCGTCTTTTTTTTTTTGCCGCAGCTGTCTGCCGTGGCTTGTTTATGTCAAAGGCAAATCGAGGTCCTAGCAGGGAATTGCCTTTGGCGTCAGGCACTGTCATCTTCACCTTTGAGCGGTGCAAGATTCATCGGAAAGGAACTAGCGTCTCTGCAGTGATTTGCTCTTGACTCGGCAGCTTAAGGCCGCGGTCGTCAATGAAACTTTCCGTCAGTAGTTCCCGGCGAAATAGTACAATGAGGGTCCGAAAGTTGGTGTTCATTTCGGAAAGTCCATAAGATTGCCTTCGCAATAGTAAAAAATGCCTTATGCAGAATACAGAGTAACAAGACGGAACGTGTTGCGTAAGTCGCGAAAGCACAACCCATACTGACATTTTTTTGCTGCTAGTTGTTTCTGTGTTTCTTGGAAATCACTGAGTCTACGGAAGGTGTTCCTTGCAGTCTATTTCATGAACGAGCTCTAAGAGCGGGAGCTACATTTCCGGTGCTAAGATTTCTTGAGCATAGACGGTAACATCATAAGCTTTTACATTGCCGAAATTAGAACCTTTTGCACCGCTTCCGAGATGAAGTTGGTTGGGATGTAGACCTGTGGTTGTTTTATATGTGGGTTGGTTTCGTTATAATGGAACACCTTGTGTCTTGCCTTTGTAGATGTGTATTTTGTAATTCCCTATGCGTGTTATGTAATGAAACGTTGTAAATATTTACCGCCGTCGTCGAATGAAGGACATTCGGTGTACCACTCGACCATTAAAATGCCGGCTATCGTTCTAAAAAGCACGATTCTTCCATCTAGCGCGACTACCTGCGCAGGATATACTGCATCCTATCGCAGTGGGCTCCCTTCTCGGCGATCGTGGGCGTCAGCTTGGAGTTGGCCTGGTCTCCCGACGCCGACTGCCATGGTGGCTCCTGCGAGAACGAGTTCGTTATGTTCCGGTTCTAGGACAAACGCCCGCATGCGAAGGCAGCGCCTGAAGCCGACGAACACCAGAACTGTTCGCCAGACAGAACTGACCCCTGGTAAGCAGTTGCGAATCTGCTACATTACATCTTACAGTGGTCGGCGGCACTATCCACACCGTTCCATCGTAATCACCTTCCCTCTTCTGGAGTGCATGGTTAGCGTCGGCACAACTGGAGAACCAGGTGATCTTGGTGCCTCATGCCGCGTATGTTTTAAATGCCTAATATATGTTTGATTAGGTGATTTCTCTCTCTTCAAAGACATCGCGAACATAGTCTGGCGGCTAAGCACTGATGTTCGAATTTTTTTTAAAGCTTCGCGCCATTTATAATTGGTCGCGAAGAATTGGGACGCAATCTCAGGCAACATGAACAGATACGATTAATCGCCGGCGCCTTCGTACGCCGTCCGGCTACAAGTTGTAATCGAGGCAGCTGAACATCTATCGTAACTGCTTAATTCCCGCACCCACATTAGCGCAGTGCTGTCGCGGTTCGGCCATGTGACGAAGGACTATTCTTAACTTAGTACCAGACATGCATGTGCGTAAATAAATAAAGTAACTTATAGTCGCAGACGACAGCGAAAAATACTCACACGGCTTCTTATTGCCCTTAAAGCCAAAGAAATCACAACGATAGTCACGCAGCAGCGACGTGTTCTCCCCGCTTTGATTGGATAGCAGCGTCTGGTTAAAAAAAAGAAAGAAAAAATGTGCCAGGCCACATACTCTGCACTACTCTGCGTAGAATGTGAGCTTCTTGGTTCATTTCGGAAAGGTTTTTTGGCAACGAGAATTTTGACCCTATGATTATAATTTACGGTATACACCACCAACTCTACCATCGTAATTTCCGTAAAAGTCCCTCTTGCAGATATCGCTATATTAGGGTGGTTCCCCTGCATGATATCTTCATTCTCGGCATTTTTATTTTTGTATTCTGATGATTATGTGGGATGGCAGAAAGGATCAAGAGTGACTATTGTTGCTGGTACTTTCTATAACCTAATAAATATCTAAGTTTAGTTTTTTCATTGATGCCCTTGAAGTTCCCTAAATATGTATACATATTAGAGCACTGCACGGGCCACAATCTGAGGCCCAAGCCCGGCCCGGGCCCGAGACCTGAAGCCCGAGCCCGGCCCAGGCCCGCGGCTTCAAGCCCGGGCCCGGCCCAGGACCATAAATTATCGCTCTAGCGAGCCCGGCTCGGCCCGTGTATCCCGGAGTGAGGCCCAGCCCGGGCCCGGCCTGGCCGGAATCACAGTAACGCTCGAGGTATACTGCTCACTCTGGGCAAGCACACTGCGACTAGGCCGATAAGGAACTCGCCGGCAAAGGTTCTGAAACCACAGTTTGGCTTGAAGAAAGTGTGTTCTTTTTAACCCAGAAGGAAGTGATTAAGAGTAGCGCTCGCCAGGCCCGTCTTTTGGACAGTGATCTCGTGTACGTGCGCAAAGATAAACTCCGAAGTTCCGAGAACCAAATAAAAAGGGCTGCATACGAGCGTAACAGACTACTTTTCATTCCCCTATGATTTTGATCAGTTATACTTTGCCACCCGCGAAGTATAAATTTGCCGCCCGCGAAGTATAAACATTAAAGCTGCCTAGCAAGCAGAGCAATGACATTTTTTTAGTGAACGCGATCTCTCAGGTTGAACTCATAGCCGAACTGGTCGCCTTTCAGCAGAAACGAAATGCTAAAAGGCTTGAGTATTTCGCGGTGTGTATCTGAAGACTACAAGCGCCCTAAACTTATATGTTCTTCCCGAATGCATTTCTAATAGTATATAGATATGTTTTGGGATGACGAACGATCAATGGCCAATTAAGGCAGGTTGAATTTTACTCTTACTGGTGCAGCAGAAGTTAACGCGCGAACCACGTGATAACTTATACGTGATAACTTGGCATGACAACCAGGCTGAAGAAGCGAGGAGGGATAGATGTGGTTATGAGATGAGATTTACAAACTCTCGCGAGATTTGTGGCTATTTAATTTACGAGATGTTCCGGTCAGCTGATCAAAAAGAAAAACAAACACGCTTTAGTTTGTGAATTTTTCTCATGAAAAAAATATAGCTATAAAATAAAAGGAATGTTTTGGGGGCTGTGAAAAACACCGAAGCAACGGGCTCCAGATCATTTCGCCCGCCTGGGTTTCTTCAACGAGCAATGATACTACAAAGTGCATGGCTGTCATGCTTGCCGCCTAAATAGAAATGCGGCCGACGAGGCTAGGAGCAAAGCCTGGTTCACCGGCTCAGTAGTCAAGAAACTTGACCGCTAAGCCACCGCGGCGTGGAAATAGGAAAATAAATAAGTCAATGAATAAAACTTAGTTTTTTCTCAGCGCGTACTATAACCCATAGCTCATCCGTGTCGCTGCTCCAATGCCGCAGTTGTGTACTTCAATCTGCAATAGTGAATGAATAGTCAGATACCAGGCGTTTCTGTACAGACCGAAGACCGGCTCAGGTCCGCAGCTTTAAGCCCGAGCCCGGCCCAAAACAAATCAAGTCCCGTGCAGCGCACTAATTCATATACCACTATGAAATAAAAAATACCCTACGTTCACTAGCTCTCATTCAAGAGTACTGCGACCATGTGATGAACGGTACCGGTGCTAGATTGGCTTCCTCCTTTAAAATAGCGCGAGAAAGCGAGGACAATGGAAGGCGCAAATACGGACAATACGCGCAGTGCTATGACTGGCGCTCGGTCGTCCTCGTTTTATGCGCTGTTTATAAACGGTGGATAGAAAGCAAGTCGCGCAAGGCAAATATTGTTTGCTGTATCATTGTTGGCGCCTTTGGTGCAGCACTCAAACTGGGCACCTCCGATTTATAGACCGTTTACCGCGCGCAGTTCTTCGGTTCGAAACCAGATTACGTCACAGGAGCGCTCGGAACACGGCACCGAAGAGGGAGAACTGAGCGGCTCGCCACGACGTAAAGCATGATCTAGTTTTTATACCTCTAGTGATACACTGCTTTCCAACCGCATCAGCCAGAGCACTGCCTTTTGGAACCGAACCATTGGACGCAGCAGAGCAGCCTTCGCGGCGAGGCGCGCGCCGAACAATCAGGAGGCGTGTAAAGGCGGCGTGAACACGTGATCAAAGATGGCGCTCCCATGATACGGCGCTGTAAAGCTCTATACATGCAAAGTGGCTCACAAACGAGACTTGCATACTTTTCAAACGGCAATACTCTCGTATATACTGCAAGGGAATGAACTTGCCGAATGCAGTCACAAATTATTTTCCTTCGCCAGAGGTACTCGGGAGAGCTTTTGGCACACAGACCACTCTACGACACAAAGTTACGAATTCTGCGATAGGTGCTTTTCATTCACTTTATTGAAGAGTTACAAAGGTTTGGAAATATCCACCGATGCTGTTTGGCTAAAAGAAAAAGTTATTCTACCAACGCGAGGTTTTCGAACCTAGGAGCATGAGATTTCTTAACCAACAATTTTATTCCCACTCTCCATGTAACTGTTGCAACAATGCGAAGAGTCCTTCAAAACCGGATAATATTCGTATATTCGCCCTCCCTTCTTCTCCTATGCACAGTTCCCCCCCTCCCCTCCCCCCCCTCCCCGAGGCACAATATATGTTCATTAGAAATCTTTGCTAAGGTGGAAGCTATTGTTCACATCTAATTTATCAAATCTTATGTTTAACCTCCATGTGCTAATGCAAGGCGTCCTGTGCAGGGCGGACGCTGCGTATGTCAAAAATAGGTAACAGTGTGCTTTTAAAGGCTTGAGACTCACTCACGGCACCAGTGCCGACGGCGGCACCGTTTGCCTCGCAGAAACACCCGCATACGAGAAGTACAGCTAGCGGTGTAAAGAATAAGGTATGCTTATTCGGTTAGTTCTCCAAAAAGATTATTATAAGGGATATTACAAACTCGCTACAGTTAAGGTTTTCAGTAGAGTGCCCATGTTGGGGCTGAACGACCCGTCATTTTATGCTTGATGTTAACTGGTGTTGAGGTTCCCGAGTAGACCTTCAAATGGCAGCAAAGGGACTTTGCTTTCTCCTAGGCTTGACACTCCCGTCGCACACTCAGGACGGCCACTGCCCCATTGCCGTCTTAGCATGCACGAATCGGTGTAAGTGTGGCATTGGTCACAGTTAATAAGCATCAAGAATTCGCTTTCTGAGAGAATAAATGCTGCTCTTCCTTTGTGCGCACGTCCATTCACTCGAGAGAAATAGCCGGGAGCTGCTTGTATACGTTTTCCCTTGTGATTAAGAGATGAATGCATTGCGCCTCAACAGCTGCAGCCCGTCGTCGTCCACGCCGAGTCAGAAGCCGGGGCAGGAACTCAGCGACCACGATGACCCCACGCCGCAGCCATCTCGTCCCCATGTCTCGGCTGCACCCCCAGTGCCAGCCGCAGCCGCCGGCGGAGCTGACCGCGGAGAAGCGGCAGCGCAGCTCGTCTGGCTTCAGCCTCCTCTCCCATGAGTGGATACCGGTGGCGAAGCGGCCGTCCACGACGTGCACACGGACGGCCTGGGGTCTCAATCGCTCGAGCCTACAAGTGCTGGAGGCTCGAATCCGCTGTCTCTTCCTTCAGCGGGAACGTCACTCGATACATCATACAGGTAACACCACATGATAGACTGAAAGCCATTAAAGTCAAAAGAGCTACTACTGGGGCTAGTTGGAAATACATACTTGAAGTAACTAGTGAGCGCTAAAACCATGGAAAAAAGGACTAACACACTTCGTCCTGTGTGTAGCGCTTCGTCCTGTGTGTTAGTCCTTTTTCCGTGGTTTTAGCGCTCACCAATTACTTCAAGTATGAAAGCCATTCTTCCCCCTTCTAAGCCTTCTAGTAAAGCGGACATTGCGTTGTCCTCCACGGAATATTTGCGAAATTTCCGCTACGTCTGGTCGAGGTATGGCATTGAATTATTCCAATTCGAGAAGAGCATAGGATAAAATGCAGCTTCTTAAATTTTATCGAAGGAAAGCTAAGTTACCGATTACCGCCGTGGTGACAGTCTAAGCCGACTAAGTAATTTGAATGATACCAAGCGCATTCCGACTGACAGCGGATTACGTGGAGGCTTTACTTTCCGGTGTTACACCCACCACCAACGCCGGTGCACGGCCGACGTGGAATGAAGTGGTGCAAATGTCGCTCCTAGTCAGGACGTTTACCGCTTCTCTCGTACGGGAACACAGCTTCACTGTCGCTTCTACAATGACTTAAACACTAAGCAAGATAGGAGAAATATTCCGAATGCTTTTTGGTTTAAACTCAAGATGGACGCTATAAAGTCATGTGCTTTGCAGCGAAGGGTGCGGACTATGTACCGCGCGCCTGAGCGAGTGACTGTTTCTTTGCACAGGTGTAGACATTTGGGCTAGTTGGTGCGCGTTTATCTTTAAAAAGCAGCGCAACGGACAGGACTGCTCTAATATTCCTATCTGCACTCAAAGCTAGTAAAATGAATCATAGCTATCTCTGCCATGAATAATGCACTGAGGCGTTAATGCCTGCATCAGGTTCCTTTAAGCTTTCTTTCGCAAGTGAGCCAACTTGCATCCGCAAAATTTCCCGAGGACCTTCTGCGGGAGGTGGATGAAAAACTGCTAAAAGATTGTCACCAATACTCAAGCAAAGATTTCCCAGACTTCGAACAATAACAAACTGCTGTCGATCCATTTCATCATGGTTTTGGCACAGACTCTATAAAACAGCAGGAAGGGTAGGAGACCGTCATTCATTCTCGGCACCCAACCAGCTCGCGACGCTTTGTAAACGGGTTAACTCATATGAGTCCCCAGTTGTAGCGTGCGGCACAAATTACAGGGAAACTTTTGCGCGGTGCAAAACGCATGTTGTACATGAAATTTTGTTGTCAAGTGGAAAATATTACGCAGAACAAACCGGAAGGTGTATCAATGACACATTTCTCAAGCACCGCAATTCACTTAGATCGACAACAGCTTGACCTCTTTCTGTTCTCTGCGCCTACTGTGAATATTGTTTCCCATTGCTTAACCGAAAACGCATCTGAAAGAAATATCTCGACCAACACATACGCGAAATCTGGGAAGCCTTCATCATTGACCAGAAAAACCAAGCCTGTGTCAACACACCGTCCTTCTTTCTCCCAAAGGAAATCACATTGTTTAATTACGAGTTGCTTGGTACGTGCTAAGCGGTACTTTAGCTTTTTTGTTATTAGTGTTTACAATAGTTTTTGTTGTTCCTTTTGGTTCTGTTTTTATGTTTTCTGATTTTTCCTCTTACACCCCCTCATCCCCTCCCCCCTTTGTTGGCAGCTGAGCGTGGCACGTGCCTTTCCTTTGGCCTTCATATCAAGAGTTGTGCCTATTACAAGTACCTTTATATATTTGTTTTCAAGTATTCAAAGGCCATATATTCCCGCCTTCTGAAGTAAAAACGTCAGTCGATAGTCAGCGCTCATCCTGTTGTCCCTTCCATGTCCCTTATTTGGCTTCAGCCTCGTCTCCCATCAGTGGGTAGCGGTGGCGACGCGGCCGTTCATGACGTGCCCACGGACGGCCTGGGGTCTCAGTCGCCGAAGCCTACAAGTGCTGGAATCTGGAATCCCCTGTCTCTTCCTTCAGCGGGAACGTCACTCGATACATAATGCAGGTAACACCACATGATAGACTGAAAGCCATTATTTCCCATTCTAAGCCCTCTAGTGAAGCGGACATTGCGTTGTCCTCCACGGAAGATTTGCGAACTTTCCGCTCCGTCTGGTCGAGGTATGGCATTTAATTATTGCACTCTGAGATGAGCATAGGATAAAATGAAGCTTCATCAATTTTATCGAAGGAACGCTACCTAAGTTACCGATTGGCCGCCGTGGCGACAGTCTAAGCCGACTAAGTAATTTGAATGACATCAAGTCCATTCCGAGTGGCAGCCGACGATGTGAAGGCTTTACTTTCTCTTAGCCGGTGTCGCAGCCGCCACCAACGCTGGAGCGCGGCCGACGTGGAATGAAGTGGTGTAAACGTCGCTCCAATTCAGGACGTTTACCGCTTCTCTCACATGGAACACAGCTTCACTGTTGCTTCTACAATGACTTAAACACTAAGCAAGATAGGAGGAATATTCTGAGTGCTTTCCGGTTTAAACTCGAGATGGACGCTATAAAAGTCATGTGGTGTGCAACGTAGGGGGCGGACTATGAACCGCATGGCTTAGGGAGTGCCTGTGTTTCTTTGCACAGCAGTAGACATTTGGGTTAGTTGGTGCGCGTTTATCTTTAAAAACCAGCGCAGCGGACAGGACTGCTACGATTTTACTATGCGCACTCAAAGTTAATAAAATGAACCATAGCTATCTCTGCCATGAATAATGCACTCTGGCGGCAATGCCTGCATCAGGTTTCTATAAGCTTTCTCTCGCAAATGAACCAACTTGCATCCGCAAGATTTCCCGAGGACCTCCTGCGGAACCTGTGTGAAAAACTGCTAAAATATTGTCGCCAACACTCAAGGAAAGATTGCCCAGACTTCGAACAATCACAAACTGCTGTCGATCCATATCATGATGGTTTTTGCACAGACTCTATAAAACAGCAGGAAGGTTAGGAGTCCGTCATTAATTCTCGGCACCCAACCAGCTCGGGACTTTTTGTAGACGGGTTAACTCAGATGAGTCCCCAGTTGTAGCGTGCGGCACAAATTACAGGCAAAATTTTACACACTGCAAAACGCATGTTGTGCAGTCATTACCTGGGACCCGTTCACATAGGTAAATATAAATAAACTTGAAGGAATCCGAAAGAAAGCAGTAAGGTTTATATAAAACACTTACGGGCGAGCATCAGTCAGTGATCTCCTCAAAAAAAGCGGCTTACCCTCTATTCCTAACATACATCGCATATGTCGCTTAAAATGTTTCTTTCAATTAATAATAATTTCAAAGTTGACACCTCTAATATCCTTATTTATTCCTCGGGGTACCAAAGTAGAAATCGTTATTCTCTTTCCATAACGCCATTAAAATCCCGAGTTAATTGTTTTAAATATTATTTGCTTCCAAGGACCATCACTGATTGAAATAACCTCACGGTTGATGTTGTCAGGCAGAGATCATTGCATTTGTTTGAAGAGCACTTGTAATGATTGTTGTTGATGACCTTGCCACGATATTTTCTTGCTGATTTTCTATGTGCAACTCTGTTTTGTTCTTATGTGTCTGTATTTTTAAATCTTAACACAATGTTTCCTACCTGCTATGATCTTGTGTACAAGATTGCAGTATCCATAAATAAAAGAATAAATAAATAAATTTTGTTGTCTTGAGAAAATATTACGTAGAACAAACCGGAAGGTGTATCAATGACACATTTCTCAAGCACCGCAATTCAGTTAGATCGACAACAGTTTGCAACCTTGCTGTCCACTGTGCCAACTCTGAATATTGTTTTCCATTGCTTAATTGAAAACGCATCTGAAAAAAATATCTCGGCCAGCACACACGCGAAATCTGGGAAGCCTTCATCATTGACGAGAAAAAAACAAACCTGTGTCAAGACACCATCCTTCTTTTTCCCAAAGGAAATCACATTGTTTAATTACCAGTTGCTTGGTACGTGCTAAGCGGTACTTAAGCTTTTTTGTTACTAGTGTTTACAATAGTTTTTGTTGTTCCTTTTGGTTCTGTTTTTGTTTCTGATTATCTTCTTACACCCCCTAACCCCCTCCCCCCGTTGTTAGCAGCTGAGCGTGGCACGTGTCTTTCCTTTGGCCTTCGTATCAAGAGTTGTGCCTATTACAACGACCTTTTTATATTTGTTTTCAAACCTTGAAATCCCATATATTCCCGCATTCTGAAGTAAAAACGTCAGTCGATAGTCAGCGCTGATCCTGTTGTCCCATCCTTATCCCTTATTTTGCGCTGTTGTTTTTTAAGAAGTGTTTTTTCCCTCCGACCGCGGGGTTGCGCTTCTTTGGTGGTGATTTAGACACAAGACGCTCTTTAATTATTTTTTCTACATTTATTCTTCTCAAATAGCCGCACAGATAGGTAATCAGCATAACAACGTCAGAAATGATAGGCCTATCTGAGTCTTGTGCAGGACAAAGGTGCCTTCCATCAACCTCCAATTAACCATGTCCCCTGTGAGCAGCGGCCGCCTTATCTACGTCACGTACCTGGTCTCATCCTCCCAGCTGACCTTCTCCGCCCCCTCCTACGCTCGCCTTCGCTTGGCATCTATCTACCTTGTCATGTCAGGGCGGGGCGTACAATGTGAAGGCTATCTTGTCTTCGAATTACATGCCCTGACCACGGTCATCCCTTGTAGACCTCCAGTAGGATTTCTTTAACCTTACACCCGTCATTTTTCTCCAGAAATCTCGCTGCGCTCTGCGCAACTTTCTAGATATACCTCAAACTGAAGATGGCTTCTACGTCGAAGAAAATGCAGGAGAATGCCCGCACATTGTTGCAGAAAGTATAAAGGGAAGTTATTCTTGCTTCATGTCCGCGCAATTTGAAGTAAATTTCCATCATTCCCTCTCAGTGCGCACCACATCGAAGTGCTTCATTTTTCCCTACTGGAGAGCTCTTGAAGACTTAGCTTGTATACAGGAAAAGGAATTCGCACCGGAAATCTGTCTCTTCCTTCTTTTCTGCTGCCCCTGAGCGGATAACAACGCTATGAATTCATAATTTTACAAATTGGGCAATAGGGTGCAGGGATTCAGCCGCGGTACGCATATTTTGTTTCGCTCAGTAGTCTTCTGGGCATCGCACTGCTGGGCACATGGAAGTACTCACATTAGGAGGTTAGAAGCGCCATTTTGCAAATATGTTTTACTGTACGTACCTAATTTTCGGCATTCTTTACCTTTGGTCCCGCTGTATTGGAAAAGGCGAGCGCTGTCGCTGTCCTAACGCTTCATGTTGTCCTGGCTGAATAACTGCTCTCATCCTACTATCTGGAAGTTTTTATTTATATTTATTTAATATTACGGTTGAACAGAACACGCGAAGTCCTGCAATAAACTAAGGGCTTTTTCATATCAGTTGAGTGTATGCCATTGCAAGTCAGTGATTCATCCGTCTGCGCTAACTAAAAAATGGCGTGTGCCAATCCTGCAGGGGTTCTGTGCAGGCGCAGGCATTTATGAAAACTTTGCTTCCGAACATAACTATTGATATTATTGGAATTGGGTGGAAATTAAACCACTGAGCTCAATATAGTGCCATATAGTTCCTATGCAGCTGTGGGTTTTAGCAATGGTGGGGTCGCTATTGGACTTGAATCGGAATTATAATTCAGCTTCTCACATGGGCCACGACTGCGCTGGCTTTTCTGTGCGATGTAGTTAGCGGAGGCCCCTGCTCGTTACTTTGGCAGCCTGTCGCTAATATTTTACAATGCGAATCATGCTTAATTCGAAACCTATGGTTCTGCGTTGTACTCCATTCCGTACTAAATGCAAGATCATCATCGGTTTAAACAACGTTTCACCAGGCACTGTTTAAATCTGCTTTGAGGTTAAGCATTGTACACTAGCCCGATGTAAGTTCATTTTTGGTGTACTTTTTGATTTTTAAGAAGAAATTGCTTTCAGAACTGAAATTTACAGTACATCAAATTAGGAGAATTCTCTAGCGAGGACAAGTGAAAGAATCACCGACCAGTTTCTTCTAGAATTTATGCACACGTGCTCTTCGAATACGCGAAATTCGTTATGGTGCACGGGCCAGCTCTAAGAATTGTGCGACTCAACATGCAACCACCTATCCTTCACCTCTGCAAAAATGCTTCAGAGTTGTTTCTTCTGATTGTCGTCCGGTTCGCGAAACTAGTGCGCAAATTGAAAATAATATCGGCGTTCTCTTCCTTTACATACGAGCTCATCCCTCTCCCTTTGTGTTTTTGTTAAGCATGAAATGCTTTTAGCTGTCGTTGTCGGCAGTGTGGTGACGTCACGCCGAGACCGAGAGCCATCATCCGGGCACTGAAATCCACTCATCCGGGCACTGAATTCCACTCATCCGGGCACTGAATTCCACTCATCCGGGCTCTGAAACGAGAACATCCGGGCACCGTACGAGACTTAACGAGATTTAACGAGACTCTCTAAGCCATCCTACAGGACCGGCATACAAGCGCCGGTTGCTCTCCAAACGAGTCACAAAAAATACTGCTGCCAGTGTCTTCTCAATGTTTATTAAGATATCTGTCGAGCTGTGCAATTATAATGCACGGAATTATAATTACCGATTTCTAATAACGCGTGCAAAAAGCACATACATGCCACAATACACTTCGTTGTCATACGCGATCTGTTAGGGGCTTTGAGAGAAGGCCGCTTAGAGAAAGAGAACCCGCGTCTTTCGGGACAGCAGCCGAGCACCATAACCACTGAGCCACCGCGGCGGCCATTTGAGGAAAGGAAGTGCACATACCTTGCTCCCTGGGTCAGTGGACGCCTGAATCGCGCTTATAGGTACGTGGGGTGATGAGAAAGAGATGTGGGCTGCAGGCGTTGACAAATTTGTGCCAAAAACGCGGCGCTGAAGACATAGGCCCTCGGCGTTCATTGTGTTCATTGGCGTTGGCGTTGACAACGTTTTACGCTCTGCGATAATTTTAAGAAAAGGAAGTGCGCATAACTGGTTCCCCGGGGTCACTGGACAAGTACACATTCTTGTCAGGCCTGCGTCTCGTCGTGTGCACGTACGCTTCTGCATCGCCCTGCATTTCATGCTTACTCTACTCTCGGTTACGGGAGAGGCAGAGATTTTTTGTAGAATCCTTTCGGTAGGATTCTTCTTGCTGAATTCTTTTGCCCGCTGTAGTGTCAATTTTTGTTTCCTTTTTGCTCAGTGATCACCGCCAGTGGGCAACGGCGAAGCGCACATACACGACGTGACACCAGAGTCAAGAACAAGACAATGCTCGCCATCGGAGGCGCAGAGTCCTTCCATCTCCGCGTTCGGTGTGACACAGTGTGCCTGCAGAGCAACCAGTGAAGCGCGGGCACACGTGGATTCGACCGACAACTCCGGTACCCTGAAGAAAGCAAGGGGTGTTGCGTTGGGACGAGCGGTCACACCGCTACGACAATCGCCAATATCTGAGCGACTGGCGAAGCGGGTTCATAACATGACAGCAGCTTGAGCGATGAGATTGGTATATTTCGAAGTATAATAGCAAACTGTCTCAAGAGGCACCGGTGTTTGTGGCAAGGCATTTCAGAATGCCTGGCCTACGGGAAGTAGATCCCTTCTTACGTTCTCTACTACACCCCGTCCGTTGCGTAATTACAAGGACAAAGAACGAATGCGAAATCTGGTAGCAGAATAGACGATGTCGCGAGCGCACCGGGCAGTACCGCAGGTGCCAGTGGTCGCTCCACAGACTGTACATAATACCATCTAGAATGACTGAAAAAAGCGGGACACCTGAATCGATAGCCATTAAAGACAAATGATGCACATGGAGGTATTAAACATTCTTGAAATGTGAATCTTTTCCGTTTCTTTTAATGAAATGACTAACCGCACCGTTTCTTTTAATGAAATGACTGACCGCAGTAACGGCACCTTAGAAAGGTCTAATCACGCGTCACCCTAAACGTTAAGCTTAAAACATACCTCTTTTACGAAGTTGTTACCGCACATTTGGGACAGCGGTGGAGTTTACTTCTCCCGGACTCTGAGCGTGACTTCAAAATTCGCTCATTATCGCAAACGAGGTAAAATGGGGTGCGAATAATTCCTATCATGACTTCTTCACCTAAACGTCAAAGATTTTGAACCACTCGGATACAGCGCGACGAAAGAGGTATATGTGGACGGTTTGGCTTGTAGCATCACAACGAAAGCTTAATGCACAACGAGAGATTGAGCAAACATGCTCTTAACATTGACCTTTCTGTTTCGAAAAAACCGGCCTCGACTTCTGGAAAGCAAGATTCCTGCTCAGTTTCCAGCTCCTAGTAAATGTAATTACCACCACAGATTCTTCGCACGGAAATGCCCTAATCCTTCCATAGTACTCCCGATACCCCAGCCCTCCCCGTCTCAATGGGAAGCCTTTATTTGTAGCTCAGCCCTGGACGGCCAGCATGACCGGATCGCCCAGGCCACCCCACTAATAGCTACGGCATGTAAGGCCCTCGACTAAGGGCTCCACACTCTGAGGGCATCGGTGCAATCTTTCTTCATAAAAAAAGTGTTCTCTTTCTCTCGTTGAGTTGCCTATTCGCGGCCCCAGGATTTTTGTTGCTTTCTGCCGCTTGCACAGACTCCCATTTTTTAATTTTTGGATACTTTTGGAACATGTGCTCGGCAATGAATCGCGACGATGCTGCCTTTGGTGTCTGCTGGACACCATCTATAACATTAGTCCTGGGAGAAAATTTTGTCCTTCGTTTCTTCTAATAGTAATTGAAAAACGCGCGACTTTTCCCGCTAAAAAACACCACAGTTCGCAAGGTTTGCTGGCGCTGGTTAGTACCTGCCCCTAGTTCCCGCTATCTCGAGCGGAAAAGCTGGTGCTCACGCGCATAGCACTGGAAAGCACTGGAGCGAAGAGCCCTGGCGATGTATACTGTGCGTGTGAAATTACCATAATGTTCTCACCGTACACACTGCCATATACGACATAAATACCAAAAAATATTGTACTGAATATGTCCACACAACTGCAGAAGGTTTTGGTCCCCAGTGTTTCGACTGAGCTCGCAGGACCCCATATGCAGTCACATTATACTGTATGGCATGGTTGAACTAATCAATGCGAAGAAATCTTGCCGGGCTTTGTCGGTTAGCAGCCTGAAAGTTCGAAGGCCCACCTGGCGCATATAGTGCATCTAGCCAGCCATTTCGCTTATCGAGGGGTTTATGGGCAGCTGTCGCCGCTATTCGACGCGAAGCATAGTCCGCAAACTCATCTCATGGAATACAACAAATATTCTATACGTGGAGTGCAATAGAGAGAGCGGTGTGGGGACATAGTTTTTCTCGAACCACCGTAGCAGTCGGATTTACATCCAGCCTTGGAAGGTTGCCATGCCGAATTGGCGGCTCAGTCTTTCAGCAGCGTTAAAGGTGGCTCTGGAAGTGAGGCCGTTACCGCATAATAACCAGAAGTGTACAGTAATACACAGGAACTCCTTTATTTTGACTGCATTTTAACACGTTCTTTCGCATGAAGGCTGCACGCATTCAGGATAAACTTCCACCCAAAATATATTGAGTTTTCAGGAGCCTAAAAGGGCAGTTCACGTCATTACTATGTACCTGCCTGTTTCAATAGCTTGCCTCCTACTGTACTCCGCATGAAAACTAAATACACCCTGAAAAAAACTTTGCGGCATGTCTCCGCGTTGCTTCCTGACCCGTAGTTATTTCATCTATTTACTGTATTAATTTCAAATTACTGTAAGCTCTCTTGATGTTGTAATAGTTATATATTTGTTTCACTCTGTTTGATGACCGTTTTCTTTTTTTTGCAAAATTCATTGCAACGTGTCTATTTTTCTTTGTTTTGCCAATGTTCGCTGTCTGCCAGGCGCTGCCACTCAAGCCCTTTGAGGCTTTGGTAGGCCTGATTTATGTTGTCTGGCAATTGACATGAATAAAAGTTCTATCTATCTAACTACGCGCTGAAGCAAAAAATTATATGAATGAATGTTTTCAACACTCCTTCAGTTTGATTCAATTGTTGTGAATAGAAAAAGTGTGAACAGCCCAAATTAAACGCTGTGGATAGACTGTCCCTGGAAGCACCTGATGCTCACCAGCCGTTATGCTGAAGCGAAAGCTTCACTACTGGACCGAGGGGAATATATCGCGGACCGTGTGAATTTGACCTTCAGCTGTGTTAGACGTCAAACCATGGAAAAGGGAAAAATAAATTGAATTAATATCCATGACTGTTTTAAGAAATCTTTTAAAGGCCGCTGAGCGAGAACATTAGGCTGTCGCTGCGGCCAACACGCTTGGTGTTAAACTCTTCCAACTCTTCCATACGGTCGTTGTTGTTGCCTCAAAAACGATGGCCGTAGGCACATACCCACATTGAGAGGTTAGCCAGGGTTCGGTAGAGATCCAAGGAGGAAAAAATTCACACAGGTTTATCTCAAGCGACTCTTAAATATAAATGGAGGATTCTGAGAAAAAAAAAAACGAGTTTCGAGAGATCTTGAGGAATGAAAACAGAGAAAAGAAAGCGGTGCGAGTTGAATAACTAAAGTTTAAAGCAATTATCTGAAATAAAATAATTTTGACAGAAGAGCAAAGGCATCGATTAGTAAACACAAATATGTCCCGGTTTCAATAATATACTTGTAAAGAAGCTGACACGCCTGCTTAAGGGCATGCCCTTTGACAGCTGCACTGAAGGATAGTAGGACGCAAAGAGTAAACGGCAGCCCTAATTGAGCGAGAGGATTTGCAGAAACTGAATTTTCTGCAGTGCATATCGCCGAAGTATTGGGTAAAATGATCTATCGTTTCAACGTCCAAGCATGACGCATATAGATTCGACGGCGTAAACCCAGAACGGCATAAATATAGATTAAGGGGAGGAATCTCGCACACTGAGGCGCTGTGCATTGGAGAGCGTCGTCTTCATCAACTTCCATCTGCTCCGTCTCGCGAAACTGCCTGCTCACTGTAGTCTTCTACGTAGCAGAGATCCGTGCTTTCGCTCCGATTCGAACGAAGTAAACATTCCCTGTAGACTTTTGTTGTGGTGTAAAGAGCGCCTGCCCAGTGACCTGTACAGCGGTTATGCTAAACAGCTAATTTTGGTGTGGAGTATTGAGGAAATACGGCGGCACAACGTATGAAATTAGCATACTTTGCTTCATAAATATATGCAAAAAAGCTGGCTGAAACTTTATGTTTGGGTCTCGACAAATAAATAGCTAAACTTAAACTTTGTACAGCGCATATTTAAGTTTGCTGGGAGCGGATGCAGAACGATAACTGATGTTTCTTAACAGGAGTTTCGGAACAACCCCTAAAAAACTGTTGTCCGAACCGGCTGCTTTAAATTTTCTCAAGTTACCTTTGATGGAACACGAAGAACAAGAAGATCGCATTAAGGCTGAGGACATCATCATCATCATCACTGTTGCGGAGCTCGCGCGCCGCTGTGATACTTAGCTAGAAGCTTAATTTACGCTTCCTTGTGAGCAGGCTGGCGGTGCTCGAATCAGACGGTCCATGTGGGCGGTTAGCGAGACTTGCGCACGAGGCTGGCTTCGTCGACACTGTTGTTCGATCCAGGGCACTGGTGAGCGGCCTTCCATGCGACGCAGACAAGGGGGCGTGGCGCTCGCTGGGGCATCGTGTTCGCAGCACAAGGAGGTCATCATCGTCGGCTTCTGCTGTGCGCAGGTGAGGATGCGGTTCTATTCATGTATTTGTGAGGGTATCGCTATTCTGTACCTCTGCTTCACAGGGTTAGAAAGTACAATGAAGATCTTTTACGAGCAGTGAAATACAACGGCGTCCTACGTCCATTACACAGTCACGAAATACATATACTGCTCATGGCATATAACGTTCGCCTCCTATATGATCGGCAACCTTTACTCTACTGCTGAGCATGAAGATAAAAGGTTCGATTTATGGGCTCTGTGCCCCTAGTACTGAACAGGAATAGCCTCGTCCTCGTGTGACATTACTTAGGCATCACCATAGGGAGAGAAAAAATGCCCCGATGTGTTTGCGAAGGTTTCAGATGATATTCAAATCACATGCTTTGCTGTTAATTAGGATGCGTGATAGGCGCACGCGAATTACAATGCTTGGAACCAGAGAGTAACCAGACTACGTCGAACATTTGTTTTAAGGGTAGTAGCAAAGCAGTCACATGAAATGTTTGCCTCGTGTGCGCAGCTGCTCCAACCTCGAAATTGCTGTGTAGTCACTGCCTCTTTTGTGCCTACACAACTGCGGGACTCAGGGGCAGGGTGCATGGAGCTTGGAAAATGGGATTACCAGGCTGTGCGAGTTTTCATTTTTCACATTCTTGCATTTAAAATGGTCCGTAAGCCACAACTCTCTTTTCTCTTTCCTTTGCGTGGAAGAAACATCCTAAGTGCAGCCGGACCTCAAGGGAAATGAAGGATGCCTGATCGGGGATCTTTATCATTATACTCGAGAGTTTCTGGACACTACCGCAGATGTTTATGCTCCCTACTATGGCGGTCGTTCTTTCTGATGACTACTAGGAATTATCTGCGTGCGTTCAAAGCAAGGCTTCTATTTTTGTGTGCTCGTGTACGCAGGTGCTCAGAAGGCTGCTAGCTGCGGAGAGACTGGCAAATATGCGGCTGAAAACAAGCGCGGAGTCTGGCTCCTGCAAGGCTACACGGTTCCGCTACGTCGTTTACACAACCATCTTGCGGCCTTCGCTCGTCTTCCTCACCTGTCACCGCGTCGGCAGCGGCATCAGGGGTACGCCATTTAACGATCGGGACGTAATTAGTGTAAACGTGACGCTGAGCCAGATTCACAAATAGCAATGATATTAAATGGTTACTAGGAAAGGAAAACCGCGTCGTCAGGGAAGCGGTTTTCGGGGCTATGGGCTTCGACCGAAAAGCAGATGATTGTTTATCAAATGTTAGTAAGTGTCCAGTAGCTGAATTTTAGAATGATGTTCCAGCGCAACAGTACGAGAAGAGCTGCAGCACGGCGACACAGTGCCCGCTTCATCTTCCTTCACTTATCGTTTGTTTTTGGCTATCGCGCACCAATATCATGCTGAAGGATCACCAACTCAAGGCTGAATGTGAACAAGATCGCTTAGGTGGAGTACCTAAAGCTAATTTTTCTCACTTGAATATAGGTGTGCAGAGGAGATTAAGTTCAACATTTGATGCAAAAGTACTTGATGCAGGGCTTGTTGGTTGAGTTTGAGTTCTTTGAGTTCTTTGATTTGAGTTCTTTGCTAGATCGCCAACATCACTAATATCTTTTGCGGTATGTCTTCATATTCTAGAGTGCAGACTATGACTGACTCGCACTAGTCCATTTCGCAGAAGTCTCGACGAGCCAGATATCCGAAATCTTGTTTTCAATAGTCATTCATAGTTGATGGGGAATGCACGGAGTGAAACGTACGACGACGAGAGACATAGAAGTACAAGGACGGGCGACAGGGACTGCACAAGGCACCCGTCCATACCATTCTGTCTATCGTTTTCGTCTTTCTCGGGGAGTTCATTAAACTTGAACGTTCAGCAAGTAGTTCGAATTACCATTCTCCTTCTTAGCGCGAATTACCCTTAGAGGTTACGCATTGGAACTCCCATGCTTTATTTCATTAGCATTGTACGCCAAGCATGGACTTGCCTTTGGCTTTACAAAGTAATTGATTTTAGAGTTCTCGGGTTTATGAAGTCGTGGTAAGACGTCGCCCAATGGCATTAGCGCGCTGCTAGTGCCTCGTGAACGCCTGTAATCTTGTTACAATCTTAGTGCTGAAGGGCACAGGGTAGGGTCTATACTTTCCATGTCTTTTCAGGTCTTGCTTAGGACACGTTTTCTCAGAGCTCAGTCGGGTTCATCTCATTTTATTCCCAATTTTCGTCTCCTATTGTCTGAAGTGATGGAGACATTGTTTTGCAGTGCATGCTGGGTGCTGTGGAATCGATTTCTTTAACTGATTCTTTTTGCTGCTTTTGGGGAAAAAAACTCATCAACCAACAATCTTCAGCAAAAAAAGAGGCGGAAATTAAACATGGTACGACAGGATGATGCAGCAAAAAGATAAGAGAAGATAAAAGGATTCGGGTCGAAATGCCCCGAACCGCGTGTCCTGTACTTGAAATCATTTACAAAGGACAGAAATGATCACCGGAAAAATTACAAGGCGCATAAAAATATCGGAGCATCCAGAAACACGCATCATTTACATGTTGCTCGTCATTTCAGTTTTTAGTCGCACATATTTTCCTGCTTTGTTTTGGTCGCTTTGTCCCGTTTGGTGTATACGCTGAGTTTCGTTACGACTAGATTGTTATCTTGTCAAATTTTTTTATTGTGACAATGTTTATAGTTTCATGTTTTTAAGGTTTTTTCACCTCTTGGTAATAATGTTATAAAGTATGAAGGGCCAGTTTTGTCGTTCAGATAAGATGTGTTGACCTTCTCGCCATCTGAAATCTGAAAAGTAGTAGATAGAAAAAGGAGCAGGAAACAAAAGGAATTCCAACTTCATGGAGCGTTTCCGCAGTGTATGTCTTGCTGGCGAATTTGCAGGCGTTAAAGATGTTACCTTGCAGGCGCTCCATTGATCCGCAGGGCGAGGACGTTGTAAAAGATATTCAGTTTAGCCCCAACCGCTACCACAAAAATGTCGGATTGCGTGCTCAAGTTCCGCTTGCTCATCTGCGGCTGCCGAAGAGCATTGATGCTGTGCCTTGACGCCTAGATGGCGCTCGAATCAGTGTTCTCGCGTTTCATTTTGAGATTGTTGGTACTGCAGACGCTGTGTGCGACGAAGTCTCGCAAGGGAACACCTCGGACCACGTCTTGGTTCGCGGCCGCACATGCCTCAACGCGCCAGCCCGCGAACGCCGCTCCAGTCTTCGTCGCCGACCAGCAGCAGCTGCAGGAGAGCACGAAGCAAGGTGAGCAGGACCAGACTAGAAACTCCTGGGCGTTGACAGAACAAATGAGCCGTTATGAACCGCAAAAAAAGTATTTCTTGAATGTGAGCGAGAGTGCATGGTTGTTATAGTTGAGGAAAAAAAAAAGAAAACGTTCAGTGAGAAGTTCACTTGGAAGCCACACAAAAGTGCAGCAAAAATGTCCCTTTTTCTGAGACTAATTTAGTCTGGAAATATTCGAAGACGTCACAGTGATATGCACTACAGCGCTTCGGGTAAATTTTGGTTTAGAGACTGGCGGTGTTGCGATGCGTCAAGGAATGCAGATAGACGATGCTTTGCGAGCTTAATATACCTACTACAATGAAACTTTTGTGCGAATGGATGCTAAGATTAAACAACACCTGCGTTTGGACGAATCGGTAACAATGCTCCTTAAAGCAAAACTCGCACAAAGCGTAGTAATCTTAGAAGCCATTGCTTATAACGGGACGTTTCATTTTGAGAACACAAAGAAAATATTCTCACGAATGATGTAAATGGTGCTCAAAGACGATATACAGTGAAAATTGGAAACAATCTAAACTACGTTTCCAGTCTACAGCTGGCGCATTACAGAAAAGCACCACTTTTGCTGACCTCAATACTAATGTCATCGTTACTAAAAATTTTCAAAGAGCGGAGCTCGACGTCTCAGAGCGACTCATGAGCTTGGAGGGATTTTGTAGTGAGTACACCGTGATAATTTATCACACCTGGGGTTCTGTAACGTGTGCTGACTTCGCACATCACAAGGATTTCGTTCTATTTCGCCTCCATGGAGGTACGCCACCGCGGCCGGGATCGATACCTGTGAGCTTAAATGTGCACTGAAGAGGAATCTAAACTCGTCTTTTTGCCGCGGGAACTCGATCTACACGTTCCTAGCATTCTTAGAAACTGCGACTTATTGCCCTGTGTGGCCGATTTCCCTAATTAAATCGAAATAACGTCCGGCTCCCGCCTTTTTTTTTAATTCTCTCTCGTACGGTGGTCGGAGTCGACCAAGGCGTGGAGTGCCCTTCAGCCAGCTCCGTGGAGGCTTTGCAGAAATAAATATACGCGCGGACTATTTGCTTCTACCGACCACAACGTATTACTCCGCCGATAGCAGAGCAGCAAGCCGCCACGGGACTGGGTCAAAGGCACTCCCCTTGTTGGTCGACTCCGCCCACCGTACGAGGGAGAATAAAAAAAAAAAAGGTGGGAGTCGGATCTTAATTCGATTTAATTAGGGAAATCGGCCACACAGGGCAATAAACTGAAGTTTTTAAGAATGCTTGGAACGTGTAGATTGAGTTCCCGCGGCAAAAAGACGAGTTGAGTTTCCTCTTCAGTGCACCTTTAAGACAATAGACAAAAGCCAATGCCAGTAACCAACCGCGGCGGGCCAATTGCGCTGCTACAATGTCTGTATCACAAAAGTAGACGTTCTAAAAACAAATTCAATGCCACTATTATCCTTAGAGCTTCCCGATTACGGCATACAACAGTATTCCAGTGTCGTCCAAAACGCAGGCGAGAACATTACTAACAATGAGAGCCCAGACGCTTGTGAAGGTTAGGGGAAAATACTCTTCTGTTTGAGCGTCGCGACAACACGTCGCCCCGTGAGACGCTACTTCGGTGATCCGATGCTAACTGATATCCTCCGAACGACGGCATACGTGCACGCTGTGTACTTGGACTTTTGACTGGTTTCGAACCGGCGGAGACCCTGCCGGGATGACTTAACCAGGCGCACTCTCTCGCCGGAGCAGAGCCCCAGTTCGAGAAGCTTCGAAAAATAGGCACTCGAACGAAATCTCGTCGCCGAGCTCTTCACTTTACGGGGCATGCGATGAAAGTGCGGAATAACCACATGTCTATGGACTTTCTTAAAATCTATGTAAGCTGTTGCTGACCCTGATGAAGACAATATTATTGGAGTACAGTCAGAGGGTGCGGAGCAGGAGGGCGGTGTCCTTAGTCCGGGACTCCATTAGCGGAGGCTGCTTCCCTTGCTTGTCCGATAATCTGACGCTGACCTCCTTCGATTGAGCTAGACAGTGCAGCGCCCCACCCCCGCCACGTTGAGTGAGTTATAATATCAGTGACTTGGTTCTTTTTTGGCAGGCCCATGCCTTAAGGTACAGGCCTGCCTTCACCCGCATAACTACGTTTTGATTCGGAAGACTGCGGGTTAATAGCTTTTTTCAGGCAAGCGCTCTTCTGCAGGAAATTCCACAGGTTATACTCTAGTTACATCACTAAAAACATATGAGCAATTGCGAGAAAAAGAGGCTTACGTGTGACTGATCGCATAGTCTCATAGCAGCAGGGACATTCTTATCTGCTTCTGAATATCGTAACAACTGGTTCAGCAAAGGCTTTTCTGATCCGGGCAGTAACCGCCAGTAAGTATGATCAAGGGGGAGGTGAAAACTCGGCTTCAGAAATCGATATGGTGCTGATGTTTTTCTTTTTCACACCATTGTATGTTAGCTGCTTATAATCGGTTTGAAAGAGACCCAGCAATCTTCATGGTTCTTGCCCGTACTTCAGCAGTCACAGATTTTCCACCATCTGCATTGCATGGCACGTCGACTAGAGGAGTCGAGAAAGGAATGCATGCCTCGTATAACAGAAGGGCGCTTTCCTCGTTTTCCTATTTACTTAGAGTTAGTTTCGAATGTTTGGCGTACTCTTGTTAGGGTTTCACGCGGGCTTTAATAGTGTTCATTTTTTTTATTTCAAACACTAACGACAAGCATGAGGGCCAGAAAGAAGAGGAAGACGTGTCGCACTTCTGCTCGCTTAAGACACTCATCAATCGAGCTCCATGACAACCAGCTTGCTTTCCTTGGCCGCATGTAACTGCCTACGCAAAACTTGATTCCTTTCCAGTTGCCCTCACGCTGTCGCCTTATTATTAGTGTTTTTTTATTTTAGTGCGCTTTTGGCATTGCGTATATTGTTCTTTTACCAGAAAATGCAAACTCCATCTGGAGTCGGAACTGGTGTGCTGTCTTTCTGAATATCCACGTTTATTTTATAGTTGTTATTCCTTCTATATGAAAACTGATGCGTTTGGTATGTAAACTCGAGCAACCTACTCGCGAAGACACACCGCGATTTTCTTACACTTACCCCCTCCCCTTCCTTCTGAACTTACTCGAAAATGAGTTCCGAGAGAATAATGAGATCATTGCAGCTCCTGCGCGAATAGCAACACTTCGAACGAAGGCTGCTGTACCAACTAAGTTTTGCTTTGAGCGAACTTTCTTCAACTTGCAAGCAATGTACTTAACCTTTGTGAGATTTAACACAGAAATAATTATCAGAAATCATTATTTTTTGGCTGCGCATGAACTTCTTACCCGTAATCTTGCGTTCCAAGTCACCAGGAGCATCCTGCTGGTGACGACAAGGTGCCCTGGTTGCCCTGCCGTCCTGGTCATTCTTCCCGTCACTCCCAACGCCATCAGCCGGGGCTAAGGCGGCAACCCATAAACTACCAGTGGCAGAAGCGGCAGTCCCACTGGCACTTCTCGCCTCCCGTCGGCGAACAACGAGGAAATCATGGAGTTCCTCAGCATCCTGTCTGGTCGGCTCCCGCTTCAGGTTTCTTCCTCAACGACAAGGCCAAACGGGTGAGAGCGCCGGTAATTTCAAATAAGGAAGTGTTGCTAGCATCACTTCTCGGTATATGGTATATAATGTTTAATGTTCCCCTGCTGCACACGGGCTATGGGAGATAGGATAACTTTAGGATAGGATAACTTTATTCGGCTCTAGCACAAGGTTTTTTTATGTGGTCAGATGAGGCCATCCGCAACGGTCGGTTGCCCCTATTCCAGGGCTCCGCTGGATGCTGCCGTCAGCTGAGCTCGCCGTATCAAACCGATCTGGTCATCGCGGCAGTCGCTGGAGAGCAGACCCTCCCATTGCTCCACACTTGGGTTTTGTATAACTGGGGCGATGTCGACTTTTTGACATGCCCATGTGATGTGATACAGTGTAGGTTTTTCATGGCACCACGGACAATTGTGTGCGTAAAGTGTGGGGTGAATTTTACTTAGTGTGTTTAGATTTGGATATGACCCCATTTGAAGTTGTCTCCATGTGACAGCCTCTTCTTTGTTTAAAGATTTGTGCGGTGGTGGGTACCGCATCCTGCTGCCTTTGTAGTTGTTGAGTATGGCCGAGTATTCCTGAGGTACTGGCAGGGATTCCTCGAGGTCGTTGACGTTGGATGCTCGGTAGTTAGTATATCCTCGAGCTATCCTGTCTGCCTCTTGGTTTCCTGCCACCCCCGTGTGCCCCGGTACCCAGATGATCTTATGTTTGATCGGCTTGTGTGGTTTTGCATGTGTTTGTTGCGTCTTGCAGTCTACAGAGCGGAGTATGCGGAGCGCTCTGTGACCGACTCTGCCGCAAAGATAGTTGCGGCAGGCTGCTTGTGAATCAGTAAGAATTGTCAGTGACCGCCCAGTCCGATAGCCCTCCGCTGCCGCTAGAGCGACGGCCGCTTCTTCAGCCTCAGCTATCGTGCAGTCTTGCAGGGAGGCGCTGGTAATCTCGTGTAATTCCGAGTTGACTACAGTTGCCACTGCGTTGTTGGTGCCTTGTCCCCTAGTCATGGCATATGTGGCAGCGTCGACATACACTGTTGTATCCTGGGATGCGTGTGTTTTCTGTAAGCGGTCGGCCCTTGCCTCTCTTCGGTCTTTGTGGAGGTTCGGGTCCATGTTTCTTGGTATTGGTGCCACCCTGAGCGTGCTGCGGTACTCATCGGGAATCGTTTTAGTTCTCAAGATTTCTCGAATTTGTTCGGTGTAGCCCAATTTCTTTAAAAGAACTCTGCCTGTGGGGGTGTGCTGTAGTCTGCGCATTTGGGCAACATGCTGCGCTTCCCGTAATTCCTCGAACGTGTTGTGCAGTCCCAAGGCTAAAAGCTTTTCAGTTGAGGTGTTATGGGGTAGTCGAAGCGCGGTTTTATACGCTTTGCGTAAAATCGCGTCCGCCTGTTGTATTTCACTTTTGATATGATTGTAGTACGGGAGACTGTATGTCGCCCGGCTGACCACTAGGCTCCTGACCAGCTTGAGTGTGTCTTCTTCTCGCATGCCATGACGTCTGTGTGAGATGCGCGTAATCATGCGGGCCACTTGGAGTGTAGATGCCTTTAATAGCGCAAGGGTGTGAGTACAGCGTTGATTTGACTGTATCCACATCCCTAGTACCCGTATGAGTGTCTTCTCTGGTATTGGTTCTCCTTCGAGGTAAACTTGTAGTCGAAGTTCTTTACTGGTAGGGACTGTTCGGTTCCGTTTTCCTCTCCAAACCCGTAAGAGCTCAGATTTTTCGGTCGAGCACGCTAGCCCTCTTGCTTTGACATAGTTTTCAACGCAGGTGGCTGCTTCTTGTAGCCTATCCTCTTTCTCGCCGAGTGAGCCAGTGTTAGTCCATATTGTGATGTCGTCGGCATAATTGGCATGGTGGATGTCGTCAATTTCTTTTAGTTGCTTCGCCAGTCCGATCATGGCCACGTTGAATAGCGTGGGTGAAATGACCGACCCTTGAGGTGTTCCCTTGTTAGGCGTTCGAAACTTCTCGGACCGAAGTTCTCCTATGCCGATGGTTGCAGTTCTGTTGGATAAAAATGCTTTGACGAAGCTGTGAATCCTGCGCCCGCAGTTCAGGTTGTCCAGGCCCGTAAGGATTGCTTCGTGGCTCACATTGTCAAAAGCGCCTTTGATGTCTAGGGCCATTATCACGTTTTCTCCGTCCCGAGGAACGTTCCGAAGTACACCTTCATATAATTGGAGGAGTACGTCTTGAGCTGATAATTTTGCTCTAAAGCCGAACATGCTGTGAGGGATCAGTTCGTTGTCTTCCATGTAGTTTTGAAGTCTCTGCGTTACCACTCGCTCGTATAGTTTTCCCAGGCATGACGTAAGCGAGATCGGCCTGAGGTTTTCTATCTGCAGTTTCTTGCCTGGCTTGGGTATCATCACCACTTCTGCATGTTTTCACTCCTCGGGGACAGTTTCAGCTTCCCAATGTTTGTTGAGGAAGTCTGTCAGTTCAGCTACCAGCGCATCGCTGAGGTTGCGGATGAGTGCGTTGTTTATTTTATCCGCTCCCGCGGCCGTATTTCTGGTGGTGTTTCGCATGGCCGCGTAGACCTCTTCTCGTGTGATGGGTCTGTCCAGATTAGCGTTATCGTCTCCCCGGTACTCCCCTGTATAGGTCGGCGGGTTCGTGCTGCCAAAGCATTTGGCGCGCAATCTGTCGAGGAGTTCCGAGTCAGTGCCCTCGAACTGGTGAATGAACCGGTATATGGATTTGTTGTTTTCAGCTTTTGTCTTAGTCGGATCGAGGAGCGCTCTAAGGATACGCCAAGTCCGTGTCGTGCTTAGCGTCCCACTAAGAGAATCGCTGAATTGTTGCCAATTTTGTTTTGCCAGCTGTGTGGCGTATTCCTCTGCTTTCGCTGTAATTTCGGCGATTTTAAGCTTGAGTTTCCTGTTATGTTTTTGTTTTTTCCATCTCCTGGTGAGACTGCGCCTAGCATCCCAAAGCTTGAGCAGTCGACCGTCCACCTCGGGTGTTTCCGCTGTTCGGTTTATGGTTTTGGTGTACTTGTCTTGCGTATCCCTTAGCATGCTTCCCCATTCCTCTAACGACTGTATGCCATGCTCGGTAAGGTTGCTGTCGCATGCTTCGCGGAACGCATTCCAGTCCGTTATTTTTGCCGCGCCCAACTGGCGTCTCAGCCTGTCTGAGGCTACTTGCGTCTTGAGTATGTAGTGGTCGCTGCCTAAATTTTCCAATAGGTTCTCCCATTGTGTTTGTCCGAGTCCTCTTACGAATGTCAGGTCGGGGCAGGTGTCGATGCTGACGCTATTTCCAATTCTGGTAGGGGTTGCTGGGTCCGTGAGTAGGTTGCAGTTGAAGTTATCTGCAACCTCGGCTAGCGTTTTGCCTTTAATGGTGGCCTTTTGGTACCCCCAGCTCTTGTCCATGGCGTTGAAATCCCCCAAGATGATTAGCGTGTTGTTTTTCGCTAGTCTGTGGACACCGTGAAAAAGTTCAAAAAATTTTGCTTTTCTTTGCTTCGGGGGGCTGTACACGTTGACGATGAATACACTTCCGCCTTTCCTTTTCTTTTTTGGTACGATCTCTACAATCACATGCTCAATGTCAGTGTCGGGTATGCTGTCGTGATTGATGGCTATGACTGCCTTGCTCACTAAGATGGCTGTCTTTCCCGTCATGTGGCTGTCGTAGCATGTATATCCCGTGAGAGTGGGTGTCGCGCCCGTTTCTTGAAGTGCGATAACGTCAGGTGGTGTTAGCTGCGTCTGAATGAATTGTTTGATGAGGCCTTGTTTCTTGCGATAGCCTCTGCAGTTCCATTGCCATATGTCTAAGATGTCTTGTTTGCTGTGGTTCGTGTTAGCCATGATTTAGGTTCTTGAGCTTGTGCAATTGCCCGTTCCCTGGGATGTAGATGGATTGGCGAGAGCTGCTAACGCAGGACGGTTGTAGGCCTTTTCCTTAATGTTCTCTGTGTGTTTTTGTTTGCGGAAGGCACTCCGTAGCTCTGCTAGTTGTCCTTGTACCTGATGCATCGTCTGTTGCATCATTTGTTGCATCATCTGTTGTATTTCCGCTTTGAAGTTTGAGCGTTCCTCATCGCTCATCTGCAGCGAGGAGTTCGTTTGTGTAGCGTTCGACAGCGGGTGGCAGTTGGATTTTAGGTCTTGAACTATCTTTGTGAGTTCCGCAATTTGGCGTTCCAACTCATTCTGTTTAACGCGAGCAAGTTCTAGTTCGCGCTTAAGTGCTGCTTTCTCTGCGTCTCCATGTTCAAGGTCACGGTTGTTTGCGTTGTTTGTATTGGTGTTGAGTTTGTTACCAGTCCCACCCGAATGTGGAGCAAACCCGGGAGCATCGGCTCTCCAGCTCACCTTGTTGCTGCTTTTCTGGGCGGACCCGGTGTCTTCGTTCTTCCGGTGCTGGTTCCCGGCATTCGTCCCCGCAGGGGGTGGCAGGGGGGGAAACGAATGGGACCGCGAGCGATGCCGTGATGAGCGGGATCCCGAGCGGCTCCGTGATGTCTCTCCCTCCGTGCTGAACCACCGCGGCCGTCTGCTGCGGTCACCGCGGCTGCGGCGTCTGCTGTCGCGTCCGCCGCTGTTGCTGGCGTTTTCACCTGTAGCGTTGCTGAGGGCGGTCTTGGTTTGCTGCCTTCTGACTTTCTTGAGTCGTTCGCGGCAGTCCTTCGACCCGGTAGGGTGGGCCTCACCACAAATCACGCACTTTGGAGTGCAGGAATGTCCAGTCGGCGGGTTTTGCGTTCCGCACTGGCTACACGCGCGCACATTAGGTGTGGGGCACACGTCGGAGCGGTGGCCTTGCTGGAAACACACATAACACACTTGTCTCGTCGGGCGGTACGGGTAGCATGCCGTCTCGCCCCCGTAGTAGATAACATATTTTGGGACAATGGGACCGTCAAAGGTGATGACGGCCGTCTTGGTTTTTCCTAACATCCGGGCGCTGAGTATGGTGACTCCTTGGGTGCGCACTCGTAAATGGGCCTTGAGTTCTTCTGGTGTCGTCCCGGGATCAACTCCATGTATCACGCCACGTTGGACATCGTCCGGCGCGGCCACGTAGGTGTTCATCTCAAATGCGCGTCCCGCAAAGGTGAGGCTGGCAATGCGTCTCACGAGTTGGGCAGTTGATTCATGTGGGGTGCTTACGATAATGATGTTAGATCCTGGCCGGAGCCGTATGATGAAATCTTCGTCTTTGCATTGTTGGTTGCACGCTGCGACTACAGCGCGGGCTACCTGGTGGGTGTGAAGCTGTCTGACAGCAAGTCCTTTCTTCGGTCGAATGATAATTTTGAAATCGTTCTTAGGGAGCGGAGGCAGCCTGCGCCTTGGCTGGTGTCCTGGTCCTTGTCCGTTGGCGTTTCTGCCGGTGGCGGCTGGCCCTCCGTCGGTCGCGGTGAGCTGAGTTGAGTTGTCTTCGCCGGGGTTGTTTTGGGTGGTGGAATTGTTCCCCGCAGCGATCCGTCTGCTTTTCCTCTGGAGTTTATTCTGGCGTTTGGACAATGCCAATTCCCAGCTGGCGTCGTTGTTGTAAGGGTTGGGCGGCTCCTGCGTGGCGGACGCCGCGTCAGCGTTGCTCACCGGGCTCTCGGAGTCAGTGGTGTTGAGGTCGTCCTCATCCATCTCCTGGGCGTCCGGCAAGTTTTGGGGCAATCCTTCCATGGTCTGATCGAATGTGTAGTTCGCAGAGCGGGGTCGATTTCAGGCCGCACCACCGCTGCCTTGTCAGGCCTAGCGGCCCATGTATTCCCGTAGTCGAAGATGTCCTGCCGGTAGGCTCGGCGAGACGCCGTCCGGCTATGGGAGACATCATAGTGGATGACTTTGGATTAATTCAGCCCATATGCGTTCTTTAATGTGCACTAAAATTTTCACCACAAGACTATCTTCATTGTTGCTGCGCAGAAATGGATTGCGACGGCAGGAATTCGATCCCTTGACCTCAGGCTTAGTCGCCAAAAGTCTTAGCAACTTAGCCACCGCGTCAGTGCTTCTCAGCCACCCTGTTGGTCCTGTGTGAGGAACTCGGGAATGAACACGAAAGTCTCGAATCCTGGCCTCAAGAACAGAACAAAAACATTGGGCTCAAATTATTTTCTGTGTCGTTGGAGGCATCACTGTGTAATACTGCCTATAATGGACGTCCTCTCGATCCTTCCGTACATTGGTCGTCCGGCACGTGACCGACATAGCATACGGGTGAGGACTCCGTTTCGACTGAAAATCAGTGAGACGAAACCGCGCCTCGTAGTCTGGTTGCCTAGTGCAGGGAGTGTAGGCAGCGTATACGAGCAGGCAGCGTTGCACTTGCAGCATCAGACAAGTGCATCATAATAAGGGGCGCGGACGGTTTAGTTGCATGGTCATTGTACAGACGTCCACACACTAGCCTAAATCGCTTGAAAGGCGCAAAAAGCCTCGGACTACACATATATATTGTAGATTGAGGCATACAAAAGGAATAAGAAAAAAGAAGCCTCTCGCGGGCCGTTAAAGTATCGCGGCAATATCCCATATGTAATATGAAAGGTGTGGCCCTTGAGCAAATGGAATTTCACCACCCAATGGTGGACAGAAATCGATGTGGAGATGCTGCTAAAGCGACCCACACCCGGGGACAGGCCCGGGGAGACTCCCCTGATCTCCCCTGGGAAGTAGCGGAAGGGATAGGCTGTAAGGGTAGGATGTATGGTTTTCAGGAAAGGGCTGTAAGGGATCGGTAGTGTTCGTGGGGGTCATTGGAGCGCGGCTGGGGACACTCAAAGCGGAGCGTCTCCTTTCTTGGAACGCGGCCGCTCGCGAACGCGCCGGGAAGTACGGGTGTCCACCCGCCCCGCGGAACCGATTCGCGCACGTTCTAGCACGAATGTATAATTGTGTTTTTGTTTTATTTTGTGGTGGAGAGAGCGCTCTACCTTACGGAAGCTGGAGGGCTGGCCATGCCCTGGATGAACCAACCATGTTAAGAGCGCAACATGATTGGAAGTTACCGAATGTGGGCTGGGCCTTGAGGGCTTTAAAACTGGGCCCCGGAGCCGGAAGCGGGGTTCTGCGCTAAGGTGAGATGCTACGCATCTTCGGCCACGCCGAGTAGGGGCCTCCCCTAGTATTAGCCAGATCCACCTTTTTGTTGTTTGTCCTTTGCTGTTTTAATTTGTCTCTAGTGCCTTAACTTGTATCTATTGTAAATACTCTACATAAAATTTGAAGTGTTCGCCTTACCCCTGCGTCTCAACTGAACACAAGACCGTCTCTGACGGGCACCCCTGGTGCGAAGAGCTTCAGTCTTCGAGTTGAAACCAACCCGTCTCTGGCGGTGCACCCCTGGTGCAAAGAAGAAGAAGAAGAACCTGATCTTTACTAGGGCTATAAAAATGTGGACAGGAATGGCGACAGCGAGCGTTTTCTCGGATCTTTAGAAAGTATCTCGACTCCATTACTGGTCTGCCTGGCCACGACAGGGAGAGCATCAAATTTGCCTAATGTTGCGGTCACGCTCACGGGATACCCGACTGAGCACCCGACCGCCTCAGACTGGAGAACCTAACTCGGGTTCAGCTGCCTTGTTCTGCAGCCCGGTCCAACCGCAGGCCAGGCCGTCAGTTATTCCGACTCACAGGGGCGTTTGCTGTTATCCGTCGAGTGCTTGTCACGTATTTTCAGACGCCGGAAGTATGTGTGATGTGATCTTACAGGCAGGGGCTGAGATCGTCGGCTTGCGAGCCCAACGGCCCTCGGGAGACGACATAACGCCTCCGGGGGACTCACCCGTGCTTCCAACCAACCGCACACTTCTTATTTGGTCCCCTAGGGCCTTGCACTGCATATATATTAGGTTGAGGCATAAATATGAATAAGGAAAAGAAGCCTCACCCGCGCCACTATAGTATAGCGAGTATAATACCAAATGCGAAATAAAAGATGCTGCCCTTAGGCAATTGGAATTTTGCCACCCGAAGGTGTAAAGAAATAAATGTAGGGATTGCTAGTAAAGCCACCCACTGCCCGAGGAGTGGGCCCGGATAGACTCCTCAGATCTTCCCTGGAAGTAGCAGGTTGGGATGGGATATGGGAAATATGGGTGTTATGGAAATTAGGAGGGATTGGGGATACCGGAATTTTTTTCGTATTTCTGATCCCTTAGGGGTCCTTCTCAGCCCTTGGTAGAGGGGAGCACTCTAATTTCAACTTATAGTGCGGCCCTTGACCTCAAAGCGCATTTCCTTACCGTAGAGAACGTTTGCCGGTGTCTCCGACCATCCAAGACAAGGTAAACCTAACAATGACTCGACCGATATCTCCTTCCTTGCGCCAGCTGTTTACGCTACCCCGACCATCCAACAGTTCTGAGATGGCAGAGTTTTCGCGCCGCCTGTTGTCCACAGATATAGTAGGTGAGCTGCACATAAGCCCCGCGGGTACCCGATCGCCATAGTCGGATAAAATTAAAAAAACGAAGCGGCATGGTGCCCTTCAATGAGGCCTCTCAGCCAAAGGCGTCAAGCGACTTTCATGACCCCGGGATTAAACGGATTAAGCCGTGGTTAATCCTCTTTCACTCGCCACCCCTGTGGTGGTACGTGGCACAATGGGAAGCGGGCGAGAAAACTCATTCGCAACGCACATTTTTCCTGCAACGTAGAGCGCATGCACCGGACTTTTTCTTCCGTCATTCTGGCAGTAGCCGCTGAACGTTTTCACACACGAAAGCCATTTACTCGGGGAACGACACGACGAACTGCAGGACGGTATATTAGGTGCAGTGCTAGCGCTTTCTAAGCTCACGCAGTTTAGCACACAGCCACGTACTGTCCGGCATCTGAAAAAAATAAGATGCACTCTGGTTCGCCAACATCGTCGAGATAAAGATTCACTTGATAAAATCCAGCGCTCACAGTGTACTGGGTGGCAGATGTGTCCAAAGAGGGCAAGCGCCCATATGCATGAACGAGGTGAGGCCGGCGCTCGTCTCAACTGTTTTACAGAAGACCAGGCGCTCACTGCCCAGAAACGGGGAGGGCTACTGCTCACGTGTACAGGGTGGTGAAAGCAAGCACTCCAGTCAAATAGGCGTACTCACTTCGAGCCGAGAGTGTTTTGCAGCGAGCAGTCACTAAACTTCGTCGTGTAGGAGCTTCAAAATTCCACTAAAGGCTACTGTCACTTGTTGAAATCGACACTGAATCCGTTTTTGGGATAGGAGTATCGAAATGATCGCAAAAAACGAAAGTGGATACAAAAACTCTTGCGCTGAACTGCCAGTGAGCTTTATTGACGCGCATAAGGAGCGCTATTCTCACGCTATTCGTGTCAGCTTCAAGTTGAAAATCGAAAATCACTGCAAAGAAAAAGGAAACTATCTAAACAGGGATCAAGTAGTTTAAAATAGCAGTAGCAAGGTTGAAGGAAAGAACGTGACTTGGGGTAAAAAAGTATAACACGAAAGGAATGGCAAGGAAGGAAACCTGCGTGGAGGGCTGGGAAAAAAAAAAACGAAATGGTCGTAGTAAGTAAAGAATGTAACCAAACATTACACTGTCAACCACGTTAAGATATTGGGGTTTTAGGCAACATATTTTAGCGTCTAAAGATAGGCAATCAATTTTCACCAAGAGTGTACAACCTTACGAATGCATGTAGCTTCGCACATGCTTCGCACGCGGTGTAGTCGCTGAAAACTAGCGCTTTTTCTCGTTGCCGAGAGCAGTCATCTGCATGAAATTCTTTAGAATACCGGTGCAGCGCACATTTTTCTCGCTCTTGAATGTTGATCGCCGGACTGTTTCAATCGGTCGCTGTCAGGTCGTTACACATATTCTCCTATGTCTTTTTTTCGTTATGCTAAGCTTTCGGTCGTCTTCTTGCAGCTTCCTGTAGCCGCACCACGTAGCCGTCTCCGTTCAGTTGTGCACTTGTCTACTCTGGCGACAAACTCGCGTTGTGTTCCTTACTTTGAAGACGCTTGATAGGTCTCGAATCATCTAGCCCCGTCGAGCAGCTGCTGTAATACAATTCATCGTAAGGCCTGGTCGTGCAAACCTGAAATATGCAAACGGCATTTGGCCTTCCTTTCATGCGCTTCGTTAGGCACGAGCTTTCTGAGCTGATGATATTTATCGGTTCTGCTTCTCCTGCCCCGGGACTCTCTATATTCCTGTATCGTTTTGTAGTTTTGCCTTTATGGCTCAGATATATTTGCTGCGAAATGAAAGTATCTAGGCATGTACTTGTGGCTTACCTTTTGGCTGTAGTACCAGTTAAACAAGAAACCGCGGTTTCTGCTCCGCGTCGATGTCGTCGTGCGTTCTTCAGTTTTCCGCTGTTTTTCTTGCCCTACAAGGCTATCTTCATTCCAGAAAGGTGTTGATGCTGTGAGGAGGCAAATCTTCAGAAGCTTTGAGACGATAGTATTCCGCACGGATATGTTGACATGCCACTTAATGTACCAGATGCGCACGGGCAGGTCTCACTCGGCAGTTCTTATCTGAACAGCAAACTCTGCACGTCCAGAAAAATGCTGACATACCCCAGAGTAACGAGAATCGGACTACTGACGATGTTGATTCGTCGCTTTCAATTGAAGCTGTCATGAGCGCTGCGTTAACGAACTCTGCGTTGTTTCCCGGCATGTTTAGGAAAGCTGAGAAAAACGCCTGGCTTCCTCGGTTTGCAGCGGCCGTCGCCATAAGGTGGGCGGGAATGGCAGAGTTATGGAGCTGAATATAATATCACCGTTGCTTTGCCGCAAGTATAGTAGTATGCAGGACTAGTCAAGCTTCCCAAAGGCTTTGATCCTGCAATCGTCGTCATTAAATTTGTATTTCGCTATGCTGAATTTTTTTAAAAAATTCTTAAGCGTCCTAGTTTAGACGGGTTTCGCCCCCTTCAGTGAAGAAAGTTGGGCGCGCTGAGGTTTTGGCGCCATTATTTTCAGAGAAGATTATAAATAATTTAAATTTGCTAGACCGTCGCCAGCCCACATCATTCACCGTGTTAAGAGTGGACAACGAGACCTGGCGCCGGCGGCAGAAGCATAGACGACGACGGACGGGGGTTGTTGCTCTCCAAATCACCGAACCTCCGAACCGATCGAAGGACGCTGTCTCCCACGGGCCTGGGAGAAATTACTGTCAAACGAGTGTCGTCGTTAGGCAACGATGTGGCGAGAACTTGGGACAGCAGCAGCAACGCTGGAAGCAGAGATGCACATGAAGCACGGCGGACAGCGGTATACGTTGGCCGAGTCGGCCTTCGGCTCACCGAACGGGATGATGCTACGCAAGGTCACGCTGAGCGAGGCTGCTAATTGAAAGACGCTGTGTCGAAGGGGTCTCGTGCTTCGGCCATCCGGCGGGGGAGTTCGAGAAGGTTAAACCACCTGCGAGGAGACTGCGGGATTCTGCTTTCCCACGGAGGCAACGCACAGAACACTTGCGGCAGTGGTCAAGGTGACGCATCTGTGTTTGATGACTGTCTTCCCCTTCTCATCCCCCAAGCTGTGAGAGAGCGAGAGAGCTTCAGCACCGCCCCGTGCCGGGGGTGGTACCGCCAGCGTCATCAATGGCCCATCCGATTGGACAACGTTATTCGACCTAAGTTCCCTAGTCAGGGATTTGGGGAACGCGAACCGTATTTAACGGGATGTTGTGTGATCGGAGGATTGCATTCGATTCTCATCTGTAAATATGTAGAATAAACCCTTGTGTACAGTTTCCTCGATAGCGCAGTCCGACATCGTCATTCGGAGCCGGTACCTGTGGGGCTAAACGAGTTAGTCATCTATAGGACCCCTCCGTTCTCAACACTGGTGGCAGCGGTGGGATTGTGGCCCCCCGTTCTCAACAACCGTCTGCTGCGCTGAATAGTCATTTAAGTGTGGGAAAAAAGTCGTGTCAAAAAATGCTTCTCCTTTTTCCGGCTCACAAGGACATGCGTGCTGTTAATAAAAATTAAGATTCCTAAAGACATTTGCCCCTATTGTTGACAGGAGGCACTGCACGAATTTTTTTCGCATTCTGGGTGCGCCTTCGTGAAGACTGCTCCTGTTTACAGCGGATAAGATGAGATTGCCTCCTTTGTTTCAACTGTATTTCCCGTTTCCCATGCCTATTCTCTTCTCTTCTGTTAGGTGGGAGCAGCGGCGTGGTAATCGGCGTGAAGGCACCCTGGTGGACGCCAGCCGCATCGCGTGTAATATTGTTCATATTTGTTTCTGTCAGCTTTGCTGTAAACATTTCTGAAAGTAAACATTTCTGATATATTTGGCTTTCTGTCGAACGCTGTGCTTTATTCGTTCCTTTGCGCACGGGATCAGCTTGCTATGTGTGCGACGTCGCCTTTTATGGCGTGCGGTGGTCTACCAGCTTTACCTTTCTGGACGCCTATGTACTCCATTACTGATTCCAATTTTCCCATCTTCACCCCTTTCTTCGAGCCATATGCTGGTAAGTACCCACTGGACAGATGAGAGCAGAAAAAAAAATCGTGTTGCCGCACTTTCCATTTAAAATCTCTTGCCTAGAATGCTGATAAAGGGCAACTGTGAAGTTTTTCAGCCTTAATAGACTGAAACATTAACTGTGGGTTGTCCACAGTTTCAGGCTCTTTTGTGCCAAATATATCATCCGCAAGGTGTTTTTTCAACGCGAAATGAATGTGAAAGTTTCCCCATTCGGGGAATCAATCATGGTGATTATGCGACTAACCTAAGGGGACGTCACCGCGAGCGGCACGCTCGTCGATAATATAGCTTGTGATTGTGAAAGGGAGGTTGCTTTTTGCAATTTCAGGCAAATAATCGAAGCTGTCACTTAGAGCCCCCATTTTAGCACTTACGACAGGTTTTGTGACAGTAAGCGTGGCGTCATGCTTGGACTTTCCTGGCATCATAATTTGGTCGAAACGCAGTTTCGGTGTCCTGTTTTTCGTAGTGTTCCGATTGTTTTCTTCACTCGTATAGCGAACATAACCGTAACTGAGACTGAGGACCAAGAAGTTTAATCCAATAGTCAGTTCAAAATAATCGAAAATCCTCCGGATGTGCCTTTTACGACCAAGCAGCGTCAAAGATAAATCCACGAAATGGATAAACTAGGTGATTTGTTAAGGAAAAGTACAGGATTCCAGCGGATGGACCAACACTGGATACATCAGTTATTACTTCTTTGAAGAGGGTAGTAATTCCTGTTTATGTAATGTGCATAGTTTTGAGGAGAAGCACCACCCTTCATCCACACAGAATACGACCAGCATAAAAGATGAAGCGAAATTATCAGTAAACGCAGCCGACCGTTGGAAAAGATGTAAGTGAGAATTTATATTCTAAGGAAAAGATTTGTCAAGTGTAAAAGACGGGAAGACCAGCAGGGGCATCGGGAAGCTTTATGCATGGGTGAGAAAAGCTATTTTTTCGTCAGCGCATCAGTGGTGTGAGTGAGTTATCTTGAAATGACGTCTACTGCTTGTTGTCACAGTAGAATGAACAAAAAAGACAGACATACGCATCCGCATCTGTGATAGGCGTCTGATCTAACATATGAGAAACGTTCCTTTCATCAATCAGTGGTGCCCACCTGTTTGATGTTGAACTGACAGCACTGGCATTCGGAGTTTAGTTATGGTCGGTCGGAAGGGGCAACCTGTCTAGCGCAAACCCCACTGGTGGCAGCACCTACCACCGCAGGACAGTGGCGCGTCGCTTAACCACTCTACCACTGCGCAAGGAGTTGTATGACGACTCTCAGGGGTCTATAAGTGTAAACTCGCGAACGGTCAGATACACATATATTGTATTAATTAACCGATTTGGGTATGGCGTGACACTCTTACGGCTTAGCTTAACTGTCCCCTCAAATTTTCAGTTACCTGGTCGAATTAAGGCGTCCTAGGGCAAGAAGTTCTCGGTAGACTTGTATGAAATTAATCCGAGTGCTTGGGTTTAAGAATCAAAATATCGAGAAGAGATTGTTTAATCATGGAAGACAGTTGGGCTAGTTGGTGTGTATTTGTTAGTGACTGCGACATTGCAACTAGCGTGGAAAGCACAAGGACAGCGACAAAAGGAACCGACGGGACAGGACTCTAGACTTCAACTGACGTTTTAATGCACACATACCAGATTTTTACACTTGTATTCGGCGCATGCTCAGGAGACTGTACCCCCGCCCCCTTCTCTTTATCACGAAGCAGGGTGTCATAACAAAGAGTAAACATTTAAACCAAATTGACGCGCAAGTTTTTGACAGATAGATTATCTCTTTTGTCGCTGTCCTTGTGCTTTCAACGCTAGTTGCAATGTCGCAGTCACTAACGAGATTGTTTAGGCCCCGGTTAGTACGGGGTGTAGTATGCTGTGCGGTTGATAAGTTGCACCTGAACTAGCCAGGTGATGTAAGTGTTCTTCAGTCCCTGATGTCTTTTTAATGGCCTTATAATCAACGGGAGCGGTCTCACTGAGGAAGCGTAAAGTGTTGGTAGCGCTGCTACCTTTCTGTAAGTGGAAGCCAAGTGTGCGTAGGTGGCGTGCCGTTGGGATGCGCAGTTATCCAGGTCCGCAGGTGAGCACTTTATGATCCTGGCCCATTTTTTCAGAATATCCGCACCGGGAGCTGCAACATTTGAATCGCCACGATTTTGAAGCTTTTGGTGTGCTTCATCTGCGTGCAACTCCGTTACTTCACCTTCTCGGAGCTTGCGCTTGACGTCGCGACGATGTCAGCGACTGTCGCCTTCCTAGTATTAAGACGAAAGCCTGTAATGCTTCATACTGTTGTTAGCAGCCGTGTCGGCAGATGCGTCCGCGTTTCGGCGTCACTGCTTAAGAAGAAAGTGCGTCGAGGCTGGGAATCGAACCAGGGCCTGAGTGAGATGAGTGATGCGGACAGCGGGAAGCAACTGATCCACTAACAGGAAGCACTGCAAAGCTAAACCAAATACCGTCCTCTCTTCCTTTCGACATGCTCTCTATCTTCGTTTATAGAGAAGCCGGCGTTCGAACGTGTCACGAAAAATGTGGTTACCGACCTGCCATGATGGCCAGGTGGCAACGTGTCCTTCATGACTAATGTCAAGAAATTTAATTCAAAATAAATTCTATGCAATTGCCACCTGCCCACCATGACGTCGCATATGAGCTCGTTTGTCACGAGATAGCCTCCCGAAGAAGTATCAGGGCCCGTATTACGGAATTCTGTCAAATTTCTGTCAAAAGTTATCGACAGTGACGTCAAAATGACGAAACTATGTGACGTCCCCGATGTGACGTCACATCGATGTGACGAAACGATTGACGCAACGAGAAATCAGCCAATTACAGCAGAGCGCCGCCCCGAAGCATTTGTCTGCACGACGAGAGACCGTCTGCTAAATTTTTGCTAAAAGAGTAAAGAAATGCACAACAATAAAAATATTTATTATTTTATTTTGCCAAGAAATTATGTTTAAAGCTCAAAAATATCACGAAAACAAGAAGTTAGGCTATTAAATTTGCTAGTGGGTAACTTTTGCTGCCGCGGGGGTGCGCAGACGGCGGTAAAACGTCAACAAGCCGCTTTGCATGGAAACAGCTGTTCCACGCCTTGATACTGTTTTCTTATGCGGCGTCGAAAATCAAGGTACTGTGCGGTTGATCTAAGTGCGGAAAAATCGACGAAGCCAACTTGTTAAGGTCTGTGTTGTTCGGCGTTTATGATCGATTACAAAAGTTTCAAAGCGTGAAGCATTGCAGTGTGTGGTGTGTGGTCGTCTGTTTCTTTTTCCTCGACTGGGAAACAGACGACCATGAAGTGCGATTTGTAGGGGAAAATAAAGTTCTTTGCCAGCATAAGCATGTTGCATTTGTATGTAGCTGTGGCACAGAGGTGACGTCGGCTGCCGAAGCTTGCATGAAAGCCGCCGGTCGCAAATAACCGCTGTGCACACAGCACCCGCCGCTGCACCGACAGCGCGTTCGCACGCACAGCTCCCAATTCATCGGCGAGTTCGTCGCACAGCCACACCGCAGTCTGCTTCTGCAGTCGAAAAAGGCGTCGGAACAGCTGGTCCGGCAAGTCAAACGCGTCTTCATGCAGCCTCTTTCGCAGTTGCTCGCGTCGCCGCAGCCGCCTCAGTCTTACAGCCACATACGCCGCCGCTGGCGCCGCCATTTCTGTCAAAAACTCAACGGTCCAATTTTGACCGCCTCGAAGCCGTCAAAAAAAAAAAACCCGTCAAAATGCGCCTTCATAATTAGGTGTGCACGTCACCACTTCTGTCATGTCCGTGACGTAAACGACAGCCACCCGTGACGTAAACGACAGCCACCCATGACGCAAGACAGCTACATGGCCGCCTGCCACGGCCGACCAATAGGAGCGCGGCTACGGCGGGGCTTTTTGACAAGTTTTTGAGGAGTTTTTGATTTGACAGTTCCGTAATACGGGCCCAGCTTAGAAATGAGCCTTACTGGAGCTCAGGAAGAGCAGCCGGGGTCTCACAAGCCCTTCGGCGGCTGCGTTTGAAAGAGCCACCTGCCGGGGCAGTGATGCATGGCTTAGGCGTTGCACCGCTGAGCCAGTAGCGGTATGAGGACTCCCCGGGATCTATAAATGTACCAAAGAGAAGAGGTACTGGCGTGGGAGGTGGCTCTCATGCTATCTTGTTTTCCAAAGAAAAAAACATCTGTTTACCATGACTACGTGCATGATGTATTTTTCCCCCTTTAGTTATATATTTCCGATTTTTCATGTGATCTTCATGAATTTACAATCCTTTCTTGAGACTTGAACAGAGTTAGTTCCTGGGCATTTTGGTACTCTCGAATTAAATTCATAGTATTCAGCGCAAAGGCACAAAGCCAGGGAAAGGAAGGGAGGAGGAGGACGGGAAGGAAGACGACCACTGCGCTGATTGACGACCATTTATTCATAGACACCCACACAGCTTAAGTATTCAGACCAGCGCAGGGTATTTAATGTAAAACCAACGTCGTTTTTACGTTATCCTTTTATATCTTTCTAAATGCATTGCACACATTATGCTGTGAGTGCCTGCAAGGCTGCGTGTTGGCAGTTTCAATTAAACACATTCCTCTAAAACTTCCCAAAAAAGATTGACAGTATGATGCAATAAATAAACAAATAAATGAACAATCAAATCTGCCTCTGAGTGTTACGCTGCCTCCCCTGTGTTCTTCCTTTCCTCGCTGCGCGCTAGTTGCTCCGATTTGAAGCTTCATTTTAGCTTTAAAACGGGGGCGCAGGTGTGAGACATGGCCTGATGAGTTTCCTTTTTAGGGGTGTTTTACTAAAGAACTTTAAAAATATTTTGCGAGATAGTTAGCAATGAACATAAGTCCATAACCCCGTAGATCTGAAAGTAATTGCGGAGTATTAAAATTTAACCAATGCGCGACATGAGGAAGTCTAGCATAAAAGGATTGAGCAAGTTCGAAGGGACGCTGCAAATTGAACGTAACCTGAATGTTTTGCGCCGACAATGAAACAGTAACACATAAAATTAACAAGAGGCAATGATTACGAAGTGATTAGCAAATGGGGTGATACAGTTCAGCAGAAAAGTAATTTCATAGAGATTTGTACAGAACCAGGAACTATAAAGACGCCAAAGGCAGGAGTAGAGCGGTACTGAATATTGAAAGTTCCGGTAGCAGCAGCTGAAGAGTAATAGGCAGCCTCGGATGCAATGCAAAGGTGCAAAGGAGAAGATCAGCAGGTAAGGATGAAGCTACAGCACATAAATTTGAGGACTTTGCAGGTGCTGAGGTAGAAAATTTTGCCACAACTAATGAGCAGAGGCTTGTTACCTCAGACTGGAAGAATGAATATAATAATAGGTTATTAGAAATTGTCTGCCCGTTATTTAATTAGACAGGTTAGCTCAGTGTGTCGTGCTACAAGGTGCTGCACTTAGGAATTTGGTAAGAGAACCAAAATTACGATAGGAGTCATTAAGTCAGAATAATAAAACTGCTTAAGGAAAGAGTACGCGACAAACTCGGCAGTCACAGAACTAATGAAGTTGTAGCGAACTTCGTAGTATACAACTAAATATAAACTAATTAAGAGAGCTCACGTAAACCGGAACTAAAGACTTGAGCATTAACAATGTCTTCGATTCCTGTAACACGGTTAGAGATGAGCATATGCATTATCTATTGGTTATAATTTCATCTGGAGAAAGATTCTACCGAAGGCTGAGACTGCTGCGATATCTTCTGCCAAATGCATGCGCATTAAGTAAAGAGTTATCGTTCAAAGGACCAATCGTGGTGTAAGAAAATATTTCTATGCGCAACTTTTCGCGCCCACTATGAGACGTCGACGGCAACTACTTGTGACGAATTGCTGGTGAATTATTTCGAGAAAGGTCGATAGCAATATTTGGGGGGAAGGGGGGGTGGCGCAAGCATCTTGTTAGGAAGAATGTAGACGAAGTCACTTTGAAACCATTCAATTAAAAGCGCATACTAAGGCGCCGTCTTGAATTTGAACTTTTAATGCACCCACGATCGCTTTCACACGTGCAGTGAAGACGCATGGAGGCGAGATATCTGGCGCCAAAATAAGATCAACCACGAAATTTTAAAAATGTCTTAAAAGGCGGAAGCGCACTCCTTGCTCTTTTCCTTGTGGTACTTCGGTGATCAGGGTTCCTCTTTCTCGAAGCTCCGGTGTCTGCCCCACTCCCCAGTTTCGTAATCCAGCGACATCCGTGGATGTACACTTTTTGTCGGATCTGTGGGGCATTTTGTTCTACGTGTTCGGTTCGTGAGGAACGTACACATTTTCAGTGATCACTTTGGGCATTACTAGGTATCTACTACGCCGATGGCTGAGCGGGAAACCTCCACGCGGCTAACAGAAAGTCACTCTACTCCTCCTCTATGCGGTGAGTTAAAAAAAGAAAGGCGGGCGACGGGACGTTTAATCCGATTTAATAGGGAAATCGGCCGCACAGAACCATCATTCGAAGTTTCTGCGAATTCTCGGAGCTTGTGAATCAAGTTCACGCGGTAAAAAAGACGAGCTCAGAATCGTCTGCAGTGCACTTTTAAACGGTGACAGTGAGCAATATTCCTTATTCGAGCGTCTATGTAAATAATTTCACCATGAAGCTTAGCCTTATATTCGAAGTCGTCTTGGAAGATTAGAATCTCCAATATCAGACACGTCGCTGGGCTGCTGTTATTTTTCTGGAGTACATATCCAGGAGGCTCGCCTCGGACGCTTCAGGAAAGAGATGGCTTTCGCGGAGTGTACTCGTCTACAGGGTGCACGAGAACGTCCATTCCGCACGGTGGCTTTAGTACGCGTGCTATTGAGAACTAACCTGTACGTGGGCTCCGATGGATGCGCAGTGTTTCACTCCGTTTGAATTTCGAACACCTGGGGTTCTTCAACTAGCAAGACCACCGCAATGTACACGGACGTGCGAAGATTTCGCATCCACTAAATACTGGCGGAAAGTAAGCGCAGTTTGAGAAAAGGGTCCCGTGCACGAGAAAACTTTTGACACGTGGGAGATTGCCCTGGTTAGATGCACAGCGATTCTTTGCTGTGTTTGTGGAGCGCATTACAGGCGCAAGAATAATGAAGCTGCCTCGGAAGGGACCATATATTGATAAAAACTGAATACTCTGACATCTTTAGGAAAGTTTTGTTTAAGGACGAGGCAGACTTTTGCCGTAATGGAGAAATAAATCTCGACAATTCCCACTACTGGTCTGATCAGAACCAGCACTTGCTCCGAGATCGCAACCACCAAGAACAGTAGTCAGTGATTGTCTCGTGCGGCATTTAGTAAGATCCAGTATTTGGGCAGCACTTCCTAGACTGAAACCTAACAGAAAAATCATACACGCCAAGCATTCTAAGTGGTGGTGGTTGCGATTTCATGTATGACAGCTGCTTAAGGGAAGTCCATGGCTCGTGGTTTCAACATGGCGAGGCGCCTGCGCACTTCTTGTCGCGCGCAAGTGGCTGGCTTGACTGGAACTTCACCAGTGAGTCGATAGGGCGCACTGGACCTATGTTCTTGCCGAGTTGGTCACCCGACCTAACTCCATCAGATTTCTTTCCTTGGGGCTACGCCAAGAACGAAGTACACGCAACTTAACCCAAAGACGTGCCAGGCCTGAGAGAAAGAACGAGCTCGGCATGTGCGACTGTATCCCCGAAGGTCGGGAAACGAATGGTAGTGTCCATAAAGGAGAGGTTCATGGCATGCGTGGCGGTTGAAGGCAATCACTTTAATCATTACAGGTGAATAAAACTTAGCCCCCAGATACGAGAGGGCCGCAGTTATCAGTTGACTTCTTTTGCAGTAGTTTTGGGAGAAAAATAATGAATCGCAAGCCCACAGCGTGCACGCTGATCCTTTCATGCCTGATTCAGAGGTTAAAGGAAAAATTTGTGCGTTATCGCTGTTCTGCTTATTCGAGGCCGCTGACGGCTGAAAAAGTGCAGCCAATTTTGAATGCTAACGACAAAAGAAGGGCGCGTGCGGTCCACGGCAGCAATGACAATGCCCTTGTCTCGAACGCCTGTTTGCCCCGCTCATAGCTAGCCTCGGTTACGTGTAGGTGCGCAGCCACAAACGGGTGTCGTCATAATTTATCTTGGCCTTTACGCAGTATTGTGGCTGGGTTTCCAGCGCACTCTGAGCTTTCAGTTTCCGAATCGAATTCAAAATGGCTGGAAACTCAAGCGTGAATATCTTAATTTCAGTTGCACTTAAGAATGTGCAGCAGATTGTCATTTTTGCATTGCAGTCATTGCAGTCTTCAAAACTGTGATTAAAATATGCTGCATAAAGCAAATAATTAAAGAGGTAATTAATTTAAATTCCGATAATTTAGTGACTCCTTGAACTATGTCCTTATCTTGTGTCTGGGAAGCCGAATACACATTCAATGGGGGCGGCGTTCACGATACAATCATACTATATACTCTATAATCGTTATACTATAAATGACGGAAGCGAACAGTCACCGAAACCAAGGAGAATCAATTTTTTTTTCATATTTTTGGGCTTTTATCAATGGAAGAATAATGAAACCAGAAGAAAAAGAACCCCTGCCCCGCCGAAACCTGCTTGGTTTCGGTGACTGTTGTCTTCCGTCATTTCTGTCATCACGAACCTCTTTCATTTTTCTTGTCTGGAGAACGCTCTGTACTGGTAAATCTCACCGTGTGGCACCAAGTTCTCAATCTCAGCTCTGTCTATTGATTAGTTTGATGTCGCTGATACTGTGTAGTTCTGAGGATCCGCGTGGATTGTGCCTGTAAACAACGGTGCTTCGCCGCAGGAGGTCCCGAAAAGCGAGAAAATTCTTTTTTCTTTCTGAAAAATAAACCCAGTGGGCGGCATGCAAGTGGCGGCAGAGGAAAAAGAAAAAACAGTGCCGCATGCGAGGACATCATCATCATCATCACGAGAGAGCTGCGCCAGCGAGGCTCACGGGTGGCCATTCGAAGCCGAGGCTGGAGACTTCAGTCAACTAGCACTGCGAGAAGGCTGCCTAGAACCGAACCCAAACGACCTGTGGCAAGCGGCAGCCACGTCTACGAAAAGTTCGTGCTGGACATCCTGCCGAGCGACGTGGACGCCACTGCGCTGTTCGTGTCTGCCGAGCTGGGAACCAGGTGTGGAACTCGCCCGTTAGTTCTCTTCTCTACTGGAAGCTGCTCTCGCCCTCGGCTCTGCGGAGGTAAGGTGTCATTCATGCCGCCAGTGCCCATTCCTAGCGCTTAACGGCAAGGCCGGATCTGAAAATTTCTTCGCCTAGGCATGCCGTTTGGGCCACCGGGATGACACTTGTAGAATAAGGCGACGCTTACCATGCAGCAGCGTATATCAAGTTTAGTGATGTGAAGTTGCTTTTGATGGGATCAACTTCAGCCAAGTCTAGCTCTACCTTTTCTTCGGCGCGCTACTCGATTCACCGCATGGATTTATTGTCCACGACACTGCCAGCTTGTTCACATTTGTTGTGTTCGGAGAGATAGCACAGATCCCCATGCTAGAGGAGGAAATAGGAAGTGCAGGACGGCAGGAAGTACGCATCGTATTTTTTTTTTTTGCCGCAGGTGCCTACCGTGGCTTGTTTACATCCCAGACTGCTGCGTTGCTATTGCGTGGGATTAATTAGCTTCAAGGCAGACGACATGTGAACGCCTCTTGCAGCTTAGTTGCAGGCGGTTGTGTTTTAGTAGCAGCCCTTTCATATCCTCCCGTATTTCACCTTCGGGAAAAAATTAACGGGAAATAATGGCGAAATGCTGCGTTATTCTTTCCTCCCTGTACCAACGCCCGCCTCCACCGCCTAAATTCCTCGCCTCGCTACGCCTCTAGTGCACCTTATAATTTCAGTCTTGCTCGTGTAGGAAGTCTCGTCTGCGGCAACATGCCTCCATGTTACCCGCTACTGTCATGTACGGTGCAGCCAAATCAACCTCCTGAGAATGAATTGCCTTTGGCGTCAGGCACTGCCATCTCCACCTCTGTGCGGTGCAAGATTTATCGGAAAGGAACTAGCGTCTCTGCAGTGATTTGCTCTGACTGGGCAGCTTAAGGCCGCTGGCGTCAGTGAAACTTTGTGCCAGTAGTTCCCGGCGAAATAGTACCATGAAGGAAACTCTAAAAGATTGCCTTCGCAATAATAAAAATGCCTTATATCGAATACACAGTAAAAAGACGGATCGTTTTGCGTAAGTCGCGAAAGCACTGCCCATATTGACATTTTTCTGCATCTATTTGTTTCTTTGTTTCTTGGAAATCACGTAGACTAGCGAAGGCGTTCCATGCTGTCTATTTCATGAACGAGCTAAGGGCTGGAGCTACATTTCCGGTGCCAAGATTTATTGAGCGAAACGGTAACATCACAATTTTACATCGCCGAGATTAAAACGTTTTGCCAAGCTTCCGAGATGAAGTTGGTTGGGATGTCGCCCTGTGCGAGCTTTATATGTGGGTTGGTTACAATATAATGGATCGCCTTGTGTCTTGCCTTTATAGATGTGTATTTTGTAATTGTCTATAAGTCTTATGTAACTAAAGGTTGTAAATATTTGTTGCCCTCGTCGAATGACGGGCATTTGATGTACCACTCGACCATTAAAATTCCGACTATTGTAATAAGGCTGTGCATTATTTTCGGGCTACCCCTTGAAAATTTTTGGTTTGACATTCGGCTTCATGTATGCACTTGGAGCTTTATCAAATTTATCTTGCAGGTTGGCTAAATTTATCGACGCTTATTTCATCTCGAAGAAAGGGGTCTGCACCGGATTCCCACCGGTTTCGAACGATGCCAGCCAAGGCAACTTAGGCAACTTGAAAAAAATTTGCGTAGTCATATCGAAACAAGGAACGCAAAAGAAGGAACTGGATGCATAAAATGCAACATCCTTGTAGGTACTCACTGTGTTCCGTGCCGGCGGATGACGTTCAGTCCGAGCAAAAAATGAAAAATATTAAAAGGACTCACAGGTGTTGCAGAAGTGATGCCTACGGAGCTTGAAGCGACGTCCGAAGCGTACGGCACTAAAGCATGTTAGTTACCATATTTTTCAACGCACTGTGTCGTGGCGCCTGCTTATGAAACTGGGGACACATGGCACGCGGCCGTTAACGCGGGCCTAACCTCCCCGTAAGCATCATCACCAATGTGGTGAGGGCAAACGCCGCGAAGAAACGGAGACGAGCCTTAGTAGTCGAGTGGTAGATGAAAGAACCTCTCTTTGACAGACACTGACATTTATAGCCTTATATCACATTGGAACTTTGTAGCTAATTTCAAAATGCACGTCAAGAAAGACATGCCACAAGACGATGCTCTACACTGAAACCATAAACATATACTGCAGTAAGCCCCAGGCCTCGAATTCTTACTTCGCCTCGCTCGCAAAATAATGGTAGGCACGTACATTAGCAGCGTCGAATCTGGCGCTGAATGTAAGGAAATGAACGTGTTAATGCCGTAAACTTTGTAGGGTCAACATAGTGATTGAAATCTAAAAAAAAGACAGCATATAAGTATTGAAAATTTACTCATATTTTAATAAAGAAATCCTGGGAAAATTAATTGTTCGCATAAAACTTTCATTTGTTGATATACTTCCCTGGAAAATTATAATAGCAATTTTGCTGATATGCTGCACTCGTAATATTTATTACACCAGCTCGCGTCTTGCCCTCACATCAGACGTGTTTTTCTTGTTGTGTATAGCAGCGAGGGGAGGGCTTGGAGGATGCAGCTAGTGAGTATCGTGCCGCCGTGAGGTCAAGAAGACCGATCGCTCCCTGAATTTTGAGTAATTGAATGCATCCTCAATAGTTAAGGCCCGAAGTATTTGAACCGTTTACCTACCTCACTGCTCCTACGGGGCGTTATACCTGCTTTAAGCATGCGCGCGTGGATTGAAGCGTTATTTAAAAGCGGGCGTGTGCTGCGAGATATATATGCCTAATAAACAACCCACGTAAGTAAAAACTGATGAGGAGCCCTCGACTTGCCAAGGCCAGGTCCACGGGTGGGTTCGGGCCTTAACACAATATCCCATACCCTAGTGTATTGCGGCATACCTAAGCGAGCCTTCCACAGCGCGCAGGACAACGTGCAGTATTCTTACTTTATACGGGACTACCTGCGCAGGATAGACTGCATCCGCTCGCTGTGGGCTCCTTCCTCGGTGATCGTGGGCGTCAGCTTGGAGTTGGCCTGGTCTCCCGACGCCTACTGCCATGGTGGCTCCCGCGAGAACAAGTTCTTTAAGTTCCAGTTCTACGACATACATGGGAAGGCAGCGCCTGAAGCCAACGAACATAAGAACTATTGGCAAGGGAACACTGACGCCTGGTAAGCAATTGCAAACCTGCAGCATTACTTCTTACAGTGTCCGGAGGCCCTATCCACACCGTTCCTTCCCATTCTTCCTCCCCTTATTAGAGTGCGTAGTTAGCGTCGCCACTACTGGAGAATCACGGGATCTTGGTGCCTCATGCTGCCTACATAGTAATCACCTAATATATGCTTGATTACGTGCTTTCCCTCTCGCTCTTTAAAGACAGCGGGCGTAGTAGCCTGGCGGCTAAGCACTGCAGTTCCAATTTTCTCAAAGCTTCGCGCCATTTATATTTGCCTTCGTCACGGGTCATTGAGACGTAATCTCGGGCAGCATGAACGGCTACGATTAATCGCCGACGCCTTCGTACGCCGTCCGGCGACAAGCTGTAACCGAGACAGCTGGCCATCCATCGTAACTGTCCATGATTCCGCAGCCAAATTAGCAAAGTGCTGTCACTGATTGGCCATGTGACGAAAGAGTATTCTTAACTTACTACCAGACATGTGGTTTCATAAATAAATAAAAGAACTTATCATCGTAGAGGACAGTGAAAAAGACTCGCACGGGTTTTTATTGTCCTCAACGGCAAATAATTCACAATGATAGTCACACTGCACGGACGTGCTCTCGCCTAGTTGAAAGAAATGGCGCAGGCCACCTATATCGAAGAACTACTACTGGTAAATATTAGAATCTGAACTCACTGCTCCATCTGGGCAAGGCTCTTGGGCAACGACAAGTTAGACTTACTTTACGATATACCGCAACGCACTATGACGTACAGTAGTCATTTTGGTCAAAGTCCCTTTTGCAGATATTGCTGCTGTATTAGTGCCGTTCCCCTGCATGATATCTTCATTCTGGGTATTTTCTTTTTTGTATTATGATGGGCATGTGGGAAGGCAGAAGTTATCAAGAATGGCTATTATTGTTGGTTATTTTTAGAACATAATAAATATCTGTTTTGTTTTTTCATTTATTCCTTGAAGTTCCCTAAATAAGTATACATATGCTACTATGAAGAAAAAATACCCCACGCTGACTAGCTGACCTCCAAGAGTACTGCGATCATGCGATGCACGGTACTGGTGCTAGATTTTCTTCCACCTTTGAAATAGCACCAGAAAACGAGGACAATGGAAGGCTCAAATACGGACAAGACGCGCACTGCTATGACTGGCGCTCCGTCGTCCTTGTTTCATGCGCTGTTTGTAAACATTGAACAGAAACCAAGTAGCGCAAGGCCAGCTTTGTTTGCTAGATATGTGTTTGCGCCGTTGATTCTGATCCCCCACAGAGCACTGCCGATTTATAGACCGTTTACAGCGCGCAGTTCTTCGGTTCGAAACCAGATGGCGCCACACGAGCGCTCGGAACACTGCGCCATTACGGGCCTCGTAGGTCACTGGCGTGTACGTCGCGACCCAGCAGTGGAATTATCATAGGTGGCTGCCGAATGTGTTCTTTCTCCTGAGATGTGAAAAGGCAAATACCTGCTGTATTGTGAATTTCAAGAATTAACACGAGAGTTAAGGGCGCAGGATGCCATCGTTTGCGAGCTTCACGGAACCGAACTTCACAAGAACGTACAGCCCCTGTTCGAGCCCGTTCGCCATGCACCCATTCCGAACGGGCGAACGCAACAAACGTGGTCGCCAGCGTTAGATAGCTAATATAGAAAGAAAGGTTTCGATTTTGGAAAATCTGAGAAGTTAATTGCACAACATTGCAATTGCCTACGCTAGTCACCCGTCGGAACGCAGCACGTCTCTGCTTATTTCACAAGTTCTTCCACAAATTTCCCGAAGCCAACCAATTAACTCCGCGTGTGCATCGCATTTCCAGCCATAACCACCCGAACGCTGTTTACCCTGAACGTGCACATACCACCACATTCCAGCAATCATTTTCCTTAAAGAACGCCCGTGACTGGAATGACCTCTGTGCTGAAGTGGCCACCATCTTGAATCATCGACTCTTCAAGACCACTATCGAGGAAGCTTATTCATCAACGTAATATTTGTCCATTTTCTTACTAATGTATAATATTTTTTTGCCGGGTTATCCCCGCCCCTCATGTAATGTACCGAAAAGCACCTTTCAAGAATAATAAATAAATAAATAAATAAATAAATAAATAGCCGCATGAACAAGCTGTTCCGCCGCAGAAACCCTCACTTCGTGCTTTCATTTGCTGTACAGTTGTGTCTGCGTGTACAGCGAGATCCCATTGCTCGTAAATTAAGGCGTGTGCAGGAATGAGTTAGACGAGCGCCCGAGGCTGAATTGGCAGTCGAAAACAAGGACGACTTACTTTCCGACGTACTGCTGCTGTATAGATGACGCTGTGCACCGCCGTGCGAGCCGAGAACACTGCCGTCAGTCCGTGCATTACATGACACCATGGCGCTAATTTTTTGTCGCCTTTCTGTGTTTAACAAAATTGTATTTAATAGTTTAGGTTTCCTAAGCGCCGTTAACAGGTTCTAAAAATGCGTACAATGTGCGTGTGAGCGCCTTAGGGCGTCAGGGTGCGTGTACACAGTACGATAACGAACTGCGCTGTCGCAGGACCATTAAACCTTGCTGTTTCAGAGAATAACAGTAAAAAAAACAAACATGCACCAAAGCCTTAAGCTAGTGCAAAGACAAGCATTGAGGCTATCCACCCGTTGGCTGGAAGTGGGAGAGCTGAGCAGTTCGCCGCGACATGAAGCATGGTCTCGTCTTCAGAGCTCAAGTGATCAAATTAGGGCTCTGACATGTCCTTCGAAACTTTGGCCAAACGATAGTGTCGTCTTTCCACTCCTTTACAACCATATCAGCCAGACCCCTGGCTGTCGGAACCGAAAAGTCAGACGCAGCAGCTTTCGCGACGAGGCGCGCGCCGAGCAGTCAGGAGGCGTGTAAAGTCGGCGTGAACACGTGATCAAAGATGGTAGTCCCCATGATACGGCGCTGTAGAGAGCAATGTGCATGCAACGCAATGTGGCTTACATGCGAGACTTTCGTCATCTAGAAATGGCAATACTTTCGTATAAACTGCAAGGGAATGAACTTACCGAATGCAGTCAGAGATTATTTTACTTCTACAGAGGTACTTGTGACAGCTTTTGGAACACACATCACTCTGCGGCACAAACGCAAATTCTGCGACGAAATGCTTTTCATACGCTTTCTTGGAGAGTTACAAAGGTTTGGAAGTATCCACTGACGCTATTTCGCTAAAATAAAAAGTTATTCTACCAGCGCAAGGGTATACTGTGCGATGCCAGTGCACGTTAAAGAAGCCCAGGTGGTCGAAATTTCTGGAGCCCTTCACTACGGCGTCCCTCATAGCCTGAGTTGCTTTGGGACGTTAAACCCCACTAAACCAATGAACCAAACTACCAGCGCAAGGTTTTCAAACCTAGGAGCATAAGCAATTTTGTCTAACAATTTCATTCTCACTCTCCATGTACCTGTTGTCGCAATACGAGGAGTCCTTCAAGACCGGATAATAGTGTTATATTCGCCCTGCCCTCCCCTTTTTGTATGCACAGCCCGCCCCCCTCCTCCCCTGCCCGTCGCCTACAGGAACACTAGACGAGGGCAAGCGCGGCGATGCGCTTCCACAAGCTAGCACGAAGCCGGAAACGCAAATACAAACGCCGTCGCCCGACTATGCCGCCGGAACTGAACGTCGAGCTCAGCTTGAGATGAACGGCTTACTGGAACCACTTTCCGAAGGCGGGAAAAAGCCCTCCCTGTTGTCGTATGGTGCGGAATCGCCTACAAGCAGCTCTGATATCTACCGGGACAGTTTGGTGTCAGACGACACTATGTCATCACAACGTGATGATTCCTCCTGCAAATCAAGCTGCGCCTGTGAGAAGAACCTCAACCCGGGTTCATCGGGACGAGTTCGATGCCTTTCTCAAGGAATATACTCCCGTCAAGGAAGCGCCGCAAAATGTGCAAGATATGCAGGGCGTTTCTCGTAACAGTGCCACCATTCCCTTCCCTATCGGATGCCGTCGCAGGAGACACCGCGCGGAGTCACCTAGCCCACACGCTTCGTCGCAGGATTCTTCGTCCCTATCCAGCGGCGGAAGTTTTCCTGACATTGCGGAACCTCGCTCACCCCTGACACAGGACCTGCAGGTGCTCGACAGTATGTCGCTCGCGAGCGATGTGATCCCCATCACTTGCGCCGGAACACGACCACGCTCAAGGAGCACCTAGCCAACCTGATGGCAGGCTGCAAAGCGAAGCACGCGCTAGAAGACACCAGTGGTGTTGGAATTGTGTGCTATCTCCTTCCCCCCTCCCCCCCCTCCCCGGTGGAAAGATGATACGGCATACGACCTACGCTGACCCAGAGCGCTCTGCGCTATACGAATAAAGAAGAGGCGCGCGGCGAGCGCGAGGGGAGAGCGCGCGACGCTAGCGCGAGACAGAGACCGAAAGAGAATCGCCGCGGACGGTTGTGTCTAGGTCTCCTCCGTTCCTGTGTGCCTTTCTCTGCGCGGGCCCGCCGTCCCGTAACAATATGTACAAGGCGGACGTGGTAATTAATGTGTACAAGGCGGACACTTTGTATGTCAAGAATAGGTGACAGTGTGCTTTAAAGGCTTAAGACTCACGGCGCCAGTGCCGACGGCGGCACCATTTGCCTCGCAGAAACACCGGCATACGAGCAGTACTGAAAGCGGTGTAAAGAATATGGTATATTTATTCGGTTATTTCTCAAAAAGGTTATTATAAGATATATTACAAACTTGGTAAAGTTAAGATTTTGTGTAGAATGCGCAAGCTGGAGCTGAGCGACCCTTCCTTTTAACCATGATGTTAACTGGTGCTGAGGTTCCCGAGTAGACCGTAAAATGGCAGCAAAGAGTCTTTGCTTTCTCCTAGGCTTGACACTCTTCCCATAGCACACTCAGGACGGTCTCTTCCCCATTGCCCTCTTAGGATTTGCATGCTAAGAGGGCAATGGGAGGAAGTGCGGCAATGGTCACAGTTATTAATCAAGCATCAAGAATGCGCTTCATGAGAGAGCAAACGCAGCGCTGCATATGTGCGCACGTCCACTTGCTCGCGAGAAAAAGGCATGAGCTGCCTGCATATTTTTTGCGTGTGATTAAGAGATGAATGCCACTGCGCCTCAACAGCTGCAGCCCGTCGTCGTCCACACCAAATCAGAAGCCGGTGCAGCAACCCAGAGAACATGAGGACCCCACGCCGCAGCCTTCTCGTCCCCATGCCTCGGCTGCAACCCCAGTGCCCGCCGCAGCCGCCGATGGAGCAGACCGTGGAGAAGCGGCAGCGCAGCTCCCCTGGCTTCAGCCTCGTCTCCCATCAGTGGTTACCGGCGGCGACGCGGCTGTTGATGACGTGCCCTCAGATGGCCTGTGGTCTCAGGCGCCGAAGCCTGCAAGTGCTGGAAGCTGCAACCCGGTGCCTCTTCCTTCAGCGGGAACGTCGCTTGAAACAGCATACAGGTAACAACACCACATGATAGATTGAGAGCCATTCTTGGCGATTTTACCCCATCTAGTGAAACGGACACTGCATTGTCCTACACAAAAGATTTGCAAACGTTCCGCTTCTTCTGGTTTAGGTATGGTGTTTAATTATTGAACTCAGAGAAGAGCATAGGATAAAATGAAGCTTCCTAAATTTTATTGAATGAACACTAGATGAAGTTAATCGTTGTCGCCGTGGCGACAATCTCTGGAGACTAATTAATTTGAATGATGAAACTCGTATTCTGAGCGACAGCCGATGACTAAGAAGCTTTTACTTTCCCTGAACCGGTGTCACACCCGCCACCAATGTCGCAGCGCGGCCGACATTGAATGAAGTGGTGTAAACGTCGCTCCGATTCAGGACGTTTACCACTTCTCTCGCACGGAAACACAACTTCACTGATGCTTGCGCAATAACGTAAACATTAAGCAAGATGGGAGAAACCTTAAATGCTTTCTGGTGTCGACTCAAGCTAGATGCTGTGAAAGGCATGTGGCGTGCAGCGTAGGCTACGGACTATAAACCGCGCGGCTGGGGGAGTGGCTGTGTTCCTTTGCACAGGAATAGACATTTGGGCTAGATGGTTTGCGTTGTTCTTAAAAAACAGCGGATCAGACGGGTCTGCTCACACTTTAACCTGCGCACTTCAAGCTAGTAAAACGAGCCATAACCTTCTCTGCCTCGATGGTTATGCCTCTCCTTTGGCCTCTCCTGTGCCTTTCATTTGGCCTTCGTATCAAGTGTTGTGCCTATTACAACGACCATTTTATATTTGTTTCCAAGCCTTGAAGTCCTTCATTTTTCCGCCTTCTGAAGTAAGAACGTTAGTTGACAGTCAGCGCTCGTCCTGTTGTCTTTTTCTTGTCCCTTCTTTTGCGTGGTTGTTTTTTAGGATGTGGTTCTATTCCTCACACCGCTGTCTTCCGCTTCTGCTTTGGCGACGTAGACACATGAGGCTCTTTGATTATTTTTTCTACATATATACGCTTATGGGGTCTAATGTCCCAAAGCGACTCAGGCTATGAAAGACGCCGTAGTGAATGGCTCCGGAAAGGGTTCTTTAACGTGCACTGACATTGCGCAGTAAGCGGGCCGCTAGAATTTCGCCTCCGTCGAAATTCGACCGCCACGGCCGGGATCGAACCCGCGTCATTCGGGTCAGCAGCCGAGCACCGTTACCACTGAGCCAACGCGGCGGCTTTTCTACATATACGCTTCAGAAATAGCCGCACAGGTAGGCCATCAGCCTAAGAACGTCAGCTAAGATCGGCCTATCTACGTCCTCTGCAGGAGAAAGACGCCCACCATAAACCTACAATTAACCATGTCCTCTGTCAGCTGCCGCCGCCCGCCTTATCGACGTCAGCACCCTAATCTCATCATCCCAGAGGACCTTCAGCTGCCCCCTCCACACTCTCTGCTTCTCTTGGAATCTATCTACCTTGCTTTCTCAGGGCAGGGCATACAATGCGAATTCTATCTTACCTTCGAATTACATGCACTGACCACGGTGATTCCTTGTAGACCTCCACTAGGATGTCATAAACGTTACACCCCTCGTTTTTCTCCACAAAACTGGCTGCGGTCTGCTCAACTTTCAAGATATAGCTCAAACTGAAGACAGCTCCTACGTCGAAGCAAATGCCGAAGAATGACCGCACACTTACAGAATGTATAAAAGGAAGTTCTAGCTGCATGTCCGTGCATTTTAAAGTGAAATTACATCATTCTATCTGTATGTGCACACTGTCCAAGTAAGTCATTTACATGAGTTGACAAATACTGATGACTCAGTTTATATGCTGGAAAAATAATTCGCCCCGAAAATCTCTCTTCTTCTTTTTCTTTTACTGTGGCCCTGAGCCAAACACAACGCATTGAATGCATAATTTTATATATTAGGAAATGAAGTTCAATGATTTACCTATGGAACGCATATTTTGTTTCGCACTTCTGGGCATCTCACTCCTGGCCAAATTACATTACGTGGTTAGAAGCTCCATTTTGGAAATATGTTTAGCTGTACCTAATATTCTACATTGTTTGCCTTTGGTCCCGTTGTTTTTTGGGAAATGCGAGCGCTGACGGTGTCTGACGCTTCATGTTGTTCAGATTGACTATCTCCTCGCATCTACTCTCTGGAGGTATGCCTTTATTTTTATTTAATATTACCATTGAACAGAACACGGGAAGTCCTGCAATAAACGTAGGGCTTTTTCGTATCAGTTGAGAGTCGGACGTTGCAGGTCAATAACTCATCCGTGCGCGCGAACAAAAAAAAAATGGCGTGTGCGTGCCCTGCAGGGGTAAAGCGCAGGCGCAGGCATTTATGAATACATTGCTTGCGAACATAACTACTGCCAATATTAGAGAAGGGTGCAAAAAAGAGAACCAATGAGCGCACTATAGTGCCTCACTGTTCCTATGCAGCTGTCGGTGTTAGCAATGGTGTGATCGCAATTTAATGCAAAATCGGAATTATAGTTCAACTTGTCACATGGGCCACGACTGCGCTGGCATTTCTGTAGGCTGTACTTAGCGGAGGCTCCTGCGCGGCGCTTTGTCAGCGTGACGCTAATATTTAACCATCCGAACCTCGCTTAATTCGAAGGCCATGGCTCTGCATGGTATTCATTTCCGTACTACATGCAAGATCAACCTCGGTTCAAAGAACGTTTCAACAGGCACTGTTTCAAGCTGCTTTGAGGCTAAGGATGGTACATAGGAAGAAACATTATCCGGAAGTAAGTCATTACTATTTGATTTTTAGCAAAACGGGATTGTTTTATAACTGAAATTTTCCAGGACATCAAATTATGCGCACTCTCTTGCGAGGCCAGCGGAAGAATCACTAACAGATTATTTTTAAAATTTATGCGTTCGTGCTCTTGCAACATGCGAACTTCGTTAGGGTGCATGGGCCAGCTCTAAGGATTTTTAACCTCTAAGTGCAACGACTTATCTTTCACCTCTGCAAAAATTCATTAGAGTTGTTTCTTCCGATTGTCGTCCGGTTCCGCGACACTACTGCGCACATTGAAAATAATATCTGCGTTCACTTCGTTTGCACACAAAATCATCTCTGTTCCTTAGTTCCCTTCTGTAGATTTTGACTGACTCCTTTTGCGAGCTATAGTAACAGTTTTTGTTTTGTTTTTGCACAGTGACCGCCGCCAGTGGACAATGGCGAAGCGCACTTACACGACGTGACACCAGAGTCAAGAACAAGATAATTCTCGCCATCGCACAGAGTCCTTCCACTTCCAAGTTCGCTTCGAAACACTGCCTGCAGTGCCTGTAGAGCAATCAGTGAGGCGCGGGCACACATGGATTCGACCGGCAACTCCGCTACACCGAAGAAAGCCAGCGGTGTTGCGTCGGAACGAGCGGTCACACCGCTACGACAATCGCCAATATCTGAGCGATTGGCTAAGCGGGTTTCTGACTCCACAACGGCCTGACGGACATGAGATTGATATAGTTCTTAGTGTAAAGCAAACTGTCTCCAGAGGTACCGGTGTTTGTGCCAAGGCATTTCACAGTGCCTGGCCTGCGGGAAGTTGAGTCCTTCTCACGTTGCCTACTTGACGCCTCCCGTGGCATAATTACAAGGACAATGAAATAATGCGAAATCTGGTAGCAAATTACACTATGTCGCAACTGCACCGTGCGGTATCACAGGTGCCAGTAGTTGCGCAACTGTCTGCACATAATGTCATCCAGAATTACTTAAAAAAGCGGAACACCTGAAGCGATAGGCATTATGGACCAATGATGTAGAGATGTAGGTATCAAACATGTTAAATCACTGACCGCAGTAACGGCACCTTATACAGGTCCAATAATGCGTCACTCTAAGTGTTAAGCTTAAAACATGCCTCTTTTCAGGCAAGAAGACACTGCTAATACTAGAAAATATGTTAGGAACGGAACGGGGCCCAATAACTACTGAATTTTATCTTCCCAATATTTGTTTGATAAATTTATTTATTTATTTATTTATTTGGTCATACTGTTAACCCTCAAATGAGGGTCGTTACAGGGAGGCAACAAAAACAAATGCATTTCATAAGCACTTCAATGAGCAATCATGAGACAGAGTTCAAAATTTGTATACCATTTCTCAAAAATATATGAACACCTAGCTCAAATTGTTGCACGTTCGTACTCTCCACAACATCACTTGGCAATTTGTTCTACATTTCAATTACATCAGGGAAGAAGGAATACCGGTACACATCCGTACGTGTGTTAATAGGCTGTAGTACCCTGCTGTTGTTTTTCCGGGAACCACGTTTTAGAGGCGGTTTCACATAATGTTCGTTATTTATTTTTAATGTCCCTTGCATTATCTGGAAAAAAGTTTGAGTCTATGTTTTATTCTTCTAATTTCCAGCGTTTTAAATTCACACTGCTGCATCATCTTTGTAACCGAGTCAGTACGGCGATACTTGGAACATATAAAATGTGCTGAAATCCGCTGTACTCTTTCTACCTTCTTTTTTAAACATTTTTGGTGGGGGCTCCACACAGCATTCGCATATTCCAGAACTGGTCGTATAAACGTTTTGAAGGCGACTAACTTAATTTCTCTAGTCGCGTTTGGAAGTTTTCTCCTAAGAAAGCAAAGCTTCTGGTACGCTTTTGAATAGATATTCTCAATGCGAATACGCCAGTCTAGATTATGCGTCACTGTCACCCCTAAGTACCGGAAACTCTGCACCTCGACCAAGGTATTTCCTCCAATATTATATTCAAATCTGATAACGTTCTGTTTTTTAGTTACGTGAGTGTATGTAGATTTATTGTAGTTAATTACCATGCCCCATCTTTGGCACCACGAGTTTAATGATTGTAGGCATTTATTTAGTTTAATCTGATATTCCATGCAGGCTACACGCGTGTAAATTAAACAATCATCGGCGAATAGTTTAATTTTTACAGGCGGGTTAATATTAGAAGGAATATCATTAATATACAATAAAAACAAAAGTGGGCCTAAAACAGACCCCTGCGGCACTCCACACACAACTTCAAACTTCCCCGACTCATTTTTCCCGATTCTGACCCTTTGATAACGGTTTTTTAAATATGCCTGAATCCACAATACTACATTTTCACTAATTCCTAGGCTCCTCAATTTGGAAAGTAGTTTATGATGTGCAACTTTATCGAATGCCTTCGCAAAGACTATACATACAACATCTATCTGTTGGCATTCATCTGTAGATGTACAAAGGTCATGTACAGTTTAGATTAACTGTGTCACCGTCGAAAGGCCAGATCGGAAACCGTGCTGAACTGGGCATAATAAATCGTTTTTTTCTAAAATATACAAAAAATGTTTTGCTATTGCATGCTCTAGGACTTTACAGCCGACAGAAGTGAGCGAGACCGGTCTGTAGTTGCTTACACATAGCCTATTGCCACTTTTAAATATCGGAACAACGGTGGCATCGCGCCAGTCCTGAGGTACTGAATGATCCCGCAAAGATTTTTCGAATAAAAGCTGCAAATAATACGACATCCATTCAGCGTACCGTTGAAGAAATACCGTTGGTATTTCATCTGGGCCACACGATTTTTTTCCATCCAACGTAAGCAAATGCTGCAACACGCCCTCCCTTGTAATGCGTAGGTCTTCCATTGGGTATTGTATTGCGCAGACTAAAGGATCACCGTCGCATCTATCCTTCGTGGAAACTGATTGGAAAAAATGATTAAATACGTTTGCAATATCTTTCTTTTCTGTCACGACTGCGTCGCCATCAACTGTCTGTTCTATTTCATTCTTTCTATCTGTGAAATATCGCCAAAACTTTTGTGGCGAGCTTTTAAGGAAGTTTGTAAGCGTTTTATTGAAGAACGTTTTGTTCGACTCCACCAATGCAGATTTTAGCATTTGTTTGGTTATTGAAAGTTCTGTTGCCCTGCTTTTTTTCTTCCTTAATCTATTTATCTTACGCTTAAGGTGTATGATGCTCCTAGTTATCCATGGATTTTTTCGCTTTGCTTTCTTTATACGTGTGGGGACAAAATGATCTATGCAATATTTGATTATGCCTTTAAGTCGGTCCCATAGTTCTTCTACACTTTCGCGGTTGGATGCTATTTCAAAATCATCAAAGTTTTCTTCCAAAACGTCTAGGATGGACGTGTCATTCGCACGGCCATAATCCTTAAAATGCATCACGACATATGGTTTCTTACAGATTCTTGTGTGCAGCGGTACATTCAAGCAAACCGTCTTATGATCTGATAAACCACTCTCAACTGATACAGTGTAGTCTGGTATTCTACCGGATATGAAAACCAAGTCCAACAATGACTGGGACTTTGGTGTAACTCTTGTGAAGTCTTTAACTATTTGCTTAAGATTATGTGAAAACATGATCTGCATCATTTTATTGGCGCTCCTTATTTCTATATTACCCGTTGATAGACTTTCCCAGTTAATATGCGGCAAATTAAAGTCACCAGCCATTATTAGTCTTGTGTTTTCATTTACATTTCAGTTAAGAAATACATTCAAGCCATCCAAAAATTCTGGCGGAGTGGCTGGTGGTCTGTACACAGTCCCTAATATATACCACATGTTTGCACAGCTGATCATGCACCAGACCGTTTCAGAAACACTGCAATCAAGGGCGACTGCGTTTATAGTGCTTTTCACAACAATAGCCACGCCACCACCTCTGGAATCTCTGTCGCATCTAAACACCTTGTAGTCAGGAGGAAAAGTACTACTGTCATTAATTGCACTATGTAACCATGTCTCAGTCAACATCAATACATCAGGGTTCTGAGAAATTAGTAGATACTCTAAATCAGTTACTTTATTTGCTATACTGCGGGCGTTTACAAGTAGAATTCTGAGCTATGACCGAGAAGAATCGCTTTCCGTGTCAGAAGCCTTGTCTGAAGTTTGCAACTGAAGCAATGTAGGGCTAGCAGTCTTTCCCCTCTTTTTGAATTGAGGAACCTTAACTTGCTCAGTACGGTACAGACATCGTTCATTCTTTTCACGATCCCAGACGTAGATATGATTGTTGATCTTAAGCTTGTCATGTACCAGTTATACCTTGTTGCCGTTTGCTCGTTCCTTTTCACTGCTTTGCCATAGTTCCTTTCGTACTTCAACAGTTTCTTTAGCATAGTCTTGACTAATGCTTATCGAGCTGACTTTCAGCTTGCCGCAGTTCTGCATCACAGACTGTTTTTCTCGCGAATCATAAAAATGCATGATTACCGGCCGATTACTACCGTCTTTTTTCTTCCCAATACGATGAATTTTGTCAATCGTGTTCACTTGTACTCCCAAGATTCCTTTAAATACATTATCAATAACAGCTTGTTTCAGGTCGCGGTCTGATTCACCCTTCTCCTCATCGATACCAAAAACCAAGAGATTATTGGATCGGCTTTCTATTTTCATACTCTACCAACTTATCCGCCTGATGACGAACAAGGGATTCTAGGGTTTGTACTCGCTCGTTCAATTCTGCAATCATGTTAAGTGTAGCGGTAATTTTTTCGCATTTCGCATTCATTTCGGTCATTTCAGCACTTAATGCATCTATTTTAGCATCTGATGAAGCCTGATTGTGAATGATTAATTGCAACATTTCTGCGGTTTTAGGTCCATGATTTTCTTCAACATCTTCTGAAACCAACAGTCTCAACACCATAGACCAAGAGTCAACCAAAAAAATCAGGTAACTGCGATGGCACGGCAGAACTAACAAAAGCAAGGTGTGTTGCTGGGCGAGTTGGTTGGGGTACATCTTGAGAAAAACAGCCCTTGCAGACAAAGGACCAGAACAAGAAGGACAGCGCAGTTGTGTGTCCTTCTTGTTCTGGTCCTTTGTCTGCAAGCGCTGTTTTTTCTCAAGATAGGCTAACAAAAAGCGGTTGTCACTTCTAAAAATTTTAGCATTATTAAAATAACCAACCTGCAACAGCAGTAACGGCCGCTTAGGCATGTTGTCGCTAGGCCAGGTGCCGAGCCCTCTGAAGCCTCCCTCGCTGCTTGGCTCTTTTTGTAGCCGGTCCACTGATGACGTCACCATCGTCGACGAAAGACGATCCACGAGCCGGATGCCATCAATCCCAAAGTCTTGATAACGCGTGAAGAAAAGCGGTGCCCCGTCCGGACTGCAGAAAGATGTAGCGTTGGCGAAAATCCATGGCAAGACCTGCAACAGCAGTAACGGCCGCTTAGGCATGTTGTCGCTAGGCCAGGTGCCGTGCCCTCTGAAGCCTCCCTCGCTACTTGGCTCTTTTTGTAGCCGGTCCACTGATGACGTCACCATCGTCGAGGAAAGACGATCCACGAGCCGGATGCCATCAATCCCAAAGTCTTGATAAGGCGTGAAGAAAACCGGTGCCCCGTCCGCACTGCAGAAAGATGTAGCGTTGGCGAAAATCCATGGCAAGACCTGCAACAGCAGTAACGGCCGCTTAGGCATGTTGTCGCTAGGCCAGGTGCCGTGCCCTGTGAAGTTGTTACCGAAAATTGTTACCGAAATGAAATTGTTACCGAAAATTTGGCACAGCGGTCCAGTTCACTTATTCTCCCAGGCGCTGAGAGTGACTTCAAATTCGTGCATTATCGCAAACGCCCAAAAATGGGGCTGCAAATACTACATATCAGGACCTCTTCACCTAAGCGTCAAAGATTTAAACCACGCAGATATGGCGCGATGAATGCGGTACGTGTGGACGCTTTCGCTTGTGACATCATAACGAAAGCTTAAAGCAGAACGAGAGATTGAGCAAACATGCTCTTGACATTGAGCTCTTTGTTTCGACAAACGTGGCCTTGACCTCTGGAAAGCACAAATCGTGCTCAGTTTGCAGCGCCTAGAAAATGTAATTACCACCGGAGATTCCTTGCACGGAAATGCCCCAATCCTTCCGGAGTAGTCCCGATACCAAACCACTCCCCGTCCCAATGGAGAGCCACTCTTTGTAGCTCAGCCCTGGGCGGCCATCGTGACCCTATCGCCCGGGCCACCTAGATAGCTACGGCAAATAGGGACCTCGACTAAGGGCTCCTCACTCTCGGTGCAATCTTTCTTCATAATAAGTGCTTGCTTACTGTTACTGAGTCGTCTATTAGCCACCCCAGAATTTTAGTTACTTTTTTGCCGCTTTCCCAGACTCCCACTTTTTAATCTTTGAATACTTTTCGAACATGTGTTCGGATATGAATCGCGACGCTGATGGCTTTCGTGTCTGCTGGACCCCACCAAAAATTTAATCCTGCGAGAAAATTCTGTTCTTGGTGCCTTCGATTAGTAATTAAAAAACACGCGACTTTTCCCGCTATTGATCCAGATGGAACACAGACGTGTTCACCTTTCACAAACGACTTGCTGTGATCGCTTGTGGTAAACTAAAAAATTACTAGATTTTAACTTTTGGAAATAAGAATCTCCCCACTTTTGCGTTCATATTTGCTGTGCCCCACCCAATATACGTTTGCCGGCAGATGTGCTTGTTTCCTAGAACGTGAAGGTTGCACGATTTCGTTTCACGGTTATGACCTTGAACGAAACCATTGGAAGAGAAACCTCCTGGAACAATTCTTAAGGTTGGTTTTGATGATACATGTCTGGGTGCGGCCAACGTAAGACCATCACATAGGCCGAGTTTGCTCTGAAGGAGATGTTGAGCACTCGAGACACATGTGCAAACGAAAACAAAAGGACCCACAATTGTTTCCTAGCTTTATATTTCGACGCAGTGAACACAGCCTTCGAGTACGGTTAAAAGCGCCGCAGTATTGAGAACCGGCCGTGTAGTATGGCATGGAGCGGACAAGTTTTAGACGCAGCTATGGCTTCTCATAATATTCCAAGAAAATTCGCAAAGAAAAAATGACATGGCATGTATCCAAAAAAAGCAACAATAATCTCAGCAGATTTTGTTTGTTTCTTCTTTCTGTAAGCATTCAAGACCTTAGAAGTTACGAACACGGTAATTTTATCGATCAATACGCACTTCCAATAAGCGAGTATCCCAGTTACATTTTGGCATATAGGTTTCATTCATGTCAACAATTTTGAATACTTTTTACTCGTATGAAATCTTGTGATTTCGCTTATTACGCAGGGAAAAATCAATTTAATTTGATTGACGTGGCTCAGTCTTGAGGTTCGCTTCAAATTTTGTCACATATGATATCTTGGAGGCTTAAATGCCACATGTCACCTCAGGTGTTCAACCAAGGAAACTAATCCAAACAGCCTGATATTGACAGAAGCTAGTATCAGGCCATTTATAAGGGCTGTATAGTAATTCAATGAACCCAGCAGGTGCTGCTACTGAGCCCATATTTTAACGTGAATTAGATGGATTAATATGCACTGCAAATGAAAACTGCCTTCCACCTCTCAAGAAATCTCTTACCGAGAATCTTGGAGACCAATATTTGAACACTGACTCCCAAGCCTCACCAAATCGCTTTCCTAACTGCCCATTTCTATGTTTTAAGTAGCGGCATGCTAAGGTCACACCTGGTATGAAAAATGGTCAAGACAAAAGAGCTGATGAAACCATGGGCAGACTGCGTACAACGGCTACATGACCACTCTCTCATTGCACGCTCCCACAGACGCGGATTCACGTGCAAGGCGGCGGATCCGGGTCCCAGCACAGTGTGAGCGGCAGCATCCAGCACGACATATACCGGCCCGACATATACATATACATATAATTCTGATTTTTTGATGCACTAAAATTGTCAAACACACATATTATTGAGTTCATAAAATGTAACTATTGACACTTCTTTTGAGTATTAAAACTTGTGTATGTGGTGTTCAGAAATTGTAGTTCTCGGTGAAATGACAGATGTGGTGCGAGATAACAGCCGACGTGAAATGCGCTTTCTCCGCTGTAGCTGTGCCTATATCTGCGGCCTGTTCGTGCGTCTCGAAGAGAGAGGAAGAAGAAGAGGAGGTTCCGCTCCGGCCAAGACTGGAGTTCGCGCAGACTGGAGGTCTCTTTCACGTGTTTGCGATGCCGAGTTCCTCTGCTAAATTTCTACCTTCACAGATCTGGTCTGGCGGTTTCTCCACTGTGCCCATTTGGTGCCGAGCCTGAGACAGTGGATCACTACCTGCTATTTTGCCGCCGATTCTCTTCTTTGAGGAGGCGCCTATTAGAAATTCCATTTCACCAGCTGGGTCTGCCTGTGTCCACTGAGGTTGTTCTTTCCTTTGGCGCTACTTCGCTTGGACGAAGCAACAGGAGTGCGCGCTGTGCAGTTCAAAAATTTCTTCTAGAAACACAGCGACTCCCATGCTAATGTAAATTTTATTTATTTTTCTATTTGTTTTCATTTTTCTGATTATCAAACAGTTCATTTATTGTTATTATTATTATATTTTTATTTTATTTTATTTTATTTCACTTTTTTTATGTCTCTCTTTCAGTCAATACAAAATTGAACCATTCCTTCTTTGGAGGAGAAATTCTAGAGGCCCGTGTACTGTGCGATGTCAGTGCACGTTAAGAACCCCAGGTGGTCGAAATTTCCGGAGCCCTCCACTACGGCGTCTCTCATAGCCTCAGTCGCTTTGGGACGTTAAACCCCATAAACCAAACCAAACCGAACCATTCCATATGATGCATTCAAATTTGCACATAAAGCCGTCGTCCCATCTTCGATCTCCCAGCTAACAGGACCCCTTTCGTTGCGTCGTCCAATCTGTCAGCCTATACCCTATTAATACTCCTTTTCCTCTAAAGCTCCTAATCATTCCAACAGTTCACCGCCGGTGTCTTGGCCACTCCCCCGTAGTGGGTATGTGCCATTCTACTTGAGGCCAACCAACCAACCACCTTCGGTACTGCCACCGCTTCTCGGCTTCTTTTCATGCGCAACAAACGCTGAAGAGCTCACCTCTTATGTCCAGCGTTTCCTAAAGGTGAGCGCTTTCCAACCGCTACAACCATTATTCGATCCAGTCCTCTCTTCTGACCGCACCGACGTCGTAAAGTTCGCTCCTCGCCAGCCGCCGCGCTGGGCCTCGCCTCGCTTGAGGCTAGGCCTATCACCGGCAGCGCACCTACCCCAACAGCCATGGAGGTGCAAGCGCAGGGCGACAACCTCGACCCTGAAACGTCCCGACCCAGTGAGTGGACCGCAGTGCTCCGCGCATACCAGTTTCGAGAACCAAGCCCGAATACCCTGGTTGGACCCACACAAACAGCCGTGTCCACCGTCGGTGCTCAGGCCGAGGCTGCCCCTGCGCCCTTTAAGCCGACGTACCGTGCTCAACAGCAACAGCTGCGCGTGTCGCACGCAGTCTCGCAGCGAAGTAAACACCTTGCTTCACTCCCGCCCGGCACCATACGGGTAGTTTTTCGACCGAGAGGCGGGCTCGCTTTGAACTGAGCCATGGCGCAGCCCCTTATGCAAGCCCTGCAAGTCACTGCCGATGGCCGGGACCTAGGGGACTTTCACCTCCGGATCCATCCTACGAATAACACATTCACCGTCGCTACCCACCAGGAGACAACCGCCCTGCACCTCGTCCAACTCAAGGAAGTGGTACTCCAAGGGACCAGTTACCCTGTCGCCGCCTACATCGCACCGCCGCCCGCAGCTGTACGTGGAGTCATCTCGCAGGCCTACTGGGCGGAAACCCCGGAGCAGATGCTACGAGACCTCCAGACCCGCAACCCGGACGCTGATATTATCGCAGCACGCAGAATGGGGAGGACGCTCTCCATATTAATCACTTTTGCGCATGGACCAGTCCCTCATACCATACGCTACATGAGTGTGGTTTATAGATGCACGGCGTACAAGGGCAGTCCAGATGCCTGCACCAACTGTCGCCGACCGGGCCACAGATATGACGTCTGCCCCCACCCCAAGACTGGTCTCTTCACGCGGTGCGGGGACAAGCATGACCCGCAAGCTGTTCCTTCCTGCATCCCAATCTGCATTCTGTGTGGGGGCGAGCACCTCACGGGTATCGGCTCATGCAAGGCAAGACAAACAACTCCGAAACAACGCAGCCCGCCGCCACAGAAAACAAAGCCCTTTAGCAAGAAGGACTTTCCCCCGCTGCAAACGACCCTTCCCACTACCTCTACGTGGGCCTCCATGGCCGCCAGGGTTCATACGCCGACCTCCCAGGACCACGAAGTGACTGCTCTGCGGGAAGAGGTAAGGCAGTTCAAGGCAGCCATCTCTACCTCCACCGCTGTACCCCCAAATCCTCCACCCCAATCCTCTCCACCCACCTCGCCACCTGTCGAACCTCCTTCGAAAAAGAGGAGGCCTGATGAGACGCCAGCACAACCCATAGACTTGGAAGCAAAATTTCAGGACTTCGCCAAAAACTTAGAAGCTGGGCTCGCAGAGCGAATTACTGCACAGGTCACTGCACAGTGCCAAATTTTGATTGAAACTACCATTACCCGTTTAATGGATACTGTCATAACTAGCATCATGGCCAAGGTAGAGGAGTGTTTACATCACCTTGTTCCTAGCCTCTCACAGGCCTCTCCTCCCACAGTGCCACCCTCCACACCCCTCCTTCGCCCTTCCTTCGCGCCTCTACGCTACAGCATGGCTCCTCCGACGGACCATAATTCTTTACACATTATTCAATGGAACTGCAGGGGCTTTCGGCGTAAGCGCGATCCTCTGCTGCAAATTATCGCTACTTCCTCATCCCCACCAGACATCATCGCATTTCAGGACGCAAACGTTTGCAAACAACTTCCCGGATACGCTCTTATCCCCTCGGACTCTACTGATCTTCCTTGGGTGGTCACATACGTCTGCAACTCTTTGTATTACATGGAACACACAATTACGACACCTATCGCTCACACGTTCATCGAAATTTTACCTCCAACCCCTGCACAATCTCCCTTGTTCGTTCTTAACTGCTATCTTCTACCACGACAGCCAGTTAATCTACTCTCTCCACTCCTCAAATCCGTGGCGCAATTGGCTGGATCAAAGCCCTACTCATTGCTGGTGACTTCAACTGCGCACACGTGGACTGGGGCTATCGGCGCACAAACCACAGAGGCACAGTTCTCTGCAATGAAATGATGGTCCTCCACTTGTCCATCTATAATGATTTCAGCCTGCCTACGAGGGTTGGTAACAGTGTTACTACAGATACCAGCCCAGATCTCACGCTTGGAAGAAATGTGGCCCACCTGCAGTGGGAAAGAACGCAAACCACACTAGGCAGCGACCACCACCTAATTCGCATAACACTAAGCTATCGCCGCCCTAAGCGCAAATTTACCGTTAGACAAACTAATTGGGACCAGTTACGAAAATTTCGCCAGGAACACGTACAGTCAACACAGGTACCCTTCGACCTAGACACCTGGACTACCCAGTTACAGGAGGACATTCGCCAACATACCCGAATGCTAGACACTACCCCAGACACCCCCGTAATTGACAGTAAGCTCGCGCACCTCCTTCAAGCTCAAGAACGCATAACACACAGATGGAAAATTCAAAAAAACAATAGGAAACTAAAACTCAAACTCGCACACCTTCAGACTCAAATAGAACACCACAGTGCCACTCTTTGCAAAGCTAATTGGAATCAGATTTGTGACAGTCTCCGCGGCAATCTCTCCACAACCCGTGCCTGGCACCTCTTACGCCACATGCTAGACCCCACGCAATCTAAAACCCAGACACGCCTTAGCATTCGCCGCCTTACTCATAACCACAGGCAGGACACGAACGCCTTCCTCATGCAGGTGAAATCAACATATACCACCCCAGGTGACCCTTGCAAGCACCCCGAGTACATGGGTCCACCTCAACCCCAGCTTGACGCCCCTATTACAGAGGCGGAATTTCGGACAGCCCTTTTGAAATTGCGCAATACTGCACCCGGGGGAGATAAAATTACCAATGCTGCCATCCGAAACCTTGACGATGCCTCCATATCTCATCTAGTCACCCACTTCAACGACTGCTGGAAGTCAGGTACCCTCCCAGCCACCTGGAAGCATGGAAAAATCATATTTATTCCTAAACCCCACAAACCCATCAACATAGAGAATATCCGACCAATTTCTCTGACATCTTGTCTCGGCAAGGCCTTCGAACACATAATTCTTGCCCGAATAACCACGTACATGGAAGACAACCACCTTTTTCCGCACAGCATGGTGGGCTTTCGTGCGCACCTATCTGCACAGGATGCCCTACTACAAATTACACATGACGTGCTTGATGACACGATCCCCCACCTCACTAAAGCTATTCTGGCGGTTGACCTCACAAAGGCATTTGACAGGATTCGACACGATGCCATTTTGCGAGAACTGCAGGCACTACAGGTAGGCTCAAATACCTACAACTACGTTCGCGCCATTCTCTCGGGCCGCACTGCCTCCCTGCACATAGCAGAGCTGAGCACACCACCTTATATACTCGGCGAACTTGGAACCCCCCAAGGCGCGGTCCTCTCCCCTCTTCTCTTTAATATTGCTCTCATCCCCCTAGCTCATAAACTCGCTCTCATCCCACACCTAAGGCATACCTTGTACGCTGATGATATTACCGCATGTACCACTCATGGTTCTGATGGAGAAATTGAGGAAACTCTTCAATTAGCAGCTGACACCAACTCTGCTCATGCGTCATCTATTGGGCTCGAATGCTCCCCCGCTAAATCCGCACTTCACCTCATAAGACCGAAACCTGCAGCTAACTCGCCCATTCAAATCGCTTTACAAGGAACCCCTATCCCCGTCACCCCCACCCTCCGTATCCTTGGCCTTTACTTGCAGGATTCAGGACGCAACGATCATACCCTTAAAACACTCAAGGCCTCCACGCAATCTGTGTTGCAACTACTACGCCGCGTATCCTCCCTGCACAAAGGCTTAGGCGAAGCGGACAGCATGAAAGTAGTGCATGCTTTTACACTTAGCCGCATTTTATACGCCACCCCATATCTTAAGCTCAACCGCATGGAAACAGCGAGTGAACGCCATGATTCGTCTAGCAACCAAGGCAGCCTTAAACTTACCCCGCAGCACTAGCACAGCCTAGCTCCTTGAACTAGGCATGCATAACACCATTCAGGAACTAGTAGACGCGCACCTCCAGACACAGTATCTGAGACTTGCCGCGAGCGCAACTGGCAGGCGTATCCTCGCTTCCCTTCGCATCAACATTCCCGCTAATCAGACATCCCTTATAGCTATTCCTCGACACATTCATACCCCCCTCGTTGTGAAACCCCTTCCCCGGAACGTTCATCCCCAGTACCACATCCCTCGCCGCATGGCTCGCGCTAAGGCCCTACACAAGTATTATGGACAAGACCAGGACGCCATTTGGGTAGACGCCGCGTGCACAACTCATGAAGCTGTAGCTGTTGGTTACAATCCAGCCCTAGCACAGCCCCTCACACACCGCCTTCCCTGGGGCTGTATGCCTGAGGAGGCAGAGGAAACCGCCATCGCCCTAGCCCTTGTACATTCCAATGCAAACTACATCTTTAGCGATTCCAAAACAGCTCTGTTCAACTTCGCGAGAGGCAGGATTAGCGCCCCTGCTTGGGAGTTGTTGAACACCCCCACCAAAAACTTACCACGCAGAGTAGAGCTCCAGTGGGTGCCGGCTCACTCTGGGAATCCAGGAAACGAGGCTGCCGATAAATTGTCCCGAGGTTTGATTTGCCGGGCTCAGGACGGCCTCGATCCAGGTTTCTCGAGAGAACGGGCGCACACCTTTGCAGAGCTCACGCAAATGCCCCGCTTGGACCGTCGGACTTACCCTCCTCCACACCCCTCCCTTACCCATTCCCAACAGATCCTCTGGAGACGCCTCCAGACCCGCTCTCTCTCATCCCGTAAGCTGCTATCCCACTACTGTGGCACCTCCCGTGCATGCACCCTGTGCGGCGACCCTCACGCCACACTCTCCCACATCCTTTTCGGCTGCCCTGCTGATCCTCCCCCGCAGGGACAGCCCGCGTTATCAAGTTGGGAGGACTGGGAGGTCGTTCTCTCGTCTCCAGACCCGCCATCGCAGCTTGCTGCGGTGCTTCGGGGTGCCGACGTCATGGACAAACACCACATGAACGTTCCGACGTAGAGTGGGACCGTGCGGTGGTCCAGGGACCCAAGGGGGTCTAACACACTTGCCATAATAAAGCTTTTCTCTCTCTCTCGAAGAGAGAACACTTTGCGCTTTCGACCTGCTATTGGCGGTGAGATAAGCGGGCAACTTGAAGTTTTTATTCCCCCGCTGCATTGCTCTTCTTCTGTCTCCGCTTTCTCCTCGCATATATTAAGGCGAAAGCCTTTAATGGGGCTGATACTGACGCCCTTTAGCAGAGGGTGTCACACATTCAGTTCAGCAGCATTTAACTCGTGTTAACTCCGGAACTGAAAAAAGATAGGAGAAATCGAATGGCTGCTTCAGATAGAGAAGGAAAAAATGAACCCACAAGCCGCGTTTGGTGACTCTAGAGTCGTTATTTAATTACTTATAGTAAAAAATGCCACAATTGTGTCGATATAACGCGGACGTTGATATAGCCACAGGAACGGTGTGACGTCACATCCACCGGAAGTCGTCATGGCGTAGAGAAAATTATCACAGAATGGTCGGAAAAACGTAGGATTTGTGTCATATTAGATGGAAAAATGGGTAAGGTAATTAAGCCTAATTAGCACTTAAGATCCCCGAAAAATGTATAACTTGGGTATCGATATAGCCACGGGAACGGTGTGACGTCACATCGACCGCAAGTCATCACGGGATAGTGTCCTCGGCTTTCGCCTCTCAACACTATAGTTGCGAAAGAGTCCTCGCAATTTTTTGTTAGCATTTTGAGGGCAGGTTAGTATTCAGCACATGCTTGCGAAAATAGCCATTTTGCTGCTGTCAGCTTTGGAGCCTCTTTCAGTGGCTCAGTCACGTATGCACTATTCTTGAAAGAAAAATAAATCTGAAAGAACTATCAAATCAAAACGCCGTAAGTGATGTCGTGTAGTGTGAAGACGATCGGTTCTACTGCGTATACTATCCGCTACGAATGCGGCCTGTCAGTTGTGAACTGTCCTCGACCAGCATCTAGGAACAGCTACTCGAGAGTAGGGAATTGCACTCCAAAAAGACCGAACACCAAACACACGCCAAAGCTGCCTCACTTCCTTCTTGCCTAATATATAGTACTGTCAAGGGCAAAATTAGCTGGATGCGGATTCACCAAAAGAAATTTATTCGTACCTTGCCCTGCTAGCCACTCGGTATTTGTTCCCATATCCAACATTCTTTGAAAAAAAATTTGAAGATACGAAAACTCTAAATAGAGACGGTAACGGTCCCGTCTTCTGATATGTAGCAAAAATCTTTCTTTTAAAGTGTTTCCATCTATCGCATTAACCATTTAAGACTGTCATGGGAGACCAACGAGGAACGCTTTTGACGATAGCAAAAAGATGATTAAAAAAAAACACGACTGCCGTCGGGTGATCTGCGGACATATTGATTGTTATAGTGAAATCTTACATTATATGAAACAATTGAGTTCATGAAAGGTTTCCCGCTCAAAAATGCTTTCGTCCAGAATTGTTGGGTATGAGGGGAAAAAGCACACGTGCCCCCTCATGCATCTACGCCCTTTATGGACTTCTATTGCCTGATTATGCAGGCATTTTTTCCCCATAAACCTGCATCCCGCAAGCCTTCATATATCACTTATATGTTTGTATTTTCTTACAGGCGTTTTCATTCCGTACTTCACTACGGTAAAAGCGTTCCGCTCCACGTAACACAAGTGTGACCCTTGCCTTCTGGCTGCCCTCGGCGAGCGGTGACTTAAGATTTGCTCGCACACCAGCGTTAACGAACGCGAGAGGTTGACAGCGGAGCATTTACTCGCCAATGCAGATCTGAGACAGCGGTGGTCAGCGTCTGTTGCGTTCTCAGGCCACGGGCAACGCGGCGGCCGTCGATCGCAAGAGCGCTGCCGCAAGGCGGAAAGCTCCGGTGGTGTGCGTCCGCTCCCGCCTCCGTGTTTCCCCGTTGTGCAACGCGGGCGCAAGAGGGGCCGAGTGCCATACGCCACGTGCAGCGCAGGCTGACGGTTCTCTTCCGTCCGGCTCGGAGAGGAGGCCACGCACTGCGTCCGCTCGCCCAAGGTCTTCGCAATGAAACTTAGTTTCACTGTCCTCTCATCTGACGAGGTCCCTCTCACCCTCTCGCTTGCTCATTCTTTCTCTCTGCAAGCCTTCGTTCCAGCACCGTTTTAATAAGGTTTACTCACTCACTTTCTCTTTCTCAAGCCGGCAAAAGAGAGCATGTACAAAATGGTCTTCAGGTGCTGCTTGGCGGCATGGCGCACCAGTGGCGGCCGGCTCAAGCAGCTTATCTACCATATGGGTGATGTTTGGCTCAAGGAATGTGTAACTGTTGCAGTCCTATGCCATCGTAAGTTCTGTGTTAGCTATGCTTAGCCAGTTGATACTGCGGTATGGACTTTGCGAAAGAACTCAGTGCTCGCAAGCATCCAGTACTAAATGCGTGATGAGGGAATTATCTTGGCACCACTCGTATTTCGAGACCTCCTTAGGTTTCAGAGACTTTTCTATATGCTACGTTTAGAATACGGACGTAGTAAAGTGCCTACTACGCGTTTACTGCACGACCTAAGGGTTCCTTTTGGCTAAAGCGGTTTCTCATGTCACTCGACGCGCTTACAATGACGATGAGGTGTCCAGTTAACGGTAATTTAAGCTACATACCCCGCTGAAAGAACATTAGACTTAAAACCAGTAAGTAAGAGTGAGTTAACAAGATTGTTTTAACTGACGAAAAGATTTCCCCCGCCTTGAATGTCCGCCAAACATAAGGTGTAGTGACTGATTTTTGCATGGCACAGCCACGCAGGCAATCTCTAGTAGAAGGCTTCCCATTTGACGCGTAAAGAAGAGTGTTTGAATTTCGTTTCCAACGAAGTAAGTATCATTACAATGGTCGTTGGACCGGGAAGCGTTGTTGTTAGAATCTGAAATGGCGAAGTGCTTATTAACATTGTCTGGGCAGGCAAAATAACCGATTCAATAGTCTGGCAGTCAGTGCTCCCAATGATAAATGACAGCGGTTATAGCTATCAGGCACCACGCATTTTCAGCTACTGATGTTTCAAGTCCCACATCCAGTTTAGTTTAATGCCTTCCAAACAATTAAGTAGTATATCTGGAGCGTTCGACAGAAATGCAAGCTTCATAGGTAGCTATTATCAGGCCCCTATAGAGAATTAACAAGACCTGGAAGTCAAATGGATATCGGGAAAAGGAAAAACCTAAATGCGAACTTTTAGACATCAGTTTTTTTATTTACTGACGTTTGGAAAAGTTTTGCATGAAAATGATTGTATAAAACAAAGTGATCGAGAAAATATCTGCAAGAAAAAAATAGCGATCTCTATGCGCGATGAAAGGGAAGGCCGTGGGATGAATATCTGATGGGTGCTCACCATCTTTGGGTGTATGCCTGAAAAACGCTTGCGAGCAAAAGGGCAAAACGTCTGCTATGTTCGACGAAACGCCCAGGTGTTTCTAGTTATTCTATATTGATTTTTCGTTAGCTGTGAAAGATACTGTGACGTTTTCTGTGAATTTTGACTGGGCTTCACAGCTGTCATTATTTACGCGTTAAAGGGCACTTTAAAGCTTACCAATTAACCAAATTAACTAAAAACTCGAAAATGTTTGCCATAAGGGCACAAGTTTACTTTGCAAATTTGAAGGCCGTCAACACTGAAAGTGTTTTTAAAATGCCGTAATCCATATTGGGGTCTAAGATGTTGAACGTGAAACACGCTCTTTTGAAAGCCCGTTAGGTTGGCTTTGCAGGCTACCCACTGCTGAAATGGAATGTTTGATGGAGCAGATACTTACCCATTTAAGGTGTCTTAAAACGGAGAAGACGTTTACGCTGTTTCCGCGATGACACTCAGAGCAGCGATGTCTGTAATCAATGTGCAACGTCCGAAAGCCAACTTAAGGAGAATTCAACGACATCTTTTTCACGTTCCAAATCTTGAACCACGGTGCGGATTCGGGAATTCTGGCCTTTATCTGCACAACTGCGGCGTAAAAACGAAACTTAAAACCTTGATTAGATAAGTTTAACGGATTATTCGTCTTTTATGTTGTTGGGATAGCTGGTGGCAAGGAGGGAGCCCCGGTCCCAACAGTCGTGACAGGGTGGGGTGCGCCATCCCACCCTGTCAACACTGTTGGGACCGGGAGTGCTACCTTGTCATCACTATTGCGACTGGGTCATCTCAGCTGGCTGCCACTGTTGCTCAGAACTGAGCCACGAAACGGTCAAGGCCACTGGGAGTCAACAAAACGTTTATGTGCCGTATATGTAAGGGGGTTACATAATGAGCACAGGGGCCGATAGCACAACGGGCTCACATAGGAGCGCGGCCAACTCGCTTGATTTCTCCATCTGCTCCACTTCCGCTGCTCGCATTCAATACGGCTCGGATTTTATAAACCCCGGGAAGCTGCAGCAGCTAGCCTCTCGAACCTTCCAATCAAGTCACACCACTAGTCACCGTTCGAATTGGTCAAGACGGTAAGGCTGTTCAGAGTGTGTAGTCGTGAAATGGCTGCTGGTGAAGAGTCGGCTGAGGCTCGAGTCGGCGCTATGAGTGCGGATTCCGCTAGAATTAGGCGCGCCCGGGCACAACTTCATAAAATGCCCTATGCGCTTGCCCTTCGCGCCTATTTTCTACTTCGCTCGGCACTTGTCTCTGGAGGGGTCACTGTATCCGAAAGCTTGAAAAATGCTGGCCACTAGAGTTTAACTGCGTTAATTTGCACCTTCCTAATAACGTTTGCGTTCATGGTCGCATAAGAATACTAGGTTACCCAGTTTCTCAACTTCAGGTGCTCTAGCTGCTTCCTGGCGTTTTCTTCAAGTCTCGACTTCACTTCAGCACTCACAATCCTAAGATTTGGGTTCATTTGATGCGACTTGGACAAGGTGGAATCTCTCAATCCGACAACAAAGCGGTCAGGAATCAACCGCTCTGTCAAATCGACCAAGTCGTATCTGGCGGCCAACGTGAGCAGCACCGTTAAGCGCGTGTTTACTCTGTCCCCTGTTTCCTGGTTTCCTCGGTTGAGAGAGGAGCTCTCGTAGAAGTTTTTTGAGTGGACGAAGTAAGCGTCGTACTATGGCTTTACGAGCGCATAGTCTTTGATTTCGTCATCGTCGAGGTGGAGTGTCATCAGAATCTCTCGAGTCTTCCTTCCTATGCAATCAGAAGAGTTGTACTTTGAGATTCCTCACTTGTCTGGTCCCATATACAGGCGTAGTGGTAATACTCAAAAATCGGTCTGCAGTAGCTGCTGGATCCCAGACGGGGCGAGAGCTTCATGTCAAACGGCGATGGCCAGCGCCTTAGGGATGGGACCCAAGTGCAGGCGCATCCACTTCTCACACCGTGCCGCATGGGTGCAACGAAGCTATGGGTGCAGCGATGGAATTACCGATGCGGACACGGCAGTGTCCAGTGCAGGAAGAGACCGTTTATTGTGTCCAACACCCTCTACAGTAAAGGCGTGCCATAGATTCTCACACACAAAGAATGAATTCAATCGCAAGCGGCGTCACTAACAATAAGTATTGAAGCTCCGCTATATACACCGTGTCCTTAAAGAAAAACGACGATTGGAGATCCGGCGTGTACAAAATCTTTTTTGGCTTGCGATACCGGAAGCATCGTCCTCGCTGCATTCAGAGCAGGCGGGGAAAAAAGTATGGACGATCGATGCGATTAACGTGGCGAAGTGTGCGTTAGCTTTAGTGTTTAACCCGGACGGACAGCCGCTGCCGCTGACGGGTTCAGCCCGCGCGAGCCGGTGGCGTGATCCAGTCCGTCAACCATGCACCATGTGACACGTCGTAGCCCCAATCCACTTTACAAATGCAATACAGCAATCGCACTGTGACACGCAGGACTCTATCTTCACTTTCCCTACCTGCCACCAGTCACCTACTACTCTATTTTCGTCTTCCTTCTCCCCTTTCGATCACCCTCCTTTCCTATCAAAGAGGAGAGGAGGACTTCCCTACCTCAACTTTGCCACCCATTACCTCCCACCCTCTCTCCCTCACCCATTTCTTTTTCCCTCTCCTTCCATTTCCCATTTCCTCTTATCGTAGCAATGGCGCTATAGACTTGAGGCTGCCGAATCCTGGCCGACGCAACTCTCCATATGGTGTGATCCGGAGCGTCAATACAGACCCCTACTTCGTATCGTTCCCACTTGTGACTTTCGCATGCCACGCAATTTAAGTAGAGGCGTGAGCATTACTGGCTGCACCGAATTCGCTCGAACGTTTCCTCACACAGTATACTTTATTCATAAAATTGGTGCATCAAGTAGCTCCCTGTGCCCGACATGCGGTTTTCCCGAAAATCTGGAACACTTGGTCTACTGCTACCAGATTTTCAATGCACACCGCAATGCATTGCTAAGTACTTTAGGCCTCCGTCAGGACGGCGTCCTGCGCCTGGAGCATGCCATTGGCCCCTGGAGTTGTTCAACTTCGGCTGCGCGTGGTACAAAAGCCCTACTAGTTTATCTTAGGGATACGAATTTAATGACACCCTTTGATTATCCTGTTTGTTTGTGATTGCACGAGTGTCGTGTATGCTTGATTTTACCTTTCAACTTTTCTTTTTTTCCCTTTTCTTTTCCCTCTTCTTCACCCTCATCTGGAGTAGCATGCGAGGTTAACTACACGGCACATCTCTGCTGATATCATTAACCTCTCTCTCTCCCATCTTCCCTATAAGGTGTACAGGAGATTGCCGTCTCTCCGCTTTGCCCCAAGCCAACTGTTGGAGGTTCACGTGAAAAAGGGCAGGTGGCCCTGCGGAGGCTGAAGAGGGCGCGAAAGTGGGAACGAGCTAATAAGAGCTAACGCTCTAAAACTGAGAGGACAATCACCAAACCTGGCGCCATGTTCTATGTCCATTTTAAAATGGCCATGTCACGTCCATCTGGTCCTCTGTCATTGATCACTTAAATATACCCGCGGGTTTCAAGCGTCTGCAGAAAACCGACCCTTTGGGATATGCAGCGATCGTTAGCTGCATATCACAACCAATGGCAGCCAGTGGACGGGACCGGTCGTTGTGATATGCAGCGATGTAGTTCAGCAAGGTTAAGTATGTAGTTTGTATTCCTACGTGTTTCGAGTTTAAACCGGACTCAAGCGATATTTATATGAATTTTTGGCACACCACTTTCTAGATAGAGGTGCGCTCTTGTCATGTTACAGGGGACATTGTAAACGAGATGAAGTAACTTTTTATGAAGAATATAGATAGGATGAAGACAGCGCACCGTGATCTGTACCCACATGTACCCTACACTCGGTGGCTATAGTTGAAATAGGAGTTGAAAATGAAATTATAGACGAGTATATATATAGCTTTACTTGTCTTGAAATAACATATCTCAGCCGACTTATGACCCCGGTTATTCGTTGCTTCGTTGCTCCATGGAGCACGTGATGTTCCCAAGACATGCATGGGGGGAAAAAATACTCCTAGGCATTTAAATTGTTCGACAAATTCTATGAGTCGCGAGTTTAGTTTAGTCTCGAGGGAGGAAGAAAGTACTTTGTTTTTAGGGCGAAATCTAGCAGCTTTTGTTTTCTTATCATTTTTAGAATACATTTTAAATCAGGCTATATTTGTAACTCACTCATGGTTTCATTGCATTCCCGAATAAGGAGATAAAGATCCTTTCCAGTAAAAAAATATGGTAGTATCATTAGCGCAGAAAATATATTTAGCGGCAGAGTTAATCGCAGTCAATACGAGCTAAATGTGAGGTCCATTCGACGACCACGCCATGGGCGGTCGCTTTCCTCAGAGACTTGAAAGCCACAGATATTCTGAGTGCCCAATGGGAGATGAGCAGACGGAGACGAAACGGCCATTTTAAAATGTACAGTTTCTAGAATACGGCCCCTGATACGAATAAGGTGCTAGAGCTGTTAGATTTACCCTCGATGGTGACTCTGATGCTTTAGTTCTAATGAATCCTTTTACTGGCAGGTTGGAAGGTTGCGTAGGGAGGTGGCTGATGGGTACTGATTCTGGAGGGCTGCTGGCATTCCCACTGCGGCTTTGAATTTAATTTAATTGTCGCGTTTAGGTTCTGCTGCTGCCTGGGCTAGCAATCAGATGGAGTGGCGAGGTGGCTAGTGGGTGGCGCTTCTGGAGCGTGGCGGCTTAAGACAGAAGAAAATTACTGTCTTCACACCGATAACGCCGGCATTTTCGACAAGTGCGACTGTTGATAAAGAATGAAATTCAAGAGAGTTAGCTTGGGCTCACACAGTTGCTGGTACACCTCGTGACGGGTGGCAGGCGAAGCTAGGGCTTCATTCCGGGAAGCCTGGAGCCGAGAACTTGATCGCTGCGTGTGTTGCATCGGCCAGGCTTCCGAGCAGTTTTGATGAATGTACGCACCCTTCGTGGGCTCGAGAGAAGCGCTCGCGTGGGCCTTTGGGTGAAGGAAACGGCAATGGCTCGTGGTACAGTCTTCCTAGGCGATAAGTTTGAACCTTTTGTTGTTATCAGCACTGGGAATTACCTTCCGGTGCATCCGCTTCAGTTTGTGTGTGGCTAAGGTGTTCTATAAGATCACACGGGCTCCATTTCTAAGAGAGCCTTACGTCTTTTAATGGGTGCGAAACTTCAGTCCCCCAGCATGTCCGCATTCGTGGAGAGGGAAGACACTAGTGACATCCAAACCACGGACAGCTCACATCGCCCACTCAGAAGACCGCACCTGCTTGCACCAACTACATGGATCGCATGAAGCAGAGAAGTCTCGAGAGTGGCTTTGCACCGGCCGACCTTGATAGCGGTTGTCACTAGTGAGCCAAAAAATATCGCGGTTTCCCGTGACCGCAGAAATTAATACGAATGCTGTCCACTGTAGACATAGTACCACACAATTCTGATGGTGCATATTGCCCAGGTACGGCTATTTCTAGGCAGGGAAACGATTGCCAGGTAGTCAAATTATCCTTACTCCTCGCTTCTGCAAAGCCATGCGGCATGGTGCACCGTAAAGGCAGCTACCATATGGATTTGAAAACGAAGAAGTTCTTCCTTGTTATCAGCGTTGTTACGAAACATAAATTCAACAAATTTCCTTTTGAAGGACCTAAAATTACAATCAAAGGCGCGTTAAACGTAGCCAATGTACTAGAATTTATCACTGCTACTTATTGCAAATCCGCTAAGTACTTTGGTTTAACGAAGACGTCACAGCAGAACTTGCAGCAGATGTCCGCGTACATTCCCTTCCGATTAAACTAAATTGATGTACGCTTTTACCATTGGTTTAAAAGTAGCAATAGCTAATTAATTTGCTATCTAAACTCAAGAAATCATAATAGGTAGGTTATAAAAAAGGGCACGAAAACTTCAATTTAATCGACGTACCGCCCCAAGAATGCCACCCTAATGCAAACCGGATTGAGAGCCAAACTCAGCTTGAAAGTTCAAACACTTGAGATGAAAAACTTGGCGGGGATAGGGACGGCGAGGCGGTCATAAAGACATGCCTCACATATAAGAGAAATGAAATGTCATAACTCACGGGCGGCTTCACGGGTCGGAGCTGCGTTATATGAACGAGCTGCAGACACAAATTGGACTCACAGAAGAGACGAGGACATGGGTTACACAGGTGAGACGGGGGGCGCTTCGTGTTGTGTACTGGTTTCTCTCGTGCGTGCATTGTTATTTTGCGCTATATTTGCAGTGCGGCTCACTTGTTCTTTCAGTGAGGACACAGGCTAGGCGTCGCATGACGGCTGTTTCCTTTGCTTTGTCTCACCCTCTGCTAGCGAATTGCCCCCCTCGGAGCTTCGTTCTCGCGATCCACGAGGACAATTTTTTACTGCCACTCGTGATATTCGTGCTGCATTCATGGGTGCTCTTTATGCCGTCTGTGCCGTCGTCGCCTGCGGAGCTCCTTGCACAATCTGCTGCTGCATCATAGGGTTCGCGTCGTGATCTCAACGCACCGGAAGCATTCGTCCAGTTTGTCACTTTGCCGCCCGCGACAGCTGCTAAGGCCACTGCAGTTGGAAACAACAGATGGGCATCCTGGACGCCTATGTAGCGAGCGCGGTAAGCTACGCATAAAGTTTCGGCGTATCCTGCATCGATGAGGGGCAGCAACAACTCGGGGAAGTCGAGTGCCAGGCTCCGAGGTTTCTTGTAACCAAGAGCGGAACAGCGCTCGAAAATGGCAATAATAAGGGTGATTACTTTGATCCTTGCTTCCGTCCCTCCAGTATGTATCACTTCTTGGCATGAAGCCTGGGCGGAGCTGCAGAAGAAATCACGAGTCAGCATGACCTCTTTTTAGGGAATTGGGGGAATAAGAGGCTACGTATCTGAGATGTGACAATTCCATCACTTCCGCCACGCAGTTGGCTATTTCTGGACTATCGTTTTTGATGAGCACGCCGCTTAGAAATGGCGTTGCTGTTGGAAAAACTCCGGCTGCATGGGATGTTGAGGTCCACGTAGATGGACTAGGTCAACCAAATGGAGAAAATGCGATCATTGGTTTCGCTGATAAAACTAGATAGTCAGTGCGCTCTTCAAGAAAAGAACAGCCAAAATTCATGCTGTTCACTGACACTCGACTCACCTCCGGTCTCCATGCGTCAGGCTCTGCGCTGTCTAGCTAACCACGACTCCCGTGAAACATTCCGTCTCTTGGCTGTCGTTGCCGCCGTTCTTTCATTCCAGAGGATTCTTCCTTCCTCCTCAACTGGCAGGAAAGAGCTTCGGTTTTTCTCATTCTAGACATGACATCAGTGTCACGTCCCCCGCGCACACTTCAGAATGCCTACTCTTTCTCGTTTTTGTTTAAAAGCCGCACAAAAATTGATAGTACACAGATGGGAGCGAGCACAATAAAATTGGCTTATTATTGTAGATTTTTTTCCATGGTGAAAATAACGAGTGGTCAACTCGCGGTTTTAACTAGAATTTAGAACTAGAACTTTAACTAGAATTCAGAGCAGACGGTGATGCCATGTTGTGGTCAAACTCTGCAGCTTTGCTTGCCTCCGCTCGTAGCCAGCTTGGGGTGATATACCACTTAAAGACGGCTATTTTTATTGCAGGAATTGTTGTTGTTGTTGTAGCCTACGACAGAATGGCACATACCCACTCTGGAGGATCGGCCAAGAATCGGATGGCAAAGGTTGGTATTCACCTGTACGTAGTAAAGGCAAAAGGAAAGCACACGGGAGAGGAACACCGGGGGAGTCTACCACAAGAAGGGCACGAAGAGGATGAAAAAAAGAAACAAAACAAAAAAACAAAAATAATAATGATAATTATAATTAATAATAATAATCGTAATATATATATATATATATATATATATATATATATATATATATATATATATATATATATATATATATATATATATATATATATATATATATATAAAGGAGTTTGGATTTGAGAGAGAGTGAAAGAGAGAAAAGAGAGAATAATTCGAAAAATAATGAAGCACAAAAAGAAAATACTGAAAGCTTTAGCAAGGTAGTCGATGAGATTCCAGCAAGAAATTTTGAACAGCGTCGCAAACAGTCCTGTGGCTGAACCCAAGTGTGGTGGCACCAAATGATAGCAAGTGTGGGCTGCTCAAACTAAGGCCAAGTTGCTGTAAGGGCAACTCCAGCAGTCTTCTTCTCAAAGAGGTGAAACGACGACAATGTAGCCAAAAATGATCGATAGATTCAGGCTCACGGCAAAATGCACAGAGGGGAGATAACGCCAAACCAGATCTGGGCAGATATAAATTTAGAGTGGGGATGCGGCAGCGCAACCTCGTCAGAGATACTTCTAGCCGCCGAGATGGACAAATTTTCCTGCTCCAGGAATATTTCAGATGCTGAAATTCCACCGATGTTAAAAGTGTTGTGTTTTTTCACGCTTAATAACGCTCGTCGCCGGAACCTAGATGCTGTGATATACGCTGTAGCCGGGATGATGGGCAACACAGGGCCGCCTAGGGAAGCCTTTGCAAGGTTATCCGCGATCTCATTGACAGTCACGCTGCTGTGGCCGGGTACCCATATCAAGTGAACAATGCTCAAATGCGAAGGAAGAAGCGATAAAAAAGTGCTTAAAGTGGGACAGTCAACATGTGATGAGAGGGACGAACACAAAGATAAAGAATCGGTAATGACTGCCACTGCAGAAATAGAAGGATGAAGCTTGCGCAGAACAAGAACTACTGCCAGAAACTCAGCTTGAAAAATATGGGTGAAATCCGGAAGGCGCAGCGAAAAGGACCAGTCTAAACTCGGACAGTAAATTCCCACACTTGCCTTTTCGTTGCACTGAGAGGCATCGGTTGCTATTGCAATTTTTGTAGGTAGGGACCTTAAAATGATCCTCTAATAGACCATTTAAAATACGGGGCGGTAAAAGTTTCGCGTTTTGAGGAAAAATGTTGTCGTAAACAATGTGGACAGAGGACCCACTGCTTAATGCTGGAAGGATGTTGTAAATCTGCACGTTTAAAGGCTCAAGCAGCCTTTGCACGAACACAACCTGTGGGGTATGAAAACGAGGCCAGTGGACTCCAAAAAAGGAGGTCGGCTGGCAACAGAAAATGCTTTGCGAACGGTGAAAATGGGATTGAAAGATTTTGAGGAACGTCTGCACAGTTAGAAAGTGAAATCGGGTTAACAGAGGAGGAATGCGGGCCTCAAGGTACAGCACATTAGTAGCCACGAATTTGAGGACGCCAAGACACATCCGAAGCACCTCCCTCTCCAAAAGGATTAGAGGACGAAGTTTGTATGAAGCCGAGCCTGAAAACAACACAGAGCCAAATTCTAAAATTGGCCTAACATACATTATATAAATCATTAGGAGCGTATCCCTGCGCATGCCGTACCTGTGACTACATAACCTCTGTAACATGCCTGCGGCACGAGTCCCTTTTCCAGCAACATGGTCAGTGCGAGGCCGCCAGGTGAGTTTGTCGTCATAAATGACGCCCAGGTATTTTAGGGATTGAACTTGAGGAATTGGTTGAAATCTGCATGAAAGAGAGAGGACGACAGGATCCTGTAGAGGAAAAACAAGGACGGCACACTTGTTAACATTTAATGTGAGGTGTAAACTGCTCAAGCAGAACTCAAGAGAACTCAAATATGATTGAAACTGATCGCAGAGGGAATGAATATCAGGCGCAGCCACAAAAAATGCTATGTCGTCCGTATAGACGTAAGTGCGAACATGGTGGTGGAGAGGAATGGAGCTCAGAAGAATATTGAACAGCACAGGCGAAAGGACAGCTCCTTGCGGAACACCTCTCGTCTGTTTGTACCTCTCGGATTTTACGCCATTATGGACGTAGAAGAATTCCCTGTTATAGAGAAACGCAGATATCCAAGCAACTAAATATTCCGGAAACTGGATGAACCGTAACCTCTGTATTAGGGTGGAATGCTCTACACTGTCATAAGCTTTAGAGACGTCGAGCGTAACCAAAGCAGCATACAGGCGTTGACGACGAGCTAGAAGAATACGACTCTCAAGATCTACATGTGCATTCCATATCGAACATCGCGGCCGGAAGCCGACTTGACACGGGCTGAGAATAGTTCTGCGGTCAACAAAGGCAGAAACCCGCATAAGTAACACCATTTCAATTAATTTAACCATGTTTGATGTTAGAGAAATAGGCCTAATATTTTCCAATTCATAGCCTCCACCCTGGTTTTTAAGTAAAGTGATCACCTTGGCCAGCTTCCACTCAGAAGGGATCCAAGCGTGTTTGGTAGAATAGTTGACCAGGTGTAAGAAAGAGTTCGGAGACGCCTCAAATAGAATCTTGAGCATCTTTGAAGTAACACCATCAGGACCGGGAGCAGAAGCTGGTAATCTTTGAAGAACTTGAGAAAGCTCCGAAAGAGTGACTTTAGTGAAATAATTATCTGGCGTCCTTTGCGCAAACAACATGGGACGTAAAGGAAATAGAGACGAGAACCGCTTATGCAAGCCCGCGGCAATTGATTCAACCACCTCGATAGCTTCCTTTGGAGACATAACTAATGACTGTAAATCACGAGAAGGCAGGACCTGTTTCCTGGACCGTAAAAAGCCAAATAATGCCCGTCGGTTGCCTGACTTTGAAAGAAAATGAAAATGTTCAGAGTCATATTTCTCTTTCGCACGAGAAACTGTGCGTTTAAAGGTGGCTGCTAAGAATTTATAATCTTTCCAGTTATTTGGGCATTGGTTATAAAGAAGCTTTTTCCATGCTGCCTTCCTCCGCCTGTAATCCCTCGGACAGTCCGCGTTCCACCAATGATTAGAGGAATTCCCATTTGAGGGCCGCACCAGGAACTCCGACTTTTTCCGGCAATCCTCTAAAGCCAGGAATCTTCAGGCGCCTTTACTTTTTTTATCTCTTGCCACTATAATCGGATAAACTCAAGTCTGCAGTGAAGTTCCACCCACATTCAGGACCGCCGAATAGAATTCCTCGTGACAGAAAGTAAACCTTAGTTAAACCTACTCATGCTACCTAAACAAGACGCTAATCACCAGACGAAAATACAAGCTCGGTAATTTTGATAGCTCTAATTTGTTTGATACGGTCAAAGACTGAAAACTGATTTTGTTCACCGTTGTGATTGGCAAGAGGAGTCATACAGCTAAAAGGCCGCGGACCGTGGCCCACTGTTTCCAACTGCAGTTTTTTGTAAGTTGTATCCTACTACGAGGTCTGTTAGAAAAGTATCCGACCTTTGGCCGAAGAAAAAAAACTGGCATAACTGGAGCGTTAGAAACCTAATCACCTTCAAAGTAGTCTCCTTGGGACTCCATATACATCTCCCAGTAGTACTGCCATACTTGGAAGTATTCCGAAAAGGCCCTTTTCGGAATGGAATTTAGCTCGGCTGTCGTTGCAGCCATAATGTCCTTTCTTTTCTGAAATCGCGCTCCTTTCAATGGCCTCTTGATTTTAGGAAACAGCCAGAAGTCGTAGGGGGACATATCAGGAGAGTAAGGAGCCTGTTGAACTACAGGAGTCTGGTTTTTCGCCAGAAAAGTCTGAATCAAATGCGAGGAATGTGCAGGAGCAATGCCGCGACGGATGCGCCAATTTCTTCTTGACCTCAATTCCGGTCTCTTGCGCCGCACAGCAACACGTAGGCGATGGAGGACATCCCTGTAGTGCTCTTTAGTCATTCTTTGATCCTGTGGGGTGCGTACTCGTGGTGTGCCACACAGAGGGAGTCAAAAAAGCAGTCAGCATCACTTTGAAATTGCTGCGCACTTGGCGGGCCTTCTTTGGTCTTGGTGACGTGGAATGCGTCCTCTGTGACGACTGGGATGTGGTTTCCGGGTCCTACCCGTACACCTAAGACCCGTCACTAGTGATTACGGCGTCGGTGAAGTCACGGTAACTGTTTGTGGAATACAGCATCTCCTGTGAGACTTCAAAATGAAGCTGCTTTTTCTCCACCGTCAGCAGCTTCGGCACGAATTTCGCCGCAACTCTCTCCATGGCCAAATCTTCGGGGATAATGGAATGTGCAGAAAAATTGCTGATGTCCACCTCTTCCACAATTTCTCGGATAGTCATACAAAAGTCCCGCATCACCACAGCGTTCACTTCGGCAATTACCCGGTCATTTCGGCATGTTGATGGCCGATCGGAGCGTGGCTCTCTCTCCACAGATGTGGGGCCGTCTTTAAACCAGTTGCACCACAGCTTAATCTGTGTGCTGCTCATAGCATCGTCACCGAAAGCCGTGTGGACATTTCTAATGGTTTCCACTTGGCTATCGCCAAGTTTCTGGCAAAATTTGAGGTAGTAGCGCTGCTCCTCTCGCTCCGCCATTTTCCTTGCAACAAAAAACCGACGAGAGCACTGCGCACTGCCTCACTCAAACGCTGCTTCCCAGCGACTGACGCTATCGGCAGGCGGGAAAAAATTCGTGCATGCGCACGAGGCTTTAAGGTCGGCTGCTGTAAGCGCGCTTCTTTCATATCCATCAGGTGTTCGCAAAAAAAATAAAGTCGGATACTTTTCTAACAGACCTCGTATAGTCACCGTTTCTCGGAGTTTTTAACAGTGTTTTTCATTCATTTGCGCGATGTTTGGCAAATTCAGACTGCCACTATTCTAATAATGGCGCTGCAATCGTCAGTGCTCCTACTAGCGAAAAAATCGGGGTTTGTATGTGTGATAGGTACCATCAGTTTTACTTTGTGGATGGTTCTGAAAGCCCCCAAAAGCTTCAAACTATATTTTGAGGAAATCTATGAATACGCTTTATCCCATTATTCTCTGCCCAGGCGGAGGGTAGTCCTTGTTGCGTCGTTAGTAGTAGTAGTAATGAACATCTTTATAGAAGGGGTTGGAAGTGAGAATGAGGAGGAATGTTGGAAACGAGTGAGAAATATTCACGAATTGTTGTTGTAGGGGGAGCGCATATGTAAAGATAGGGTTTACAGACGCCAAACACCACGAAAAATGAAACACTATTATTTAAAAAGATTACATTTTAAATTGTTCTGTCGAGTTTCTGAGCCCCGCAGCCGGGTAGAAGTTCATTTAGGCAAAGAACGTACGATTAGCGCAAAGAAAATGTGGCCGATAAAAGTCAATAGACTGACCCTTTGAAGCCTCCAAGCCTTCTTTTTTTTTTGAACACTCAGATGATTGTTGCTGGCGCCCTCTGCCTCTTTGATGCGGAAGTTTTTCAAGTTACACAATTAAGCCTGTATCACCGGTGTCCTCTCAGGCATAAGGAAGGTGCCAGCCGGTGCAACTATCTGCGACGAAGCAGCCCGACGTGAGCGTGTTTTCTTCTGCCCAATCGACAGCGTCGGTCTAGCAAAGCAAAGTGTAGGACCAGTTCTCCTAGCGAGACTTCAGTGTCGGGATCTGTTGGTGCTGAACGTCTGAACTGTGCTAGAATTTCCTCGTACTCTGCAGACTGCGTTAGACTCCTCATTTGCATGTTGTTTTGTCATTGCCTGTCGTGAGCAGCTGCCGGAAGTTCAGTGCAGTAGTGAGATTCGTGCTGCTCTTAAAGGTGGCCTGCGAGGTCCACCAGGTGCGGTTGCAATGCAGGAAAAAGAAGAAAAGAAAGCACGTTTGTCGGGACTCCTTCCGCCATGCCTTCCCCATCGCGGCTGTGGTCTGATTATCCATAAGTGGAAAATTGCTGAGCCTGCATTTTCGTGGGTACAGAAAGAACAGTGCAAGCATTAAGGTAGGGCTTTGTCATTGCCAGGAATTTGGGCAAGCGCTTTTATTTCCCTTGGCTACCGCCTTGTGGCGCACGGGTAGTACGCATGGCCAGTAAGATGGTACGCTCGCATCATCCGTCAAGTAAGTGATAAAGAGAATGACTTAGTGGCTTCCGAACAGCACGTGATAAGATGCTAGCTTTAGGGGCGCTGCCTGTGCGCTGTCTCGACTTCCTGGTAATGAGTTGCACCCGAGACGAACGCAGACAGCGAAATTTGCTCAGGCGCATATGCAATCTTTGCGGGCGGTGACATCACTACACTTTTCCGAGGCCCAAGCCTCTGACCAAGCTGTAGGAACCGCAGAAGTCACGACAGTTCCGTACAAAAGGTTCCCTGCCTTGACGCCGGTCAAACGGCCTGCACGGATGGATCGCGATCGAGCGTTGGGTGTTTTCTTTTTTTTTCTCCAAGCCTGGCTTTTCTTCTTGCACAGCCTTTTTCAGTGATACCGGCACGTGAAGTGAGCCAAGAGGGAGAGGTTTATTTAGAGAGGACGGCGGAGACGTCAGCCGGTCGGATCTTTATCTGGCCTGCTACTATGCACTGTTGAAGGGGAGGAAGAGAAGAACGAGGTCGTCGAACACAAAGGATCGACCTTTGTACCATCGAATAATAGAGAGGACTGCAGTTTTCATTCGTTTCCGCTGAATCTCTGGTCTTGAGATGCCCGTAAAATTCATCCCAAAAATTCAGGGGGCATTTAACTCTTTAAAATGCTGCAAGGCGAAAGCGTTTCCTGGCGCAATGTTCGTTTTTATTAAATTTTTATGTTTCATAATTTGTTGCTCTTTTGTTATTTTTATTGTTTTTATTTATTTATTTTCATATCTTTTTTTCACTTTGTTTTTATTTTTGTTTATTTCCATATTTTTATTTTTTATTTTCCCTTTCCTTCGCTGTATTCGTTTTATCTTATTTATGAAACCCATGCATTCACTAGAAGCGCCTTTATTCTTGCTCGAACATTCGTTTGGCGCTCTCAATGGGAGCCCAAGAGGCGTGACAACTTGTTCCTTCCCTTAGAGGGTGGTGGAGTGGGTCTTGTTCACCTGTTCGTGCATCAACTTGTTTGCCGTTTTTTTTCTTTTTAAAATCGGCAAACCACCCGTTTCTGGTAGCTGTGCTCATTAGGCGGCTTAGTTTTCATTTGCCTTACTTATGCGCACCGACTGTGCACGCTCGTGAGGGGACTTTATGGGGATTCCTTTAGGAGGTTGCTGACACTTTCAATTTCCTCACTGTGCGCTTCTCTTTAGATTACCTGTATAGCCTCTCGAGAAAACAGATGACCCAGGCTCTCACTGAGTCTTTGTTCCCTACACCATTGTACCGGCAGCCTTATCTGAGGTCTTTGGACATCAGTGTTCTAAAGCGTGTTAGGCGGATATGCATTCAGGCAGCCGCTAAAACGTTCTTTTTCAAACTACACACAGCGACGCTGCCTGTCAAGACATTTCTTAATGACAAGGGGATGTTTGTACCCTATAATGTGAATTGCCGTCTGTGTAACGTGCCTGAGACAATTTATCATTGCTTCATCCTGTGCCGTGATGCCATGTTCTTTTGGGACATACTACAACGAACTCTTAAGAAGGACAGTGAAATTTCACCATACACTATTAGATTTCTGCCTGTTGACAAAAACTCTGTTGTGCCTTATGATCTGTTTATGTTGATGAGACTATTCAGTGTTTGGAAAAGCCGTATGATGGACAGACATGCCGAGCCACCAAGATCGTCCAAATCTGTGTTTCGTGAACAGTGTGCATTGGTGAGGAGTGTATATGCTGCACGCGAAGAACCTCCAAGCTGGCTGCAGTGCCTAGATGCATGTGTGTGCCTCCCTGAATTTTGATCTTTTGATGGGGATGCAGTGTTGAGTTAGGGCTATGGGGGGCTCCTATTAAGCAGCCCGGTAACTTCAGATGCGAACCAGTCTGATTGAAGTTTTCCTCCTTTCTACGGAAGTTCTTCCATGCAATAAAGAAAAAAGAGCCTTCGTGGCGGAGTGGTAGCCTATCCGCTTCAAATGCCGAAGGCTCTGCTTCGATTCCCATCCTCGGCGCAGTTTTTTTTTAAGCAGTGACGCCGAAAGGAGTACAAATCTGCCGACGCGTCTATCGACACGGCTGCCGACAGCGTCTGTCGACACCGCTGCCGACAGCGTCTGCTAACGACAGTATGAGCATTAAAGGCTTTCGCCTTAATATTATTCGTAGCTTCGGAATACATCTTGAGACAGCGGATTCGCGACAGCAGCATCATCTCCGCACCAGAATCCGAAAACCACGACGCCACTCGCTTTAACGTGGACTTGGCAAAGGTGCACACGTCCCTGGTAGCTCACGACTGAACTGGCCGACGTTGTCTCTGGGCTGAAGGTGAGTGGCTCAGTGGTTATGGTGCTCGGCTGCTGACCCAAAAGACGCGGGTTCAATCTCGGCCGCGGCGGTTGAATTTCTTTGGAGGACAAATTCTAGAGGCCCGTGTACTGTGCGATGTCAGTGCACGTTAAAGAACCCCAGGTGGTAGAAATTTCCGGAGCCCTCCACTACGGCGTCTCTCATAGCCTTAGTCGCTTTGGGACGTTAAACCCCATAAACCAACCAACCAACCAACCAACCAACCGACCGACCGACCGACCGACCGACCGACCGACCGACCGACCGACCGACCGACCGACCGACCGACCGACCGACCGACCGACCGACCGACCGACCGACCGACCGACCGACCGACCGGCCGACCGACCGACCGACCGACCGACCGACCGACCGACCGACCGACCGACCGACCGACCGACCGACCGACCGACCGACCGACCGACCGACCGACCGACCGACCGACCGACCGACCGACCAACCAACCAACCAACCAACCAACCAACTTTGTCCAACCCTGCAGACTGAAAACCTCGGCAAGGAGCCATTTAATTCATTTTTCTTTAAAATATGGGCACTGACAGATAAATTCGACAGTAGCACAGAGCCAAGCTTCATGCAGTCAGTGGGAATTAACCACATCCCCATTTATAAATGACTCTAGCTTTGTGACCATGAAACGGAGCACTCCGCAGTTAAAGGGCCACTTTTTTTAACATATTGAGTCGAAAACCACATCCAACTCCTCAGAGACCCCTCAATCTGCGACATGAAACAGCTTTTAAATATCAGCTAGAAGTATTTTGTCCCTTTTGTCCCTTTGTTTGAACTGGAAAAGATCAAGTAAAAAACAGGATATCAATTGTTGGTGCAAGTGGCGCGTCTCTTCATTCGCATGTCGATAGCGTGTCATGACAAATTCAGCGAGGCACATTGATGGCTGATCATGACATTACATCTGAAGGTGTTTTCAGAAATTTGACATTTTTTAGGGCACTTAGTGTCTTCAAGCCACTCGGTGTCTTCAAACCACTCAGTCTCTCAACCAAGCTGACACTTCTGTCCCGACCAACATCGCTGACCAGCACATGTTTTGCAGCACTAAGCTACAGATACACAGCGGCCGTGCAAAGGTCTCCAAGCCAGCGAAGAGAAAAATAAGGAGGAGGCCTTTGCACGGATAACTTGTTTCCAAAAAAAAAAATGACGAACACGTTCCGCCGACGATGAAGTCTGAGTATTCGGCACCCACGACAACCAGAGCGTTCACCACCAGAATGTCACCCCAGAGAGTGAAGTCTGGAACGACTTGACCGCACTTTAAATTTACGGCCATCCATCCGCTACAGGCCTAGGTGCTCCCCATCGTCATCCCAATCTGGCTCTGGGATGTCCCCGAGCAGGAACGGTATCGGGTTTCCTTCTTGCACTCGGATGTACGGCTCTATGTCTCGGATAAACTCCTCCATGGTGGAATTCTGCTCGAATGGAGCCCGAGGATTGGCATGCTCCCTGTCAGAGGAAAAACGACGTGAGAAATCCTCTATAGGTGAACTCGCTGGAGAAGTCATGTCGGAAACAAAGCCCATCACTGAAAGTGGTCTGGGGCTCAGATTGGGCGACTCCGAGCAGTTGGTGTGTCTTGTAGACGAAGATGGCACATCACTACAAGCAGCATGAGATTGGGAGGTGCCGCTTTGATCATGCATCTTCTTGCTCGAGCTTGGCGTTTGTGCTCCCGGCCGCGGCGTCGCAGCAAGGTGAAATGATGCGTCGGGTTCATTTGGTTTTCTTCCAGCGTTGGAATCGAAAGTGTTGTTCCCCATAGGAGCTGATGCCATCGCCTTTGCCATGTAGCTTTCGTTCCGTGTTGTTTCTTTTTTGGACCACACGCTGTTTTTAAACGGCTGGCTTTCGTACACAACTCCCGAGGCGCCAGTTGAGTCGTTGTTCAAAGCCACTTCGTGTGGAAACGCCCGTTGCAGCGTTGAAGTCGAGGGGGCGTTACTAGAGGTTGGTATAATGCTGACTTTTATATTTGCTTCATTCGCTTCCGCTGACCAAGGCAAACACTTCGGTTTTTTGCGTTGCCCACAAGTCACGGGAAACTCGCTTCCTCGCGGCTCTCCTTCACAACTTTCTTCGATTTTGCCCCACTTCCGTTTTTTGGTCGATGAGTCGGGCGATGCGTAGTTGAGGTTTGCTTTTTGGCTCTGAGGCTCGTCATTAGCGTCGCTTCTTTTCTTCGCGGACCCTTGAGCAGGCTCCACACATTCTGGTTGGTTGAGTATCGGCCTACCACACTGAAAGCATGTTTTTCCGTCAGGCAGATGTATACTTGTCAGTTGAGCCACTCGCTGATTCTGCATCGTGTCATCTTCGATCTGCATGCTTCCAAATATGGTCAGCAAATCGTCCTCCCCAGACACACCGTCCCGCGCTGTGACGACGTCACCCGGTACGAGACCTCCAGCAGAAACCATCGCAGCACATCGACGGCATCGCTCCCTAGGGGGTGTTGAACTGGTCCTTTGGGCTAGCATTTCGCTGCGCTCGTTGTACTCAGTCTGGCCATGTCCTCGCGAAGCGGTCTGTCGCCGAATATCGTTGCGGGTAGGGAAACGGCGCATGGAAATGTGATCCTGCATTGGATGGACTGTTTGCACTGGACCGGTAGCCCTGTTCTTCCAAGACAAAGGCCTTTCATTTGTGGAGGAATGACTCGCATCGCCTCCTGCGGAGCTGTCGACGCCTGTTTTAGTTCCCTTTACATGAGACTGGCCTGTTGCAAAGCGAAGAATGTGGGACTTGGATTTAAACACAGTAGCTTGTTTTGCGGCATGCGCAGAAAGCGATGTAATTTCAGACGCACCTCTCGTATTTTCAAGCCGTCGACTTTCTTCTCGATGACGCATGCGCACAGTTGGTGAAGGCTGAGCTGAAATGCCGCCAGTGGTTGAAGCCGCTGTCTCCAGGCAAGGTTTAGCTGCAGTGGAAGACTTAGTGCTCGACGCAGGCAAAGCACCTCCTGCGTTGGCAGCAGGAGTCTTTAAAATCCCGGGGAACAAGGAGGAGCTGGCAAGTGCCTCAGCACCTGAGTCATTCGTGTTTTCTGTAGGCTGCTGCGAGATGTTACCTTGGCTCATGGCGCTGGAGGATGGCCCATAGAATAAGCTCCTTCCTGGTGCGGCAGCTATGGCACCCTCACCTTGAGAACGCCTACTTCGTTTCGTTAGAGCCAGTGCAGCATCGCTTGGAGGCTCCTCTAGGGGCCGCTTCCGGTTTTCCTCGGTCGAAGGGGTCAGAAGTCCACCTGGGGGGCCCGGATGTGCTGGCCCCGACGGGGTGGCCGAGCCTCGCGACATCTAGCTTCGAGCTAGGCACACAGCAGACGAAACTTGGCCGCCAGTGCCCTTCGCAGCCACTGCAGCCTCACAGCATGAGCGGATAGCTTGGGAAGTCTCAACTGAGGCAGTCGCACCAACGTAGCTTTGTGCAGGATCAGATCAAAGCTGCTCCGCCATCGCAGCTGGCGCGTGGCAGTCTGTGGTCCTCCTTTTCTTTCGTCGCCTACACCTGTACCTTCTTCTTCCTCTTGCACGTCCTTCTCGAAAATACCATAGCGTATGGTGGGACAAGAACCGGAAAAAAACGGAAGAAAGAGAAAGTAAGGTCAAAGGTAAAAATTGGTTTATATGGGGCTTTGAGGTCGCAGAGCGACTCAGGCTATGAGAGTCGCCGTAGTGAAGTGCTCCGGAAATTTTTACCAACTGGGATTCTTTAACGTGTACTGAAGTTGCACAGTACACGGGCCTCCATCTTTTGAAGCTTTTTTGTGGCATAGACGACTCTCAGATTATGGAACTTGGCACTAGGTGTGTTAGCTAGCCCTTTCAATTGCTATCTGGAAACAAGAACACGATTATTTGGTTTCTTCGGGATCAAATTCTGATTATATTTGTCTGTGAATAATCAATAGGTGTTGCCTTCTTGAACGTGTGCAGTTCTTGTTTTTTCGGCTCTTCGGTCATACCCGCGTACACTAAAGCAATTTCATCCTAATGATGATGACGATGAATTTTTATGGTGCAAGGGCATCTGGGGCCAATGAGTGCCATGGCACAATGTATTTTTCTTCTAATCAAGGTGGGGTTGAAGACCCATTTCCAAAGCATTTCACCCTAAATAAGCCGAGCACCAGACCATGGGAAAGCTTGTGGCCATTATAAGTAGAAAACCAGCGGAAAGGACGCGTTCACAAGGAGAAGGACACAGGACAACGCTGCAAACACAACTGAAAATTCTTTACTTGGCGAATCGCTGACATCAGAACAGGGCGAAAATGCGTGAGAGCATCCACAATCATTAAGAAAACAACAAACAGAGAATTGATTAAGCGACCGAAGAATGCATGTGGCAACCTATGTCCCATTAAGGAAACTGTACTCTTTTGCCGTGAGCCTAACAGAGCTGTCGCTGACGCAAGTTTGCTGGAGCTACTCTCCACGGATTAAGAAAAGCCTGCTGCCCTACTCCTCCTCATATTCCAAACTTGTGAAGAGAGGCATTGCCTACCTTTTCCTCGGTAATGCTCTGCGCAGGTATTGTACACACAATATGCAGAAGAGTTTCTTAGGGCAGCTTGACCGCTTGAGGTCAGCGGGCTACCCTGAGGACGTCCTCGTTTCTATTGCTGAGACCTTGACCAGTAAGTTTAAGTCACAGTACAAAAAAAGATGAAATGCCTAGTGAAGAATCCAGACCGGCTGTAATGCCATACGTCCATAAAGTCTCACATAACGTTTAAAAGGTAGCCATGAAATACGGTGTTAGTTTTCTTTTATGCGCCCACCAAACTGCCGTCGCTGTGTTCACGTTTCTCTAAAATTTGTGGGTTTCTAAGTGGACACAGGCCACCACCCACCGTGGGTTCGAGCTTCGCGCGAGCTAAGGGCCCCGATCAGCCGTCACCACACACACACTGGGACACCGATGCAGTGCACTCAGCCTCCGCTGGGAGGAGAGCGATTCGCCGCAAAGAAATAGGCCTCCAAGTTCACAAAGGAGACGTTTATTCACATCGTCCTCCAGCTGATACACACACACTCAATAGTCACCCCGTCCCGGGAGCGCGCGAGGAGCAAGGCTCCGCTGCGCGCACGAAGCGACTCGAGTAATGCGCACCGCTAGCACGCCGCTGCAGGAGAATGTCCCCGCGGCAGTGCTGTGATCTCTCTCTCGTGTCGACCGTTGGGCCGGTTGCGAGAGAGAGAGGGCATTCAACGCAAGGTACGCCTGTCAGAGGTCGCTGGACCCCGCTGGAGAGGCTCGAGCCGCTGCAGGTCAGAGGACACGTGTGGGCGAGCTCGAGTAAGCACTGGTCCGAACGGCAAAGGCCGGCACGGACAAACAGTAACGTACGCACCTTACGCTGTCTCGGAGGGATCTCTCTCTCTGGGCCCCGCTCGGACGGTCGCGGGGTGCGCGGCCGCCCAAAGCGGGTCCCAAATTCCCGCCAAAAGGCGCCAATGGCAAAGGCCGTTGGGGAGCCGGGGTGGAGCTGTGGCTAAATGACAGTGATTAGTCACCCAGCCGCCTCTCCACCGCCTGAGGCGGGAGCAAGGGAGAGAGGAGAAACAACGCGGGAGGCCGGCACCGCCGCGCAAAGGCGACGGCGGAAAGCAAGGATTCCCACATCCCCCTCTCCTTAAATGCCCTCCTACCCATCGGCAAAGCACGCGGCCAAAATAAAGAAATCAATACACAAAAAAATAAGCTACACTTCAGTTCCAAAATAAAGAAATGAATACACAAAAAAGAAACTAGCTACTCTTCAGTTCCAGCCAGAACAACGTAAGAAAACAAAGGAAAAACAAGGCAAACAAACAAACACTGGCATACGCTTCAGTAAATCAAAACAGCTTGCAGATTATATACATGGTACACCAGGCGATGTGAATTCAACTGTACAGCTGTGTTACAGGTGGATGCCAGCCTCAAAGTTCGATGGCGCGGCCCAGTGGGCCTGTCGGCGACTCACCGCTCGCAGACTTCAAGTTGAACGGGTTGGGAGGGCCGATGACTGATGGCGGTCTTCTTTCCGTTGATGACGACGAGGCCGCGGAAGGGCACTAACCTCGCGCCCTTGGACACGACGTCACGTTCGGGCACAAGAGAGTTAGTGCACCCCTTTCACGCTGGCTGAAACGGGCGAGGACGTTCGGCGGCGTCCTAATGTGTAACCTTGGCCACAGCGAGGGGTCCTTCACATCCTCGCGCTCACGCAGAAGCACAGGGGCACAACTCACAGGCGTCGCCTCGGCTCATGGTTACGCGCGCACACAGTCACAGCCACAGCCACGCATACACCGGCAAGTGCGCGGACGCTGGTCGGCGACAACGACCCCCTCATCAGAAGCGTCCAGAGGCGCCGCGGCGAGGGTCAAAGGGTGCACTTTCCGCCCACCATCGCCCCAAAGGCCCCGCCAACTTCCCCTCCATACGGGCCGCACAAAACTCGCACCGCGACACACGGCTCCTTAACGAGCCCACCACCCACAGTCGGGCCGGAAATGAGAAAAGGCGCGCTGTACAAACGACACCTAATCCAATCTATTCCTTCTAGAAGATAAGAGCAAGCACGAGCGGGCTGAAGTTTGCCTATGTACATCTCGGTACGTTAGAACAAAAACAGACGAGCAAGCAGGGAAACTAAAGTGGCTAGAAAACTGACTAAAACAAACAAATAAATAAACTGATAAACACACAAGGCTGGAACTGATCATGCTGCCAAAACAACAAAAAAAATAACACACCGTGCTTCGCCTGGGTAGGGCCTGACGAGAAAGCTCGCCAGCTAGCTGAGGCTGCGTGCCTTCGGTTGCGGAAAAGTCCGCCGTCCGGCATCAATCACACCAGTGACCGTCGCCTCAGATTGTACCGGTGCTCCGTACGCTTGCGTTCCGCAGCACCAGTTGTGCCTTTGCGCTTGCCTTTGATACCAATGGGTACCGGTGCAAGATCGTCAGACCGTGACGCGTAGGCCTTCAGGTCTATGAACCCCTGCTTGCCCCTGGGGAAAGGCCCCATCAAATCGCAGGTGGCCATCTGCCACGGACGCACACTGTCAATTGGTTTCATCATTCCAGGCGGCTTGCCGCCCCGTGACTTCACCGCTTGACAGACATGGCAGGAACGGCAATAGCGGAAACTGTCACGCTTCATGCCGGGCCACGTCACCGATTGACTCAGTTTTGCAAAAACTTTGGAGCCACTCAGATGACCGGCCAGTGGTTCGTCATGCGAGAATCGCAAAAGTGCGCCTCTTAGACTTTTGGGGATAACCACCTAGAACGGGTCGATGGACTCGTCATCGGTGGCTATGTATTTCAGCACGAGCCCGTCATGGTCCAGCAAATATGAATCCCCGGGGTTCGCCGCGACACACGCTGGCTTCTTCCCCCTGCGCCCGCTACAATACAAGTAGCGTCACGGCGCTCCGTCTCCCTGAGACCGTCGCTCACCTCGCGACAAAAGGGGTCATTTTGCTGGGCTTTCAGTAGCTCTTACGGCTGAAAACGATTCCAGTCATCCCAGAGGGGAGCATGATCTCGTCCCCACTCAGGTTTGCAGCCAAAATTTCCGTTCGCGTCGGCACCTCCGAGGCGCTCACGAAGAGCTTTGCCTCTCGTCCGCTTTGCGAAGCGCTGCTCGCCTGGTTAGCGGAATGGGTTAACCCGTTTGCGGGTTCCCCCTCCTTGCCGCCCGGCGGCTCGTCCGCTGTTTCGCCCCCTCCGCCTACAGGCGTCAAGGCGCCGCTGGCGAGTGGGGCACGGGATAGCGCGTCAGCTACCACGTTTGTGCTCCCCTTTCGACACTGCACGGAAAAGTCGTAATGCTGTATCAGGAGAGCCTAGCGCGCCAGCCGACCCGCAGGCTCGCGGAGCCGCATCAGCCAACTGAGCGCACTGTGGTCTGTCTGCACCACGAATTGCGTTCCATCAAGGTAGACGCCAAATTTGCGCAGTGCAAACACGATGGCGAGGCACTCCTTCTCGGTCACGGAATAATTCCTCTCCGAGGGCAGCAAGGAGCGGCTGGCAAAGGCCGGCGGTTGCAGCACGCCATCGAATTCCTGTAGGAGAACTGCTCCTAAACCCAGATCGCTCGCGTCAGTCTGGACTACGAACTGTCTGGTCAGGTCGGGTAGCCTGAGCTGCGCTGTCTCGGCAATGGCACTAGACAGGGGGCGAAAGGATCGCTCTTGCTCGGGCTCCCATCGCCACGCTGCAGTCTTTCCCAAGAGCTAGGTCAAGGGTGCCTGCTCGCGGGCACCGGACGATAAAATATGGCCATTCCCACACAACGGCGCAGGCCGTGTACGTCCTTGGGCGCGGGAAATTCGAGTATGGCTCGAAGTTTCTCCGCATCTGGCTCAATAGAGCCCCGGCCTCAGCGACTGCACCCCTGCCTCAGCGGAGGCTTGGGCGGGCTGCACGAACGAGGGAGGCAAGGCTCCTAGTTCGATGAGCGGCGCGGTTTCCACAGGGAACCGGGCCAGCGCCTCGCCGTTCCCAGAGCAGAATTGACTGCTCGCGGGGCACGGCTGCTGCTGTTCGAAACTGCCGGTTGCGGCAGCGTGACACGAACTGCTTTCGCACTGGGCGGAAAGCATGCACAGCTGAGGCATGTGACCAGCGGATGCACCGCAGGGTGCTTCCGATACAGCTCCAATGGGAGCCGCGTGGTCGACATTTTGGGTTGTGTCGCCGTAAATCCCAATGGGGGCCGCGGCCAACCACGGTGTCTAGCTATTCGAAGGAACAGCAGCCAGCGGATAAAACGACGCTACAACTCCGTAGGGAGCCGACATGTAGCTGCCGAGTGCCTCGCTGGCGGTATTAGACATGGTGCGCAAGCGTGATCGGCAAGGCGACCTGCTCGGCTAATGTGCCATCAAAGGCGTAAGCGCCAATGACTAAGCACGTTGGGCGCCAGTTGTGGGTTTCTAAGTGGACACAGGCCACCACCCACCGCGGGTTTGAGCTTCGCGCGAGCCAAGGGCCCCGATCAGCCGTCACCACACACCCACTGGGACACCGACGCGGTGCACTCAACCTCCGCAGGGAGGAGAGCGATTCGCCGCAAAGAAATAGGCCTCCAAGTTCACAAAGGAGACGTTTATTCACGTCGTCCTTCAGCAGGTACACACGCACTCAATAGTCACCCCGTCCCGGGGGCGCGCGAGGAGCAAGGCTCCGCTGCGCGCACAAAGCGACTCGAGCAATGCGCGCCGCTAGCACGCCGCTGCAGGAGAATGTCCCCGCGGCAGTGCTGTGATCTCTCTCTCGTGTCGACCGTTGGGCCGGTTGCGAGAGAGAGTGGGCAAACAACGCAAGGTACGCCTGTCGGAGGTCGCTGGACCCCGCTGGACAGGCTCGAGCCGCTGCAGGTCAGAGGACACGTGCGGGCGAGCTCGAGTATATGCACTGGTCCGAGCGGCAAAGGCCGGCAGGGACAAACAGTAACGTACGCACCTTACGCTGTCTCGGAGGGATCTCTCTCTCTGGGCCCCGCTCGGACGGTCGCGGGGTGCGCGGCCGCCCAAAGCGGGTCCCAAATTCCCGCCAAAAGGCGCCAATGGCAAAGGCCCTTGGGGAGCCGGGGCGGAGCTGTGGCTAAATGACAGTGATTAGTCACCCAGCCGCCTCTCCACCGCCTGAGGCGGGAGCAAGGGAGAGAGGAGAAACAACGCGGGAGGCCGGCACCGCCGCGCAAAGGCGACGGCGGAAAGCAAGGATTCCCACAAATTTCAGTTGTCATTTCAGTTGTTAGTCGCACTTATTTTCCTCCTCTGTTTTGGTCGCTGTCTCCCGTTTGCTGTATACGCTGAGTTTTGTCACGACTAGATTGTTATCTTGTCGAATTTTTTTTATTCTTACGAATTGTATAGTTTGATGTTTTTAAGCTTTTCTTCACCTCCTGACGATAATGTTATAGAGCATCGAGTGCCAGTTTTGGCGTTCAGATAAGATGCGTTGACCTTCCAGCCACCTGAAAAGTAGGAGATAGAAAGAGCAGCACGAAGCAAGGAATTCCGACTTCAAGAAGCCTTTCAGCAGTGTGTGTCTTGCTGATGCATTTGTTGGCGTTCAAGATGTTCCCTTGCAGGCACTTCATTGATCTACAGGGCGAGGACGTTGTAAAAGCTATTCAGTTTAGCTCCAACCGCGTCCTCAAAAATGTCGGATTGCGTGCTCAAGTTTCGATTGCGCGTATGGCGCTCCCTGAGAGCATAGATGCTGTGCCTTGAAGCCTAGATGGCGCTCGAATTACTCTTCTCTCGTTTCGTGTTGAGATTGTTAGTCCTGCAGACGCTGTGTGCGACGAAGTCTCGCAAGGGGTCATCTTGGACCATGTCTTGGTTCGCGGCCGCACATGCCTGAACGCGCCTGCCCGCGAACACCGCACCAGTCTTCGTCGCCGACCAGCAGCAGCCGCAGGGAAGCACGAAGCAAGGTGAACAGGACCAGATTAGAAACTCCTGGGCGTTGACAGAATGAATGAGCCGTTATGATCCGAAAAGAAACTCTTTCGTGACTGTGAGCGTGAGTACATGATTGCTATCATTGCGGAAAAAAAAGAAAACGTTAATGGAGATTTCTCTTAGAAGCCACACAGAAGTGATGCAAAAATTTCCCTTTTTGCTGTCACTAATTAAGCCAAGACGTCAAGAATATTCCAAGACGTCACAGTGATATCACTACAGCGCTTCGGTAATGATTCGGTAACGAATCGGTAATAATGCAGCTCAAATCAAAAAGGCGCACAAAGCATAGTAATCTTAGAAGCCATTGCTTATAACGGAACGTTTCCTTTTGAGAACAAAGAAAATATATTCACAAAGGATGGAAATGGTGCTCAAAGACGATATACAGTGAAAATTGGAAACAATGTAAACTACGTTTCTAGTCTGCAGCTGGTACACTACAAAAAAAAATACACCACTTTTGCGGCCCTCAAAACTTCCGCCGCGGTGGCCCAGTGGTTATGGTGCTCGGCTGCTGACCCGAAAGACGCGGGTTCGATCCCGGCCGTGGCGGTTGAATTTCTTTAGAGGAGAAATTCTAGAGGCCCGTGTACTGTGCGATGTCAGTGCACGTTAAGAACCCCAGGTGGCCGAAATTTCCGGAGCCCTCCACTACGGTGTCTCTCATAGCCTTAGTCGCTTTGGGACGTTAAACCCCATCAACCATCAACCAATCATCAAAACTAATGTCATCGTTGCAAAAAATTTTCAAAGAGCGGAGTTTGACGACTCGGAGCGACTCATGAGCTTGGAGGGATTGCGTAGTGAAGTACTCCGTGATAATTTATCACACCTGGGGTTCTGTAACGTGCGCTGACATTGCAAATAACACTGATTTGTTTGTATTTCGCCTCCATGGAGGTACGGCCTCCGCGGCCGGGATCAGTACCTGTGACCTTAAGATCAGCGCACGAAAGCCAATGCCAGCCACCAACCGCGGCGGGCCAATCGCACTGCTACAATTTCTGTATTTCAAAGGTAGACATGTACTAAAAGCAAATTAAATGCCACTGATATCCTTAGAATTTCCTGATTGCGGCATAGAATAGTATTCCGGTGTCGTCCAAAAAGCCGGCAAGGATAGTACTAACAATGAGAGCCCAGATGCTTGTGAAGCTTACGAAAAAGACGCTTCAGATTTCTTAGATCTTCGCGGCAGCACGCCGCCCCGTCAGACGCTACTACGCTGAGCCGAGGCTAACAGAGATCCTTCAAAGGACGCCATACGTGAACGCGGCGTACTTGGACTTTTCACTGGTTTCGAACCAGCGGAGATCCGGCCGGGCTGACTGAACCAGGCGCAGTCTCTGGCCGGAACAGAGCCCCATTTGGAGAGGGTTTGAAAACTATGCACTTGAAGGAAATCTCTTAGCCGAGTTCTTCAATTTGTGGGGCATGCGATGAAAGTGCGGAATGACCACATGTTTATAGAGTTTCTGAAAATCTATGTTTGAAGACTTCCCATGGACAGGGGCTCACCGCTGAGCTTCATGAAGACAGTGTTATTGGAGTGCAGTCAGAGGATGCGGAACAGGAGGGTGGTGTCCTTAGTCCAGGACTCCATTGGCAGAGGCTGCTTCCCGTGCTCGTTCGATAATTTGACGATGACGTCCTTCGTTTGAGCTAGACAGTGCAGCGTCCCACCCCTGCCACATTTACTTACTTTTGATATCAGTGACTTGGTTTTTCTAGCTGGCCCGTAGCATAAGGTACAGGTCTGCCGTCTCCCCGCATAATTTGCATTTTGATTCGACAGACAGTGGGTTAAAAGCTTTTTTCGTGCAAGCGCTCTTCCGCACGAAATTCCAGAGGTTATACTCTAGACACATCACTAGTAACATATGAGCAACTGCGAGAAAAGAGGCTTACGTCTGACTTATCGCATAGTCACATAGCAGCTATGACATTCTTAACTGCTTTCGAATGTCGAGACCACTTGTTCAGCAAAGGCCTTTCTGATCCGGGCAGCAACCGCCAGTAAGTATGATCAAGGGGGAGCAGAAACCTCGGCTTCAGAAACCGATATGGTGCTGATGTTCTTGTTTTTCACACCATTGTATGTTAGCTGCTTATATTCGGTTTGAAAGAGAGGCTATCAGTCTTCCTGGTTCTTGCCCGTACTTCAGCAGTCACGGATTTCCCACCATCTACAATGCATGGCACGTCGAGTAGTGGAGTTGGTAAAGTAATGCAAGTCTCTTAAACACAAGCGTCTCTTGCTCGTTTTCCTATTTACTCACAGTTAGTGTCGAATGTTTGGCGTACCCTTGTTAGGTTTTCACACAGGCTTTAATAGTGTTTAATTTCTTTATTTCAAACACTAACGACAAGCACGAGGGCCAGAGAAAAGGAAGACGTGTCACACTCCTGCTTGCTTAAGACACTCATCAATCGAGCTTCATAACAACCAGCTTGCTCTCCTTGGCCGGATCGAAGTGCGTACTTATAATGTGATGGTTTTAGGTTGTCCTCGCGCTGTCGCCTTATTTTTATTGCATTTTTATTTATCGCGCTTTTTGAATTTCGTATATCTTTCCTTTACCAGGAAACTTAAAACTCCGTTGGGTGGCGGGGCTCGTGTGCTATCTTTCTGAATGTCCATATTTCTTTTATAGTTGTCATTGCTTCAATATGAAAACTGAAGCGTTTTGTTATGCAAACTCGTGCAACCTTGTCGCAGAGACACACCGCAATTTTCTTACACTTCCTCCCTCCCCTTTCTTCTGAACTTACTCGAAAATGAGTTCCGACAGGATAGTGAGATCATTCTAGCACTTGTGAAAATAGCAACACTTCGAAAGAATGCTGCGGTACCTACTAAGTTTTGATTTTAACGAACTTTACTGAACTTGGAACCATTGTACCTCATCTTTGGTAGAATCTTAGCAGAGAAATTATTCTGAGAAATCATTATTTTTTGGCACCGCATGAACTTCTTACCCATAATCTTGCGGTCCCAGTCACCAGGACTATCTTCATGGTGACGACAAGATGCCCAGGTTGCCGTGCCGTCCTGGTCATTCCTCCCATCACATCCAACGGCATGAGCCGCGGCTAAGGCGGCAACCAATGAAGTGGCAGCGGCAGAAGCGGCAGTCCCGCTTGCTCTTCTCGCATCCCGTCGGGGAACAACGAGGAAAGCATGGAGTTCCTCAGCATGCTGCCCAGGCGGCTCCTGTTGCCGCTTTCTTCCTCAACGACGAGGCCAAACGGTCGAGAGCAAAGGTAATTCTAAATAAGGAAGTGTAGCTAGAATCGCTTCTCGGTATTGTATATTATGCTTAACGTTCCACTGCTGCACACGGGTTTTGGGAGACGCCATAGTGGATTAATTCAGACCACATTCGTTTTTTAATGTGCACTAAAATCTTACACCACACGACTGTCTTGATTCTGGCTGTGCAGGAATTGGTTGCCATGGCATGAATTCGATCCCGTGTCCTCGGGCTCAGTGGCCAAAAGCAATAGCTACTAAGCCACCGCGGCAGTGCTTCTCAGCCACCCGGTTCGTCCTGTGTGAGGAACTCGGGATGGAATATGAAAGCCTGGAATCGTGGCCTCAAGAACAGAACGACAACATTGGGCTCAAATTATTTTCTGTTTCGTTGGAGGCATCACTGTGTAATACTGCATATAATGGACGGCCTCTCGGTGCTTCTGTACATTGGTCGTCCGGCACGTATCTGACATAGCTGAGGGGTGCGAGTGCGCTTCGACTGAAAATCAATGAGAGGAAGCCGCGCCGCGTAGTCTCGCCGGTTGCCTACTGCAGGTGGTTAGGCAGCGTATACAAGCAGGCAGCGTTGAACTTGCCGCATCAGGCAAGTCCATCTACAATAAGGTGCGCGGACGGGTTAGTTGCATGGTTATTTTACAGACCTCCACGCACTTGCCTAAATTGCTTGAATTGCGCAATAGGTCTTAGACGACTCAGAGATATTGTAGATTGAGACACACAATGAATAAGAAAAAAGAAGGCTCTTGCGCCTCTAAAATATCGGGCGCATAATCACATTTGTAATACAAAAGCTGTGGCCTCCCTTACAAATATGTTTCAGACAGTCTATAGACTGTCTATAGAGTTCTGTCTATAAAGCCTAGCAGGGGGCCGCAGAAAATTAATTGGGCGGATGAGATTAAGAAGTTTGCGGGGATACGATGGCCGCAACCGGCGAAGGACAGCATTAATTGGAGAGACATGGGAGAGGCCTTTGCCCTGCAGTGGCAGTAGCCACGCTGATGATGATGATGAATGTTCCGAATGTTCCCAGTAGTAGGCAAGCACTTTTCCTTAATAGTAGTTATTGATGCGAACCACATTTTGATTTAGTGGAAATAAAAAACAAATTTGAAAGCTAGTTCTTCCGCTTTCTAACCGATGAAAACAAGTATCCCTCCAACGACGCGAAAAAAAAATGCTGACAATAAAAGACAGGCCTTCTGGCATTTCCTGTTTATTGTAAGGTTATGTTACAGAACTTTTGTTTGATTTGTGATTCAAATATTTAGTAACCTTGTTTTCTTTTTTTCAGTGATGGCCAGACTCAGTCAAGCACAGCATGTAAGTGTCACTTTTTACATTTGTTATAGGGAGAAGCTTACTGGCATTGCAGGGATGAGCCATGTTAGACGTTGACCTTTAATATTCTAAACCAGCAAGTTGGCTACGAGGAAAGCCGTATTTGCGGGCTTCCGGTTAATTCCGATCCTTCAAGATTATTGAACGCGCTCTTACGTCGGACCACCGACTGGTGTTTCAGGGAATTCACCTTCCATCGCTATGCGGGCTGCCCCGACGAGGTTCGATCCCGCGAACCTGGGGTTATCAGCCGAACGCCAAATCCTGTGAGCCACCACGCCGGGTACATTGGCCTTGCAAAAATGTTCACTGAGGGTGCATGCCGGGTCTAGTAACGCGAGAAAAAACACAGGAAACATGTAAGGAAGACACAGAGGGCAGTCACGTGCGCCTTTCCTGTGCGTCTTCCTTATTTGTCTCGTTTTTGTGATCTAGTGTGCGAAAATTTTAGTCCTGCTTTAACGAGTGCTGTTGACTTCAGAAAGACAGGAGTGATGAATTAGCAAAATGCCATGTTTTCTTTTCTCTATAAGCACCATATATGAGTAGAAACACGCCAAGGGCTCTAAAAGCTTAATTTATTGCCCGAAATCAACGGAACGACGAGATTACAAATAGGCTGTGGATTAAACTTCTCCTTTTGACTGGTTTGTCTTTGGAGGCAGATGGCCGAAGCTAACACCCCGACGATCTTTTTCAGAGGGCTGACACGATTCGAGCGAGTACCCCCCCCCCCTCGTATTCAGCTGCTGAAACTTCCGTCGCTGCCAAGGGTATGTATTCATTGAGTGAAGTCGTGTTCAGTCAATACTGCCTGTGCACATTCGTTATCTGAGGCAGACAAAAACCCGAAAGGCACTATGCGAGTTACAGACTTAAATAGAAAAATATTATTATTGATCCAGATGGAACGCAGACGTGTTCACCTTTCACTAACGACGTGCTGTGATCGCTTGTGGTAAACTAAAAATTTACTAGTTTTTAACTTTTGGAAATAAGAATCCCCCACTTTTGCGTTCATATTTGTTGCGCCCCACACACTATACGTTTGCCACCAGATGTGCTTGTTTCCTAGGACGTGAACGTTGCACGACTTCGGTTAACGGTTATGACCTTGTACAAAAGCATTGGAGAAGAAACCTCGTGGAACATTGCTTATGGTTGATGTAGATGATACATGTGTAGGTGCGGCCTACGTAAGACCATCGCACAGGTCGAGTTTGCTCTGCAGAAGATGTTGAGCACTCGAGACATATGTACAAAAGAAAAGAAAGGGCACCAGAATTGTTTCCTAGCTTTATATTTCGACGCAGTGAACACAGCCAAAATAAATAGAAAGCCTGCAACCCCATATTAAGCAGTTTGCAGGAAGTGATTCCAGCCGTATAGGAGCTGAAATTTCGTATTTTCGCTGTAAAACAAGCTTGACACCAAAATGAGTGTAGTATAATTTTTCTTCATTAAACTGGGCACAGTGCGCAGGCTTTGTTTCTATTTTTGTTCGGTCATTCTCACAGCCTTGAATATAGATCAAATTGAAACTCAACATATAACAATAAAATGTGGAAAAGAAGGAGCGCAGCCGGAAGTCTTTTTCAGTCAATAGTTTTGTAAGGGATCGGTAGTGCGTGCGGGGTCATTACTACCGCTAATCCTTTCTCAGCACCCCGCCACTGCCGTCTTCAATGGACGCCAACGGCCTGAGGAGGCGGCCGGCCCCGCTGAAAGCGAAGCGTCTCCTTTCGCGGAACGCGGCCGCTCGCGAATGAGCCGGGAGGTACGGGTGTCCCCCGCCGCGCGGTACCGATTCGCGCACGTGCTAGCACGACTGTGCGTTTGCGTTTGTTTTTGCTTTTATTTTGATATGGAGAGGGTGGTTTACCTTATAGAAGCTGTAGGGCTGGCCATGCCATTGAAGAATCAATCATGTTAAGAGTGCAACATGATAGGACGCTACAAAAGGTGGGCCGGGCCTCTAGGTCTTTAAAACCGGGCCCCGGAGCCGGAATAGGGGTTCTGCGCTAAGGCGAGATGCTATGCATCTTCGGCTATGCCGAGTAGGGGCCTCCCCTAGTGTTAGCCAGTTCCACCTTTTTGTTGTTTTGTATCTTTTTGCTCTTTAATTTGTCTCGAGTGCATAAACTTGTATATTCTGTAAGTATCTGTATATAAATCTTTAAGTTTCCCTTGATCCCTGCGCCTCAACTCATCGTAAGACCGTCTCTGACGGTGCACCCCTGATGCGAAGATAACGTTGCAGTCTTCAAGTGAACAAACCGTCTCTGGCGGGGCACCTCTGGTGCGAGGAAGGAAGATAGAGAAAATGAACGTTACTAGTTTCATAGAAGGTAAAGCTTGTTAGTTATGGGGTTGGATGAGAAGCATCAAAAGAGTGTCCAAACCGGCTTTTATTCACCCTCAAACTACGGCTGATTCAGAAAACAAGGTTCTGTTCTTCGCGCGTTCTAAAGCAAAAGCCATATCTAAACTGGTCAAGTGTTATTTGCAGCCCTAAGAAAGCTCTACGTTGGGAACTTGTGCGTTTCTTTGATAGAATTTTGCAGTAATAATACTTTATACTTTCCATTTCTACATGGATATTACTGAGGAAACATTTCATTATGTAAGGAATTTTCCCTATAATTCTGAATTTTTGATGTAAAATTCTCAAACACATATAATATTCAGTTCATAAAACGTAACTATTGACACTTCTTTTGGGGCTCCGCCGCGGCGGCTCAGTGGTTACGGCGCTCGGCTGCTGGCCCGAAAGACGCGGGTTCGATCCCGGCCGCGGCGGCTGAATTTCGATGGAGGCGAAATTCGAGAGGCCCGTGTATTGTGCGATGTCAGTGCACGTTAAAGAACCCCAGGTGGTCGAAATTTCCGGAGCCCTTCACTACGGCGTCTCTCATAGCCTCATCGCTTTGGGACGGCAAACCCAAATAAACCAAAACAAAACCAAACTTCTTTTGGGTATTAAAACTTGTGTATGTGGTCTTCAGAAATTGTAGTTCTCGGTAAAATGACACATGTGGTGCGAGATAAGAGCCGACGTGGAATACCCTTTGTCCGCTGTAGCTGTGCCTATATCTGCGGCCTGTTCGTGCGTCTCGAAGAGATAACACTTTGCGCTTTAGACCTGCTATCGGCGGCGAGATAAGCGGGCAACTTGACGTTTTTAGTCCCCCGCTGCATTGCTTCTCTTCTGTCTCCACTTTCTCCTCGCATATATTAAGAAGAAAGCTTTTACTGGCTCATAATGTGGTCCGTTAACAGAGGGTGTGACATATCCGGCAGCGTTTAACTCGTGTTTACTCGGGAACTGAAAAAGATAGGAGAAAACGGATGGTTGCTTCAGTAGAGTAGTTATTTAACTAATTCTATCAAAAAATGTCAAAATTAGGTCGAAATAACGCAGACGTTGATATAGCCACAGGAGCAGTGTGACGTCACATCCACCGGAAGTCTTCATGGAATAGAGTAAATTATCACAGAATGGCGGGGAAAACGTAGGATTTGTGTCAGATTAGACGGAAAAATGGGTAATTAAGCGTAATTAGCACTTAAGATCCCCGAAAAATGTACAATTTGGGTATCAATATAGCCATGGGAACGGTGTGACGTCACGTCCACCGGAAGTCGTCACGGCATAGTGTTCTCGGCTTTCGTCTCTCAACACTTTAGTTGCCAAAGTGTCCTCGCAATTTTTTGAAAGAAAAAAAGTGGTAATGGCGCAAGAAACGAGGACACGGAAGGCACACAAAGACAGGATAGACGCCATCCTGCCTTTTGAGTGCGTCAGTCCTGTCTTTCGTGCGCTTTCCGTGTCATCGGTTGTTGCGCAATTACCAGTTTTTTCTTTCAACATCAACCAACTCGCCCAAAGTAGTATTTTACTCGCAATTGTTTGTTAGCATTTTGGGAGCAGGTTAGTATTCAGCACATGCTTGCGAAAATAGCCATTTTGCTGCTGTCAGTTTTGGAGCCTCTTTCAGTGGCTCAGTCACGTGTGCACTTGCACCATTCTGGAAAGAAAAAGAAATCTTAAGTAACTATCAAATCAAAACGCCGTAAGCGATGTCGTGTCTTGCGATGACTTTTTTCATTTCATTTCATATATTTACCTTAAAGGCCCCTTTCGGGGTATTACATAAGGGGTGGGTTAATCAAAAATTGGTACATTTTTTCACGATGACATATGAAGTTCAATGTTGGCGTTGAAGAGTGACGGGCAGGTGATAGCAGCAACGGAGTGGGAGAGGCCGTTCCAGTCTGACGCGGCTCGAGGAAAGAAGGAGGTGGAAAAGGTTACGGTACGGGCACGTGGACCAGTAACTTCAAGGGGGTGACCAGTGCGATGTGATATGCGCGGCGGAGGTGCGCAGATGTATGGTTCATGGCCGAGTGAGCTGTAATAAAATTTATGAAAAAGAGATAGGGTTGCGACGCGACGACGGCAAGAAAGACTTCGTAAGTTGGACAGTGATTTCAGGGATGACACACTGACTTCGTATGAATATTGGGAGTGAATGAAACGGGCGGCGCGATTTTGCACGCCTTCAAGTGCATCGATTAGATATGCTTGATGGGGGCTCCAAATGGGTGATGCGTATTCTAGTTTTGGTCTTACCAATGATGTGTAAGCGAGTAATTTTACCTCTTTTGTCGCGTGACTTAAATGGCGCTTCAGATATCCAAGGGTTCTGTTTGCAGATGAAATAACATTAGTAACATGTTCCCGCCAAGTTAGATCATGACACACTGTGATACCTAAGTATTTATATGAATGAATGTGCTCTATTGGATTGTTAGAAATTCTATAGGAATAGGACAACGGATTAAGTCTGCGGTGAAACGAAATAAGCTTGCATTTGTTAGAGTTAAGTGTCATTAGCCAATCATCGCACCATTTTTCAATGCGGTTAAGATCATCCTGAAGGGCTTTTTGGTCGGAAGTGTTAGTTATTGAGTGGTAGATAACGCAGTCGTCGGCGAATAAACGGATATTGCATGATAGATGTTCTGGCAAGTCATTTATGTATATTAAGAAGAAAAGAGGACCTAGGACCGAGCCCTGAGGTACGCCTGAGGTTACGGGGGCAGAAGGAGATGACTGGTCGTTAACAGCAACTGACTGAAAGTGACACGTTAGAAATGCTTCAATCCATTTTAAGTTGTTAGGATGCAAGTTCAGCTGCGAAAGTTTTAGCATCAAACGTCGGTGGGAAACTTTGTCGAATGCTTTAGCAAAGTCTAAAAAAATTGCGTCCGTCTGGATATTCAAGTCGAGGTTCGCATGCAGATCGTGAAGAAAGAGTGCTAATTGTGTGTTACAGGAATAGTTTTTGCGAAATCCATGTTGTGCAGGATGAAAGAATTTGTTACCATCCAGGAACTGCATGATTTTTGAGTAGATGATATGCTCCATGATTTCACACAGTACACTTGTGAGCGAGATAGGACGATAATTTAATGGTGAATTTTTGTTACCGGATTTGTAGACTGGAACGACCTTTCCCTCTTCCAATCATCAGGTATGGTGCCTGTGGAAAGTGACTGAGCAAACAGTAACAATAAATATTCGGCAGAAATGCACTTTGTGTTCTTTAAAAGTTTAGAATTTATTTCGTCAATGCCTGCTGCAGATGAAAGTTTCATTTTATCTTTTAAAGACATTACTCCATTAGCAGAAAAATTGGTTACAGGCATGGTGTGCGGAATGGTTGTAGGCAGAATAGGTAAGGGCGCATCAGGCTCGCTTGTGAAGACAGAGGAAAAAGCAACTGAAAAGATATTGGCACATTCAGTATCGCTAAATGGCTCTCCTGAATCTTTATTCACGGTTACTGAATGCGTATTGGTAGGGTTTATAATTTGCCAGAACTTTTTTGTGTTACTTTTTAGGATTCTCGACAAGTCGTCGTGATAAAAGTGTTGCTTAGCGTTATTGACAGCTGATAAATACGAGCTCTCGGCGGCATAATATATGTCCCATGAGCAGGTGCTGTGATTGGGTTTAGCTGCGCGGAATAGGCGTTTCTTTTTATTTTCGAGTTTTTTCAGGGACTTCGTGAACCAAGGCTGCTTTCGAGTGTCATGAAAAGTAGTCTTCGGGATGTATTTATGTGCCAGAGAGTTAAGCTTTTGTTTAAATATTAACCAGTTTTCGTGGCTACATCTGCTTTGAAAAGTTGCGTTAAAAGATGGAAAGAAGGCGTGCAGCTCGCTATTTATTGCTTCATAGTTGCCTTTATCGTACAGCCGGATTGTCTTTCCCGGACTGTGGCGAGGAATTGGTTTGAAATTAAAGACTGTGTGGATGACTTTATGGTCACTAATTTCCCGCAAGTAAGCCATGGAGGAGAAACTTTCAGGATGGCTTATTAATATTAAATCTAAAATATTTGCAGTGTCGTTTACTACACGCGTAGGTTCTAGTACAAGTTGGGCAAGATTAAAATTCGAACAGATATCAAGAAGAAATTCTCTTGTAGCCGCTCGATTACCTATGGAGCGCACCGGGTTATGCCAGTTAATAGTCGGGTAATTAAAATCCCCGAAGAGAAGAATGTGAGCGTTGGGATACCGCGAGGTTAATTTAGACAAGGTTGCGTTCAGCTGGCGGCAAAAATGGGGACTATCGGTTCTACTGCGCTACTATCCGCTATGAATGCGGCTTGTCGGTTTTGAACTATCCTCGACCAGCATCTTGGAACAGCTACTCGAGAGTATGGAATCGCACTCCAGAAAGACCGAACACCAACACACGCCAAAGCTGCCTCACTTCCTTCCTGGCTAATATATAGCACTGTAAAAGACAAAATTAGCTGGATGCGGATTCACGAAAAGAAATTTAATCCTACCTTGCCCCGCTAGCCAGTCAGTATTTGTTCCCATATACAGCATTCTTTGGCAACCATTTAGAAGATTGGAAAATTGTAAGGCACTGTCATGTAAATAAAGAAGGTAATGGTCCATTCTTCTGATATAAAGCGAAAACCTTTCTTTTAAAGGGTTTCCATCTATCGCATTAAGCATTTAAGACTGCCACGGGAGACCAACAGGGGCGCGTTTGACGATAGCAAAAATGTGATTTAAAAAAAAAACGCAAGACTGCCTTCGGGTGATCTGCGGATATATTCACGGTTATAGTGAAATCTTACATTATATGAAAAAACTGCGTTCATGAACGGTTTCCCACTCTAAACTGCTTTCTTCCAGAATTGTTAGGTATGAGCGGACAAAGCACACATGCCCCCTCATGCCTCTACGCTCTTTATGGACTTCTAATGCCTGATTATGCAGGCATTTTTTCCCCATGAACCTGCATCCCGCAGGATTTCATTCATGACTTATATGTTTGTATTTTCTTGAAGGCGCTTAGATTCCGCACTTCACTACGGTAAAAGCGTTCCGCTCTACGTAAGACAAGTCTCAGCCTTGCCTGCTGGCTGCCCTCGGCGAGCGGTGACTTAAGATTTGCTCGCGCACCAGCATTAACGAACGACAGACGTTGACAGCGGAGCGTTTACTCGCCAATGCAGATCCGAGACAGCGGTGGTCAGCGTCTGTTGCGTTCTCGGGCCCCGGGCAACGCGGCGACCATCGATCGTAAGAGCGCTGGCGCAATGAGGAAAGCTCCGGCGGTGTGCGTCCGCTCCCGCCTCCGTGTTTCCCCGCTGTGCAACGCGGGCGCAGGAGGGGCCGAGTGTCATACGCCACGTGCAGCGCGTGCAGCGATCGAATGCGGGCAGGCTGACGGCTCCCTTCCTTCCGCCCCGGAGAGGAGGCCACGCACTGCGTCCGCTCGCCCAAGGTCTTCGAAATGAAACTCAGTTTCGCTGTCCTCTCATCTGACGAGGCCCCTCTCATCCTCTCGCTTGCTCATTCTCTTTCTTTACAAGCCTTCGTTCCAGCACCATTCTAATAAGATTTACTCCCTCACTCTCTCTTTCTGAAGCCGGCAAAAGAGAGTATGTAAAAAACGGTGTCCAGGTGCTGCTTGGCGGTATGGCGCACCAGTGGCGGTCGGCTCAAGCAGCATATCTACCATATGGGTGATGTTTGGCTCAAGGAATGTGTAACTGTTGCAGTTCTATGCCATCTTAAGTTCTGTGTTAGCTATGCTGAACCAGTTCATACTGCAGTATGGACTTTGCGAAAGAACTCAGTGCACGCAAGCATCCAGTACTAAATGCGTGATGAGGGAATTATCTTGGCACCACTCGTATTTCTAGACCTCCTTAGGTTTCAGAGACTTTTCCATGTGCTACGTTTAGAATACGGACGTAGTAAAGTGCCTACTACGCGTTTACTGCACGACCTAAGGGTTCCTTTTGGCTAAAGCGGTTTCTCATGTCACTCGACGCGCTTACAATGACGATGAATTTACCAGTTAACGGTGATGTTAGCTACATACCCCGCTGAAAGAACATTAGACTTAAAACCAGTAAATAAGAGAGAATTAACAAGATTGTTTTAATTGACGAAAAGATTTCCCCCGCCTTGAATGTCCGCCAAACATAAGGTGTACTGACTGATTTTTGCATGCCATAGCCACGCAGGCAATCTCTAGTAGAAGGCTGCCCATTTGACGCGTAAAGAAGAGTGTTTGAATTTCGTTTCCAACGAAGTAAGTGTCATTACAATGGTCGTTGGACCGTGAAGCGTTGTTGCTACAATCTGAAATGGCGAAGTGCTTATTAACATTGTCTGGGCAGGCAAAATAACCGATTCGATAAGCTGGCAGTCAGTGCTCCCAATGATGGATGACATCGGTTATAGCTATCAGGCACCGCGCATTTTTAACTACTGATGTTTCAAGTCCTACATCCAGTTTAGTTTAATGCCTTCCAAACAATTAAGTAGTACATCTGGAGCGTTCGACAGAAATGCAAGCTTCATAGGTAGCTATTATCAGGCCCCTATAGAGAATTAGCAAGACCTGGAAGTCAAATGGATATCGGGAAAAGGAAAAACCTAAATGCGAACTTTTAACCATCAGTTTTTTTTATTTACTGACGTTTCGAAAAGTTTTGCATGAAAATGATTGGGTAAATCAAAGTGATCGAGAAAATATGTGCAAGCAAAAAATAGCGATCTCTATGCGCGATGAAAGGGAAGGCCGTGGGATGAATATCTGATGGGTGCTCACCATCTTTGGGTGTATGCCTGAAAAACGCTTTCGAGCAAAAGGGTAAAACGTCTGCTATGTTCGACGAAACGCCCAGGTGTTTCTAGTTATTCTATATCGATTTTTCGTTAGCTGTGAAAGATACTTTGACGTTTTCTGTGTATTTTTACTGCGCTTCAAAGCGGTCATTAATTACGCGTTAAAGGGCACTTAAAAGCTGACCAATTAACAAAATTAACTAAAAACTCGAAAATGTTTGCTATAAGGTCACAAGTTTACTTTGCAAATTTGAAGGCCGTCAACACTGAAAGTGTTTTGAAAATGCCGAAATCCATATTGGGGTCTGAGATATTGAACGTGAAACACGCTCTTTTGAAAGCCCGTCAGGTTGGCTTTGCACGCCACCCACTGCTCAAATGGAATATTTCATGCAGCAGATACTTACCCATTTAAGGTGTCTTAAAACGGAGAAGACGTTTACGCTGTTTCCGCGATGACACTCAGAGCAGCGATGTCTGTAATCAATGTGCAACGTCCGAAAGCCATCTTAAGGAGCATTCAGCGACATCTTTTTCACGTTCCAAATCTTGAACCACGATGCGGATTCGAAAATTCTGGCCTTTATCTGCACGACTGCGGCGTAAAAAGAAAACTGAAAACCTTGATTAGGTAAGTTTAACGGATTATTCGTCTTTTATGTTGTTGGGATTGCTGGTGACAAGGTGGGAGCCTCGGTTCCAACAGTGGTGACAGGGTGGCATGGCGCACCCCACCCTGTCACCTCTGTTGGGACCGGGGCTCCCACCTTGTCACCACTATTGCGACTGGGTCATCTGAGCTTGCTGCCACTGCTGCTCAGAACTGAGCCGTGAAGGGCAAGGCGACTGGGAGTCAACAAAACCTTTATGTACCGTATACGTAAGGGGGTTACACAATCGGCACAGGGGCCGAGAGCACAACGGGCTCTCACATAGGAGCGCGGCGATATGGTCAGGGAGAGCGCTACTCTCGCTTGGTTTCGCCATCTTTTCCCCTTCCGCTGCTCGCATTCAACACGGCTCGGATTTTATAAACCCCGGGAAGCTGCACCAGCCAGCCTCTCGAACTTTCCCATCAGATCACACCACTTGTCACCGTTCGAATTGGTCAAGACGGCAAGGCTGCTCAGAGTGTGTAGTCGTGAAATGGCTGCTGGTGAAGAGTCGGCTGAGGCTCGAGTCGGCGCTATTGAGTCGGGATTCCGCAAGAATTAGGCGCGCCCGTGCACAGCTTTATGAAATGCCTATGCACTTGCCCTTCGCCCCTATTTTCTACTTCGCTCGGCACATGTCTCTGGAGGGGTGACTGTATCCGAAAGCTTGAAAAATACTGGCCACTGGAGTTTAACTGCGTTAATTTGCACCTTCCTAATAATGTTTGCGTTCATGGTCGCATAAGAATACTAGGTTACCCCGTTTCTCAATTTCAGGTGCTCTAGCTGCTTCCTGGCGTTTTCTTCAAGTCTCGACTTCACTTCAGCACTCACAAGCCTAAGATTTGGGTTCATCTGATGCGACTTGGAAAAAGTGGAATCTCTCAATCCGACAACAAAGCGGTCAGGAATCAACCGCTCTGTCAAATCGCCCAAGTCGTATCTGGCGGCCAACGTGAGCAGCACCGTTAAGCGCGTGTTTACTCTGTCCCCTGTTTCCTGGTTGCCCCGGTTGAGAGAGGAGCTCTCGTAGCAGACGTTTCTTGAGTGGACGAAGTAAGCGTCGAACTATGGCTTTACGAGCGCATAGTCTTTGATTTCGTCATCGTCGAGGTGGAGTGTCTTCAGAATCTCTCGAGTCTTCCTTCCTATACAATCAGAAGAGTTGTACTTTGAGATTCCTCACTTGTCTGGTCCCGTATAGAGGCGTAGTGGTAATACTCAAAAATCGGTCTGCCGTAGCTGCTGGATCCCAGACGGGGCGAGAGCTTCATGACAAACGGCGATGGCTAGCGCCGTAGGGATAGAACTCAAGTGCAGGCGCATCCACTTCTCACACCGTGTCGCATGGGTTCAACGATGCCATGGGTGCAGCGATGCAATTACCGATGCGGACGCGGCGGTATGCAGTGCTGGAAGAGACCGTTTATTGTGTCCAACACCCTCTACAGTAAAGGCGTGCCATAGATTCTCTCGCACAAAGAATGAGTTCAATGGCAAGCGGCGTCACTAACAATAAGTATTGAAGCTCCGCTATATACAACGTGTCCTTAAAGAAAAACGACGATTGGAGAGCCGGCGTGTACAAAATCTTTTTTGGCTTGCGATACCAAAAGCATCGTCCTCGCTGCATTCAGAGCAGGCGCGGAAAAAAGTATAGACGATCGATGCGATTAACGTGGCGAAGTATGCGTTAGGTTTAGTTTTTAACCCGGACGGAGCAGCCGCGGACGGGTTCAGACCGCGCGAGCCGATGGCGTGATCCAGTCCGTCAACCATGCACCATGCGACACGTCGTAGCCCCAATCCACTTTACAAATCCAATACAGCAATCGCACTGTGACACGCAGGACTCTATATTCACTTTCCCTACCTGCCACGAGTCACCTACTACTCTCTTTTCGTCTTCCTTCTCCCCTTTCCATCTCCCTCCTTTCCCATCAAAGTGGAGAGGAGGACTTCCTTACCTCAACTTTGCCACCCATTACCTAGTACCCTGTCCCCCTGACACAATTCTTTTTCCCTCTCCTTCCATTTCCCATATTCCTCTTATCGTAGCAATGGCGCTATAGACTTGAGGCTGCCGAATCCTGGCCGACGCAACTCTCCATGTGGTGTGATCCGGAGCGTCAATAGTGTCGTCCCCACTTGTGACTTTCGCATGCCACGCAATTTAAGTAGAGGCGTGAGCATTACTGGCTGCAACGAATTCGCTCGAACGTTTCCTCACACAGTATACTTTATTCATAAAATAGGTGCATCAGGTAGCTCCCTGTGTCTGACATGCGGTTTTCTCGAAAATCTGGAACACTTGGTCTACTGCTGCCAGATTTTCAATGCACACCGCAACGCATTGCTAAGTACTTTAGGCCTCCGTCAGGACGGCGTCCTGTGCCTGGAGCATGCCATTGGCCCTTGGAGTTGTTCAACTTCGGCTGCACGTGGTACAAAAGCTTTACTAGTTTATCTTAGGGACACGATTTTAATGACACCCTTTGATTATCGTGTGTGTTTGTGAGTGCGCGAGTGTCGTGTATGCTTGATTTTACCTTTCATCTTTTCTTTTTTTTTCCCTTTGCTTTACCTCTTCTTCACCCTCATCTGGAGTAGCATGCGAGGTTAACTACCAGGCACATCTCTGCTGCAATCATTAACCTCTCTCTCTCGCCTCTTCCCTATAAGGTGGAGAGGAGATTGCCGTCTCTCCGCTTTGCCCCCAGCCAACTGTTGGAGGTTCACGTGAAAAAAGGCAGGTGGCCCTGCGGAGGCTGAAGACGGCGCGAAAGTGGGAACGAGCTAATAAGAGCTAACGCTCTAAAACTGACAGGACAATCACCAAACCTGGCGCCATGTGCTATGTCCATTTTAAAATGGCCATGTCACGTCCTTCTGGTCCTCTGTCATTGGTCACTTAAATATACCCGCGGGTTTCAAGCGTCTGTAGGAACCGACCCTTTGGGATATGCAGCAATCGTTAGCTGCATATCACAATCAATGGCAGCCAGTGGACGGGACCGGTCGTTGTGATATGCAGCGATGTAGTTCAGCAAGGTTACGTATGTAGTTTGTAATCCTACGTGTTTCGAGTTTAAACCGGATACTCAAGCGATATTTATACAATTTGTAAATTTTTGGCACACCACTTTCTAGAAAGAGGTGCGCTCTTGTCATGTTACAGGGGACATTGTAAACGAGATGAAGTAACTTTTTATGAAGAATATACATGTAGATACGCTGAAGACAGCGAACCGTGGTCTGTACCCACATGTACCCTACACTCAGTGGCAATAGTTGAAATATGAGTTGAACATAAAATTATAGAGGAGTATATATATAGCTTTACTTGTCTTGAAATAACATATCTCAGCCGAATTATGACCCCGTTTATTCGTGGCTTCGTTGCTCCATGGAGCACGGGATGTTCCCAAGAGTGCATGGGGAAAAATACTCCTAGGCATTTAAATTGTTCGAAAAATTCTATGAGTCGCGAGTTTAGTTTAGTCTCGAGGGAGGAAGGAAGTACTTTGTTTTTAGGACGAAATCTAGCCGCTTTTGTTTTCTTATCATTTATATGAATACATTTTAAATCTGGCTATATTTGTTACTCACTAAAGGTTTCATTGCATTCACGAATAAGGAGATAAAGATCACTTCTAGTAAAAAAATATCGTAGTATCATTAGCGCAGAAAATATATTTAGCGGCAGAGTTAATCGCAGTCAATACGAGCTAAATGTGAGGTCCATTCGCCGACCCCGCCATGGGCGGTCGCTTTCCACAGAGACTTGAAAGCCACAGATATTCTGAGTGCCCAATGGGAGATGAGCAGACGGAGACGAAACGGCCATTTTAAAATGTACAGTTTCTAGAATACGGCCCCTGATGCGAATAAGGTGCGAGAGCAGTTAGATTTACCCTCGATGGTGACTCTGATGCTTTAATTCTATCGAATCCTTTTACTGGCAGGTTGAAAGGTTGCGTAGGGAGGTGGCTGATGGGTACTGATTCTGGTGGGCTGCTGGCATTCCCACTGCTGCTTTGAATTTAATTTAATTGTCGCGTTTACGTTCTTCTGCTGCCTGGGCTAGCAATCAGTTGGAGTGCCGAGGTGGCTAGTGGGTGGCGCTTCTGGAGCGTGGCGGCTTAAGACAGAAGAAAATTACTGTCTTCACACCGATAATGCCGGCATTTTCGACAAGTGCGACTGTTAATGAAGAATGAAATTAAAGAGAGTTAGCTTGGGCTTGTGCAGTTGCTGGTACACCTAGCCACGGGTAGCAGGCCAAGGTAGGACTTCATTCCGGGAAGCCTGGAGCCCAGAACTTGATCGCTGCGTGAGTTGCATCGGCCAGACTTCCGGGCAGTTTTGATGAGTGGACGCACCCTTCGTGGACTCGACAGCAGCGCTCGCGTGAGCCTGTGGGTGAAAGAAACGGTAATGGCTCGTGATACAAAGTCTTCCTAGGCGATAATTTTTAACCTTTGTTGTTACCAGCACTGGAAATTTCCTTCCGGTGCATCCGCTTCAGTTTGTGTGTGGCTAAGATGTTCTACAAGATCACACGGGCTCCATTTCTACGCGAGCCGTACGTCTTTCAATGGGTAAGAAAAATCAGTCCCCGAGCCTGTCCGCATTCGTGGAGGGCGAAGACACTAGTGACATCCAAACCACGGACAGCTCACATCGCCCACTCAGAAGACTGCACCTGCTTGCACCAACTACACGGATCGCATGAAGCAGGGAAGTCTCGAGAGCGGCTTTGCCCCGGACGGCCTTGATAGCGGTTGTCACAGGTTAGCCAGGAAATATCGCGGTTTCCCGTGACCGCAGAAATTAATACAAATGCTGTCCACTGTAGACATAGCACCACACCCTTCTGATGGTGCATATTGCCCAAGTACGCCTATTTCTAGGTAGGGCAACGATTTCCATGTAGTCAATTTATGCTTAGTCCTGGCCTCTGCAAAGCCTTGCCTCATGGTGCACCGTAAAGGCACCTACCATATGTATTTGAAAACGAAGTATAATAGGTGCGCGCAGAAGGCACAGTTGGTGGAGCCCTTCCTTGTTATCAGCGTAGTTACGAAACATAAATTCAACAAATTTCCTTTTGAAGGACCTAAGATTACAATCAAAGGCGTTTTAAACGTAGCCAACGTACTAGAATTTATCGCTGTTACTTATTGCAAATCCGCTAAGTACTTTGGTTTAACGGAGACGTCACAGCAGTGCTTGCAGCAGATGTCCGCGTACATTCCCTTCCGATTAAACTTGTAGAGACGAAGACGAAGAGCGCTGCGAACGGCAGCTTATCTTGATCGAGCTCCTGCTTTTTCCAAATAATTTGTGCTTCTGTGGCCTTCAAGGCAACCTCGCCGTCCCAGGCGATGGCGGATGACCCGCCGCCTCTGCTGCCTTCTGTGGTTAGCAGTGTGAACCGCACAGATCAACCTGGATGCAGTATGGATCTCCCCTCAGAGCTCCCGGGGTCGTCTAGTTTCTCCGACTCGGATGACATGGAGTTCGACGGTGGCTACACCGAGATTGTGAGTCGGCGCCTGAAGAGGAAGCTTTCCAAAACCCCGACTGAGTGTGGGCCCAGTGTGCGTACGAAGCGGGCTAACAAGTCCATTGTGACCACGAAGATGCCTAACCAACACAGTGTGAGCAAGAAGACTGCTAACGAGGCCAATGTAAGTGAGCAATCTCTCACTTACACAATTTCATACATGCCTGTTGAGGATTTAGAGAATCTCAACTCCATCAACAGGCAGACTTTGACTCTTCTTCTTGAACGACTTGTTCCGGGCCAAGTCAAAGAAGTGCGTATTAATGTAAGAAGGAATATCCTCTCTGTTGATGTCTCTAGCCAGGCCACCCTGGAGAAGTTGAAGACCGTGTCTGTCCTTGGCAACATACGAGTCCGCTCGTTCTTCGCTCATGGACTTAACACTACTGCTGGTGTGATTTCTGACGTGGACATAGAGATCAAGGATATAGACTTGGTGCAACTGCTATCAAGTTCTGTTCGCATAACTGACATCCACCGTTTCGGCCAATCACGGTGTGTCAAACTAGTGTTTGAGGGTACTACTTTACCATCCCATGTGAAAGTGGGTTTTGTGAGGCACCCAGTGCGTCCTTATGTGCCCCGACCGGTGCAGTGCCGAAAATGCCAGAAGATTGGACTGTAAGTGCTGCGTGTACGAGCACTAAAGCATGTCCGCGTTGTGGTGGCGTGCACGAGGGACCTACATGTGCGATTGAGCCTCCAGTTTGTGCCAACTGCAAAGGTCCTCATGAGGCAACGTCTAGGGAATGTCCGAAGGTGAAAACAGAGATGAAGATCTTGAAGAAAATGGTGAGAGACCATTCTACTCACCGAGAAGCAGCAATCGCGGTACGTCGCTCCAGGAGGAGGACACGAAACCGGCAGAAGAAATTGAGCTCAGTAAATGACGTGTCAATACATCAGGAGGACCGAGACCACTCTGCCGCGCAGAAGCCACCGCCTCCAGCTCCGCAAGAGCCAAGACTGTCAACCACCCAGGAGGACTCCGCAGAGTGGCCACCTCTACCATCGCGTACTGTAAGCTCTGTGACACGTCCGCCTGTGCGTCCGCCGGATGTGTCTACAACAGATGATCAAATCAGGACGATGCTGAAACAGCTGATAGGCACCTTACGGCTGATAATTGCTGGAGTGGACACGCCAATTGCTAAGGCTGCTGTCCAAATTTTAGCGTTATTGAACCGGTGCTTGCCACCCTTTAATAGCAGTCAAAAATTATGGCTCTACCGTCGTCAGCACCCTCACTACAGGAGAGAATCTCTCGATCGGCAGTATTACAATGGAATGCTCGAGGTCTGCGAGGCCGCCTAGCAGATTTCAGGCAGAGGATTTTCAAGTACCGATTTCCAGTGCTTGTAATATGTGAGCCTAATATCACATCTCCTTTTCGACTGTCAGGTTATGAAAGTTTCCTCTCTGAAGCGGCTGGACATTTGAGCAAGGTACTACTATGCGTCCGTCGTGACCTCACTTACATTCGGCATCAAATTCCTGCGGGCAGTAGCAACGAGTATGTTGCAATCACTGTGACTCTGAATGGGCGCACAATCTCTATTATAGGTGGCTGCATACCACCAAGGGGTCGATTTGATGCCCTACGACTACAATCGCTACTCGACAGCGTTTCGGAGCCCCATATAATAGTAGGAGATTTCAATGCGCATCACCACGGCTGGGGAAGCGCCATTACGAACGTTCGAGGACGGGATATCGCCACGTTCATGGACAATGCAGGTCTTGTTTTGCTCAATGATGGCGCGCCGACATTTCTACGAGGGACTACCTACAGCAGCTGCCTGGACCTTGCATTTGTTTCCAGGCGCCTCTCATCGTTCGCAACGTGGTGTGCTGATATTGAAACTTATGGAAGTGACCACATACCAACGTATGTGCAGCTACGGTGGTTTCACCGTCTTCCAAATGCCAAAATACGTTGCACCGACTGGAGTGCTTTCCGCATTGCTCTAGAAGAAACCTGTGGTAACCTCGCTGATTCAACACATGTGGAACAGCGTATTATTTCGGCCATGCAAGATACAACGCGCAACATCTCAGCGCCCAATTCCACAGCTCCAGTGGATGTGATCTACGCACAGCTTCGGGCGATTCGTCGGCGCGCAGAAAGAAAATACCGGAGGACAAAGGATGTCTCGGATCTTCGGGCCTCTCGACGTGCCCAGAAGCAAATACAGCGCTATTTGGAGAACCTAGGCAAACAACGGTGGCGGTCATTTTGCAGCAGATTGGATCCCCGCAAACCACTCTCCAAAATCTGGCACGTCGTTCGAGCACTGCCGACATTTCCCCAGCAGAAACACCCTTTCCGTGCATTGGCACTTTATGAAAGACGGCAAGAACTAGAGGTGGCAGAGGATTTCTGTTCGAGAATTGCCGGAAGCGCTTCTTCACCTCGGCAGCATCGATGTGCTCCCCCCACGATGGACGATCGACTGGACATCCCCTTCACAATTCAAGAACTGAAAGCGGCTCTTTCTGCTTGTACGCATCCTTCGTCCCCAGGACCTGATGGAATAACATACAATGCGCTTCGTCATCTAGGCCCACAGGTAATGGAAGCCCTCTTAACATTGTTCAACCACTCTTGGTCCTCTGCCACTGTTCCACAGCAGTGGAAAAGAAGCCGCATTGTGGCCTTGCTCAAACCAGGGAAATCGCCACTCGACTTAGCATCCTACAGACCAGTAGCTCTGGCAAGTTGTATTGGCAAGACGATGGAGCGTATGGTGCTAACCCGTCTAGAATGGTTCCTTGAAAAACGTGAACTGTACCCTTCCACAATGACGGGTTTCCGCAAAGGCCGGTCTGCCATCGACAGTGTAATTGATCTCGTGTCAACGGTAGAACATGAAAAACGCCGTCACAGGTTGACTGCTGCTCTTTTCCTCGACATCAAGGGCGCATTCGATAATGTTCAGCATGATGCAGTACTAAATGCACTCGATGAATGTGGCATAGGCGGACGTCTACACAATTGGATTGCAAGCTATTTGACAAACCGGACAGTCTACATGGAGACTCTTGAAGGAGACACAGCAGATCATCATGTTGCTTGTGGTGTTCCTCAGGGAGGAGTGCTTAGTCCAACGTTGTTCAATCTCGTGCTCATTGGCCTTTTCAAACAACTGCCGAAGACTGTTTCGATATCCGCCTACGCAGACGATATTTGCATATGGACATCAAGTGTCACGCGTCCCCAAGTGCAAGCAAGATTGCAGCGTTCGGTTTCCATTACGTCTGCGTACTTGCGCCGTCAGGGGCTTGAACTTTCGCCAACTAAAAGCGTAGCATTGGCTTTCACACGCAAGTTAATGGCGTGGTATCCGGTCACAATCGACGGGCAAATTGTTCCATACGTAACACATCACAAATTCTTAGGTGTTACGATAGACCGTGACCTGTCCTGGACGAAGCACATTTCTGTGCTCAAGAAAAAGCTCGACAGCTTTGTAAGCATTGTGCGGTGTATTGCAGGAAAATGTTGGGGTCCCTCTGAGCGATCTTTACTACATGTGTATCAGGCGCTGGTAGTCGGTCTTCTCAGATACAGTGCACCCGTTCTCTCGGGAGTCAGACTATCAGGCCTGCATGTGCTTGCAAGCACGCAGGCTCGTGCTTTAAGAGTATGCTTGGGTTTGCCATGTAAAACTTCTACATGGGGCACATTTTATGAGGCCCGAGCCTGCCCAGCACGAATTTATTTTCAACAGGAGCCACTTCGTGTGCATTTGCGGCATCTGACCAGGCATTGTCATCACCCCCTGACCAACATTAGTGCGGCGCGTCCAGATGCAGCCTTTTCCAGAGCCCTTAGGATGCAGCGCAATGCGGTGCCTTCGAACTACGCGCCACACCAGATTGCGGAGGTGCCACTTTGGGCAGTACCAAAACCATCTATACGGACAACAATCCCAGGGATAACAAAGAAGACGCACATTCCAACAGTCGGACTGAAACAGCTGGCGCTGTCATACATTACATCTATGTATACTGACACCCAGCATGTTTTCGTGGACGGATCCGTGACGACCACTTCTTCAGCTGCAGCGGTTATAGTGCCAGGAAATGCCTCATGTCACCGTTTCAGGCTCATGCACAAAACGTCCTCTACGGCAACCGAATTGGCAGCCATACGAGAAGCAGTCCTTTATATTGGTCACCAGCCAGCGCAGCAATGGACTATATTCTGCGACTCGAGATCGGCATTGCAGGTCGTACAAACTTATCTAAAACCAAGGGCATGCGAGCAGCTGGTTCAACAAATTGTGGTTTTGCTAGCCGCAGCTTTCCACCGCGGCCATATCATAAAGTTTCAATGGATACCGAGCCATTGCGGCGTAGCGGGAAACGAGCGTGCTGACGCCGAGGCTCGGATGGCACATAGTGATGGTGCTTTCATTGAGATAGCCTTTTCTAGATCAGACATTGGAGCCTTGTTGGCGCATTTAATGCAAGCGGCAATGCAGTCGCACTGGCATGATTCGAGTCATCAACAGGACCGCGTCTGTAAGCTTGACGCTGGCTCACGATTACATTTGCCATATATGGTGGTGCGACGTCATGGGACTTTACTCCACCGGCTACGGCTTGGCGTTGCCTACACCAAACACTATCTTCACAAGATCGGCATCGAAAGTAACCCAAATTGCGCACAGTGCCACACTCCAGAGACTATTGGACACCTTCTTTGCGAGTGCCCGAACTATACTGCTGAAAGAACAACATTGGAGGCGACCGTGAAACGACTGGACTCTCGCCCTCTCTCTGAGGAAACTCTTCTGGGCGCCAGGACGAGACGTTCTGATTGGTGCCGTGTGACAAAGGGCCTGCTCACCTTTTTGTGTGAAACAGGCCTGGATACTCGTCTGTGACCGCCTGTGCACAACCTACATGGTTAATGACATGTGTCGGTGTTTGTATTGCTGACACCAGTTTTATGAGTTTTATGTGCGTCTACTCACCGCGATGCGAGTGCCAGCCAGTGTGGTGTGTGTGGTGTGTGTGTGTGTAGACATCACCCGAGAAACTCATTGTATTATGCCATCATCAGCCTTCATTCGCACTTTCCTTTTCCTCCTCTTCCCTTTCCCCTGTGTGGAGTAGCAGGCCAGGGCCATGTTACCACCGGCCGACCTCTCCACCTTTCCCTCATTAAAATTCCTTTCTCTCTCTCTTGTATAGCCCGGCGCCGCTATAAAGCGCAGGCGCTGAGATCGGCGTTCCCGCGACAGAAGAAAATAAAGAACGACAGCGTGTGCTCGGAGCGCACGCCCGGCACACGCAGTTCGGAACTAAAAGCCTGCCACGCTGGTCGTCTCTCTCTGGTGCTCCGCTGCGACCCCGCAAATCTTCAACAGTGGTGACCTGGCGAACCGTGCCGTCTATCTCAGCGGCGTTCCAGAATGGCGTACTGGCAGCACCCAAGTTTCGACCCGCCGCTCCCGGCGTTCCGGCCTGCAGGCGTCGGCGGGTGGTTCGCCCAACTGGAGGCTGCGATGTACCTGAACGGCATCACCATCCAGCCGTTCAAACACGCACTCCTTTGCGACATCCTCCCGCCCGACCTCCTGCGTCGGCTCACCTACTCTGCTTTTGGCGGCCGGCCATACGATGAGCTGCGTGCGGCTGTCTTGGCTGACTTCGGCGCCTACTATGTTCCGCCGCCGCTCTACGACGCAGCGGACCCGTTTTCGCCGCCGCCAGCCTCTGGCCCTGCACCGGCCTCGCTTGCGCCCACGCAGCCTTCATCAGAACCCGGCCCGCCTCAGCAGCCCCTCGCCGCCTCGCCGCCTCGCCGCCACTCCAGTCCAGCGTCTCCGGCTCAGCTTCTTTAGCACCGACCGCACCAGACGCTACCGCATCGCTTCCGGCAGCACATGCTGCTGCCCCGGTTACGCTAGCAGTACTGTGCGATGACTCCACGGCCCCAAGTCCGCAGTCATTCCCTCAGCAGCTCGGTGAGGTGCCTGGCCCACCGCCGTTTGCCACGTGAGCGCACTCAGCGACAGATGCGCCAAGCGCCACCATGTTCAGCGCCTCCGGCCATACCGCCTCCAATAAGGACGATACGGCGTCTTCGGCACAGCCCGGTGAGCAACTTCTCTCATCTCCAATAGTGCTGCCGTCCGTCGAGCTCTTCCTCGACAAGTGCCCCATTCCGCCAACTTCTCTATCCTACGGCGTAGCATCGCTGCCAGCCGAAAGCTCACCTGCCGCCTCATCGCTGATTCCGCCAAAGCCGTCAGTCACTGACCTGAGCGATCGTGCTAAAGGCGAAGTGAGATTGCCGGCACCGCAGCATCTGTCAGATACCAGCCCCACTACCCCGGCGGCCACACCACCTGCCCAAGACGCCGCACCCCAAGCCCTGAGTACTGTCACCCGCTTCTCGAAGTCTGACCCTGGCAGCTCGACACTGTCGCAGCAAGCGTCTGCTTTGGTGCCTGCCTTGAGTCACCTTCAGGAACGAATGGCAGAGCTATCCACACCGAGTAGTGCAGCAACTCTCCATCCACCAGCTGTGTCTGTTGCTGCCAGCCAGCCGTCTGATGTAGCAGTCTCGGCTCCACGGCCTGTCACTGGCACAACCTTCTTGCAGCCACCCACAGCGGACCATGCCCACACGCACATCACCACTGGCCAGTCGCTCCGGACTGTCACTCCAGCTTCACCCAAGCACCTTGCATTGAGCCTAGCAACTTCCTCCGGCATCGCCACAGCTGTCACCGTTGTGTCGATGGTCAACACACAGCTGCTGTCAGTCCACGGAGCCGTTTCGCCCACTCCAGCGCTTGTGACGACGTACTCGGCGCTCCAGATTCCCACCGACACCAGCTCCAACGTCCCCACACCGACTACACTTGTGTCCGCGGGCAGCACTACAGTCGGTGACGGCCCGACCATGGCCTCCCCTGCTCCCATGTCCGTTGTCAGCTCGGCACCCTGCATCATTCGCCCCTTGCGCAGCAGCCAGGCTCGTCCACCTGAGCCGGCGCACTCCACCCGACTGCTCTTCCCGGCCCCTGACCTGAACTTACCGGACCTTGTAACGACCCCATGGGGACACTGTTACTCTAGCTGCCTGCTTGCCTGCCGTGGCTACTCCATCTCTGCCCCGTCGGCCCGTACACTCCGACGTTCCGTCTAGGCGGGGGGGCCCTGTAGCGCCCGGCGCCGCTATAAAGCGCAGGCGCTGAGATTGGCGTTCCCGCGACAGAAGAAAATAAAGAACGACAGCGCGTGCTCGGAGCGCACGCCCGGCACACGCAGTTGGGAACTAGAAGCCTGCCACGCTGGTCGTCTCTCTCTGGTGCTCCGCTGCGACCCCGCAAAATCCTCAACAAACTAAATTGATGTACGCTTTTAAAATTGGTTTAAAAGTAGCAATAGCTAATTAATTTGCTATCTAAACTCAAGAAATCATAATAGGTAGGTTATAAAAAAGGGCACTAAAACTTCAATCTAATCGGCGTACCACCCTGAGAATACCTCTCTAATGCAAACCGGATTGAGAGACAAATTCAACTTGAAAGTTCAAACCCTTGAAATGAAAAGCTTGGCGGGGGTAGGGACGGCGAGGAGGTCATAAAGATATGCCTCACATATAAAATAAATGAAATGTCATAACTCACTGACTGCTGCACGGGTCGACTGCGTTATATGAACGAGCTGGAGACACAAATTGGACTCAGAGAAGAGACAAGGACATCGGTTACGCAGGAGAGACGGGGGGCGCTTCGTGTTGTGTACTCGTTTCTCTCGTGTGTGCAATGGTCTTTTGCGCTAAATTTGCAGTGCGGCTCACTTGCTCTTTCAGTGAGGACGCAGGCTTGGCGTCGCATGACGGCTGTTTCCCTTGCATTGTTCACCCTCTGCTAGCGAATTGCCCCCCTTGGAGCCTCGTTCTCGCGATCCACGAGGACAACTTTTTACTGCCGCTCGTGATATCGTGCTGCATTCATGGGTGCTCTTTATGCTGTCTGTGCCGTGGCCGCCTGCGGAGCTCCTTGCACACTCTGCTGCTGCAGCATAGGGTTCGCGTCGTCATCTCAACGCACCGCAAGCATTCGTCCAGTTTCTCACTTTGCCACTTGCGACAGCTGCTAAGGCCAGTGGAGTTGGAAACAACACAATGGCAGCAATAACTAGGGGCAGTCGAGTGCCAGGCTGCGGAGTTTCTTGCAACGAAGAACGGAACAGCGCTGAAAAATTGCAATAATAAGGGTGATTACTTTGATCCTTGCTTCCGTCCCTCCAGTATGTATCACTTCTTGGCATGCAGCCTCGGCGGGGTTGCAGAAGAAATCACGAGTGAGCATGACCTCCTTTTAGGGAATCGGAGGAATAAAAGGCTACGTATCTAAGATGTGACAATTCCATCGCTTCCGCCACGCAGTTGGCTTTTTCTGGACTATCGTTTTTGATGAGCACGCCGCTTAGAAATTGCGTTGCTGTTGGAAAACCTCCGGCTGCATGGGGTGTTGATGTCCACATAGTAGGACTAGGTCAACCACATGGAGAAAATGCGGCCATTGGTTTCGCTGCTAAAACTAGTTAGTCAGTGCACTCTTCAAGAAGAGAACAGCCCAGATTCATGCTATTCACTGACACTCGACTCACCTCCGGTCTCCATTCGTCAGGCTCTGCGCTGTGTAGCTAACCACGACTCCTGTGAAACATTCCATCCCCTGGCTCTCGTTGCCGCCGTTCTTTCATTCCACAGGATTCTTCCTCTCTACTCAACCGGCAGGAAAGGGCTTCGTTTTTTCTCATTCTAGATATGACATCAGTCTCACTTTCCCCGCGCACACTTCATAATGCCCTATTCTTCCTCGTTTTTGTTTCCAAGCCGCAGAAAAATTGATAGTACAAAGATGGGAGCGAGCTCAAAAAATTGGCTTATTATTGTAGATTTTTTCTATGGTGAAAATAACGAGTGGTCAACTCGCGGCTTTAACTAGAATTTAGAGTTCAAACTGCCAAATCAAGTTAGGTCAGAGCGGACGGTGATGCCATGTTGTGGTCAAACTCTGCAGCTTTGCTTGCCTCCGCCCGTAGCCAGCTTGGAGTGATATACCACTTAAAGGCGGCTATTTTTATCGCAGGAATCTTCAGGCGCCTTTACTTTTTAAGGCGAAAGCCTTTAATGTCTCATCGTTGTAAGCAGCAGTTGTCGACAGAGAATGTCACGCTTTTCAGTTGGTCGAAACGGTCGTGACGTCACAGTGCGCCAATTTCAAACGGGGCCAATTGTGCTTTGGGTAGTAACCATGCAACCAATTGAAGGGACCATATAGTGATGCTCCAAGTAAGTGGGACTGAGCTTAGTTAATTGCTTAATTACCCAATTAGCCTAATTAACTTCTCTAGTCAGGCCATATAAATAAATAAAACCTAGTAAGAAATTGGTCGAGCTCGGGAATCGAACCCCAGTCTTCGGAGTGCGAGACGAGCATGCTATCCACTTCCCCATGCCAGCTCGATGGTTTGGAATGAACAAAGGCACGTCTAGTGAATACGGTGTCTTCGCTCACTGCCATCCTCCTCCCTTCCCTTCCGGCGAGGTTTATGTGTCCACCGAGATATGAGAGAGAAATACATTTCCTTTCCTCAAAAACCAATTTGCCGACGAGCGAGGCGTAGAACCGAATGGGCGATGGTGTTCTATGGACTCCCTGGCAGCGTTGCAAGACGCTCTCGCGTTCCACTCTTAGAGGCGAAGCTTAACATCTTAACCACACATCAGTGACCACACTTTACGTCAAAAAAGTGCACCCCCCCCCCTGAATTTTGACGGGTGGCCACCGAGATATGTGAGACAGTTACTCCGTAATTTTCTTTCCTCAAATACAATTTTCATTTTCTTCATTACGGGCCATCTTCGTCTTTCTTCTTTCACTCCCACTTCCTCCGTTCCTCTACGGTGCGGTTCAGGTGTCCACCGAGATGACAGAGATTTACTGCGTCCTTTCCTTTCCTCAAAAACCGTTGCGTTGAAACGGCAAGGCATCGCGCCGAACGGGTGGTGGCGTTCCGTGGACTCCCTGGCAGCATTACAACACGCTGTCGCGTTCCACTCCTAAAGGCGAAGCTTAAGCTTAAGCTTAATTAGCAGTTAATTAGTATTCAGGCATTAATCAGTAATTAACCATTAATTAGTGATTTGTCATCACTTAGTAATTAGTACTCAATTACATGTGACGCCACCAGTGCCACAGAAGCACTGAAAGTGGTGCGGAAAACGCTTTCGCCTCTACGCACTTTAGACAGTCAAAGTGCCCCCTGAATTTTTTTTTCTGTTGCCACTATAATCGGATAAACTCAAGTCTGCAGTCAAGTTCTACCCACATTCAGGACCGCCGAACAGAATTCCTCCGTGACAGAAAGTAAACCTTAGCTAAACCTATTCATGCTACCTAAACAAGACGCTAATCACCAGTCGAAAATATAAGCTCAGTAATTTTGATAGCTCTAATTTGTTTTATACGGTCAAAGACTGAAAACTGATTTTGTTCACTGTTGTGATTGGCAAGAGGAGTCATACAGCTAAAAGGCCACGGACCGTGGCCCACTGTTTTCAACTACAGTTTTTTGTAAGTTGTATCCTACTATAGTCACCGTTTCTCGCAGTTTTTAACAGTGTTTTTCATTCATTTGCGCGATGTTTGGTAAATTCAGACTGCCAAAATTCTAATAATGACGCTGCAATCCTCAGTACTCTTACCAGCGAAAAAATCGGAGTTTGTATGTGTGATAGGTACCATCAGGTTTACTTTCCGGATGGTTCTGACAACCCCCAAAAGCTTCAAACTATATTTTGAGGAAATCTATGCATACGCTTTATCCCGTTATTCTCTGCCCAAGCGGAGGGTAGTTCTTGTTGCGTCGTTGGTAGTAGTAGTAATGAACATCTTTATAGAAGGGGTTGTGAGAGAGAATGAGGAGGAATGTTGGAAACGAGTGAGAAATATTCACGAATTGTTGTTGTAGGGGGAGCGCATATGTAATGATAGGGTTTACAGACGCCAAACACCACGAAACATGAAACACTATTATTTAAAAAAAGTACATTTTAAATTGTTCTGTCGAGTTTCTGAGCCCCGCAGCCGGGTAGAAGTTCATTTAGGAAAAGAACGTTCGATTAGCGCAAAGAAAATGCGGCCGATAAAAGTCAATAGACTGACCCTTTGAAGTCTCCATGCATGCCTTCTTTTGTTTGGTGAACACTGAGATGATTGTTGCTTGCGCCTTCTGCCTGTTTGATGCGGAAGTTTTTCAACTTACACAATTAAGTCAGTATCACCGGGGTCCCCTCAGGCATAAGGGAGGTGCCCGCCGGTGCAACTATCTGCGACGAAGCAGCCCGACGTGAGCGTGTTTTCTTCTACCCAATCGACAGCGTCGGTCTAGGAAAGCAAAATGTAGCACCAGTTCTCCTAGCGAGACTTCAGTGTCGGGGACCTGTTGGTGCTGAACGTCTGAACTGTGCTGTAATTTCCTCGCACTCTGCAGACTGCGTACAGACTCCTCATTTGCATGTTGTTCTGTCATTGCCTGTCGTGAGCAGCTGCCGGAAGTTCAGTGCAGTAGCGAGATTCGTGCTGCCCTTGAAGGTGGCCTGCGAGGTCTACCAGGTGCGGTTGCAATGCAGGAAGAAGAAAAAGCACGTTTGTCGGGACTCCTTCCGCCATGCCTTCCCCATCGTGGCTCTGGTCTGATTATCCATAAGTGGAAAATTGCTGAGCCTGCATTTTCGTGGGTGCAGAAAGAACAGTGCAAGCATTTAGCTAGGGCTTGGTCATTGCCAGCAATTTGGGCAAGCGCTTTTATTTCCCTTGGCTACCGTCTTGTGGCGCACGGGTAGTACGCATGGCTAGTGAGAACATCCGTGAAGTAAGTAATAAAGAGAATGACTTAGTGGCTTCCGAACAACATGCGATAAGCTACTAGCTTTAGTGGCGCTGCCTGTGCGCTGTCTCGACTTCCTGGTAATGTGTTGCACCCGAGACGAAGGCAGAGAGCGAAATTTGCTCAGGCGCATATGCAATCTTTGCGGGCGGTGACATCACGAAACTCTTCCGAGGCCCAAGCCTCTGGGCCAGCTGTAGGAGCCGCAGAAGTCACGACAGTTGCATACAGAATGTTCCCAGCCTTGACGCCGGTCGAACGGCCTGCACGGATGGATCGCGATCGATCGTTGGGTGTTTTCTTTTTTTTCTCCAAGCCTGGCCTTTCTTCTTGCACAGCATTTTTATGTGTACCGGCGCGTGAAGTGAGCCAGGAGGGAGAGGTTTATTCAGAGAGGACGGCGGAGACGTCAGTCGGTCGGATCATTATCTGGCCTGCTACTATGCACTGGTGAAGGGGAAGAAGAGAAGAACGAGGGCGTCGAACACAAAGGATGGACCTTTGTACCATCAAATAATAGAAAGGACTGCAGTTCTCATTCGTTTCCGCTGAATCTCTCTTCTTGAGATGCCCGTAAAATCCATCCGAAAAATTCAGGGGGCATTTTGGCTCTTTAAAATGCTGCAAGGCGAAAGCGTTTCCTGGCGCACTGTTTGTTTTTTATTTAATTTTTATTTTTCATATTTTTTGCTCGCTTTCTTATATTTATTGTTTTTTTTATTTTCATATCCTATTTTCATTTGTTTTTATTTTTGTTTATTTTTTATTTTTATTTCTTATTTCTCCTTTCTTTCGCTGTATTCATTTTATTTTATTGATTAAACCCATGCATTCACTAGATGCGCCTTTATTCTTGCTCGAAGCTTGAGCCTTCGTGGCGGAGTGGTAGCGTCTCCGCTTCAAATGCGAAAGGCTCTGGTTCGATTTCCAGTTTCTTTTGAAGCAGTGACGCAGAAAGGCGTACAAATCTGCTGACGCGTCTATCGACGCGACTGCCGACGCCTCTGTCGACACGGCTGCCGACAGCGTCTGTCGACACCGCTGCCGACAGCGTCTACTAACTACAGTATGAGTCATTAAAGGATTTCGCCTTAATATTATTCGTGGCTTCGGAATACGTCTTGATACAGCGGATAAGCGACAGCAGCATCTTCTCCGCACCAGAATCCGAAAACCACGCCGCCACTCGCTTTAACGTGGACTTGGCAAAGGTGCACAAGTCCCTGCTAGCTCAGGACTGAACTGGCGTACGTTTTCTCTGGGCTGAAGGTGAGTGGCTCAGTGGTTATGGTGCTCAGCTGATGACCCGAAAGACGCGGGTTCAATCTCGGCCGCGGCGGTTGAATTTCTTTGGAGGAGAAATTCTAGAGGGCCGTGTACTGTGCGATGTCAGTGCAGGTTAAAGAACCCCAGGTGGTCGAAATTTCGGGAGCCCTTCACTACGGCGTCTCCCATAGCCTTAGTCGCTTTGGAGCGTTAAACCCCATAAACCAACCAACCAACCAACACAACCAACACAACCAACACAACCAACACAACCAACCAACCAAAACAACCAACACAACCAACACAACCAACACAACCAACCAACCAACCAACACAATCAACACAACCAACCAACCAACCAACACAACCAACACAACCAACACAACCAACCAACCAACCAACCCAACCAACCAACCAACCAACCAACCCAACCAACCAACCCAACCAACAAACCCAACCAACAACCCAACCCAACCAACCAACCCAACCCAACCAACCAACCCAACCAACCCAACCAACCCAATTAACCCAACCCAACCAACCAACCAACAACCAACCAACCAACAACCAACCAACCAACCAACCCAACCAACCCAACCAACCAACAAACCCTACCAACCAACCAACCCAACCAACCTACCAACCCAACCAACCAACCCAACCAACACAACCAACCGTACCAACCCAACCAACACAACCAACCCAACCAACACAACCAACACAACCAACACAACCAACCAACCAACACAACCAACATACCAACACAACCAACCAACCAACACAACCAGCACAACCAGCACAACCAACACAAAAAACACATCCAACACAACCAACACAACCAACCAACCAACCAACACAACCAACACAACCAACCAACACAACCAACACAACCAACACAACCAACCAACCAACCAACACAACCAACACAACCAACACAACCAACCAACCAACACAACCAACACAACCAACCAACCAACAGAACCAACACAACCAACACAACCAACACAACCAACCAACCAACACAACCAACACAACCAACCAACCAACCAACACAACCAACACAACCAACACAACCAACCAACCAACACAATCAACACAACCAACACCACTCACACAACCAACCAACACAACCAACACAACCAACCAACACAACCAACACAACCAACACAACCAACCAACCAACACAACCAACCAACCAACACAACCAACCAACCAACACAACCAACACAACCAACACAGCCAACACAACCAACGCAACCAACCAACCAAAACAACCAACCCAACCAACCAGCCAACCCAACCAACTCAACCAACCCAACCAACCCAACCAACCAACAGAACCAACACAACCAACACAACCACCCAACCAACCAACCAACCCAACCAACTAACCCAACCAACCAACCCAACCAACCCAACCAACACAACCAACACAACCAACCCAACCAACCAACACAACCAACCAACACAACCAACACAACGAACCAACCAACCAACCAACACAACCAACACAACCAACACAACCAACCAACACAACCAACACAACCAACACAACCAACCAACCCAACCAACCCAACCAACCAACCCAACACAACCAACACAACCAACCAACCAACACAACCAACCAACCAACACAACCAACACAACCAACACAACCAACACAACCAACCAACCAACACAACCAACGCAACCAACGAACCAACCAACCAACCAACACAACCAACACAACCAACACAACCAACCAACCAACCAACACAACCAACACAACCAACACAATCAACACAACCAACCAACCAACCAACCAACCAACCAACACAACCAACACAACCAAACAACCAACACAACCAACCAACCAACACAACCAACACAACCAACCAACCAACACAACCAACACAACCAACACCACCAACCAACCAACACAACCAACACAACCAACCAACCAACACAACCAACACAACCAACACAACCAACCAACCAACCCAACCATCCAACCAACCAACCAACCCAACCAACCAACCAACCAACCCAACCAACCCAACCAACACAACCAACCCAACCAACACAACCAACCCAACCAACACAACCAACCCAACCAACACAACCAACACCACCAACACAACCAACACAACCAACCAACCAACACAACCAACACAACCAACCAACCAGCACAACCAACCAACCAACACAACCAAACCAACACAACCAACCAACCAACCAACCAACACAACCAACCAACACAACCAACACAACGAACCAACCAACCAACCAACACAACCAACACAACCAACACAACCAACCAACACAACCAACACAACCAACACAACCAACCAACCCAACCAACCCAACCAACCAACCCAACCCAACCAACCAACCAACCAACCCAACCCAACCCAACCAACCAACCAATCCAACCAACCCAATCAACACAACCAACCCAACCAACACAACCAACCCAACCAACACAACCAACCCAACCAACACAACCAACCCAACCAACACAACCAACCCAACCAACACAACCAACACAACCAACCAACCAACACAACCAACCAACGAACACAACCAACACAACCAACACAACCAACACAACCAACACAACCAACACAACCAACCCAACCAACCAACCCAACCAACCCAACCAACCAACCCAACCAACCCAACCAACACAACCAACACAACCAACACAACCAACACAACCAACACCACCAACACAACCAACAAAACCAACACAACTAACACAACCAACCAACCAACACAACCAACCAACCAACACAACCAACCAACCAACACAACCAACCAACACAACCAACCAACCAAACAACCAACCACACAACCAACCAACACAACCAACCAACCAACACAACCAACCAACACAACCAACCCAACCAACCAACCCAACCAACCAACCCAACCAACCAACCCAACCAACCAACCCAACCAACCAACCAACCAACCCAACCAACCAACAAACCCAACCAACCAACACAACCAACACAACCAACCCAACCAACCCAACCAACACAACCAACCCAACCAACACAACCAACACAACCAACCAACCAACACAACCAACCAACCAACACAACCAACCAACAAGCACAACCAACCAACCAACACAACCAACCAACCAACACAATCAACCAACCAACACAACCAACCAACCAACCAACACAACCAACACAACCAACACAACCAACACAACCAACACAACCAACACAACCAACACAACCAACCAACCAACACAACCAACACAACCAACACAACCAACCAACACAACCAACACAACCAACCAACCAACACAACCAACACAACCAACACAACCAACACAACCAACCAACCAACCCAACCAACACAACCAACCCAACCAACACAACCAACCCAACCAACACAAGCAACCCAACTAACACAACCAACACAACCAACACCACCAACACAACCAACACAACCAACCAACCAACACAACCAACCAACCAACACAACCAACCAACACAACCAACACAACCAACCAACCAACCAACACAACCAACACAACCGACCAACCAACACAACCAACACAACCAACACAACCAACCAACCAACCAACACAACCAACACAACCAACACAACCAACCAACCAACCAACCCAACCAACCAACCCAACCCAACCAACCAACCCAACCAACCAACCAACCAACCCAACCCAACCAACCAACCAACCCAACCCAACCAACCCAACCAACCCAACCAACACAACCAACACAACCAACACAACCAACACAACCAACACAACCAACCAACACAACCAACACAACCAACACATCCAACCAACCAACCAACACAACCAATACAACCAACACAACCAACACAACCAACACAACCAACCAACCAACCAACACAACCAACACAACCAACACAACCAACCAATCAACCAACCCAACCAACCAACCCAACCAACCAACCCAACCAACAAACCAACCCAACCAACCCAACCCAACCAACCAACCAACTACCAACCAACCAACAACCAACACACCAACCAACCCAACCAACCAACCTAACCACCCAACCCAACCAACCAACCCAACCAACCAACCAACCCAACCAACCAACAAACCCAACCAACCAACCCAACCAACCAACCCAACCAACCCAAACAACCCAATTAACCCAACCCAACCAACCAACACAACCAACACAACCAACCAAACAACCAACCCAACCAACCAACCCAACCAAACAACCCAACACAACCAACCAACCCAACCAACCAACCAACCCAACCAACACAACCAACCCAACCAACACAACCAACACAACCAACCAACAACACAACCAACACAACCAACACAACCAACCAACCAACCAACCAACACAACCAACACAACCAACACAACCAACAACACCAACACAACCAACACAACCAACCCAACCAACACAACCAACCGAACCAACACAACCAACCCAACCAACACAACCAACACAACCAACCAACCCAACCAACCAACCAACCAACCCAACCCAACCAACCAACCAACCAACCCAACCCAACCAACCCAACCAACCCAACCAACAAAACCAACACAACCAACACAACCAACACAACCAACCAACACAACCAACACAACCAACACATCCAACCAACCAACCAACACAACCAATACAACCAACACAACCAACACAACCAACCAACCAACACAACCAACCCAACCAACACAACCAACCCAACCAACCCAACCAACACAACCAACACAACCAACCAACCAACACAACCAACACAACCAACCAACACAGCCAACCAACCAACACAACCAACACAACCAACCAACACAACGAACCAACCAACACAACCAACACAACCAACACAACCAACCAACCAACCAACACAACCAACACAACCAACACAACCAACCAACCAACACAACCAACACAACCAACACAGCCAACCAACCGACACAACCAACACAACCAACCAACAGAACCAACACAACCAACACAACCACCCAACCAACCAACCAACCCAACCAACTAACCCAACCAACCAACCCAACCAACCCAACCAACACAACCAACACAACCAACACAACCAACCAACCAACCCAACCAACACAACCAACCCAACCAACACAACCAACCCAACCAACACAAGCAACCCAACTAACACAACCAACACAACCAACACCACCAACACAACCAACACCACCAACACAACCAACACAACCAACCAACCAACACAACCAACCAACCAACACAACCAACCAACACAACCAACACAACCAACACAACCAACCAACCAACCAACACAACCAACACAACCGACCAACCAACACAACCAACACAACCAACACAACCAACCAACCAACCAACCAACACAACCAACACAACCAACACAACCAACCAACCAACCCAACCAACCAACCAACCAACCAACCCAACCCAACCCAACCAACCAACCAACCCAACCCAACCAACCCAACCAACCCAACCAACACAACCAACACAACCAACACAACCAACACAACCAACCAACACAACCAACACAACCAACACAACCAACACATCCAACCAACCAACCCAGCCAACCCAACCAACACAACCAACCCAACCAACACAACCAACCCATCCAACACAACCAACACAACCAACCAACAACACAACCAACACAACCAACACAACCAACCAACCAACCAACCAACCAACACAACCAACACAACCAACACAACCAACCCAACCAACCCAACCAACCCAACCAACACAACCAACACAACCAACACAACCAACACAACCAACCAACACAACCAACACAACCAACACATCCAACCAACCCAACCAACCCAGCCAACCCAACCAACACAACCAACCCAACCAACACAACCAACCCAACCAACACAACCAACACAACCAACCAACAACACAACCAACACAACCAACACAACCAACCAACCAACCAACCAACACAACCAACACAACCAACACAACCAACAACACCAACACAACCAACACAACCAACCCAACCAACACAACCAACCGAACCAACACAACCAACCCAACCAACACAACCAACCCAACCAACACAACCAACACAACCAACACAACCAACCAACCCAACCAACCAACCAACCAACCCAACCCAACCAACCAACCAACCAACCCAACCCAACCAACCCAACCAACCCAACCAACCCAACCAACAAAACCAACACAACCAACACAACCAACACAACCAACCAACACAACCAACACAACCAACACATCCAACCAACCAACCAACACAACCAATACAACCAACACAACCTACACAACCAACACAACCAACCAACCAACACAACCAACCCAACCAACACAACCAACCCAACCAACCCAACCAACACAACCAACACAACCAACCAACCAACACAACCAACACAACCAACCAACACAGCCAACCAACCAACACAACCAACACAACCAACCAACACAACGAACCAACCAACACAACCAACACAACCAACACAACCAACCAACCAACCAACACAACCAACACAACCAACACAACCAACCAACCAACACAACCAACACAACCAACACAGCCAACCAACCGACACAACCAACACAACCAACCAACAGAACCAACACAACCAACACAACCACCCAACCAACCAACCAACCCAACCAACTAACCCAACCAACCAACCCAACCAACCCAACCAACACAACCAACACAACCAACACAACCAACCAACCAACCCAACCAACACAACCAACCCAACCAACACAACCAACCCAACCAGCACAAGCAACCCAACTAACACAACCAACACAACCAACACCACCAACACAACCAACACCACCAACACAACCAACACAACCAACCAACCAACACAACCAACCAACCAACACAACCAACCAACACAACCAACACAACCAACACAACCAACCAACCAACACAACCAACACAACCGACCAACCAACACAACCAACACAACCAACACAACCAACCAACCAACCAACCAACACAACCAACACAACCAACACAACCAACCAACCAACCCAACCAACCAACCAACCCAACCAACCAACCCAACCCAACCAACCAACCCAACCAACCAACCAACCAACCCAACCCAACCAACCAACCCAACCCAACCCAACCAACCCAACCAACCCAACCAACCCAACCAACACAACCAACACAACCAACACAACCAACACAACCAACCAACACAACCAACACAACCAACACAACCAACACATCCAACCAACCAACCAACACAACCAATACAACCAACACAACCAACACAACCAACACAACCAACACAACAAACCCAAACAACCCAACCAACACAACCAACACAACCAACCAACCAACACAACCAACACAGCCAACCAACCAACACAACCAACACAACCAACCAACCAACACAACCAACCAACCAACCAACACAACCAACACAACCAACCAACCAACCAACACAACCAACACGACCAACACAACCAACACAACCAACCAACCAACACAACCAGCACAACCAACACAACCAACCAACCAACACAACCAACACAACCAACCAACAGAACCAACACAACCAACACAACCACCCAACCAACCAACCAACCCAACCAACTAACCCAACCAACCAACCCAACCAACCCAACCAACCCAACCAACACAACCAACCCAACCAGCACAACCAACACAACCAACACAACCAACACAACCAACACAACCAACCAACCAACCAACACAACCAACACAACCGACCAACCAACACAACCAACACAACCAACACAACCAACCAACCAACCAACACAACCAACACAACCAACACAACCAACACAACCAACCAACCAACCCAACCAACCAACCAACCCAACCAACCAACCCAACCCAACCAACCAACCAACCAACCCAACCAACCAACCAACCAACCAACCAACCCAACCCAACCAACCAACCAACCCAACCCAACCAACCCAACCAACCCAACCAACACAACCAACACAACCAACACAACCAACACAACCAACCAACACAACCAACACAACCAACACAACCAACACATCCAACCAACCAACCAACACAACCAATACAACCAACACAACCAACACAACCAACCAACCAACCAACACAACCAACCCAACCAACACAACCAACCCAACCAACCCAACCAACACAACCAACACAACCAACCAACCAACACAACCAACACAACCAACCAACCAACACAGCCAACCAACCAACACAACCAACACAACCAACCAACCAACACAACCAACACAACCAACACAACCAACCAACCAACACAACCAACACAACCAACACAACCAACCAACCAACACAACCAACACAACCAACACAACCAACCAACCAACACAACCAACCAACCCAACCAACTAACCCAACCAACCAACCCAACCAACCTAACCAACACAACCAACACAACCAACCCAACCAGCACAACCAACACAACCAACACAACCAACCAACCAACACAACCAACACAACCAACCAACACAACCAACCAACCAACCAACACAACCAACCAACCAACACAACCAACACAACCAACACAACCAACACAACCAACCAACCAACACAACCAACACAACCAACGAACCAACCAACCAACCAACACAACCAACACAACCAACACAACCACCACAACCAACCAACCAACCAACACAACCAACACAATCAACACAACCAACCAACCAACCAACCAACCAACACAACCAACACAACCAACCAACCAACCAACCAACCCAACCCAACCAACCAACCAACCCAACCCAACCAACCCAACCAACCCAACCAACACAACCAACACAACCAACCAACACAACCAACACATCCAACACATCCAACCAACCAACCAACACAACCAACACAACCAATACAACCAACACAACCAACACAACCAACACAACCAACCAACCAACCAACCAACACAACCAACCCAACCAACCCAACCAACCCAACCAACCCAACCAACACAACCAACACAACCAACCAACCAACACAACCAACACAACCAACCAACCAACACAGCCAACCAACCAACACAACCAACACAACCAACCAACCAACCCAACCAACACAACCAACACAACCAACCCAACCAGCACAACCAACACAACCAACACAACCAACACAACCAACACAACCAACCAACCAACCAACACAACCAACACAACCGACCAACCAACACAACCAACACAACCAACACAACCAACCAACCAACCAACCAACCAACACAACCAACACAACCAACACAACCAACCAACCAACCCAACCAACCAAGCCAACCCAACCAACCAACCCAACCAACCAACCAACCAACCCAACCCAACCCAACCAACCAACCAACCAACCCAACCCAACCAACCCAACCAACACAACCAACACAACCAACACAACCAACACAACCAACCAACACAACCAACACAACCAACACATCCAACCAACCAACCAACACAACCAATACAACCAACACAACCAACACAACCAACACAACCAACCAACCAACCAACACAACCAACCCAACCAACACAACCAACCCAACCAACCCAACGAACACAACCAACACAACCAACCAACACAACCAACACAACCAACCAACCAACACAACCAACACAACCAACCAACCAACACAACCAACCAACACAACCAACACAACCAACACAACCAACCAACCAACCAACACAACCAACACAACCAACACAACCAACACAACCAACCAACCAACACAACCAACACAACCAACACAACCAACCAACCAACACAACCAACACAACCAACACAACCAACCAACAGAACCAACACAACCAACACAACCACCCAACCAACCAACCAACCCAACCAACTAACCCAACCAACCAACCCAACCAACACAACCAACACAACCAACCCAACCAGCACAACCAACACAACCAACCAACCAACACAACCAACCAACCAACCAACACAACCAACACAACCAACCAACCAACACAACCAACCAACCAACACAACCAACACAACCAACACAACCAACCAACCAACACAACCAACACAACCAACGAACCAACCAACCAACCAACACAACCAACACAACCAACACAACCAACACAACCAACCAACCAACCAACACAACCAACACAATCAACACAACCAACCAACCAACCAACCAACCAACCAACACAACCAACACAACCAAACAACCAACACAACCAACCAACCAACACAACCAACACAACCAACCAACCAACACAACCAACACAACCAACACAACCAACACCACCAACCAACCAACACAACCAACACAACCAACCAACCAACACAACCAACACAACCAACACAACCAACCAACCAACCCAACCATCCAACCAACCAACCAACCCAACCAACCAACCAACCCAACCAACCCAACCAACACAACCAACCCAACCAACACAACCAACCCAACCAACACAACCAACCCAACCAACACAACCAACACCACCAACACAACCAACACAACCAACCAACCAACACAACCAACACAACCAACCAACCAGCACAACCAACCAACCAACACAACCAAACCAACACAACCAACCAACCAACCAACACAACCAACCAACACAACCAACACAACCAACCAACCAACCAACACAACCAACACAACCAACCAACACAACCAACACAACCAACACAACCAACCAACCCAACCAACCCAACCAACCAACCCAACCCAACCAACCAATCCAACCAACCCAACCAACACAACCAACCCAACCAACACAACCAACCCAACCAACACAACCAACCCAACCAACACAACCAACCCAACCAACACAACCAACACAACCAACCAACCAACACAACCAACACAACCAACCAACCAACACAACCAACACAACCAGCACAACCAACACAACCAACACAACCAACACAACCAACACAACCAACACAACCAACCAACCAACCAACCCAACCAACCAACCCAACCAACCCAACCAACCAACCCAACCAACACAACCAACACAACCAACACAACCAACACCACCAACACAACCAACAAAACCAACACAACTAACACAACCAACCAACCAACACAACCAACCAACCAACACAACCAACCAACCAACACAACCAACCAACACAACCAACCAACCAACACAACCAACCACACAACCAACCAACACAACCAACCAACCAACACAACCAACCAACACAACAAACACAACCAACCAACCCAACCAACCAACCCAACCAACCAACAAACCCAACCAACCAACACAACCAACACAACCAACCCAACCAACCCAACCAACACAACCAACCCAACCAACACAACCAACACAACCAACCAACCAACACAACCAACCAACCAACACAACCAACCAACAAACACAACCAACCAACCAACACAACCAACCAACCAACACAATCAACCAACCAACACAACCAACCAACCAACACAACCAACACAACCAACACAACCAACACAACCAACCAACCAACACAACCAACACAACCAACCAACCAACCAACACAACCAACACAACCAACACAACCAACACAACCAACCAACACAACCAACACAACCAACACAACCAACACAACCAACACAACCAACACAACCAACACAACCAACCAACCAACCAACCCAACCAACACAACCAACCCAACCAACACAACCAACCCAACCAACACAAGCAACCCAACTAACACAACCAACACAACCAACACCACCAACACAACCAACACCACCAACACAACCAACACAACCAACCAACCAACACAACCAACCAACACAACCAACACAACCAACACAACCAACCAACCAACACAACCAACCCAACCAGCACAACCAACACAACCAACACAACCAACCAACCAACACAACCAACCAACCAACCAACACAACCAACACAACCAACCAACCAACACAACCAACCAACCAACACAACCAACACAACCAACACAACCAACCAACACAACCAACACAACCAATGAACCAACCAACCAACACAACCAACACAACCAACACAACCAACCAACCAACCAACACAACCAACACAATCAACACAACCAACCAACCAACCAACCAACACAACCAACACAACCAAACAACCAACACAACCAACCAACCAACACAACCAACACAACCAACCAACACAACCAACACAACCAACACCACCAACCAACCAACACAACCAACACAACCAACCAACCAACACAACCAAGACAACCAACACAACCAACCAACCAACCCAACCATCCAACCAACCAACCAACCCAACCAACCAACCAACCCAACCAACCCAACCAACACAACCAACCCAACCAACACAACCAACCCAACCAACACAACCAACCCAACCAACACAACCAACACCACCAACACAACCAACACAACCAACCAACCAACACAACCAACACAACCAACCAACCAGCACAACCAACCAACCAACACAACCAAACCAACACAACCAACCAACCAACCAACCAACACAACCAACCAACACAACCAACACAACGAACCAACCAACCAACCAACACAACCAACACAACCAACACAACACAACCAACACAACCAACACAACCAACACAACCAACCAACCCAACCAACCCAACCAACCAACCCAACCCAACCAACCAACCCAACCCAACCAACCAATCCAACCAACCCAACCAACACAACCAACCCAACCAACACAACCAACCCAACCAACACAACCAACCAACCAACACAACCAACACAACCAACCAACCAACACAACCAACACAACCAACACAACCAGCACAACCAACACAACCAACACAACCAACACAACCAACACAACCAACACAACCAACCAACCAACCCAACCAACCAACCCAACCAACCCAACCAACCAACCCAACCAACACAACCAACACAACCAACACAACCAACACCACCAACACAACCAACAAAACCAACACAACTAACACAACCAACCAACCAACACAACCAACCAACCAACCAACCAACACAACCAACCAACCAACACAACCAACCAACACAACCAACCAACCAACACAACCAACCACACAACCAACCAACACAACCAACCAACCAACACAACCAACCAACACAACCAACACAACCAACCAACACAACCAACCAACCAACACAACCAACCAACACAACCAACACAACCAACCAACCCAACCAACCAACCCAACCAACCAACCCAACCAACCAACCCAACCAACCAACCAACCCAACCAACAAACCCAACCAACCAACACAACCAACACAACCAACCCAACCAACCCAACCAACACAACCAACCCAACCAACACAACCAACACAACCAACCAACCAACACAACCAACCAACCAACACAACCAACCAACAAACACAACCAACCAACCAACACAACCAACCAACCAACACAATCAACCAACCAACACAACCAACCAACCAACACAACCAACACAACCAACACAACCAACACAACCAACACAACCAACCAACACAACCAACACAACCAACCAACCAACCAACACAACCAACACAACCAACACAACCAACACAACCAACCAACCAACCAACACAACCAACACAACCAACACAACCAACCAACCAACACAACCAACACAACCAACCAACCAACACAACCAACACAACCAACACAACCAACACAACCAACACAACCAACCAACCAACCAACCCAACCAACACAACCAACCCAACCAACACAACCAACCCAACCAACACAAGCAACCCAACTAACACAACCAACACAACCAACACCACCAACACAACCAACACCACCAACACAACCAACACAACCAACCAACCAACACAACCAACCAACACAACCAACACAACCAACACAACCAACCAACCAACACAACCAACACAACCGACCAACCAACACAACCAACACAACCAACACAACCAACCAACCAACCAACACAACCAACACAACCAACACAACCAACACAACCAACCAACCAACCCAACCAACCAACCCAACCAACCAACCAACCCAACCCAACCAACCAACCCAACCAACCAACCAACCAACCCAACCCAACCAACCAACCAACCCAACCCAACCAACCCAACCAACACAACCAACACAACCAACACAACCAACCAACACAACCAACACAACCAACACATCCAACCAACCAACCAACACAACCAATACAACCAACACAACCAACACAACCAACACAACCAACCAACCAACCAACACAACCAACACAACCAACACAACCAACCAATCAACCAACCAACCCAACCAACCAACCAACCAACCCAACCAACCCAACCAACAAACCAACCCAACCAACCCAATCCAACCAACCAACCAACTACCAACCAACCCAACCAACCAACCCAACCACCCAACCCAACCAACCAACCAACCCAACCAACCAACCAACCCAACCAACCAACAAACCCAACCAACCAACCCAACCAACCAACACAACCCACCCAACCAACCAACCCAACCAACCCAAACAACCCAATTAACCCAACCCAACCAACCAACCAACACAACCAACACAACCAACCAACCAAACAACCAACCCAACCAACCAACCCAACCAAACAACCCAACACAACCAACCAACCCAACCAACCAACCCAACCCAACCAACCAACCCAACCAACCCAACCAACCCAGCCAACCCAACCAACCCAACCAACACAACCAACCCAACCAACACAACCAACCCAACCAACACAACCAACACAACCAACCAACCAACACAACCAACACAACCAACCAACAACACAACCAACACAACCAACACAACCAACCAACCAACCAACACAACCAACACAACCAACACAACCAACAACACCAACACAACCAACACAACCAACCAACCAACCAACCCAACCACCCAACCAACCAACCAACCCAACCAACACAACCAACCCAACCAACACAACCAACCCAACCAACACAACCAACACAACCAACACAACCAACACAACCAACCAACCAACACAACCAACACAACCAACACAACCTGCACAACCAACACAACCAACACAACCAACACAACCAACCAACCAACCAACCCAACCAACCCAACCAACCAACCCAACCAACCCAACCAACCAACCCAACCAACACAACCAACACAACCAACACAACCAACCCAACCAACACAACCAACACAACCAACACCACCAACACAACCAACAAAACCAACACAACCAACCAACCAACACAACCAACCAACCAACCAACACAACCAACCAACAAACACAACCAATCAACACAACCAACCAACACAACCAACCAACCAACCAACACAACCAACCAAGACAACCATCCAACCAACACAACCAACCAACCAACCAACACAACCAACACAACCAACACAACCAACCAACCAACCCAACCCAACCAACCAACCCAACCAACCAACCAACCCAACCAACCCAACCCAACCAACCAACCCAACCAACCCAATTAACCCAACCAACCAACCAACAACCAACCAACCAACCAACCAACCAACCCAACCAACCAACCAACCCAACCAACCAACCAACCAACCCAACCAACCAACCAACCCAACCAACCAACAAACCCAACCAACCAACACAACCAACACAACCAACACAACCAACACAACCAACCAACCAACACAACAAACCAACCAACCAACACAACCAGCACAACCAACACAACCAATACAACCAACACAACCAACACAACCAACACAACCAACCAACCAACCCAACCAACCCAACCAACACAACCAACACAACCAACACAACCAACACAACCAACACCACCAACACAACCAACAAAACCAACACAACTAACACAACCAACCAACCAACACAACCAACACAACCAACCAACCAACACAACCAACCACACAACCAACCAACACAACCAATCAACCAACACAACCAACACAACCAACACAACCAACCAACCCAACCAACAAACCCAACCAACCAACCCAACCAACCAACCCAACCAACCAACCCAACCAACCAACAAACCCAGCCAACCAACCAACACAACCAACACAATCAACCCAACCAACCCAACCAACACAACCAACACCACCAACACAACCAACCAACCAACACAGCCAACCAACAAACACAACCAACCAACCAACACAATCAACCAACCAACACAACCAACCAACCAACACAACCAACACAACCAACACAACCAACACAACCAACCAACCAACACAACCAACACAACCAACACAACCAACCAACCAACACAACCAACACAACCAACCAACCAACCAACACAACCAACACAACCAACACAACCAACCAACCAACACAACCAACACAACCAACACAACCAACCAACACAACCAACACAACCAACACAACCAACCAACCAACCAACACAACCAACACAACCAACACAACCAACCAACCAACACAACCAACACAACCAACACAACCAACACAACCAACCCAACCAACACAACCAACACAACCAACACAACCAACCCAACCAACACAACCAACACAACCAACACCACCAACACAACCAACACCACCAACACAACCAACACAACCAACACAACCACCACAACCATCTAACCAACACAACCAACCAACCAACACAACCAACCAACACAACCAACCAACCAACACAACCAACCAACACAACCAACACAACCAACCAACCAACACAACCAACACAATTAACACAACCAACCAACCAACACAACCAACACAAGCAACACAACCAACCAACCAACCAACACAACCAACACAACCAACACAACCAACACAACCAACCAACCAACCCAACCAACCAACCAATCCAACCAACCAACCCAACCCAACCAACCAACAAAACCAACCCACCAACCAACCCAACCAACACAACCAACCCAACCAACACAACCAACACAACCAACACAACCAACCAACCAACCAACACAACCAACACAACCAACACAACCAACACAACCAACCAACCAACCAACACAACCAACACAACCAACACAACCAACCAATCAACCAACCCAACCAACCCAACCAACCAACCAACCCAACCAACCAACCCAACCAACCAACCAACCCAACCCAACCCAACCAACCAACCAACTACCAACCAACCAACAACCAACCAACCAACCAACCCAACCAACCAACCAACCAACCAGCCAACCCAACCAACCAACCCAACCAACCAACCAACCCAACCAACCAACAAACCCAACCAACCAACCCAACCAACCAACCCAACCAACCAACCAACACAACCAACCCAACCAACCAACCCAACCCAACCAACACAACCAACACAACCAACACAACCAACCAACCAACCAACGCAACCAACTAACCAACACAACCAACCAACCAACCAAACAACCAACCAACCAACACAACCAACCAACCAACACAACCAACACAACCAACACAACCAACACAACACAACCAACACAAGCAACACAACCAACCAACACAACCAACCAACCAACACAACCAACCAACCAACCAACCCAACCAACCAACCAACCCAACCAACCAACCCAACCAACCAACAAACCCAACCAACCAACCCAACCAACCAACAAACCCAACCAACCAACCCAACCAACCCAAAACACCCAACCAACCCAACCAACCCAACCAACCCAACCAACACAACCAACCCAACCAACACAACCAACCCAACCAACACAACCAACACAACCAACCCAACCAACACAACCAACCCAACCAACATAACCAACCCAAACAACACAACCAACCCAACCAACACAACCAACCCAACCAACACAACCAACACAACCAACACAACCAACCAACCAACACAACCAACACAACCAACCAACCAACACAACCAACCAACACAACCAACCAACCAACACAACTAACCAACACAACCAACACAACCAACCAACACAACCAACACAACCAACACAACCAACACAACCAACCAACCAACCAACACAACCAACACAACCAACACAACCAGCACAACCAACCAACCAACACAACCAACAGAACCAACAAACCAACCAACACAACCAACACAACCAACACAACCAACCAACCAACACAACCAAGACAACCAACACAACCAACCAACCAACCCAACCATCCAACCAACCAACCAACCCAACCAACCAACCAACCCAACCAACCCAACCAACACAACCAACCCAACCAACACAACCAACCCAACCAACACAACCAACCCAACCAACACAACCAACACCACCAACACAACCAACACAACCAACCAACCAACACAACCAACACAACCAACCAACCAGCACAACCAACCAACCAACACAACCAAACCAACACAACCAACCAACCAACCAACCAACACAACCAACCAACACAACCAACACAACGAACCAACCAACCAACCAACACAACCAACACAACCAACACAACACAACCAACACAACCAACACAACCAACACAACCAACCAACCCAACCAACCCAACCAACCAACCCAACCCAACCAACCAACCCAACCCAACCAACCAATCCAACCAACCCAACCAACACAACCAACCCAACCAACACAACCAACCCAACCAACACAACCAACCAACCAACACAACCAACACAACCAACCAACCAACACAACCAACACAACCAACACAACCAGCACAACCAACACAACCAACACAACCAACACAACCAACACAACCAACACAACCAACCAACCAACCCAACCAACCAACCCAACCAACCCAACCAACCAACCCAACCAACACAACCAACACAACCAACACAACCAACACCACCAACACAACCAACAAAACCAACACAACTAACACAACCAACCAACCAACACAACCAACCAACCAACCAACCAACACAACCAACCAACCAACACAACCAACCAACACAACCAACCAACCAACACAACCAACCACACAACCAACCAACACAACCAACCAACCAACACAACCAACCAACACAACCAACACAACCAACCAACACAACCAACCAACCAACACAACCAACCAACACAACCAACACAACCAACCAACCCAACCAACCAACCCAACCAACCAACCCAACCAACCAACCCAACCAACCAACCAACCCAACCAACCAACAAACCCAACCAACCAACACAACCAACACAACCAACCCAACCAACCCAACCAACACAACCAACCCAACCAACACAACCAACACAACCAACCAACCAACACAACCAACCAACCAACACAACCAACCAACAAACACAACCAACCAACCAACACAACCAACCAACCAACACAATCAACCAACCAACACAACCAACCAACCAACACAACCAACACAACCAACACAACCAACACAACCAACCAACACAACCAACACAACCAACCAACCAACCAACACAACCAACACAACCAACACAACCAACACAACCAACCAACCAACCAACACAACCAACACAACCAACACAACCAACCAACCAACACAACCAACACAACCAACCAACCAACACAACCAACACAACCAACACAACCAACACAACCAACACAACCAACCAACCAACCAACCCAACCAACACAACCAACCCAACCAACACAACCAACCCAACCAACACAAGCAACCCAACTAACACAACCAACACAACCAACACCACCAACACAACCAACACCACCAACACAACCAACACAACCAACCAACCAACACAACCAACCAACACAACCAACACAACCAACACAACCAACCAACCAACACAACCAACACAACCGACCAACCAACACAACCAACACAACCAACACAACCAACCAACCAACCAACACAACCAACACAACCAACACAACCAACACAACCAACCAACCAACCCAACCAACCAACCCAACCAACCAACCAACCCAACCCAACCAACCAACCCAACCAACCAACCAACCAACCCAACCCAACCAACCAACCAACCCAACCCAACCAACCCAACCAACACAACCAACACAACCAACACAACCAACCAACACAACCAACACAACCAACACATCCAACCAACCAACCAACACAACCAATACAACCAACACAACCAACACAACCAACACAACCAACCAACCAACCAACACAACCAACACAACCAACACAACCAACCAATCAACCAACCAACCCAACCAACCAACCAACCAACCCAACCAACCCAACCAACAAACCAACCCAACCAACCCAATCCAACCAACCAACCAACTACCAACCAACCCAACCAACCAACCCAACCACCCAACCCAACCAACCAACCAACCCAACCAACCAACCAACCCAACCAACCAACAAACCCAACCAACCAACCCAACCAACCAACACAACCCACCCAACCAACCAACCCAACCAACCCAAACAACCCAATTAACCCAACCCAACCAACCAACCAACACAACCAACACAACCAACCAACCAAACAACCAACCCAACCAACCAACCCAACCAAACAACCCAACACAACCAACCAACCCAACCAACCAACCCAACCCAACCAACCAACCCAACCAACCCAACCAACCCAGCCAACCCAACCAACCCAACCAACACAACCAACCCAACCAACACAACCAACCCAACCAACACAACCAACACAACCAACCAACCAACACAACCAACACAACCAACCAACAACACAACCAACACAACCAACACAACCAACCAACCAACCAACACAACCAACACAACCAACACAACCAACAACACCAACACAACCAACACAACCAACCAACCAACCAACCCAACCACCCAACCAACCAACCAACCCAACCAACACAACCAACCCAACCAACACAACCAACCCAACCAACACAACCAACACAACCAACACAACCAACACAACCAACCAACCAACACAACCAACACAACCAACACAACCTGCACAACCAACACAACCAACACAACCAACACAACCAACCAACCAACCAACCCAACCAACCCAACCAACCAACCCAACCAACCCAACCAACCAACCCAACCAACACAACCAACACAACCAACACAACCAACCCAACCAACACAACCAACACAACCAACACCACCAACACAACCAACAAAACCAACACAACCAACCAACCAACACAACCAACCAACCAACCAACACAACCAACCAACAAACACAACCAATCAACACAACCAACCAACACAACCAACCAACCAACCAACACAACCAACCAAGACAACCATCCAACCAACACAACCAACCAACCAACCAACACAACCAACACAACCAACACAACCAACCAACCAACCCAACCCAACCAACCAACCCAACCAACCAACCAACCCAACCAACCCAACCCAACCAACCAACCCAACCAACCCAATTAACCCAACCAACCAACCAACAACCAACCAACCAACCAACCAACCAACCCAACCAACCAACCAACCAACCCAACCAACCAACCAACCAACCCAACCAACCAACCAACCCAACCAACCAACAAACCCAACCAACCAACACAACCAACACAACCAACACAACCAACACAACCAACCAACCAACACAACAAACCAACCAACCAACACAACCAGCACAACCAACACAACCAATACAACCAACACAACCAACACAACCAACCAACCAACCCAACCAACCCAACCAACACAACCAACACAACCAACACAACCAACACCACCAACACAACCAACAAAACCAACACAACTAACACAACCAACCAACCAACACAACCAACACAACCAACCAACCAACACAACCAACCACACAACCAACCAACACAACCAATCAACCAACACAACCAACACAACCAACACAACCAACCAACCCAACCAACAAACCCAACCAACCAACCCAACCAACCAACCCAACCAACCAACCCAACCAACCAACAAACCCAGCCAACCAACCAACACAACCAACACAATCAACCCAACCAACCCAACCAACACAACCAACACCACCAACACAACCAACCAACCAACACAGCCAACCAACAAACACAACCAACCAACCAACACAATCAACCAACCAACACAACCAACCAACCAACACAACCAACACAACCAACACAACCAACACAACCAACCAACCAACACAACCAACACAACCAACACAACCAACCAACCAACACAACCAACACAACCAACCAACCAACCAACACAACCAACACAACCAACACAACCAACCAACCAACACAACCAACACAACCAACACAACCAACCAACACAACCAACACAACCAACACAACCAACCAACCAACCAACACAACCAACACAACCAACACAACCAACCAACCAACACAACCAACACAACCAACACAACCAACACAACCAACCCAACCAACACAACCAACACAACCAACACAACCAACCCAACCAACACAACCAACACAACCAACACCACCAACACAACCAACACCACCAACACAACCAACACAACCAACACAACCACCACAACCATCTAACCAACACAACCAACCAACCAACACAACCAACCAACACAACCAACCAACCAACACAACCAACCAACACAACCAACACAACCAACCAACCAACACAACCAACACAATTAACACAACCAACCAACCAACACAACCAACACAAGCAACACAACCAACCAACCAACCAACACAACCAACACAACCAACACAACCAACACAACCAACCAACCAACCCAACCAACCAACCAATCCAACCAACCAACCCAACCCAACCAACCAACAAAACCAACCCACCAACCAACCCAACCAACACAACCAACCCAACCAACACAACCAACACAACCAACACAACCAACCAACCAACCAACACAACCAACACAACCAACACAACCAACACAACCAACCAACCAACCAACACAACCAACACAACCAACACAACCAACCAATCAACCAACCCAACCAACCCAACCAACCAACCAACCCAACCAACCAACCCAACCAACCAACCAACCCAACCCAACCCAACCAACCAACCAACTACCAACCAACCAACAACCAACCAACCAACCAACCCAACCAACCAACCAACCAACCAGCCAACCCAACCAACCAACCCAACCAACCAACCAACCCAACCAACCAACAAACCCAACCAACCAACCCAACCAACCAACCCAACCAACCAACCAACACAACCAACCCAACCAACCAACCCAACCCAACCAACACAACCAACACAACCAACACAACCAACCAACCAACCAACGCAACCAACTAACCAACACAACCAACCAACCAACCAAACAACCAACCAACCAACACAACCAACCAACCAACACAACCAACACAACCAACACAACCAACACAACACAACCAACACAAGCAACACAACCAACCAACACAACCAACCAACCAACACAACCAACCAACCAACCAACCCAACCAACCAACCAACCCAACCAACCAACCCAACCAACCAACAAACCCAACCAACCAACCCAACCAACCAACAAACCCAACCAACCAACCCAACCAACCCAAAACACCCAACCAACCCAACCAACCCAACCAACCCAACCAACACAACCAACCCAACCAACACAACCAACCCAACCAACACAACCAACACAACCAACCCAACCAACACAACCAACCCAACCAACATAACCAACCCAAACAACACAACCAACCCAACCAACACAACCAACCCAACCAACACAACCAACACAACCAACACAACCAACCAACCAACACAACCAACACAACCAACCAACCAACACAACCAACCAACACAACCAACCAACCAACACAACTAACCAACACAACCAACACAACCAACCAACACAACCAACACAACCAACACAACCAACACAACCAACCAACCAACCAACACAACCAACACAACCAACACAACCAGCACAACCAACCAACCAACACAACCAACAGAACCAACAAACCAACCAACACAACCAACACAACCAACACAACCAACCAACCAACACAACCAACACAACCAACCAACCAACACAACCAACCAACCAACACAACCAACACAACCAACGAACCAACCAACCAACCAACACAACCAACACAACCAACACAACCAACCAACCAACCAACACAACCAACACAACCAACACAATCAACACAACCAACCAACCAACCAACCAACACAACCAACACAACCAAACAACCAACACAACCAACCAACCAACACAACCAACACAACCAACCAACCAACACAACCAACGCAACCAACACAACCAACACCACCAACCAACCAACACAACCAACACAACCAACCAACCAACACAACCAACACAACCAACACAACCAACCAACCAACCCAACCATCCAACCAACCAACCAACCAACCCAACCAACCAACCCAACCAACCCAACCAACACAACCAACCCAACCAACACAACCAACCCAACCAACACAACCAACCCAACCAACACAACCAACACCACCAACACAACCAACACAACCAACCAACCAACACAACCAACACAACCAACCAACCAGCACAACCAACCAACCAACACAACCAAACCAACACAACCAACCAACCAACACAACCAACCAACACAACCAACACAACGAACCAACCAACCAACCAACACAACCAACACAACCAACACAACCAACCAACACAACCAACACAACCAACCAACCCAACCAACCCAACCAACCAACCCAACCCAACCAACCAACCCAACCCAACCCAACCAACCAACCAATCCAACCAACCCAACCAACACAACCAACCCAACCAACACAACCAACCCAACCAACACAACCAACCCAACCAACACAACCAACCCAACCAACACAACCAACACAACCAACCAACCAACACAACCAACACAACCAACCAACCAACACAACCAACACAACCAACACAACCAACACAACCAACACAACCAACACAACCAACCAACCAACCCAACCAACCAACCCAACCAACCCAACCAACCAACCCAACCAACCCAACCAACACAACCAACACAACCAACACAACCAACACAACCAACACCACCAACACAACCAACAAAACCAACACAACTAACACAACCAACCAACCAACACAACCAACCAACCAACACAACCAACCAACCAACACAACCAACCAACACAACCAACCAACCAAACAACCAACCACACAACCAACCACCAACACAACCAACCAACCAACACAACCAACCAACACAACCAACACAACCAACCAACCCAACCAACCAACCCAACCAACCAACCCAACCAACCAACCAACCAACCCAACCAACCAACAAACCCAACCAACCAACACAACCAACCCAACCAACCCAACCAACCCAACCAACCCAACCAACACAACCAACCCAACCAACACAACCAACACAACCAACCAACCAACACAACCAACCAACCAACACAACCAACCAACACAACCAACACAACCAACACAACCAACCAACCAACCAACACAACCAACACAACCAACACAATCAACACAACCAACCAACCAACACAACCAACACAACCAAACAACCAACACAACCAACCAACCAACACAACCAACACAACCAACCAACACAACCAACACAACCAACATAACCAACACAACCAACACAACCAACCAACGAACACAACCAACACAACCAACACAACCAACACAACCAACACAACCAACACAACCAACCAACCAACCCAACCAACCAACCCAACCAACCCAACCAACCAACCCAACCAACCCAACCAACACAACCAACACAACCAACACAACCAACACAACCAACACCACCAACACAACCAACAAAACCAACACAACTAACACAACCAACCAACCAACACAACCAACCAACCAACACAACCAACCAACCAAACAACCAACCACACAACCAACCACCAACACAACCAACCAACCAACACAACCAACCAACACAACCAACACAACCAACCAACCCAACCAACCAACCCAACCAACCAACCCAACCAACCAACCCAACCAACCAACCAACCAACCCAACCAACCAACAAACCCAACCAACCAACACAACCAACACAACCAACCCAACCAACCCAACCAACACAACCAACCCAACCAACACAACCAACACAACCAACCAACCAACACAACCAACCAACCAACACAACCAACCAACACAACCAACACAACCAACACAACCAACCAACCAACCAACACAACCAACACAACCAACACAATCAACACAACCAACCAACCAACCAACCAACACAACCAACACAACCAAACAACCAACACAACCAACCAACCAACACAACCAACACAACCAAATAACCAACACAACCAACACAACCAACACCACCAACCAACCAACACAACCAACACAACCAACCAACCAACACAACCAACACAACCAACACAACCAACCAACCAACCCAACCAACCAACCAACCAACCAACCAACACAACCAACCCAACCAACACAACCAACCCAACCAACACAACCAACCAACCAGCACAACCAACCAACCAACCAACACAACCAACACAACGAACCAACCAACCAACCAACACAACCAACACAACCAACACAACCAACCAACACAACCAACACAACCAACACAACCAACCAACCCAACCAACCCAACCAACCAACCCAACCAACCAACCCAACCCAACCAACCAACCCAACGCAACCCACCAACCAATCCAACCAACCCAACCAACACAACCAACCCAACCAACACAACCAACCCAACCAACACAACCAACCCAACCAACACAACCAACCCAACCAACACAACCAACACAACCAACACAACCAACCAACGAACACAACGAACACAACCAACACAACCAACACAACCAACACAACCAACACAACCAACCAACCCAACCAACCCAACCAACCCAACCAACACAACCAACACAACCAACACAACCAACACCACCAACACAACCAACAAAACCAACACAACTAACACAACCAACCAACCAACACAACCAACACAACCAACACATCCAACCAACCAACCAACACAACCAATACAACCAACACAACCAACACAACCAACCAACCAACCAACACAACCAACACAACCAACACAACCAACCAATCAACCAACCAACCCAACCAACCAACCAACCAACCCAACCAACCCAACCAACAAACCAACCCAACCAACCCAATCCAACCAACCAACCAACTACCAACCAACCAACAACCAACACACCAACCAACCCAACCAACCAACCCAACCACCCAACCCAACCAACCAACCAACCCAACCAACCAACCAACCCAACCAACCAACAAACCCAACCAACCAACCCAACCAACCAACACAACCAACCCAACCAACCAACCCAACCAACCCAAACAACCCAATTAACCCAACCCAACCAACCAACCAACACAACCAACACAACCAACCAACCAAACAACCAACCCAACCAACCAACCCAACCAAACAATCCAACACAACCAACCAACCCAACCAACCAACCCAACCCAACCAACCAACCCAACCAACCCAACCAACCCAGCCAACCCAACCAACCCAACCAACACAACCAACCCAACCAACACAACCAACCCAACCAACACAACCAACACAACCAACCAACCAACACAACCAACACAACCAACCAACAACACAACCAACACAACCAACACAACCAACCAACCAACCAACACAACCAACACAACCAACACAACCAACAACACCAACACAACCAACACAACCAACCAACCAACCCAACCACCCAACCAACCAACCAACCCAACCAACACAACCAACCCAACCAACACAACCAACCCAACCAACACAACCAACCCAACCAACACAACCAACACAACCAACCAACCAACACAACCAACACAACCAACACAACCTGCACAACCAACACAACCAACACAACCAACCAACCAACCAACCCAACCAACCCAACCAACCAACCCAACCAACCCAACCAACCAACCCAACCAACACAACCAACACAACCAACACAACCAACCCAACCAACACAACCAACACAACCAACACCACCAACACAACCAACAAAACCAACACAACCAACCAACCAACACAACCAACCAACCAACCAACACAACCAACCAACAAACACAACCAATCAACACAACCAACCAACACAACCAACAAACCAACCAACACAACCAACCAACACAACCATCCAACCAACACAACCAACCAACCAACCAACACAACCAACACAACCAACACAACCAACCAACCAACCCAACCCAACCAACCAACCCAACCAACCAACCAACCCAACCAACCCAACCCAACCAACCAACCCAACCAACCCAATTAACCCAACCAACCAACCAACAACCAACCAACCAACCAACCAACCCAACCAACCAACCAACCAACCCAACCAACCAACCAACCAACCCAACCAACCAACAAACCCAACCAACCAACACAACCAACACAACCAACACAACCAACACAACCAACCAACCAACACAACCAACACAACAAACCAACCAACCAACACAACCAGCACAACCAACACAACCAATACAACCAACACAACCAACACAACCAACCAAACAACCCAACCAACCCAACCAACCAACCCAACCAACCCAACCAACACAACCAACACAACCAACACAACCAACACAACCAACACCACCAACACAACCAACAAAACCAACACAACTAACACAACCAACCAACCAACACAACCAACACAACCAACCAACCAACACAACCAACCACACAACCAACCAACACAACCAATCAACCAACACAACCAACACAACCAACACAACCAACACAACCAACCAACCCAACCAACAAACCCAACCAACCAACCCAACCAACCAACCCAACCAACCAACAAACCCAGCCAACCAACCAACACAACCAACACAATCAACCCAACCAACCCAACCAACCCAACCAACACAACCAACACCACCAACACAACCAACCAACCAACACAGCCAACCAACGAACACAACCAACCAACCAACACAATCAACCAACCAACACAACCAACCAACCAACACAACCAACACAACCAACACAACCAACCAACCAACACAACCAACACAACCAACACAACCAACCAACCAACACAACCAACACAACCAACCAACCAACCAACACAACCAACCAACCAACCAACACAACCAACACAACCAACACAACCAACCAACCAACACAACCAACACAACCAACACAACCAACCAACACAACCAACACAACCAACACAACCAACACAACCAACCAACCAACACAACCAACACAACCAACACAACCAACACAACCAACCCAACCAACACAACCAACACAACCAACACAACCAACCCAACCAACACAACCAACACAACCAACACCACCAACACAACCAACACCACCAACACAACCAACACAACCAACACAACCACCACAACCATCTAACCAACACAACCAACCAACCAACACAACCAACCAACACAACCAACCAACCAACACAACCAACCAACACAACCAACACAACCAACCAACCAACCAACACAACCAACACAATTAACACAACCAACCAACCAACACAACCAACACAAGCAACACAACCAACCAACCAACCAACACAACCAACACAACCAACACAACCAACACAACCAACCAACCAACCCAACCAACCAACCAATCCAACCAACCAACCCAACCCAACCAACCAACACAACCAACCCACCAACCAACCCAACCAACACAACCAACCCAACCAACACAACCAACACAACCAACACAACCAACCAACCAACCAACACAACCAACACAACCAACATAACCAACACAACCAACCAACCAACCAACACAACCAACACAACCAACACAACCAATCAATCAACCAACCCAACCAACCCAACCAACCAACCCAACCAACCAACCCAACCAACCCACCAACCCAACCCAACCAACCAACCAACTACCAACCAACCAACAACCAACCAACCAACCAACCCAACCAACCAACCAACCAACCAGCCAACCCAACCAACCAACCCAACCAACCAACCAACCCAACCAACCAACAAACCCAACCAACCAACCCAACCAACCAACCCAACCAACCAACCAACACAACCAACCCAACCAACCAACCCAACCCAACCAACACAACCAACACAACCAACACAACCAACACAACCAACCAACCAACCAACGCAACCAACTAACCAACACAACCAACCAACACACACACAACCAACCAACACAACCAACCAACCAACACAACCAACGAACCAACACAACCAACCAACACAACCAACACAATCAACACAACCAACCAACCAACCAAACAACCAACCAACCAACACAACCAACCAACCAACACAACCAACACAACCAACACAACCAACACAACACAACCAACACAACCAACACAACCAACACAAGCAACACAACCAACCAACACAACCAACCAACCAACACAACCAACCAACCAACCAACCCAACCCAACCCAACCAATCAACAAAACCGAACCCAACCAACCCAACCCAAACAACCAACCAACCCAACCAACCAACCAACCAGCCAACCAACCAACCAACCAACCCAACCAACCAACCAACCAACCAACCCAACCAACCAACCCAACCAACCAACAAACCCAACCAACCAACCCAACCAACCAACAAACCCAACCAACCAACCCAACCAACCCAAAACACCCAACCAACCCAACCAACCCAACCAACCCAACCAACACAACCAACCCAACCAACACAACCAACCCAACCAACACAACCAACACAACCAACCCAACCAACACAACCAACCCAACCAACATAACCAACCCAAACAACACAACCAACCCAACCAACACAACCAACCCAACCAACACAACCAACACAACCAACACAACCAACCAACCAACACAACCAACACAACCAACCAACCAACACAACCAACCAACCAACACAACCAACCAACCAACACAACTAACCAACACAACCAACACAACCAACCAACACAACCAACACAACCAACACAACCAACACAACCAACACAACCAACACAACCAACCAACCAACACAACCAACCAACCAACCAACACAACCAACCAACCAACACAACTAACCAACACAACCAACACAACCAACCAACACAACCAACACAACCAACACAACCAACACAACCAACACAACCAACACAACCAACACAACCAACACAACCAACCAACCAACCAACACAACCAACACAACCAACACAACCAGCACAACCAACCAACCAACACAACCAACAGAACCAACAAACCAACCAACACAACCAACACAACCAACACAACCAACCAACCAACACAACCAACACAACCAACCAACCAACACAACCAACACAACCAACCAACCAACACAACCAACACAACCAACGAACCAACCAACCAACCAACACAACCAACACAACCAACACAACCAACACAACCAACCAACCAACCAACACAACCAACACAATCAACACAACCAACCAACCAACCAACACAACCAACACAACCAAACAACCAACACAACCAACCAACCAACACAACCAACACAACCAACCAACCAACACAACCAACGCAACCAACACAACCAACACCACCAACCAACCAACACAACCAACACAACCAACCAACCAACACAACCAACACAACCAACACAACCAACCAACCAACCCAACCATCCAACCAACCAACCAACCAACCAACCCAACCAACCAACCCAACCAACCCAACCAACACAACCAACCCAACCAACACAACCAACCCAACCAACACAACCAACCCAACCAACACAACCAACACCACCAACACAACCAACACAACCAACCAACCAACACAACCAACACAACCAACCAACCAGCACAACCAACCAACCAACACAACCAAACCAACACAACCAACCAACCAACACAACCAACCAACACAACCAACACAACGAACCAACCAACCAACCAACACAACCAACACAACCAACACAACCAACCAACACAACCAACACAACCAACACAACCAACCAACCCAACCAACCCAACCAACCAACCCAACCCAACCAACCAACCCAACCCAACCCAACCCAACCAACCAACCAATCCAACCAACCCAACCAACACAACCAACCCAACCAACACAACCAACCCAACCAACACAACCAACCCAACCAACACAACCAACCCAACCAACACAACCAACACAACCAACCAACCAACACAACCAACACAACCAACCAACGAACACAACCAACACAACCAACACAACCAACACAACCAACACAACCAACCAACCAACCCAACCAACCAACCCAACCAACCCAACCAACCAACCCAACCAACCCAACCAACACAACCAACACAACCAACACAACCAACACAACCAACACCACCAACACAACCAACAAAACCAACACAACTAACACAACCAACCAACCAACACAACCAACCAACCAACACAACCAACCAACCAACACAACCAACCAACATAACCAACCAACCAAACAACCAACCACACAACCAACCACCAACACAACCAACCAACCAACACAACCAACCAACACAACCAACACAACCAACCAACCCAACCAACCAACCCAACCAACCAACCCAACCAACCAACCAACCCAACCAACCAACCAACCCAACCAACCAACAAACCCAACCAACCAACACAACCAACACAACCAACCCAACCAACCCAACCAACCCAACCAACACAACCAACCCAACCAACACAACCAACACAACCAACCAACCAACACAACCAACCAACCAACACAACCAACCAACACAACCAACACAACCAACACAACCAACCAACCAACCAACACAACCAACACAACCAACACAATCAACACAACCAACCAACCAACACAACCAACACAACCAAACAACCAACACAACCAACCAACCAACACAACCAACACAACCAACCAACACAACCAACGCAACCAACATAACCAACACAACCAACACAACCAACCAACGAACACAACCAACACAACCAACACAACCAACACAACCAACACAACCAACACAACCAACCAACCAACCCAACCAACCAACCCAACCAACCCAACCAACCAACCCAACCAACCCAACCAACACAACCAACACAACCAACACAACAAACACAACCAACACCACCAACACAACCAACAAAACCAACACAACTAACACAACCAACCAACCAACACAACCAACCAACCAACACAACCAACCAACCAAACAACCAACCACACAACCAACCACCAACACAACCAACCAACCAACACAACCAACCAACACAACCAACACAACCAACCAACCCAACCAACCAACCCAACCAACCAACCCAACCAACCAACCCAACCAACCAACCAACCAACCCAACCAACCAACAAACCCAACCAACCAACACAACCAACACAACCAACCCAACCAACCCAACCAACACAACCAACCCAACCAACACAACCAACACAACCAACCAACCAACACAACCAACCAACCAACACAACCAACCAACACAACCAACACAACCAACACAACCAACCAACCAACCAACACAACCAACACAATCAACACAACCAACCAACCAACCAACCAACACAACCAACACAACCAACACAACCAACCAACCAACACAACCAACACAACCAACCAACCAACACAACCAACACAACCAACACAACCAACACCACCAACCAACCAACACAACCAACACAACCAACCAACCAACACAACCAACACAACCAACACAACCAACCAACCAACCCAACCATCCAACCAACCAACCAACCAACCCAACCAACCAACCAACCCAACCAACACAACCAACCCAACCAACACAACCAACCCAACCAACACAACCAACCAGCACAACCAACCAACCAACCAACACAACCAACACAACGAACCAACCAACCAACCAACACAACCAACACAACCAACACAACCAACCAACACAACCAACACAACCAACACAACCAACCAACCCAACCAACCCAACCAACCAACCCAACCAACCAACCCAACCCAACCCAACCAACCAACCAACCCAACCCAACCCAACCCACCAACCAATCCAACCAACCCAACCAACACAACCAACCCAACCAACACAACCAACCCAACCAACACAACCAACCCAACCAACACAACCAACCCAACCAACACAACCAACACAACCAACACAACCAACCAACGAACACAACCAACACAACCAACACAACCAACACAACCAACACAACCAACACAACCAACCAACCCAACCAACCCAACCAACCCAACCAACACAACCAACACAACCAACACAACCAACACCACCAACACAACCAACAAAACCAACACAACTAACACAACCAACCAACCAACACAACCAACCAACCAACACAACCAACCAACCAACACAACCAACCAACACAACCAACCAACCAAACAACCAACCACACAACCAACCAACACAACCAACCAACCAACACAACCAACCAACACAACCAACACAACCAACCAACCCAACCAACCAACCCAACCAACCAACCCAACCAACCAACCAACCCAACCAACCAACCAACCAACCCAACCAACCAACAAACCCAACCAACCAACACAACCAACACAACCAACCCAACCAACCCAACCAACACAACCAACCCAACCAACACAACCAACACAACCAACCAACCAACACAACCAACCAACAAACACAACCAACCAACCAACACAACCAACCAACCAACACAATCAACCAACCAACACAACCAACCAACCAACACAACCAACACAACCAACACAACCAACACAACCAACCAACCAACACAACCAACACAACCAACCAACCAACACAACCAACACAACCAACACAACCAACCAACCAACACAACCAACACAACCAACACAACCAACCAACCAACACAACCAACACAACCAACACAACCAACACAACCAACCAACCAACCCAACCAACACAACCAACCCAACCAACACAACCAACCCAACCAACACAAGCAACCCAACTAACACAACCAACACAACCAACACCACCAACACAACCAACACCACCAACACAACCAACACAACCAACCAACCAACACAACCAACCAACCAACACAACCAACACAACCAACACAACCAACCAACCAACCAACACAACCAACACAACCGACCAACCAACACAACCAACACAACCAACACAACCAACCAACCAACCAACACAACCAACACAACCAACACAACCAACCAACCAACCAACCAACCCAACCAACCAACCCAACCCAACCAACCAACCAACCCAACCAACCAACCAACCAACCCAACCCAACCCAACCCAACCCAACCAACCAACCAACCCAACCCAACCCAACCCAACCAACCCAACCAACCCAACCAACACAACCAACACAACCAACACAACCAACACAACCAACACAACCAACCAACACAACCAACACAACCAACACATCCAACCAACCAACCAACACAACCAATACAACCAACACAACCAACCAACCAGCACAACCAACCAACCAACACAACCAAACCAACACAACCAACCAACCAACCAACACAACCAACCAACACAACCAACACAACGAACCAACCAACCAACCAACACAACCAACACAACCAACACAACCAACCAACACAACCAACACAACCAACACAACCAACCAACCCAACCAACCCAACCAACCAACCCAACCAACCAACCCAACCCAACCAACCAACCCAACCCAACCCAACCCACCAACCAATCCAACCAACCCAACCAACACAACCAACCCAACCAACACAACCAACCCAACCAACACAACCAACCCAACCAACACAACCAACCCAACCAACACAACCAACACAACCAACCAACCAACACAACCAACACAACCAACCAACGAACACAACCAACACAACCAACACAACCAACACAACCAACACAACCAACCAACCCAACCAACCCAACCAACCAACCCAACCAACCCAACCAACACAACCAACACAACCAACACAACCAACACCACCAACACCACCAACACAACCAACAAAACCAACACAACTAACACAACCAACCAACCAACACAACCAACCAACCAACACAACCAACCAACCAACACAACCAACCAACACAACCAACCAACCAAACAACCAACCACACAACCAACCAACACAACCAACCAACCAACACAACCAACCAACACAACCAACACAACCAACACAACCAACACAACCAACCAACCAACCAACACAACCAACACAACCAACACAATCAACACAACCAACCAACCAACACAACCAACACAACCAAACAACCAACACAACCAACCAACCAACACAACCAACACAACCAACCAACACAACCAACACAACCAACATAACCAACACAACCAACACAACCAACCAACGAACACAACCAACACAACCAACACAACCAACACAACCAACACAACCAACACCACCAACACAACCAACAAAACCAACACAACTAACACAACCAACCAACCAACACAACCAACCAACCAACACAACCAACCAACACAACCAACCAACCAAACAACCAACCACACAACCAACCACCAACACAACCAACCAACCAACACAACCAACCAACACAACCAACACAACCAACCAACCCAACCAACCAACCCAACCAACCAACCCAACCAACCAACCCAACCAACCAACCAACCAACCAACCAACCCAACCAACCAACAAACCCAACCAACCAACACAACCAACACAACCAACCCAACCAACCCAACCAACACAACCAACCCAACCAACACAACCAACACAACCAACCAACCAACACAACCAACCAACCAACACAACCAACCAACAAACACAACCAACCAACCAACACAACCAACCAACCAACACAATCAACCAACCAACACAACCAACCAACCAACACAACCAACACAACCAACACAACCAACCAACCAACACAACCAACACAACCAACCAACCAACACAACCAACACAACCAACACAACCAACCAACCAACACAACCAACACAACCAACACAACCAACCAACCAACACAACCAACACAACCAACCAACCAACACAACCAACACAACCAACACAACCAACACAACCAACCAACCAACCCAACCAACACAACCAACCCAACCAACACAACCAACCCAACCAACACAAGCAACCCAACTAACACAACCAACACAACCAACACCACCAACACAACCAACACCACCAACACAACCAACACAACCAACCAACCAACACAACCAACCAACCAACACAACCAACACAACCAACACAACCAACACAACCAACCAACCAACCAACACAACCAACACAACCGACCAACCAACACAACCAACACAACCAACACAACCAACCAACCAACCAACACAACCAACACAACCAACACAACCAACACAACCAACCAACCAACCAACCAACCCAACCAACCAACCCAACCCAACCAACCAACCAACCCAACCAACCAACCAACCCAACCCAACCCAACCCAACCCAACCAACCAACCAACCCAACCCAACCCAACCCAACCAACCCAACCAACACAACCAACACAACCAACACAACCAACACAACCAACACAACCAACCAACACAACCAACACAACCAACACATCCAACCAACCAACCAACACAACCAATACAACCAACACAACCAACCAACCAGCACAACCAACCAACCAACACAACCAAACCAACACAACCAACCAACCAACCAACACAACCAACCAACACAACCAACACAACGAACCAACCAACCAACCAACACAACCAACACAACCAACACAACCAACCAACACAACCAACACAACCAACACAACCAACCAACCCAACCAACCCAACCAACCAACCCAACCAACCAACCCAACCCAACCAACCAACCCAACCCAACCCAACCCACCAACCAATCCAACCAACCCAACCAACACAACCAACCCAACCAACACAACCAACCCAACCAACACAACCAACCCAACCAACACAACCAACCCAACCAACACAACCAACACAACCAACCAACCAACACAACCAACACAACCAACACAACCAACCAACGAACACAACCAACACAACCAACACAACCAACACAACCAACACAACCAACACAACCAACCAACCCAACCAACCCAACCAACCAACCCAACCAACCCAACCAACACAACCAACACAACCAACACCACCAACACCACCAACACAACCAACAAAACCAACACAACTAACACAACCAACCAACCAACACAACCAACCAACCAACACAACCAACCAACCAACACAACCAACCAACACAACCAACCAACCAAACAACCAACCACACAACCAACCAACACAACCAACCAACCAACACAACCAACCAACACAACCAACACAACCAACCAACCCAACCAACCAACCCAACCAACCAACCCAACCAACCAACCCAACCAACCAACCAACCAACCAACCCAACCAACCAACAAACCCAACCAACCAACACAACCAACACAACCAACCCAACCAACCCAACCAACACAACCAACCCAACCAACACAACCAACACAACCAACCAACCAACACAACCAACCAACCAACACAACCAACCAACAAACACAACCAACCAACCAACACAACCAACCAACCAACACAATCAACCAACCAACACAACCAACCAACCAACAAAACCAACACAACCAACACAACCAACACAACCAACCAACCAACACAACCAACACAACCAACCAACCAACACAACCAACACAACCAACACAACCAACCAACCAACACAACCAACACAACCAACACAACCAACCAACCAACACAACCAACACAACCAACCAACCAACACAACCAACACAACCAACACAACCAACACAACCAACCAACCAACCCAACCAACACAACCAACCCAACCAACACAACCAACCCAACCAACACAAGCAACCCAACTAACACAACCAACACAACCAACACCACCAACACAACCAACACCACCAACACAACCAACACAACCAACCAACCAACACAACCAACACAACCAACCAACCAACCAACACAACCAACACAACCGACCAACCAACACAACCAACACAACCAACACAACCAACCAACCAACCAACACAACCAACACAACCAACACAACCAACCAACCAACCAACCAACCCAACCAACCAACCCAACCCAACCAACCAACCCAACCAACCAACCAACCAACCAACCAACCCAACCCAACCCAACCAAGCAACCAACCAACCCAACCCAACCCAACCAACCCAACCAACCCAACCAACACAACCAACACAACCAACACAACCAACACAACCAACCAACACAACCAACACATCCAACCAACCAACCAACACAACCAATACAACCAACACAACCAACACAACCAACACAACCAACCAACCAACCAACACAACCAACACAACCAACACAACCAACCAATCAACCAACCCAACCAACCAACCCAACCAACAAACCAACCCAACCAACCCAACCCAACCAACCAACCAACTACCAACCAACCAACAACCAACACACCAACCAACCCAACCAACCAACCCAACCAACCAACCCAACCAACCAACCAACCCAACCAACCAACAAACCCAACCAACCAACCCAACCAACCAACACAACCAACACAACCAACCAACCAACACAACCAACACAACCAACACAACCAACCAACGAACACAACCAACACAACCAACACAACCAACACAACCAACACAACCAACCAACCCAACCAACCAACCCAACCAACCCAACCAACACAACCAACACAACCAACACAACCAACACCACCAACACCACCAACACAACCAACAAAACCAACACAACTAACACAACCAACCAACCAACACAACCAACCAACCAACACAACCAACCAACCAACACAACCAACCAACACAACCAACCAACCAAACAACCAACCACACAACCAACCAACACAACCAACCAACCAACACAACCAACCAACACAACCAACACAACCAACCAACCCAACCAACCCAACCAACCAACCCAACCAACCAACCCAACCAACCAACCCAACCAACCAACCAACCAACCCAACCAACCAACAAACCCAACCAACCAACACAACCAACACAACCAACCCAACCAACCCAACCAACACAACCAACCCAACCAACACAACCAACACAACCAACCAACCAACACAACCAACCAACCAACACAACCAACCAACAAACACAACCAACCAACCAACACAACCAACCAACCAACACAATCAACCAACCAACACAACCAACCAACCAACAAAACCAACACAACCAACACAACCAACACAACCAACACAACCAACCAACCAACACAACCAACACAACCAACCAACCAACACAACCAACACAACCAACACAACCAACCAACCAACACAACCAACACAACCAACACAACCAACCAACCAACACAACCAACACAACCAACCAACCAACACAACCAACACAACCAACACAACCAACCAACCAACCCAACCAACACAACCAACCCAACCAACACAACCAACCCAACCAACACAAGCAACCCAACTAACACAACCAACACAACCAACACCACCAACACAACCAACACCACCAACACAACCAACACAACCAACCAACCAACACAACCAACACAACCAACCAACCAACCAACACAACCAACACAACCGACCAACCAACACAACCAACACAACCAACACAACCAACCAACCAACCAACACAACCAACACAACCAACACAACCAACCAACCAACCAACCAACCAACCCAACCAACCAACCCAACCCAACCAACCAACCCAACCAACCAACCAACCAACCAACCCAACCCAACCCAACCAACCAACCAACCCAACCCAACCCAACCAACCCAACCAACCCAACCAACACAACCAACACAACCAACACAACCAACACAACCAACCAACACAACCAACACAACCAACACATCCAACCAACCAACCAACACAACCAATACAACCAACACAACCAACACAACCAACACAACCAACCAACCAACCAACACAACCAACACAACCAACACAACCAACACAACCAACCAATCAACCAACCCAACCAACCAACCCAACCAACAAACCAACCCAACCAACCCAACCCAACCAACCAACCAACTACCAACCAACCAACAACCAACACACCAACCAACCCAACCAACCAACCCAACCACCCAACCCAACCAACCAACCCAACCAACCAACCAACCCAACCAACCAACAAACCCAACCAACCAACCCAACCAACCAACACAACCAACCCAACCAACCCAAACAACCCAATTAACCCAACCCAACCAACCAACACAACCAACACAACCAACCAAACAACCAACCCAACCAACCAACCCAACCAAACAACCCAACACAACCAACCAACCCAACCAACCAACCAACCCAACCCAACCAACCAACCCAACCAACCCAGCCAACCCAACCAACACAACCAACCCAACCAACACAACCAACCCAACCAACACAACCAACCCAACCAACACAACCAACACAACCAACCAACCAACACAATCAACACAACCAACCAACAACACAACCAACACAACCAACACAACCAACCAACCAACCAACACAACCAACACAACCAACAACACCAACACAACCAACACAACCAACCCAACCAACACAACCAACCGAACCAACACAACCAACCCAACCAACACAACTAACCCAACCAACACAACCAACACAACCAACCAACCCAACCAACCAACCAACCAACCCAACCCAACCAACCAACCAACCCAACCCAACCAACCCAACCAACCCAACCAACAAAACCAACACAACCAACACAACCAACACAACCAACCAACACAACCAACACAACCAACACATCCAACCAACCAACCAACACAACCAATACAACCAACACAACCAACACAACCAACCAACCAACACAACCAACCCAACCAACACAACCAACACAACCAACCCAACCAACCCAACCAACACAACCAACACAACCAACCAACCAACACAACCAACACAACCAACCAACCAACACAGCCAACCAACCAACACAACCAACACAACCAACCAACCAACACAACCAACCAACCAACACAACCAACACAACCAACCAACCAACCAACACAACCAACACAACCAACACAACCAACACAACCAACCAACCAACACAACCAACACAACCAACACAACCAACACAACCAACCAACCAACACAACCAACACAACCAACCAACAGAACCAACACAACCAACACAACCACCCAACCAACCAACCAACCCAACCAACTAACCCAACCAACCAACCCAACCAACACAACCAACACAACCAACCAACCAACCCAACCAACACAACCAACCCAACCAACACAACCAACCCAACCAACACAAGCAACCCAACTAACACAACCAACACAACCAACACCACCAACACAACCAACACCACCAACACAACCAACACAACCAACCAACCAACACAACCAACCAACCAACACAACCAACCAACACAACCAACACAACCAACCAACCAACCAACACAACCGACCAACCAACACAACCAACACAACCAACACAACCAACACAACCAACACAACCAACACAACCAACCAACCAACCCAACCAACCAACCAACCCAACCAACCAACCCAACCAACCAACCAACCAACCAACCCAACCCAACCAACCAACAAACCCAACCCAACCAACCCAACCAACCCAACCAACACAACCAACACAACCAACACAACCAACCAACACAACCAACACAACCAACACATCCAACCAACCAACCAACACAACCAATACAACCAACACAACCAACACAACCAACACAACCAACCAACCAACCAACCAACACAACCAAGCCAACCAACACAACCAACCCAACCAACCCAACCAACACAACCAACACAACCAACCAACCAACACAACCAACACAACCAACCAACCAACACAGCCAACCAACCAACACAACCAACACAACCAACCAACCAACACAACCAACCAACCAACACAACCAACACAACCAACACAACCAACCAACCAACCAACACAACCAACACAACCAACACAACCAACCAACCAACACAACCAACACAACCAACACAACCAACCAACCAACACAACCAACACAACCAACACAACCAACCAACAGAACCAACACAACCAACACAACCACCCAACCAACCAACCAACCCAACCAACTAACCCAACCAACCAACCCAACCAACACAACCAACACAACCAACCCAACCAGCACAACCAACACAACCAACACAACCAACACAACCAACACAACCAACCAACCAACCAACACAACCAACACAACCGACCAACCAACACAACCAACACAACCAACCAACCAACCAACCAACACAACCAACACAACCAACACAACCAACACAACCAACCAACCAACCCAACCAACCAACCAACCCAACCAACCAACCCAACCCAACCAACCAACCAACCCAACCAACCAACCAACCAACCCAACCCAACCAACCAACCAACCAACCCAACCCAACCAACCCAACAAACCCAACCAACACAACCAACACAACCAACACAACCAACCAACACAACCAACACAACCAACACATCCAACCAACCAACCAACACAACCAATACAACCAACACAACCAACACAACCAACACAACCAACCAACCAACCAACACAACCAACCCAACCAACACAACCAACCCAACCAACCCAACCAACACAACCAACACAACCAACCAACCAACACAACCAACACAACCAACCAACCAACACAGCCAACCAACCAACACAACCAACACAACCAACCAACCAACACAACCAACCAACCAACACAACCAACACAACCAACACAACCAACACAACCAACCAACCAACCAACACAACCAACACAACCAACACAACCAACCAACCAACACAACCAACACAACCAACACAACCAACACAACCAACACAACCAACCAACAGAACCAACACAACCAACACAACCACCCAACCAACCAACCAACCCAACCAACTAACCCAACCAACCAACCCAACCAACCTAACCAACACAACCAACACAACCAACCCAACCAGCACAACCAACACAACCAACACAACCAACCAACCAACACAACCAACACAACCAACCAACACAACCAACCAACCAACCAACACAACCAACCAACCAACACAACCAACACAACCAACACAACCAACACAACCAACCAACCAACACAACCAACGAACCAACCAACCAACACAACCAACACAACCAACACAACCAACCAACCAACCAACACAACCAACACAATCAACACAGCCAACCAACCAACCAACCAACACAACCAACACAACCAACCAACCAACCAACCCAACCCAACCAACCAACCAACCAACCAACCCAACCCAACCAACCCAACCAACCCAACCAACACAACCAACACAACCAACACAACCAACCAACACAACCAACCAACACAACCAACACAACCAACACAACCAACACATCCAACCAACCAAGCAACACAACCAATACAACCAACACAACCAACACAACCAACGCAACCAACCAACCAACCAACACAACCAACCCAACCAACACAACCAACCCAACCAACCCAACCAACACAACCAACACAACCAACCAACCAACACAACCAACACAACCAACCAACCAACACAGCCAACCAACCAACACAACCAACACAACCAACCAACCAACCCAACCAACACAACCAACCCAACCAGCACAACCAACACAACCAACACAACCAACACAACCAACCAACCAACCAACACAACCAACACAACCGACCAACCAACACAACCAACACAACCAACACAACCAACACAACCAACCAACCAACACAACCAACACAACCAACCAACCAACCAACCAACACAACCAACACAACCAACACAACCAACACAACCAACCAACCAACCAACACAACCAACACAATCAACACAACCAACCAACCAACCAACCAACACAACCAACACAACCAAACAACCAACACAACCAACCAACCAACACAACCAACACAACCAACCAACCAACACAACCAACACAACCAACACAACCAACACCACCAACCAACCAACACAACCAACACAACCAACCAACCAACACAACCAACACAACCAACACAACCAACCAACCAACCCAACCAACCAAGCCAACCCAACCAACCAACCAACCCAACCAACCAACCAACCAACCAACCAACCCAACCCAACCAACCAACCAACCCAACCCAACCAACCCAACCAACCCAACCAACCCAACCAACACAACCAACACAACCAACCAACACAACCAACACAACCAACACAACCAACACATCCAACCAACCAACCAACACAACCAATACAACCAACACAACCAACCAACCAACCAACCAACACAACCAACCCAACCAACACAACCAACCCAACCAACCCAACCAACACAACCAACACAACCAACCAACCAACACAACCAACACAACCAACCAACCAACACAGCCAACCAACCAACACAACCAACACAACCAACCAACCAACACAACCAACCAACCAACACAACCAACACAACCAACACAACACACCAACCAACCAACACAACCAACACAACCAACACAACCAACACAACCAACCAACCAACACAACCAACACAACCAACACAACCAACCAACCAACACAACCAACACAACCAACCAACAGAACCAACACAACCAACACAACCACCCAACCAACCCAACCAACTAACCCAACCAACCATCCCAACCAACCCAACCAACACAACCAACACAACCAACCCAACCAGCACAACCAACACAACCAACACAACCAACCAACCAACACAACCAACCAACCAACCAACACAACCAACACAACCAACCAACCAACACAACCAACCAACCAACACAACCAACACAACCAACACAACCAACCAACCAACACAACCAACACAACCAACCAACCAACCAACCAACCAACACAACCAACACAACCAACACAACCAACACAACCAACCAACCAACCAACACAACCAACACAATCAACACAACCAACCAACCAACCAACCAACACAACCAACACAACCAAACAACCAACACAACCAACCAACCAACACAACCAACACAACCAACCAACCAACACAACCAACACAACCAACACCACCAACCAACCAACACAACCAACACAACCAACCAACCAACACAACCAACACAACCAACACAACCAACCAACCAACCCAACCATCCAACCAACCAACCAACCAACCAACCCAACCAACCAACCAACCCAACCAACCCAACCAACACAACCAACCCAACCAACACAACCAACCCAACCAACACAACCAACCCAACCAACACAACCAACACCACCAACACAACCAACACAACCAACCAACCAACACAACCAACACAACCAACCAACCAACACAACACACACAACCAACCAACCAGCACAACCAACCAACCAACACAACCAAACCAACACAACCAACCAACCAACCAACACAACCAACCAACACAACCAACACAACGAACCAACCAACCAACCAACACAACCAACCAACACAACCAACACAACCAACACAACCAACCAACCCAACCAACCCAACCCAACCAACCAACCCAAGCCAACCAACCAACCAACCCAACCCAACCAACCAATCCAACCAACCCAACCAACACAACCAACCCAACCAACACAACCAACCCAACCAACACAACCAACACAACCAACACAACCAACCCAACCAACACAACCAACACAACCAACCAACCAACACAACCAACACAACCAACCAACCAACACAACCAGCACAACCAACACAACCAACACAACCAACACAACCAACACAACCAACACAACCAACCAACCAACCCAACCAACCCACCCAACCAACCCAACCAACCAACCCAACCAACCCAACCAACCCAACCAACACAACCAAAACAACCAACACAACCAACACCACCAACACAACCAACACAACCAACCAACCAACACAACCAACCAACCAACACAACCAACACAACCAACACAACCAACACAACCAACCAACCAACCAACACAACCAACACAACCAACACAACCAACCAACCAACACAACCAACACAACCAACCAACCAACACAACCAACACAACCAACACAACCAACACAACCAATCAACCAACCAACCCAACCAACACAACCAACCCAACCAACCAACCAACCCAACCAACCAACCAACACAACCAACACAACCAACCCAACCAACACAACCAACACAACCAACCCAACCAACACAACCAACACAACCAACCAACCAACACAACCAACCAACCAACACAACCAACCAACAAACACAACCAACCAACCAACACAACCAACCAACCAACACAATCAACCAACCAACACAACCAACCAACCAACACAACCAACACAACCAACACAACCAACACAACCAACACAACCAACCAACCAACACAACCAACACAACCAACCAACCAACACAACCAACACAACCAACACAACCAACACAACCAACCAACCAACCAACACAACCAACACAACCAACACAACCAACCAACCAACACAACCAACACAACCAACCAACCAACACAACCAACACAACCAACACAACCAACACAACCAACCAACCAACCAACCCAACCAACACAACCAACCCAACCAACACAACCAACCCAACCAACACAAGCAACCCAACTAACACAACCAACACAACCAACACCACCAACACAACAAACACCACCAACACAACCAACACAACCAACGAACCAACACAACCAACCAACACAACCAACACAACCAACACAACCAACCAACCAACCAACACAACCAACACAACCGACCAACCAACACAACCAACACAACCAACACAACCAACCAACCAACCAACACAACCAACACAACCAACACAACCAACACAACCAACCAACCCAACCAACCAACCCAACCAACCAACCCAACCCAACCAACCAACCCAACCAACCAACCAACCAACCAACCCAACCCAACCAACCAACCAACCCAACCCAACCAACCCAACCAACCCAACCAACCCAACCAACACAACCAACACAACCAACACAACCAACCAACACAACCAACACAACCAACACATCCAACCAACCAACCAACACAACCAATACAACCAACACAACCAACACAACCAACACAACCAACCAACCAACCAACACAACCAACACAACGAACACAACAAACCAATCAACCAACCAACCCAACCAACCCAACCAACAAACCAACCCAACCAACCCAATCCAACCAACCAACCAACTACCAACCAACCAACAACCAACACACCAACCAACCAACCCAACCAACCAACCCAACTATCCAACCCAACCAACCAACCCAACCAACCCAACCAACCAACCCAAC